>NC_143052.1:18810000-19435000 GCF_052426305.1 Pelodiscus sinensis | reverse complement strand
TGGGCATAATATTCTACTTTATTTAAAATGAAACCTGGAACAGTTGGGGCCATGCACCAATCTGGCTGTAGCATCCTGTCCCTGGCCCCAATCCTGGGGCAGGCCCCATGGTTCAACCCCCATTTGGCTGCATAAAGGGCTGGTGATGGCCCCCCCTCCTGCTGTGGCACAGGTAAGAGAAGAGGCCACGATCTGGCTGCAGCAGGCAGAGGGGGGTTGGTGAGTATAGTGAGCAGGCCTAGTGTAATTTTGAAAAAGAGCCATATAATGAAGCTATTTTTATCGAACTCATTTATTTTGCTCAGATGACGCTTAATAGGGTTCTTATTTTTGAAACATTCATAATTGCAGTATTTGTGCAATTATAAAGAAAAGCTTCTGCTTATTAAATGATTAGAAAGCCTGGATTTTAATTTAGTTGTCATTAGGAAAGAATGTTTTTTTCTTCTCTAAGAAATTGTTCTAAAGACGGGCAAATTATAGGAGGTTCATGGAAAGTTTGGTTCCTTCAGGGTATGTCTAGACTGGCGGGTCTAGACAAACTCCGCCGTATCCAGGGAATACATTTGCCCTTCCACTTTTTTTTTTGCAGAGGAGCAAACACACTCTTTTGGAGAGCCCTGTATACTTCGTTCTACGAGGAATAAGGTCTCCTCTGAAAGAAGAGGCTTTTCCGCCTTTTGGCCCCGTCTAGACGGGACCAAATGGTGGAAAAGCCTCTTCTGGAAAAGAAATTGGAAAAAGCTACGCAAATTGCAGAGTGCAATTTCCGTTACTTTTTCTGAAAAATTGCGATAGTGTAAACCTAGCCTCATTCTTAGGAATGCAGGGTTTGCCTTAATGTTCTCCTGAGCCTTTGAATGACTGCATAACAAGGCTTGTGGGATGCTTTTACCCTTCCCTTCATGCGCCCACAATAGCAAGAAAGACAATTTGGCCCTAAAGCAATAATGTCATATTCCTGATCGCCCTCTAAAGTAATTGTGGGCAGTCCAGCATTTGCAAGGTGATAAATCGGCAAATGCCATTTCAGCCTACCAAACGGTATTCATGGCAGCAGAAGTAGCTTTGCTACAGCTACTGCTGTCTGCAAGCATAATTTTGGTGGATGATATGATCATGTGGTAGGTGTGCAGATACCCCGCTGCTGAAGATGGCCATGGGAGAGTGCTCCCAAAGCTAGCATTGAAGCAAAATAATATCGAGAATAATCATACTTCTATAGTGTATTAATGGTAACTAATCGAGCCTCACCTTCTCTGTGCCATAGATTGAGAGTTTTTACACAAGGAGAAGGCTAAGGCCCAGATCCTCAAATGTAGCTCCCAGTGCCTTGAAATCAAAAGGAATTAGGTACCTTTGAGGATAGGGAACTAAGAGGTTTGCCAAAGGCCACGTATCCAGTGAATGATAGAGCAAAGATAAGAACTTAAAAGCTGCAGAGTTCTACCCATGTGCTCAGTCTCATACATCACTCTGCCTCTCCTGTTGTAACAGAGTCTGCTCTCAGTTGCTACTGATGATGCACATCCTTGGGTTGTGGCTGCGAATGTGCTACTGTAATCTCCTTATATGACTGTGTTTCTGGGATGCTTTGGGGGGTTTTTTTCAACAGAAACTTTACATATTTGCCCCCATCTGAAAAAAGATGTATTTAGGTTTCTCTTTACAATGTAATCCCCACATCACCCAACTTTACTTTACAGGATGTGCTGGCTGGCATTTGGTGTTGGCAGCAATGTAAATTTGCTTACTGGTTTCCCCTCTGAGTGGGAATTTCCCCACTTTAGTTGGCTATTTTCCATGCTACATTGATAGCATCCACATGGTGTTTTTTTCCACTGTATTTAATATTTTCTTTCCTCTGGGATCTCTTCCAAACTGAGCTGTATATAATAAGGCCCTTCTTATTCAATTATATGGCCCACACACAATCTTAAATCTAAGCTAAGGAAGATTTTCCATAGCAATTTTTGAAAAATTGTAGTTTGAACCAGTGAATGAAGAAAAGAAATCTTAAGCCCTCATAGGAAATCTGCTATGAAAAGCCAACATCAAAGTGAACAAATATACAAAGACACACAAAACAAATCACCAGAATAGAAAAATCATACAGTTCTTGCAACAGCAGATATAGAATAATCCCGCTCACTAGTTCATTGTTTTTGGGACTCTGGTTATGTTACATTAATCTTTATTATTTGTATTCCAGTAGCATCCTCTGGCCCCACTTGTCACTGGGTCCATGTTTTGCTCAGCACTTTACACACCAAGTTAAGAGACAGATCTTGTCCTGAAGATCTTATAATTTAAAGAGATAACACAAGCAAGCAGTGGTTGAAAGATCTTTATTTTATGAAATGGGAAACTGTGGTATGAGGCAATCGTTTGACCCATCCAAGCTATTCACAAGGAAGTGTGTGTATAGCTGGGAACTGATCCAGATCTTCTGAGTCTCAACGCCAATGCTTTAACCACAAGACAATCCATCTTGTCTATGTCAGATTTTTAACATCTTATACTTTTTGCTGTTACTCCTAAACCTGTCTGCTTTACTAAAGCATCATGTGCTCTACACTACAGGACTTGTACACCAAGGAAGGAAGAAACAAATTCTGATGGCTTTTTGTTAAGGTATGTCTACACTACAGAGAAGATTGAAGCTGCCAGCCACTGTCGATCTTCCAGGGTTTGAATTAGAGGGTCTAGTGAAGACATGCTAATTCAGACTGAGAGGGGCACTCTGGTCGATGCTGGAGTCCTGCTTCTCAGAGGAGTAAGGGAAGTTGAATGGAGAGTGTTCTCCCTTCAACTTCCTGCAGCGTGGATAGCACCAAAAGTCGAGTTAAGATACTTTGACTTCAGCAAAGCAATGAATGTAGATGAAGGTGTGTATTTTAATTTGACCTTATCCTTAAAGATGTCTTTGGATTTATATATTAATGACTGAATGAGAACAAATTCTGTTGAATAAGGAGGCCAGCTACCTGTGAAAAGTTACACACAGCCATGCATCATAACCAAGCAGAAGTCAACTTTGGGTTGTGGGTAGCACTGATGGTTCCCTCCTGGTGCTTCCCTGATTTCCTTAGCAGAAGTTACAGCACAATGGATCATAGATTCAATGCAATGTCTAAACAATACTATATGCGATAGATAGTACAGGTTCGATCTCCCTTGTCAGGCACCCTCAGGACTTGACTGGTCCCAGATGAGGAATTTTCCTGGACTTAGGAAGGTGATATCTGGACCACTGGCCTCCTGGCTGGCTCCCTACCTCCTGCTGGCCCCGCTGCCTTGCTGATCCCATTGGGCAGCCATCACTGCTGTGGCTCCAGAACCCCCCATGTAATTGCGTACGCCACGCTGGGGGTCCAGGACCCACCAGGCAGCTGTACATCACGGCTCCCTGCCCTGCCAAACTTCTGCAGCTCTCAGCCTCACCAGGCAGCTTCACGCCAGGTCTCCCAACCCCATTGGGCAGCCCATCTGCCATGTGCAAGGAAGCCCTGACATCAGCTCACTGTGGGCAGCCCATTGCCTTTCCAGCCCCGCAGCGATCCATGCTTCTGGCCCTCCACCAGGACTCTCTGGCCTTGCAACATCCATGCTGTATCATGGATGTTGCTGGACCAGAGAATCCTGGTTAAGAGAGTTTAAACCTGTACAACTTCATCATCGTCAATGCAAGCCAGACTTAAGAACATTTCCAGGGGAAATCACAGGAGTGGCCCTTAACATAGCAGCCCAGGGAGCTTGGCCATCTCCTGTTTATTCCATGGACTTGATCCAAAGCCTAGTGAACTCAACAGGAGTCGTCTTTCTATTCATTTCAATGGGCTTTGGAATCATGGCCTATGCTTGGCTCCAGCCATGCTATTTATCGTTCATTTTTATGAACAATAATTTAATTCTTCAGTACTGGGTACCCTTTTTACAATGCCTGCTTGTTTACAATGGCAGCCTCTTTCATTGCAGGGAAGTAGAAAACAGTCTCAATAACAACTGCATAGAACCTAAGCCATTGAACAACAGTGTGTCCATGTGATGGTTCTCAGAGCACCCAGGCCTGTGAGTAACTTTGTTCCCCTTCAGTGTGAGAGACTTGCTTGTGCTTAACTGAGTGCCAACTTTCTGACATCACTAGCTTTTAAACTGCCCAACATCTATCAGACCTTACTTTGCTTTGCAGGTTAAAAACAAGTGCATTCTAGTCCCCGGCCTCTTTGGAGACTTCTGTGTACTATCCAGCCCCTTATCCACTGAAGATTCACAGAAGTTTCAGGAGTTCTGTTTCCAAGATAATAGTGCACACACCAGCTTGTCTAACTCAATTCAAGATCAGCAGCTGGCTTAATATCATACCACTTAGATATATTTATAGTGAACATAAAGATAAGTTTATTACCGAAGATTCAAGAGGCAGAGATTAAGGGTTAACAAACACAAAGTTACATATAAAGAAAATAAAAATAAAATATTTTCTAGAAATTAAACTTAACAAACAAACCTTTTGTCTAAAGCAAATTACTTTACCCCAAACAACTCTGCAACGTTTCAGTCAAAGTTGGTTGGAATTCTGTTTCCATTAATAAAACGCATGGCCTTCTAGGTAAGGGATAACGGGGTGTCTTTTTTGTCTTCTACTTATATCCCCAAAGTTCACTGTCTGTACTCAGAAACCTGGTCTATATTACTCCAGGCTTCGCTCTAAGGGTATGTCTACACCTGCACCCTAGTTTGAACTAGGGATGCAAATGCAGGCATTCAAAATGGTCAATGAAGGGGTATTTAAATATCCCGTGCTTCATTAGCATTTTCTCGCCGGCGCCTTACTCCGAATGCCAGCTGTTTCAAAACTGAAAGCCTGGGCCAGGACGCGTTAGTTTGAACCAAACCCCTTGGTTCGAACTAATGTTACTCCTCAAAAAATGAGAATGTGCATGCAATTCACACTGAAAATGACCAGTGTGACTCTTGGCTTTCATTTAAGAACGCCCATGGCATTCTTTGGTGAACTTGAATGTACATATCAGAATATTCTTGTAAATCTCCTGGAAGTTATTGGTTACAGTACGCTATTGGTAGCCAATCTAGTTAACCACCAGGCCTGAGTTGTTCTCCATTATGTCTCTCCTTTCTAGCAATTATGCCGACATCCTCACTTTCTCTGTCAGCTGGGGCATAGAAAATAAATGTCTGATGCCTTTCCTAGAGCCCAAAATAATCCATCCCCCTCAAGTTAAAATCTACCTGGGCTCACTGCAGGCATGTAGAGAGATGCAGTCTAGTCAGGGAAAGTGGCTTATGGATGAGATTGGGCATGAAGCATCTGAACTTCAACTCACGTGAGGCACCATGACTTCTCACACCAATGAAGATTAATATTGAAGTAACCCAAAATTAAATATTTTGATATATACTGACAAATTGAATTTTTTCATTTCAGGTCAGCACTATCTGAAACAAAATAACCCGAATCAGTTTTTTTTCCTAGAAAAAGTTGATTCTGAAAAAACTGTGATTTTTGTCCATGAACATTTTAATGGAAAATTTTCAACCAGCTACAAAATATTCACCCCTGCTAATAATAAATAGGGGCAAATTTCATTCTCATCTATACAGATATAAATTAGGCAATGGAATTACTCTTCATTTACACTGAGGTACCAATAGCAAAATTTGGTCCATACTGTCTACATTCATAGAAAACTAATCTGTAAATAATGTTAAAGTATAGCTATTACATCAGGCACTGTTAATTTTCCAGAAATTATGTAATTTACTGCTATAATTATTAGAAGCAAAATAATTAGGAAAATATGTCCAATGAAAGAGGATGTAATCCACAAGAAATCAACATGCTTGTCTAATATTCTCTGTTGGACTATGGCATTGGGACTTTATGATCACATATTTCAATTTTATTGCATTTTGTGTTTGATTGAAAGTCTCTTGTTGATTTTGTGTGGGTTTTTTAATGAAAGTCAAAATAATTAGATCTACCATGAAATAGCTTAAGTTAATTGAAGTTGCCACAAAAATTGTCATTGCAAATTGAACCATCTGGATGAACAGATCAAAAGCTTTTGAGAAATTCGAAAGACAGGTGGCATTCCAATGTTTTTCCATTACTACCTTACAACAAGGATATAAAACTGAAATAGGGAACAGAAACAAAAATAAAACTGACATGAACTCCAAGATTAAATATAAATGTTACAAGGATATTTCTGAAAGTACGACATTCGATTAGACTTTAGTACTGGGAATAGATTTATTTATCAATTCACCAATTTTAATTACTAATTAAAATTAGTACCTAAATCAATGGAACAGTGACTATATATCATAGCAAGAGATGCTCCATAACAAAGCCCACTAACAGGGTACAATCACTATCATTGCAAAAGGAACACTGGTCTTTTCATTAAGGTATAAGACTGTAACATAGAAGACCAAGTTATGATTTCCAGCCATGCCACATACTTTTGGTGTAAATGAAGGCAAATTATTTAGAATCTCTGGGTACGTCTACACTACAACATTAATTCGAACTAACTTAGTTCGAATTAGTTAATTCCGAACTAAGCTAATTCGAACTAACGGATCCAAACTAAAAAACTAGTTCAAATTAGTGTTTTGCTAATTCGAACTAGCATGTCCACATTAAGTGGACCCTGAACCAGGCTTAAGGATGGCCGGAAGCAGTGCCGGCAGGTCATCAGAGGAGGACTTAGAGCGTGGAGATGCTGTCTCAGGCTAGCCGAGGGCTGTGCTTAAAGGGTCCCGACCCCCACTCCGGACAGACAGTTCTCAGGGGTTCCCCGCTTGCACAGCAGTCCTGGCTTGGATTGCCCGGAGTACCCACACTGGGCACATCACAGCACTCGGCCATCAGCCCGGCTGCACTTGCCGCAGGCTGCCATCTGGGGAGAGGGGACAATTGGGGGGCTGCAGGAGAGCTTCCACCCCCAGAAGCCCGCAGAGCTAGCCCAGTCCTCCCCATCGGGGGCGCGTACCCCATTCCTCCCTCACCTCCTTTCACTTACCCTTCCCTAGCCCCTCTTCTTGATGTACAAAATAAAGGACAATTGTGTTCAAAAATGGAATCTGTCTTTATTGAACAAAACTGGGGGAGACTGGGAAAAGGAGGTGGGAGAGGGGAAGAGAGAGGGTGGGAGAGTGGAGGGCAACTAAAAGGATCAGGGGTTGGGAACAGGTCCCATATGAAGAGAGGCTAAAAGCAGGAGTTGGGGGGAGAGGGTGCATCAAGAAAAGTTCTTCATTAGTTCCCATAAAGAAGGACTAGAGGACACCAAAGGAAAGGAATGGGTATCAGGCTTCAAACTAGTAATAGAAAGTTGTTCTTCACAAAGCAAAGAGTCAACCTGTGGAACTCCTTGCTGCAGGAGGCTGTGAAGGCTAGAACTAGAACAGAGTTTAAAGGGAAGTGAGATCAAGTCATGGAGGTTGGGTCCATGGAGTGCTATTAGCCAGGGGGTAGGAGTGGTGTCCCTGCCCACGGTTTGTGGAAGGTTGGAGAGGGATGGCATGAGACAAATGGCTTGGTCACTGTCTTCGGTCCATCCCCTCCAGGGTCCCTAGGGTTGGCCGCTGTCGGCAGACAGGCTACTGGGCTAGATGGACCTTTGGTCTGACCCAGTACGGCCATTGTAAACTCAGGGCTCAGGGTCGGGGGTCTCAGTGGACCACCTTGATTTTCATGCACACCTGCTCCTGGGTGGCCAGGCTGGCAGCTCTCCTGCCCTAGACAGCCACTTTCCTGTGCCTAGTGCGGAGATCATGGACGAGGTCCACGATGTCTGCACTAGCCCAGGCGGGTGCCCACCTCTTGCGGTCCCGGGCAAGCTCCCGGGAGCCGCCAGCCTCGTCCCGGGAAGAGGGGGAGGGCTGGGGGGCATCGGGTGGGTGGCTCGATCCGTGCCAGGTGTAGGGTCTGCTGGCGGGGTGCTGGCAGGCTTGCACATGGCACTGGCACCGTAGCCAGCCCGTGCCCCTTTAAGGGGTCCGGGGCCGGGAGGGGGGCAGAAGAGTTTCCCTGGTGTTGGCCAGAGTGGCCACCAGGGAAACCTGGGGAGGGCTAGCCTCCCACTAGTTCGAATTAAGGGGCTACACAGCCGTTAATTCGAACTAGTAAATTCGAACTAGGCTTAATCCTCGTGGAATGAGGATTACCTAGTTCGAACTAAGCGCTCCGTTAGTTCGAATTAAATTCGAGCACTAGTGTAGCACCTGTGAAAGTTAGTTCGAACTAACGTCCGTTAGTTCGAACTAACTCTGTAGTTTAGACATACCCTCAGGGTGAGGCTACACAACTGAAATAACAATGCGAGCATCTACATAGCACTTCCATTATTTCGAAATAATTTCAAAATAATGGCTGGCTTATTTCAAAATCTGTAAACCTCATTCTACGAGGAACAATGCTTATTCTGAAATAGCTATTTCAGAATAGCAGTAGTGTGGATACTCCACTCCTGCTATTTCAAAATAGCTCCTCCCCAGGGCCATTCAAAGCAATTACTCCTCAGTGCCTCCTCGTGCTCTAACTTGAGGTAGCATATCCACATTAGGAAAGCCTGCTTCGGACTAATTTTGAGGCTTTTCTGTGGGGAAGACGTGCTATTTCAAAATAAGCTATTTCAGAAAAAAATTCAAAAATGCTTATTTCAAAATAAGCGTGCTGTGTAGATGTACCCTCATAGTTGGGTACACACTGTGATTAAGGGGTGCGCAAAGCTTCTGAAAAATCAGGCCTCATCCCTCTCTGAGCCTCAGTTTCCTGCCTGTAAAATAGGAACACTATTTCTTCCCATTCCCCACGTTGTCTGTTTTGTCTCAGGCCACCCCCCAGCCCACCCTAAGGCCTTTTCTTCTGCCTTCCCCCTCTCCTCCCGACTACCCTCCCAGCCTGCCTGAGGCCTGTTCTTTACCTTCCCTCCAGCATCGAGGCCAAGGACTGGTAGGAAGGGAAAAGGTTTGGGGCAGGAAGGTATCTTACCCATGCGCTGGCAGACAAGATGGCAGAGCCCCAGCTGAGCTGGCCACTCTCTTGGTGATATGGCTGCCCCCAGTGGACACTTTTGAGTATAGCTCTCCATGAGGGCTTACTGCCTTCAGTGGCCACTTTCATATTTGACCCCTCAGAACAGCAGCCCTTCCCTTTCTATGCTAGAACCGTAGAATCATAGAACACTAGAACTGGAAGGGACCATCAAGTCCAGTCCCCTGCCTTCATGGCAAGACCAAGCATCATCTAGATCATGGATGGGCAAAAGGGCCTCTGCGGGCCAGATCCAGCCCACCAAGTGGGGTGATCCTGCCTGCAGAGGCCTTGCCGCTCCCACAACCCCAGGCCATTTAGGACCGGCGGGCGGAGGGAAGCACATGAACTTTCCTCTGCCCTGCCCCCACTCTACAAGAAGCCCACTCCACTTAGAAGCACCACGTGCTCCTGGCAATTCAGGAGGAGACTTCACCACCACCAAGCCCTGATTGCAATGGGACCAGAGGGAGCATGCAAAGTCTCCTCCCACCGCCAGGGACATGGGCGCCTAGGACGAACCTCGGGGGGGAGGGCAAAGGCTTCACGTGCTCCCCCACCATCAAACCAGTCATAGTCTGTGAGTGGGGAAGCAGGGAACTATCCTGGCCCCACCCTCTGGGGCAGCCCGGGGCCACTTCAAAAATTTCTGAAGTGGCCACTGGTAAAAAATTATTGCCCACCCCTGATCTAGATCATCCCTGAGAGATGTGTATCCAACCTGCTCTTAAATATCTCCAATAATAGTGATTCCACAACCTCCCTAGGCAATTTATTCCAGTGTTTAACCACTTTGATAATTAGGAAGTTTTTCCTAATGTCCAACCTAAACCTCACTTGCTGCAATTTAAGCCCATTGCTTCTTGTCCTATCATCAGAGGCCAAGGAAAATTTTTCTCCCTCCTCCTTTTAACACGCTTTTAGATATTTGAAAACTGCTATCATGTCCCCTCTCAGTCTTCTCTTTTCTAAACTAAACAAGTCCAGTACTTTCAGTCTTCCCATGTTATGGAAAACTGTCCCTTTCCCGTGGCTTCCAGTTGTCTTGGCAGAACTAAACCCTTACTTTGCTTTAATTTTGGAGAAGAGAAAGCTGCATACCAAATTTGGTGGCCATAACTCTTAGGAGGAGTTCTCCAGCAAACAGACTCAAAGAAGGACATAGAGTCAATGCACTCAGGGTGTGTCTAGACTACAGAGTTTTGTCGACAAAAGTGGACTTTTGTCAACAAAACTATACCTGCGTCTACACTACCGCTGAGTTCTGTCGACATAACGTCGACAGAACTCAGCAGTTTTCTCGACGCTGGTAAACCTCATTTTACGAGGCATAACACCTTCTGTCGACAGAGTTTCTGTCGACAGAAGGTGTTATTGAATGTAAACTGTCCTTTGCGTCTACACTACCATGTCGACAAAGCAGCTTGCTTTGTCGACAGAACTCAATGTAGTCTAGACGCTCTTTGTCGACAGAAGTTTTGTCGACAGTATCTGTCGACAAAACTTCTGTCGACAGAAGCCTGTAGTCTAGACGTACCCTAAGATAGATAGATTTTCAACTAATCTAGAAATAATAAATAATGACTATAGGAATGCACAAGAGTAAAGTGTAGGCTAGGCAAATCTCTAAAAGCAAATGACCAAATCTGACATGCTAGTTGATGATATTTGAACTTACCTGTAACAACCCCCTGAGAGGTAAAGGTTAGTGTTTTTACAGCTGCTCTTTTCATCCAGAGACAAACAGTTCTTTTATTGTCACTTATATATTTGAATGGCTTTTCATGTCAAAAACACATCTGGATTGTTTCACAGATGCTACCCCAATGTAGGTTTTCCCATGGAATGGTTCTTAATGGAACTTCCTTTCAATTTGCCCTAGGATCCAGATGCTACAGAAATGAGGGCTGGGTAAGTGCAGCAAAACCCCATAATCTGAACTAATAGGGAGGAGGGCCAGATTAGATCATCAAAAATTCAGTTAATCCAGAAAATGGGAAAGTGAGGGGCTGCAACAGTATCTAGCAGTCCCAGGAGCAATCACCTACTTCTCAACCTGTGTGTGTTGGTTGATCGATTAACACAAAGAGACCAATAATAGAGGATTGCGTCAACGTAGTTAAATATAGACAAGTAGATTGGCAGGGAGGTGCTGTTTAACTGCTTTAGACATGATACAGAAGTCAGTTCCTAAAGAGAAAGAGCATCTGCACAGGTTCCCTGGCTCCCTCTTCCCCAGGCAATATGTCTCTTGCAGGAAACCATAGAAGACACATAATCCTGTCCCTTCTGCCCAAGATCTTGCCCCTACCTTCTATCTTCTGGAGTCCTGAGTGCTCCCCACTTCCTGTGCCCCGAGGATCCTCAGGCAAACTGCCCTGTCTGTATCTCTAGCCAACTGGCATCCCCAGCCAATTGTCACCTCCACAAGGCTACTCACAGTGCTGGCCCATTGGTCTCTGCCTTGTGGCAAAACTGAGTTCCTGCCAGCTTGGACACTAGCTTGGAGGAAAGGGCAGAGTGTGGTCAGGATCAGGGCTTGGCTTAGGGGAGGTTTAGCTTCTCCTGGCCTATTAAACCACCCACCCACACAGGAACCATATTGCCTCCCTGCTCTTTGCTGGAGCTGTAGCATCTTCTAGATCTCACAAGGAAATGGCAGCTACGTAAAAGGATGTTTATTGCACCAGCCTGTCTCTTACACAAGGCATTCGCACCTAAAACAAGCTAGCACAGTTACAGGGGTAGTTGTCCTGTGTCTTCTGTGTCTCAAGGGAGGTTTAGGTTGGACATTAGGAAAAACTTCCTAACTGTCAGGGTGGTCAAACACTGGAATAAGTTGCCTACGGAGGTTGTAGAATCTCCATCTCTGGAGATATTTAAGAGTAGGTTAGATAAATGTCTATCAGCGATGGTCTAGATGTTACTGGGTCCTGCCAGGAGTGAAGGGGACTGGACTCGATGACCTCTCGACGTCCCTTCCAGTTGTAGTGTTCTATGATTCCTCCCAAATCTATATGTCTACACTGCATCTGGGAGCAAGCCTCCCACCCCAAGTATACTGGTTGGTGGGAGCAAGCTAAAATAAATGTGGCTACGTTTAGACTGCAGGCTTTTTTCGGAAGAACCTCTTTTCAGAAGAGATCTTCTGAAAAAAATTATTCCGAAAGAGATTATCCATGCACAAAAGCACATTGAAAAACTGATCTTTTTTGAAAGATAGCATCCACACTGAATTTAAACTATCTCACATTTAAGCTGTGATTACTAGGGATGGAGTGGCCACCAGGACACCTGTGCTTTTTTCCTCTTTCCTTTTCATTTGAAAGAACTCCCTCTTCCACACAGCTTTTTCTGAAAGAGCTCTTTCAGAAAAAGGCTTCTTCCTCATAGAAAGAGGACTACTAACACAAGAAAAAACCCTCTGTTCTTTCAATTTACTTTCAGAAGAACATGATTGCAGTGTGGACGTAACTCAGGTTTTGTCGGAAAAATGGCCATTTTTCTGACAAAATTCTGAACCACAGACATACCTTGCGTATATGTTGCTTTGAGTTTTAGGCTTCGGTAGGAGCCTGAGTTTTTTCTCTTGGTCTATGTCTAATACCCTAATTAATTTGTTAATCTTAAAAGTGTCACTGAATGCCTGGTTGTTTTTGCTGAAACAGACTAACATAGCTACCCTCTGAATCCTAATTTTAGGGTACTATAACCCTCAAAGCACAATTGTATGTAAGTGACACAACAAGTGTAAAAGCTGCATGACAAATATTGTTAAGCTCTAGAACAATAAGTAGAACACCACTGATTTCCTATTGGGCAATCAAAATACATACTCCAAATCTGTCCTGAAGCCCAGGTGCAAAAGTTTCTCATGACACATTGCTCAGATAAATCTTTAATAAATACCACACCAGGGAAGTTATATAAAGAACAAAATAGCTTTATACTTCTGAAATATATTTCCTTAGAAATCTTTTCAGAGATCTTCTAATTTAGGGACAGATTATGATCCATTTAATCAAATAATTAAATTTAATTTAAAAAAATCAAGATTCAAAATGATCCTAATAGTACATTTCTACCACTCTTAAAACTCTTCGCATTTATTTCTAGTCTGAAGAGCCTTCCATTATATAAGTTCCACATTTAGGCATTTATAGACTGTGGTCAAGTCATCATTAAAATTTCTCTGGGCATGTCTACACACAGGGCTAAAGCCAAAATAAGCTATGCAACCTGAGCTACGTTAATTGTGTATCTTAAGTTGAACTAGCTTATTTTGGCTTTTTGGCACTGTCTACACAGCAGGAAGTACAAAGTAGAGCAGTCTTCCTCTGACTTCCTTTATTCCTTGTAAAATGAGGGTTGCAGGAGTCAGAGTAAAAAGTCCTCCAGCTCAACATTATTTTGACATTATGTCAAAATAACTTCTTGTAGTATAGACACGGACTATGTTATTTTGAAATAACATCAGTTATTCTGAAATAATACTGCTATGTAGACATACCCTCGTTGTTAAGCTAAACAACTTGATACATCATCACTGGAGCGATCTGAAATTATTAGTAGTATTTGGACTTACATTACCATTTATAAACCATTGCAAGGACTATATAGGCTATATAGCACATCAAGTCATACAACATGGCTATAAAATAGGTAAGTCTTATTATCCCTGTTTTAAACAGAGAAATGGAGGCACAAGTTGTCCAAGGAACAAATTACTGTTTTCATTCCTTAACCACAAGACAAAACCTTTAGGTAGTTGTGACTCAGAAGTCCCTGTTCTTTGAAAACAACTCTCATCTCAGACCTGACAAACTCACTGCACCAAACGTGTTCTACAAGATAAAAAGTAACATGTGAAGGATATCTACTGAAAGCTAGAAGCTTGACAAAGTTCATAATCCTGACATATAAACAGATAATATTTAAAGAATAATACATTTATATTGGATGTCTGCTGTATAGACTGGGAATAGAATTTCGTCACCAGGGGATAACCTGACTTGGTGATGGCCCATTTGGGGAAAGAATAGTTGACATTCTGCCTTAGTTAGCCACTGAGGCAATGTGAGACTCAGTTATTTAGCTTTGCACAATGCTATGACTTCAACTGAAAATCATCACAGTCAACTGCAAAGAATCGAAACTATTTAAAGGTAAAAAAAGGGAACATTACAAGATTAGTCAGAACAAAAGAATGTTTCAGTATAACACAGTGGAAGGGGAGATTCTGACAATCCATTCACTGCAGGACCCCCTTGAGGAATAGGGTATTTTCATGAATGTTTGGTTCCTGGTTCTTATGAAACCAGCCAACTTTGCAACTGACTGAACTTTGTAGAGAGAGGGAACTATTTCATTAGATGGAAATCATAACTGTTAATAAGTTCAGGGCCTAGTTTTCATTTTATTATTTTTGTTTTGTATTATAAACAGTTGTTTCCATCATTTCCTTTCATGTCTAGGTCAATGTTTACCCTTTATTATATAAACATTACCCTGTTGTAGTGTTTTATTATAAGTGCTCATTAGTGCTGTGTGGTTTACAAGAGCAGTGTTTAAGCTAGCAAACTGGGGTACATGACACTTTTGGGTGCAAAGGATCAAGAATAACTAGTTTCAGGGGCTGGATATCACTGGGGAATGATTCAAAGGGACACAGGGATTGGGGTGCACCTATTGTTAACCTGCAAAGACAGAGGAGTGTGCATGAGTGGCTTAAAGGCTCATTGTATTCTGGAGCTAAGACCCAGACACAGGTAAGACTCTGTCGCACTGGAGACAGGGGTGTATCAAGGTAACTTGCAGTTCTGGTAGCCCCCAGATCCATCAGAGTAGTCTGAAACATTAATGGATGTAGGGTAGCTCTGCAAAGGGATATACATCAGGGAAATTTCCTACTAACACTATTTATTGATTCATTTGTCCCTGGGAGATTAATGGAATTTAATACATACCATTTTCATGTGCTGTGTAACTTCAAATGTATTTCCTGTTCATTTAGGGCCTGGTCTGAAGCCCATTGATGGCAATGACCATGGATGAGGTGCATAGATGTCTATTCCTTTTTTAAAATAAGGTATGTATCTTAACATAGCACTATAGCTTCAGCTGTTAATCCTTCTGTTTTTTTTAAAGATACCTTTACTCTAAATTACATGCAGTCAGAAGGAAATATTAGGAGGAAATAAAAGCTTCATCAGTTCACACAAAAGCTAGAACAAAGTTTAAGTTTTATATAATTTTTCTGAAATAACAAACAGTTACAATTGCTGATGGTAATATCTTTGCTGAACACTTTTCTCCCAGACCTGTGCACAGAACATAATATGAAAGATAAGAAAAGCACATTCACAAAAACCCAGAGCAAAAATTAAAATGAAGAGAAATGCAAATTTCCTATTGAGCATTTTCTCCACCATATAGTCCAAAGAAACGTTCTATGTCCCAGCTACATTTGAATCTAACCACTAGATGGCAGTAGTGCACCTCACAAATTACAGGCTCTGTCATTTGTTAAACTACTGTTGCTATAAAACAGTCCAGTCAAATGTCTCCTTTGAATGCTCTCTAATAAAGAAGGCGCCATTGCCTGGTTATCTGAATGGATGAGGATTCTTCGCATGCAGGTGCACTTAATCTTTTCAAGATGCAATAAAGCCCAATAAAGCTGCACTCTGTTGTGCAAAATGTAATAAGGCCATAGGTCTTTCATGTTTATTTACCGTGTGTGTGTGTGTGTGTGTGTGTGTGTGTGTGATGAAAACAGAGGTACTGTAAAAAAAATGGAAGCTTGTATATTTAAGGAATAATGAGATTGCTCCATTGTCTAAGGTAAACCCTGCGAGTGTGCAATTTCCTTTTTCCTGTTCTCCAAATTAGTAAATGGGAGCAAGATCCCTCAGGTGAGAATAAGTTCTCCAGACATTTTGGAGAGGGCTGACCAAAAGGAAAACTTCCTCACACAATCGGAATTCCCTCTTAAACCAGCTGGGGAGACTTGCTAAAGTAGCCCATTTCAATACTGGGCCTGATCCACGGCCTATTGAATTCAGCGGGAATCCTACACACACTCCAGTGAACTTTGGATAAGATTTTTTCCCCCAGACCCACCTAGGAGACCAAGGTCATTGTTTCTCTTCTCAGACACTTCTTTCGTGATTAAGATTTTAAAATATTAGTAATACTCTGATGTATACAGCTGCACTCCTCAGCAGATCTCAAAGTGCTTTACCAACATTAATTAATTAAGCTGGTAGGCAGTTTCATAAGAAAAGTGTCTAAATGTCACGTGGGGCATTAACATTAAGTCAGAGATGTTTTTTCTCAGGATTATATACAGCAAAGCAATGTATTGACAGAAACAGAACTCTACATCATCCCATTGTCTGATTTATCCTCTCCGAGGCAAACATTTCTTCATTCATGATACTAAGTGTTCTCCTTGACTGCACTAGTTGTGGTGGGGATTCTAGTCATTAACGTGCATGTGGAGCCATGTGTGAGGCTCTTCTGTGAGGTTCCCAGTGTTTCATGGTACCAAACCTTGACTTGACACGGTTCCTTGTTAGTGTGTTAGTTTTAACACAGCTGGGTCATTTTAGCTGCTAATACCTGTGACATTTGATGGATTCCAGTACAATTTTGCCACTGCCTTAAAATGCTCTACTCTTTGCAGTGCCCCATGCATCCTTCTGTGACTTTCTCTTCCCAACTGCCATGGAATTTTCCCTTCCATCCACTACAGCCTCTTGAGCTGATGCAGCATCACTATTAGCAGAGACATCACAGAGCCTTTTGCTGATTCATCACTCCAGCTAGGGAAGGTTTACTATTGGGTAATAAACTAACACCACTCAGCAATACTACAGCAAATCAATGGTAAACAAAGACTTTCAGATGTCACTATAATGACCGACACATCAGCAATGAAATAAAACTAAGAGTCTCCTGCTTAAAATCATCATCCTCTAACACTTAAGTTTAAAAGAATCTTCCTTAGCTATTAGCATTATAGGACTTGTGACACACAGTCAAACAATACACAATCCAATATACAGGACTCTTTTGTTTTTGCAGATATAGACTAATACAGCTACCCCTCTAAGGCAGTACACCATCCAGCTCATTACAATGTAGGTTCAATATCTCTAATCTGGTACTCTCTGGTACAGCAATATCCATGATCTGGCATGATGCTAGTTAGCTGGATGTCCACGTATCACGGGAGAGGTCAAGTTTCCTGTGGTCCCATAAAGATTATTTACAGCCACCAGTCCTGGCTCTCAGTGTTCTGTGCTGTTATTTAGCTCTAATTTACCCCCTAAATGTCTTCTCAAAGCCCAGTAAGCAGTGGAAGTGTTGGTATTGCTGCTAGACAATATTGACCTGTCATGATTCGGCAAATTCTCTGGTTCAGCACTGGGCAGCTCCCAAGGGTGCAGAACTAGAGAGATTCAATCTGTACCATTGTATTATAGCTCCAAATACGCCTCAACCAGACTTAGGGCACGTCTACACTTGCACCTTAATTCGAACTAGGGATGCAAATGTAGGCGACTGAAATTTGCTAATGAAGCGGGGATTTAAATTTTTTTAGGAGTAATGTTAGTTCGAACCAAGGGGTTTGATTTGAACTAATGAGGCCCGGAGCACACTTCCTAGTTCGAATCAGCTGGCGATCGGAATAGCATGCGGGCAAGATTATGCTAATGAAGCACAGGATATTTAAATCCCTGCTTCATTAGCAATTTTGGTCGCCTACATTTGCATCCCTAGTTCGAAATAGGATGCAAGTGTAGATGTGCCCTTAATTCCCCCATCACTGTCTTTAGTAAAGAACATCAAGCTTTGCCCCTGGTGAAGGGAATTTTCCCTTCCATTGCCTACAGCCCCTTGAACCGCTGTGCCTGCCTGGGGTCAGCTCTCCAACTCCACCAACCACGGGCAAACACAGGTACTTACAAATAAAGAACTTAAACTACTTTGTGAACCCTAATTGCAATCCACGCTATAAACCAACTCTGTACTGTGAAATATCCCCTGACAGTAGCAACCCTAAACCAAGCCCTGCACAAAATATGACCTACTCACTTCACAGAATTTTGTATAGTCACAGAGCAAGTCATAGTTCTAGATGAACCAAAGGAAATCTAACTCACCACCTGTTTCAGGCTCCTGCATATTATGGCCAGTGAAAAACACTCATGTTCTTTATTGACAGAGATGGTCACTGTCATATCTGAAGAGGAAAACCTATCATTCCATGTCACTGACTAAAGATTGCACTGTAGGTGATTTCTGTAGTGAGGAGGAGAGGAATAACTTTATGCAGGTTTGGGAATCTCTGAAATCTCCTCAACAACAGTGACCTTTCAAACATTCATAGGTAAAAATCAATTGAACATGTGCCTCTCTCTCTTTGTGGCTTTCAGAGCTTAACCTACTATCATTAACTTTGTTTATTATGCCCACCACAGAAACACACAAATCCCTTATGTTAAAACCAAGTCATATGGAAACAATAATATTTCCCTTATATTTGATCAAAGATATTTCATATGTAAATAGAATATATGTAGTATATATACAGACTGGGCTGTGAGCATGCAACATGTTATCCTACTATGGAACTAGATATAGTTTTAATAGAGTTAATATATTAAAGATTTAGGGGCTATTTTAATTATAATATTTACAATTAATTTAGCTTCATGTCAGATGGTCTGTGGGATGAAACTAGGTAATTTTTTTAAAGTATCACATTTCATATATCGTTTCTGAGCAGTATGTTTGGAGAAATGTATGGGTAAATACATAACAAAGTAGGAAGGATGTCTGGTGGATATGGCTGTGAAGGAGTCTTTGAGAGACCTGACTTCAACTTATGGCTCAACAGAGATGTCCTACGTGGCATTGGTCAAAGTCACTTAGTTAACACTGAGGGGTGCTGTGCACTAACAGTTGAGGTCAAGGGGAACTCAGCTCTGGGCGTATAAAGTGCTATGCAATACTAAGTACCCTGAAATGTTACAGCTTAGACATCTTTAAGTGGACACCCGAAATTAGTGGAAATGTCTGACCTTCATTGCTTTGTGCTTTTGAAACCCACTGATGATCATGTTTCATAATTAATTTTTTATGATTCTGTGAGTAAAATGGATATTGAGAAAAAATGCTATCTTATCTTTCCATGTCTCAATTGAATTGAGATGTGCTATCAGTTTTCTTATGCACTCTTGGGCTAACATGTCTCTGACTTTTTTTTTCTTAATTTAGCATTTTTTAAAGTGAGAATTAATAGTCTTTGGAATGTCTTACCAAGGGTCATAGTGAATTCTCCGTTACTGATCATTTTAAATAAAGATTGGCTATATTTTTAATTATGCCCCAGGAATTATTTTGGGGCAGTATTATACAGGAGGTTAAACTAGATTGTCACAATTGTCCCTTGAGGCCATGGAATCAATGAATCTTACATTGTATCTGGTTTTAGGAAGAATGACAGGTGAGAAAAGGTAAATCCTATATTGTGGGATGGATAAACCCCCCCTTTAATTTCAAGATTACACCAATCTCTAATTATTAGGGGTTAGAGTGGGACCCTTTATAGGGGTTTATTATCCAATATCTAGCTAATGTGAGTTTCTCGCATCTTTCCAAGGGCATCTTGTTCTGGCCATTGCTAGAGACATGATACTAGAGTAGACACACATTGGGTCTGAAGCATTATTTATCAGAGCACTTATGGGTCAGCACCCAATTGTCAGAAGCTCTGTACAAACCAAGTACAAAAGTTCATGCTACATAGAGCTTACACTCTTGGTCCTGGCCCTTATTTTGAAATAACAAGTGGGGAATTCACACTACTAAGCCCATTATTTCAAATTAATAACTCCTGCTTTTTTCATGGAATAACACTTATTTTGAAATAGTTATTTCAAAATAACGGCAGTGTGGATACTCAACTGCTGCTATTTTGAAATAACTACTCCCCAGAGTCAATAAAAGTAATTACTCTCCAGTGCTTCCTGGGGCTCTAAGTCGAGGTATTGCATCCACATCAGTGGAGTCTGCCTCGGACTAATTTTGAGGCTTCCCCATAGTGTGGACATGCTATTTCAAAATTATTATTACGTG
The DNA here is from genome assembly GCF_052426305.1 of Pelodiscus sinensis. Classification (NCBI taxonomy): domain Eukaryota; kingdom Metazoa; phylum Chordata; order Testudines; family Trionychidae; genus Pelodiscus; species Pelodiscus sinensis. The sequence goes on along the minus strand of NC_143052.1, from coordinate 19,414,785 downwards.
AGTTATTATTTTGAAATAAGTTATTTTTAAATAATTTCCTAATGTAGACATGCCCTAAGACAAGAGACAACCAATGGATGCACACAGAAAAACAGGGGAGTACAATAAAACAATGAAAGAACACTGGTCAACATGGTCAAGTTTATTGTGGGCTTCATGGCAAAAAAGAGTTTCAAGGAGAGTTTTGGCAATTGCTATTTTCCATTGTAGTGTTTCTTTGTCACCGTTATCTTCCAAATGGATTCAAGTCTGAAGTCCCTGTTATGATATTTTGCCACTAGTCAGATTATTTTCATTGTGTTGAATATTCTGACACCACGTAAGGACCGTGAGCTGTTCCTGGGGCCCCTTGAAGTCTACAACACTAGACAAGGACAATTTGACAAATGGGAAATCAGTGTTGGTGCCGTGTACTATTATTCTTTAAATTTCTTCTTAAAAATCTCTCTGTGTCACAATGCCAGTTTTGGAACAGTGTATTGTGATTGCTCCTTAGTACACTAATCACTAGTATCTCACCTCAGCACCAGCTTGTTCTAAAAATGTAAAACATAAACCAACTCATAATCAGTTGGAGGAAAGACGGAACCTCCCCTAGGAATATGTTTTCCTATAATTTTCTAATGCAGGATTATTTGCATCTTCCTTTGAGGCAACCAGTATTGGCTATTATCAGAGACAGGATACTAGACTAGATTGTAGTCAGAGCTATGTTCATCTGTTTCTATAAAATAAAGTTTGAGGAAAGAAGTTTTTTTTAAAAAGAAAAGGTTGGCTTAAAATTCAGATTGAGTCCTTTTTATGAAGTGAAAATATCCTTCTCAGTAATTCTGAGGCTCATTCTCCTGGAGATGTTAATATGAAAAACTGGTAGTTCTATTTAGGTTTCCACTGAAAGTGTATTTCAAGCTCCATGTTCTGTTGCAGAATTCCAGAACGAAGGACCTTTTTGAATGACAATGGATTGCCATATAATTCCAGGGACAGGAAAGAAACTAGAACATACATGCATTTTAGCTGTTAATTCTTCATCAGAATTTATTATTGGATCAATAAAAAGGCAATTACTAAAACTGGACCAAAATATTCAGCTTAGCCTTGAACCATTAAACTTGATAGTTTTTTCATCAACTTCAATGGGAGCAGGATTAAGCTTTTTTAGTGCATGACTCCCTGGCTTACCCCAGTCCTCTACAACTATAGTGTCCAAATGAACGAAGAATTCTGCATGTACAAGGCAATATGCTAGTATCAGATATAATCTTTGTTTCCCCTTTCTAAATCTCATTTTTTTTCTGCTGTGGAACAGACCCGAATTTAGTCTTTTCAGGACTTTGTATATCTGTGGAAATAACATAGGCTACATCTACACTGCAACACTATTTCAGGATACTGGAGTATCCCGAAATAGGTATCCTGCATTTTAACAGCAAGCCTGTTATTTGAGGCCCGATATTCTAACATCCCTGTAAACTTCATTTCACAAGAAGTAAGGGACAGTTCAGAATACTGGGTTATTTTGAAATTTGGCACTGTGTAGACAGCGTCAAATTATGAAATAAGCTGTTTTGAAATAAGATCAAAATAAGATATGCAATTTGTATAGCTCAAATTGCATATCTTATTTCAAACTATGGTGCAGTGTAGACATAGCCATGGAGATAAATTCTCTGATTGAAAGAGACACAGTCTCTAAGTGCATGTCTACACTGCAGGGAAAAAGTCAAATTAAGATGTGTCAATTGCCTAGCTGAAGTCGAAATAGCTTAATTTGGTTTTAGGCACTGTCTACACAGCAGGAAGTAGAAGGAAGAACACTCTTCCTTTGAATTCCCTTAGTCCTTGTGAAATGAGGATTACAGGAATCGGAATAAGAAGTCCTCCATCTTGACATTATTTCAAAATAACGGCTTGCCATGTAGACATAGCCTCCAGAAAAATGTAACATTTGAAACAATCCTGAATATTGTCAAAGGCTGCTATTTTAAAGACAACACTTTTGGGGAAGGAGGAGCATGTTACTTAAGTTTTAGTAGTTGTTACTGTCACCAATTGAAATGAAAAAACATAATTATGCACATACACTCCTGCTCCCAGAGCTCTTCCCTGGGAGGATTTACCTTTCTCAGACTCTGTGAAATGGTGTCCAAACACTGTCTCTTGGCCCACAGTTTTAAATATCTGTTGAATCTCTGAAATGACAGTGTACAATTTGCACAACCTGAAGCAGTTGTACTCATTTTTGTCATGGGGCTGTCAGGTGTCCAACTTTTGACCAGAACACCTGGTTTAAAAGGGAACTGCTGGCTCTGCTCAGTACCTCTGACTGGGCCATTAAAAGTCTGGGTCACTCTCTGGCTCCAAGAGAGTGGGGCAGGCTGGCTCACTCTCTGGCTCCAAGCCATGTCCCTCTGGCTCCTAGATGCCGGGGGGACTCCACGTGCTATCCTTGACCTGAACACTATCTCTGCTGCTCCCATTATCCAGGAACTGCAGCCAGTGGGCGCTGCAAGGATGGCACCTGTGGACAGGGACAGCGCCCACAGCTCCCTGGCGTCCTCTCTGTTTAGGAACTGGAGGGATATGTCTCCACTTCTGAGAGTTTCCTGAGGTAAGCTCCACCCAGAGCCCGCTCCCCATACTCTGTGCTCCAGCTCTGAGCTCCATATTAACTCTTGGAGTCTGTACTCCACACCTTCTCCCATGCCCCAATTTCCTGCTCCAGCCCTCAGCCTCCTCTCATACCTAAAATTGCTTCCAGACCCCACATCCCCTCCTGTGCCCCAGTTTCCAGCCCTGATCCCCCCACTCCTGAATTAGCCCTAGCCCAGAGCCCCCCCTACACTCCAAACCCCTACCCCAGCTCAGAATCCCCTCCTATGTGCCAAACACTTTATCCATGGCCCTAATCCAGAGCCCACACCCCCAGCCTGAACGTTCACCCTCTCCTACACACCTACTGCTTGTCCCTTCCCAGAGCTTCCTCATGCACTGTGAACCCCTAATTTCTGGCCCTACACCAAACACCAGGAAAGGTGTTTGGGCTGCTGCAAATAGAATGTTGGCAGCCCTACTTCTCCTGAGGGGTGTGGGAGCGTGCAGTCTAAATCCAAGAAAACCTGCAGCAGAGTCCCTGGAACACAGTCCTCACAGATGTCCCTTCTAAGCCTTGTGCTGCTGCACTACTAAGTCTTATGGTCTGGTTCCTATTCCTAAAATCCCTACCCACCCCTTCAGTTCTTTTGAACTTTGCATGCATACTGCCAAACTTCCTGCCCACAGTGGGGTTCTCCCAAGTCTGTTCAAACAGCTAATGAGCACTTCATTCTTACCACACCCAATCTCTGGAGGATTCTTCTAGCCCACTGGTTTTCAACCACAGCCCGCGGGTACTTGTGGAGCAATTGGCAAACATCTGCAGCCCAGCTGTGAGCTAAAAAAATGCAAAGATTGCTGTGCCAATTGCCTCACTACCAAATCCTGACATGGAGAAGGACAGGGCCAGCTGAGAGGAAGATGGCACTCTGGGGCCCTTGTGGAGTGCTCCTTACTGGTATGGAAGGGAAAGCAGCCCTCCCTGCCTTGTAGGATGCACTGAGAGTGCCTCTGCCAGGAGAGCACTGCTGCCTCCTGGCTTCTGGGCATCTGCACCTGGAGAAATGGTGGGTGCATGCTCTGTTACTAGCCACAGCTAGGTGTTGCCTCTTGGGGGGATGATCATGCTCTGGGATGTAGCACACACTTGGCTGCTTGCAACAGAGAGCACACACCAGCCTGTCCCCTGCTGGCCATGTCTATTGTTCATACTCAGTGTAGGGAGCGGCCCTGTTAGTCCCATCTCTGGGGCTATATCTAGACAGCAGGCTTTTTTCAGAAGAAGCTTTTTTCAGAAGAAGATCTTCCAAAAAAAAATAACTTCTTCCAAAACAGAGCGTCCACATTGCAAAAGTGCATCGAAAAAGCAATCTGCTTTTTCGAAAGAGAGCATCCAGACTGAATGGATGTTCTCTCGCATGTAAGCTGTGATTGCAATGGATGGAATGGCCACCAGGGCACCTCTTTCCTCTTCTTCCAAAAGAACTCCCCCTTCTCTGTCCACACACACTTTGTTGAGCAAGAGCTCTTTCACAAAAAGTCTTCTTCCTCGTAAAATGAGGATTACCAATGCTGGAAAAACACCTCTGTTCTTTCGATTTTCTTGTGGAAGAATGCAATTGCAGTGTGGACGTTCCTTAAGTTTTGTCAGAAAAATGTCAATTTTTCCAACAAAACTCTGTAGCGTAGACATAAAGGGGGAAAAACTGGTGCAGGGTAGCCATGTGTCCTATAGTGACTTCCCAGCTAGGATCCCTCATGGCTCAGTGGGTGAGATCTCCCCAGGCCCTGACTGTGGGAACAGACATGTAGGGACCTGGCTGCCACAGCAGGCAGAATGGAGAGGAGCTCTTTGTCCCTCTCATGCAATCTTTGCTACAGGGCTTTAATGCTCTCTGCATCAGTGAACCTCTCTGGCCTGGACAGTGCCCCATTATTGAGCCCTATATAGGGCTGAGTATGCTTCTGGTGCCTGGTGCTCTGAGCTTGGCTGGGAGCAGAACCTCTATTCCTGAGCCTCTATTCCAGCTGCCCTCTCTACTGCCACCCAAAGGTCACTGCTCACTTACACATGCCTCAGACGATCTCCAGGCAAGAGACTCCCAGGGCACAGAGCTGTTGTGTGCCACATGCCATGCACTACGACCCAGAAGCCCAGAGGAGGACACAATGCTGACACTATAGCTGTTTTGTGGGCCCAGCTCAGGCCAGGCTTAAATTGGGCAGAGTCACAAGGTGTCAAAGTCACAGCAAAAAAATAATTAAAATTAAAAGAGTTGGGTCACTGAGGGGCGCACTTTAAGTGCTGCCCTACCCCAAGTGAATGAACATTTATTTTAGCTGGGATTAGCATAGACCATCCCCTTCCCACCTCACACAGATGTGTTTTTCCCAAGCTACTTTAAACACTGAGCTCAGGGATTCACGATTATCTTGCAATGCTCAACAGCCCAGAACAGTCCTGACTACTGTACAAAACGTGGTTGATACACACTCTCTGCCCAGTATCATACAGCATGGTCACAGGTATTATCTATTGTGTGGGTGCAGCAGACTGACACATAGAGATCTGCGTATGAGCCCCACAATGGTAATTAGGTTGAGAACTGTTTTAGTCCAATTAGGAGAGTCACCTCACGCAGTTCCAGAAGGTCTGCAGGCACACTGTCTTCCTCTCACCAGCTTGCCTGAATGAATAGGCATTGTCTCACAATTTTATACACCCCAAAATAAATCAAAAGTTTCTCATTAATTTAAACTGCAGTTAGAAAATAGGCTGTGGCCAAGTCTGGCTTCTTGGGTTAAGAAAGAGGATAGATTCTATCTCCCCTCGTATAGCTTCACCTAAAACAACCATTTGATAGCACAATGAACCTTTTTTAATGTGACCATCTGGACTCTGATTGGTCTCTGCCTGCTCCTGACTTTCTAGCTGCTGGAGGACCTAGTCTTGCTGGTTCCATCAGCAGCTGACCCAACAAGGCCTTTTTAGGCAACACCTAAACATCCAAACTCACTGTGTTTTTCTTTTTAAAGGACCACTTCCTAGCATGGGGAGAATTCTTAGGGACCAGCCAATGACAAAAAAATTGGCTGCTTCTGTGTATTGTGTCATTTTTATAATGTAAACTCATTGGCTCTAACCAGTCTGGCACCTGAGGTAGGTAAATGCCAGGGAATAGAACTCATGGTTCTGTTTCACCACAGACTTCTCAGAAGTGTTCAGTATCTTCAGTTGTCCTTGACTTCACTGGCACCAGTATATGCCCTGAAAGTCTGAAAATCAGCTCACTTTCATTTAGGTGTTTACACAGGGTATGTCTACACTACCCTCCTAATTCGAACTAGGAGGGTAATGTAGGCATACCGCACTTGCAAATGAAGCCCGGGATTTGAATTTCCTGGGCTTCATTTGCATAAAGCCGGCCGGCGCCATTTTTAAATGCCGGCAATTCGAACCCCGTGCCGCGCGGCTACACGCGGCACGGAGTAGCTAGTTCGGATTAGGCTTCCTAATCCGAACTAGCTGTACTCCTCGTGGAATGAGCTGTACTCCTCGTGGAATGAGGAGTACAGCTAGTTCGGATTAGGAAGCCTAATCCGAACTAGCTACTCCGTGCCGCGTGTAGCTGCACGGCACGGGGTTCGAACTGCCGGCATTAAAAATGGTGCCGGCCAGCTTTATGCAAATGAATCCCGGGAAATTCAAATCCCGGGCTTCATTTGCAAGTGCGGTATGCCTACATTACCCTCCTAGTTCGAATTAGGAGGGTAGTGTAGACATACCCACACAGATTTAGGACTCTAACTTAAGGAACCCAGGTTTGGGGGAAAATAGTATAAGTCTGTATGACTTAAATGAAGAATAAGGAACCAGCATACATTTTATGATGCAGACTCTTTTGAATAGTGTGACTGCCATTCCAAGATCCTATTTCATATGCCTTTTAAAATGACTTAGTGCTTGTTTTCTCCATAAAAACCAGCCAAATGCCATATCCCAGTGCTCCTCATTTCTGTCCTTTTCTCTCCTCTAACTTTTTAATGGTCTGCATTGCATATTAGTGCATAAGTAGGAAGGTTTAAAATGATTTACAAAGAGATTGTGTACAAACTGCAATTCAAAAACTCCAGACCTGTGAATAGTCTGTAAGGCTAATTCTAGTTCCAAAACTTGTCAAAAAGTGCTTTTCTCTAAGTAACAAAACTTGCCATTGCCTATATATTGTAGTAAGACAATGAATGCTATGCAGACAAATTTCTGACAGAGAGAAAGAACCTTTATTTGCTGAGCATGTATGTATTTCACTCAATGTTCAAGCAAGTTTTTCTCAGGTGCCTTGAGACTGTTAGCATCAGTTATTTTGACAAATGACAGTGAACGTAACAATTAATAGCTGATTTTTTTACATCAAACCATTTTGCCACATCCAGCCAGTAAAAATGAGTGGGCTATAGAAGACAATGTGAAAATATTTTTCATAGTACTGAGCCATGCAATATTTGGTTGCTTTTTACTGGCATTGAACTTTTGATCTTTCATAAATACTCTTTTATGTTTTATTAAATCACAAGGGGTTGGTTTTATGATATTTTTCAATAACACTGAACTTTTGAATTAGTAGGTTATTGTCAACCAAAGTGGCAGCAGACCACACAGCAAGATTTATTTGGACAAGGGTATTGTTAAACCTTTTCTTTTAAAAAACCCAATTGTTATTTTCAGCAAGCAATTGACATATTTATAAGAGTTGGTTGCACACATTGGTGAATTAATAAAGAGGTATGAGAACAAATTATACAACAGGGTCCAACTTGCATCCTTGAAATTTGAATTAACTTCCACATAAAGGTCAATTTTGCTTAAACAAAGCAATGTGAAAAACAACACTTACCATCTTGATTTTTTTTCAGCCTGCACTGCTCTAAAAACCAGGAAATTATTAACTTAGGGCTAGATTCACAAAAGGCTTTAGGTGCCTTACTGCCACTTTAGGCATCTAAATTCCAGAATCAACCCTTCACAAAGCCCTTCCCAACTACTCCTAAATATTTCAGGCAGCTAAAGTCACTTAGTACCTACATTTTTGCAATAAAAGTTGTTTAGGCTTTGTTTCCATCTTTGAACATGTGCATGGCAACCCCATGCTAGGCATCTAGATGCCTAAACCTCAGAGCAATGCATGAATTGAGGGGAGATAAGCAATTTTATTCCTAACTCATCATCTAGGCCTGATCTGGTAAGTGTGATCAGATCATGCCTGCTGGATTGAGCCTCTGTAGCAAAGCTTACACAAAACATTGGGGTGGGATGGAAGAAGGCCCTTCTTCAAATCTTTAAGCCTAGTGGTTAAGATAGGGGAGCAAACAGCTTCTGCAGACCCCTGGGCAAGGTGCGTGGGCTGACTACTGTAGCAGCAGTTGCAGATGCAGTCCTGGGCCCCTTTGAATCACTGAATCATAAGGCAACTATCCCCCATTCTCCCTTCCCCATTCCCCCACACATTGGTAGGCTTGGGTTAGGGTGCTCATCTGGGAGTCACCCCCAATTCAATTCTTCCCTTTATCTGAGGGGGAAATAGGAATCTGAGATATTCTGACAGGGGACTCCCTCAGTCTCTTCTGTTCCATTGTGGCTAAATAATTTAAAAAGGGGGGGAGCAAATCCTGTTTCTTCTACCTCCCAGATAACTGCTGTAACCACCAGGCTATAGAGTTATTTCTAGACTTGTACCACACCTAAGTGTCTTTATGAATCTAGCTCTTAGGGAGGTATCCTATGTTCACAGGGTGGTACATGCTAATTGTATACAGATTAATTTTATGTGTGTGCCTGTCTCATTGAATACAATGGGATTTAAACAAATACTTTTTAGGAATTGGAGCCTATGACCTGCGTGGAAATTATTTAATAGATGTTCCAAATCCCACTGCAGATTCATTATCTTCAATGATATTTGGATCAGGTCCTAACTGATTTATAATACAGTAGCAAAACAGAATAATCTGAACAGAAAAGCTGAGGTTTTTTTTCTTTTTTAAACTGCAAAACCATTTGATTTTGGTTTCAAGCCTGAAATTTAAAACTAAAGCCTGTAGTGAATTACTGTAGTCAAAACTATAAATCCCTAAAAATGAGGCTTTATAATAGAAGTGCTGACAAAGCCTTAACGAATAGAGCACCAGTGGCCCTGCTAGGATAATAAAATAGCAAATAGAGGAGGGAAGTTTAGCTTGTTTCGGAGGAACATGCACAGTCCAGTCGTTTGTTCTGGTTTATTGAACAACTAACTGTGGTGTTTTTCAGTGAATTCATAGTTTATAGTAACGCATTGTTCTGTGTTGGTCTGTTATCCAAGAACAAGTGACATATGAGACTGGAGGGCAGAAAGGACTGGTTTGTTGTAAAGAGCAGCTGAAGTGTCTGTATTTTGTTTCTCTTCTCCCTGTTCTGTTGCTATGATGGAAAGAGAATAGAAATTAAAACCTGTCCATCTTTGACATTTACATACTGTACTGGGATACCTACAGGAATCACTTAAGCAACCATATCCTGTCTACCTGCAGGTCTGTGTCTGTGGAAATAATCAAGCTAAGGCAATATGCAAAATAACACCCCATCAGAGAAAAGGAGGAGAATTAATGCATGGTGACATTTATGTAGAGGCATGGGAAGGTCAGGGTGGAGTGGCTATGCAGAAGGACAGCTACACCCTGTGTGTCAACATGATGGCTCAGAATGTTGGTGTCAAGGGGAGTGTTGGGTATGGCTAGCATCAGAACCAAAAGAATTGTGATTACTTGGGTCCAGTGTGTGCTGTATTCTGTTGGGAAGACACACAACTCCTTGTACAAAGCTTTATGCAGCTCCTGCATCCCCTGCTAGGGCCAAGTGGAATGTGAGTGTTGCAAAGGGCCTTTTTCTGGCATATCTCTCTTCTGGGTTTCATTGTTATGGGTGTCACTCATTGCAATCCCCAAATTGGTTAAATGCCACACAGCTGTTGTGTCCTTACCCTGCACTATTATGGCAGGAATTTGTTTGCAACAGAACTGTTCTTTAAAGTGTTGCTTCTTTCCTGCCACCTGCAGGGCTTCCTCCTGCTCCTCATGTCCTGCTTCTCCCATGCATGCCACTCACCACCTCCATGGGGGTTGGAGGCCCGAGGATGAGGTTGGGAATTGCCAGAGACCCTGCTGAGCCTGTGGCCAGGGGGAGAGCAGCCAAGGGACAGTGCTGGCTGCAGTCCTCCAGCCTGCACTCACGCCACTCACTGCCACCTGAGCCCCTTGCCTGCTCTACTGATGCTGCAGGTGAGAATTTGTATGTGCAGATGTTCATAACATGAATGTTCGTGACATGGCAAGTGCCTGTATAGCAGTAGGAATATATTTACAATAGCCTGACTAGTGACTGTGAAATGCTCAGGGAGATTAGAGAGGCTATAAAAGTAAAAAGCTCAGTAATAATGGGGGATTTCAAGTATCCCCATATTGACTGGGTACACGTCAGCTCAGCATGGTCCCGATGCCTTAAATGACTGATTCTTGCAGAAGCTTGTTGTGGAACCCACAAGAAGAGAGGCAATTCTTGATTTAGTCCTAAGTGAAGCACAGAATCTGGTCCAGGTGATGAATATAGCTGATCCGCTTAGAAATAGTCATCATAATATAGTCAAATGTAACATCCCGCTGTCAGCAAACACCACAGCATCCCAACACTATGGCATTTCATTTCAGAAAAGGGGACTACACAAAATCGAGGAGGTTAGTTAAACAGAAATTAAAAAGTACAATGCCAAGTGAAATCCCTGCATGCTGCATAGAAACTTTTAAAAGATATCTTAATTGAGGCTCAATTTACATGGATATCCCACATTAAAAAACAAAACAAAAACAGCAACATAGTAAAAGGACCAAAATAAGTGCCACTGGGGCTTAACAATGAAGTAAAAGGAACAGTGGGAGATAAAAAGACATAATTTAAAAATTGGAGCTAAATCCTAGTAAGGAAAATAGAAAGGAAAGTTTATGTTCAGCAAAACTTTGGGAAATTAATTATAAAAATATAATTAAGAAGGCCAAAACAAATTTGAACAATTGGTAGCCCAAACCTGAAAAAGTAATAGCAATTTTTTGGAATACATTAGGAGCAAGAAGCCTTCTCAACAACCAGTCAAGCCACAGGATGAGTAGAATGCTAAAGGAGCATTCAAAGACAATAAGGTTATTCAGGAGAAACTAAATGAACACCGCATCAGTCTTCCTGGCTGAGAATATGGGAGAGATTCCCAAACCTAAGCCATTTTTAAGTGACAAATCTGAGGAACCATCTCACATTGCAGAGTCATTAAAGGAGGTTTTGGAACAAATTGGTAAGCTAAATAAGAATAAGTCACCAGGACTAGATGATATTCACACAAAAGTTCTGAAAAGAACTCAGCTATGAAATTGCAGAACTGTTAACTGTGGTTTCTAACCTATCCTTTATATCAGCTTATGTACCAAGTGACTATAGGATAGCTAATGTGACAACGACTTTTAAAACGATTTATTCATTCATTCATTTTGGAGCCCGATTCAAGGTATTGTGTGCTTGTGATTGGTTATGCCCAATAGAGAAGAAATTCACTATGTCCGACCAGCTCCAGTGAGTTGGCCATAAATGGTATCTATATTGGGACAAATTTTGCTCTCTATTACATTGACATAAATCCTGACTATCTGTGTTGATGGCAGAGGAGTTGATTTGGATTTACACCAATGTAATGGAAAATAGAATATGCCTGAGGCTGATTTATTTTTTCATTCAAGTGTTTCTCTCCTCCTTTTTGGCAGTTTCTTGCTATTCCCTTTTCATTGCATCCCACTCCGCTTCATTTTTCACCTTATTGTTTCTCTAATGTTTTCCTTTCTCCCCACCATCTGCTTTTTTTCATAGACTCTCTCCTAAGTGCAATGCAAGCCCAAGAACAGTGGGGTCGTTGTTGATCTGTCTAACTTACAATAGTCAAGTGAGTTTGAAACCTGGCACAGTGGGTTCACCCAGCACTAGTACGGACACTGTAAAATTGATATTACTGAGTTAATCTCTCCATGTGCCTTTTCATACAGCATCTATAGGATTAGAATCCTCTTCATTTAAAGGCTAATAATGTCCTCTTTTTATTGCCATGAACACCAATTATAAATATCACTTTGAAAATACCAAGATTGCTTAAGAGTCTGCCAAGTAATCAGGAGTTTCAGTACGCACACCAATTTGCTACATTCTTACAACATAACGTCAAGGGCAAACATGCCATATCATGTTTAACACTAAAAGGTTGGGGTTTCCTCAGCGGACATTCCTTCACTTTCCGAATTTTACCTCTACATTTTTAATACAAAAAACTGAAAAGGAGAGAGCAGCTGCAAACCATTCTTTATTCCTAGAGCCATATCAAAATTAAACATGAAGCTTAGATAGTGTGTTATGTGCTAGAGCATAAATAATAAACTAGGGACATCCTGTTTTTAACACAGTCATTGGCACAACATCCATTAAGTTCACTGGAGGTAAAATTCACCTTTGGCACAGAGGAACAACCTGCATTTAATAGTGCTTATATGGAGTTTTTAGACCTGGTGCTAGTCCTCTGTGCATGGTGAATTATAATCTTCCTGGGTAAACAAAATCTACTGTGAAATAGCAGAGAATATTTGCTGGCATGTGTTTTTGGAAGCAAGTACAGATTGAACCTCACTAGTCCAACACCCTCAGGACCTGACCAGTGCCAAACCAAAGAATTTGCTGGGCTATGGGAGGTCAATTTTGTCCAGCAGCATTACCAACACTTCCACTGCTTACTGGGCTCTTAGAAGACATTTAGGGGTAAATTAGAGCTAAATAACAGCACAGAACACTGAAAGCCAGGACTTGTGTCTATAAATGAACTTTATGGGACTGCAGGAAACTTAGCCATGATATAACATAGCCATGATAAGTGGACATCTGGCTAACTAAAATCATGCTGGACCACAGATGTTGCCAGCCAGAGAGTACTGGATTAGAGAGGTCCAACTTGTATTTTATTATTTTTATTTTTTCACATCTGCATAAACCAATTAAATTATCTGTAGTTTATTTGTTTTGTTAGGCAGATGTTAAAATACGTCATATTTTCTATTAAAGATAGAAGCAAATGCAAAAGAACAGTTATAATGACTCTCACTCCTTAATTTTGCACCATCCAATCTCAGCTTTGGAGATATCCTTGAAGCAGGTAAGTCACACACTTGTTTAATTCACATGAATAGTTTGGTATTTTGAGCATTCAGTTTGTTGGTGATATCTGTTGCTTATTGGCCAAACTTTCAAACGTTGCCACTTAAGCTGCATCTGGAAAGTATATGTGTGAACTAGTTTGCCTGGAAAATTGACATTTGTTCACAAATAGTAGTTTGTATGCACGCACTGGTAATTAGTCAGGGAGACAAATCCTTTGTCATATGGACATGGGATTTGTGAATGAAGTTGATACACACACATCTTCCAGACACCACAAGCATTTGATTCTGTATAATCAATCAATTCAACGAGACATTGCTATTATTTTATTATTTATTATTAATTATTAACATTATTTTACTATTGATCATAGTAGTGGTATTACAAGTGGCACTGCTAGGGATCCTAAATAGGGATCAGGGCTTACAGTGCCAGGCAGTTGTACACAGAGCAAGAGGCAGTCCCCGTTCTATGAGCCTACAATCTAAATACACAAATTATACAAGGTGGGAGAAAAGAAGTGATGTTGTTCCCCATTTAAAATATAGAATTGAGGCACAGAGAGGGAAAGTTATATGCCTGAGGTTTTCCAGATATCCAGAATTCCAGGTCAGTGTCAGAGTTTAAAGCCAGAAGTGACCACCAAACGACCTAGTCGAATCTCCTGTATGCCACAAGCCACCCACGCCACCCAGCACTCGTACCCTAAACCCAACAGCTGAAATTGGAATAAAGTATTACAGCCCACTGTAAACTGAACTCTTATGTGCTAAGACAGGGAACAGGAGAGAGAGACTGAGGAGCACAGTGTCTGAGGTCCCTGCAATGGCAGGGAAATGATTAGGTTAGATATAGCCAAATAATCCTAACAAGAAACCTGCCCCCACATGCTGCAGAGGAAAACAAAGCCCCAATGTTACTGCCAGTATCAGGTGGGGAAAAATACCTTTGAAATCTCACATGTAATGATCAGTTAAACCCTTTGAGCAACAACTAGCCAGCCAAGCACCTAAGAGAAAAAAATGCTCAGTGCTACCTCAGGGCCCTAGCACACCAAATGCAATATCCCATCTCCAGCCATGGTCATCCCTGATGCTTCAGAGGATAGAAATAAAAAATACAACAGAGGGAGAAAAATCCTTTCCTAACCTATGCAAGTGATCTTCTGAAACCCTGAAGCATGACCTTTGGGGACATGAGAAATAAACTAGAAATGAGCTTTCGGGCTCTTGAGCTGCATATCAAGATCTGTCTTCCTCTTTATCAAATTATTAGTAAAATTTCTTTTGTTGCGGGGGATTGCTGTTGTTTTTTGCTATTCTAAATTCATGCCAATGGCTTAGCAGTGTTATAGATCCTATTCCTTTCAGTCCCACAGTCTCTTCAGTTCCACCGTCATGTCATCTGCAATGGATGGAACTGGCCAGCGCACACAGTGCCCTGAGAAATAAACTGATTGTGAAATTCGCTCCCATTCAGGAATATCTAGGCCAAGATTGAAAGATTGTGAGGGTGGTGCTGAGAAGAACATTTAAAAGAATTGCTTGAAGAATGTTTCTAATTCATTCGCCCTGCTTGATTTGCAGCAACAATTGTACATTGATTCCAGAGATGGATTGGTTCAGCTTTCTCTGCACAGATGTCACACTTATGGGAAGTATTGTGCAGACTGCTGCCTTGCCAGAGACCTATATTGTGCTTGGGATGGAAGTCAGATGTGCACTGACTTCTAAAAGGTAAGAACGTGTATACAGAGTTCCTATGGAAAATCCATCCATTCACGTACTCTACATTAAGGACTTTAAAGGTTCCTATTAAGTTTCTTGGCCAGCGAAATCAGCTGTGCTATTTCATCGTGTTTATGTAAATTGTAGACAATACTTTGTCCATGTTGTGGTGAGAGTGCTATGAAAATAGTGCAGTGCTTTAATTTGAATAGCAATAACTGTGCCAGTACATTTAACATAACAAGGTCTACACAGCACCAAATTTCAAAACAACTGGCTATTTTGAGCCATCCCTTATCCCTTGTGCAGTGAGGTCTACTGGAATGGTGAAATAGTGCGCCTGTTATTTAAAAAAATATTTCAAAATAGTGCACACATTACTTCGAAAAATATTTTGAAATAAGAGGTAGACACAGGGTAGATATTTTGGGATACCTCCGATATCCCGAAATAGACAGCAACTTAATTAACCGATCTGCCAAAAAATCTAGGAATCTTGACTCAATCCCCTACTCTGTTCATCTCTACATAAAAGTTCCCCAAACCATGCACTGTTGCTCATGTTCTCAAAACCATTCTTTCTGAACCAGCACCCTCTATTCCAGCATTGCTTGTTTTAGAAATTCAGTAATCAACATTACACTCTGTTGGCCTTAAATGGGTTCAAGAACATGGACTATTGAACCTCACAGGTGTATGTGATAGTGTGTGGAGGGTTCTGATGGTTTCTAAGATGAGCTGGTCCCACCAGATCACAGCATATCTTCCGCCTTTTGATCTGGCAGAGCTCCTATAGCTGATTCAGAGCTGACTCTACTATTATATTGCACTCAGCATTTCTAGGCAGATCTCTCTCCACAGTGATTTTCATAAACCACAGGCCTGTCTCTTTGTGCAATTTGTACTAATCTCTCTGTGCCACATGCCATGTTGAGAGCAAGGCTGGATTTACTTAGAGTTGTAATAGCCAATGATAGGGCAGGAGTGCTTCAATCCCACATCTGCCAAGCTCCTCTTCCTTTTGCTATGGAATTCCAACAATTATGCCTGAAGTGTTACCAATTTTAATGCTTTTTCCCATAGGCGAGCCAGGTGGCAAGATGTCAAATATGGAGACCCAGTTGCTTAATGCTGGGATTGGAAGAAAGTGAGTATTTGCACCTCTTTGTCCAACAAGATGGGTACAATCAGGCTGTATCTAGACTGGCCAGTTTTTCCGGAAAATCAGCCACTTTTCCGGAAAAACTTGCCAGCTGTCTACACTGGCCACTTGAATTTCCGCAAAAGCACTGACGATCTCATGTAAGATTGACAGTGTTCTTGCGGAAATACTATGCTGCTCCCGTTCGGACAAAAGTCCTTTTGTGCAAAACTTTTGCGCAAAAGGGCCAGTGTAGACAGCTCTGCTTTGTTTTCCGCAAAAAAGCCCCGATCGCAAAAATGGCGATCGGGGCTTTTTTTCGGAAAAGCGTGTCTAGATTGGCATGGACGCTTTTCCGCAAAAAGTGCCTTTGAGGAAAAGCATCCTGCCAATCTAGACGTGCTTTTCTGAAAATGCTTTTAACGGAAAACATTTCCGTTAAAACCATTTCCGGAAAATCATGCCAGTCTAGATGTAGCCTCAGTGTGTCTGTTTACTATGGTCTTTGGAACTAAGCCTCTGCTCTGGAGATATCTGGGCATCTAGTGCCCATGCACTCAGAATCCCTGGATATTCTTACTCTCCTTTCAGCCCTCATTCAGCAATATGACTCACTGACCAACAGGAACTTAAAAGAAGTAAATGGAGAAAACTACTCCTCCATACTACATGGCTGTGTCTAGACTGGCAAGTTTTTCCGCAAAATCATCTGCTTTTGTGGAAAAACTTGCCAGCTGTCTACACTGGCCGCTTGAATTTCCAGAAAAGCACTGATGATCTCATGTAAGATCGTCAGTTCATTTCCGGAAATACTATGCTGCTCCTGTTCGAGCAAAAGTCTTTTTCCGAAAGACTTTTGTACAAAAGGGCCAGTGTAGATAGCACAGTACTGTTTTCTGCAAAAAAGCCCCGATCGCGAAAATTGCGATCGGGGCTTTTTTGCGGAAAACCGCATCTAGATTTGCCACGGATGCTTTTCTGCAAAAAGTGCTTTTGAGGAAAAGCATCCTGCCAATCTAGACGTGCTTTTCCGAAAATGCTTTTAACGGAAAAGTTTTCCGTTAAAAGCATTTTTGGAAAATCATGCCAGTGTAGACGTAGCCCACGAGAGAGAGGCACCATCAGAAAGCTGGATGAGGGAAGAAATAAGGCAACTAGTGTGAATTCCCCACGCCCTACCATGAGTGAGATGCTCCTTGCAGAATATCTAGAGAGGGAAATAAGTAAGAAAACCTCTGAGGAAACAGGAAATGTTCCTTCTTTCTCCCCTAATACATGTACACACTTGACAAAAGTCCCAAACCCCAACTGCAGCTGCCAAACCCTCCAGTTCACCCTTCCTGCAGCTACTTAAACACTCCTTTTATTAACAAGAGCCTTCCCCTTCCCTCTCTCCCAGCTGCCAAAAAGTCTGGCTCACTCCCTTGGCAATAGTTGCAGTTCATTTAGTGTGTACTGTCAATGTTAAATCCTGCGGTTACGCTGCAATTTCTGTGGCAGCGTCAAATAAATGAAAAGCATTCAAAAGCGAAGATTGAGTCAGTCTGGGGTTTCTACATTCCATTATTAAAATGAACCAACCAGTCACAACAGTATAGATCATATTGCTGAGTTTAATTTTCAGTCTAGTAAAGCTGCTCGCTGTGATCGATCTCCAATTATTTGCATGCCACTGTGCTGCTGGAAGCCTGCTGCGGCACTCAGTGTGAGTGACGGCAAAAAGTAGGGCTGTCTGTCATGAGATCATAGGCCAGTCTGTTGCATACTATACTGGGCTTTCACTGTGCATAGACACTGCAGGTGTCATTTAAAAGTCAGGGTGAAATCCCAGTTCTGTTGACATTAATGGCCAAACTCCCATTGATTTCAATGAAGCTGAGATTGCACACTCACAATTCACCCACAGGTACTACACAGAACTATCTGAGGGTATGTCTGCACTGCTACCCTCGTTCAAACTAGGGTGGCTAATGTAGGCATTCCAACTTGCAAATGAAGCCCGGGATTTAAATATCCCAGGCTTCATTTGCATGTTCCCGGGCGCCGCCATTTTTAAATGCCCCATAGTTCGAACTACCTGCCCGTGGCTACACGTGGCATGGACTAGGTAGTTCAAATTAAAGCTCCTACTTCAAACTACCGTTAAACCTCTTTGCAGCTTTAATTCAAACTACCTAGTCCGTGCCGCGTGTAGCTGCGGGCAGGTAGTTCGAACTACGGGGCATTTAAAAATGGCAGCGCTGAGGAACATGCAAATCCCAGGCTTCATTTGCAAGTTCAAATGCCTACATTAGCCAACCTAGTTCAAACTAGGGTGGCAGTGTAGACATACCCTCAGATATGCTACAGAGCTTAGGGGCACTGTAGGGTTGCCAGCATCTCTTTGTAGAGAAATAACTATTCAAGTAATTGTCTTTGTTCAACAAATACAAAATCACTTAAATGTTGCGTTAACATGAACTCAATCCTGAGCCCCAATATGGATGCAAAAAAGGAATATATGGAAAGCTTAAGCAGTTAGTTGGTAAAACAGATTCAGATGGCCTTATGCCACTCCACTTCCCACCATGACAGATTCATAATAAAAACTATTAGTAACAGATACTAATTATATGATGATAATACCTACAAGTTCCAGTTGTGAGTGGGGCCCCATTTTGCAAGGCACTGCACCAACAGAGTGCAAGAGACAAGCCCTGTTATGAAGTTCGTGCAATTTAAATTAACAAAACTGACAGAGGCTAGAAGGGGAAATGAAGGCACAGAAAGGTGAAGTAACTTTTTCAGGGTCAAATGCAAAGTCTTTGGCAAAGACTGGAGAAAAAGCCAACTCTTCTTCTAGTTCAATGCCCTCTCTGGAATGCACCAAGCTCCAATAGTCTCTGGCTAGTAGATGGTCACTAAAAGGACTGATTTAACATAGCCTTGAGGCTGGTCAAAAGTATACAGGGTCCTAAAGCAGTCCATGGCAGTTCTCAGAATTGGTGGAACTATAGCCAGCTCTTATAGATACCCCACCTCTACACTGCTCATCTGCACTGGGTACACAGAGGATGGAGTAGAGGAAAACTCTAGGCCTTTTTGCGCAAGAACAGCAGTTCTTGTGCAAAAACTTGTGGAGCATCTACACTGCACATGTGTTCTTGCGTAAATAAATGTATAGTAAAGCATTGGAAAAGAGGGCTTCTTGTGCAAGAGTTATTTCTCTCCCCATGAGGAATGAGCCCTTTTGCGCAAGAGCTCTTGCGCAAGAAGACAGTGTGGACAGGCAATTGGGGTTTCTTGTGCAAGAAACCCCTATGGCTAAAATGGCCATCAGAGCTTTATTGCGCAAGAGAGTGTCCACACTGCCATGGATGCTCTTGCGCTAAAGCACATGGCAGCATGGACATGCTCTTGCACAAGAATTTTTGCACAGAAACTATTGCACAAAACAATTCTTGCTCAAGAAGCCTGTAGTGTACACATAGCCTTGGTAATACTGAATTCTGAATAATACTGAATTCACCAGCAGTGGCTCTATCTCTTTAAAATTAAACAAGTCAGTGGTACAGATTTTATTAACCTCTCTAGAAAACAGTTGTGTTAGAGGGAAGTTAGCAGCCACCTCCAAATTCTACCAGTTAGATTTTAAGCTAAAAGTTAAGTTTCCCTTTGTCTTTTTTTAGAAAATTCACTTGCTTCTATAGCATCTGTTCTGAATCAGTCTGTTTTCCCATTGCTTTAAAAATCAGGTCAGGGTTAATCTTCTGTCCATGTTTGCTTTCCAGGCATTAGTCATGAAACTGCTGATGAAAAGATTATTTTTGGCATTGAATTTAATTCAGTTTTTCTGGACTGCACTCCTATGTCCCAGCAAGTCTCTATTAGGTGGTATATTTAACATTCTGGAGAAGAACATCGAGAAGAGGTGAGTTATAGACACCAAGGTAAGCTTCCTCTGTGGAGAATTCAGTGGACTATTCAAAGGCAGGAGTTACTGGGATTAGTAGATGTTTTCCTTTTCCTTGTTTCACCTTAGGTATCACATAGCATTCTGGTATCACCATTTGGGCCATAGAGAAGGTGGAAGGCCATTTGTGCTGTATCACAGGCAGATTTATTTTATTTATTCTGACTTATAAACTCATTAAAAAGAGAGAGAGAGAAAGAACATAACCTTTGCTCTTAGCACTCCTGGGTGCATTTAAAAAAACACAGACTACACTAGTAACACCCTTTCCACCCAATAATTAACACACTGAATAACTTAGCAAGCAAAAATATATTCAGAATCTTCTACTCTCTATGCCCTGGTCTACATTAGGGAGTTGTTTCTAAATAACTTCGCTAATTTCAAAAAAACAGGCAGAGTGTCCCCACTACCAAGCACATTATTTTAAACCAATGGGCTCGTTATTTTGAAATTATAACTCCTGCTTGTCATGGGATGCATCTACACAGCACCCTTATCTTGAAATAAGCTATGCAATTTCCATTATGCAAATTGCAAAGCTTATTTCAATGCTATTTTGAAATAGCTTATTTAGGAATTTGGCACTCTCTACACAGCACCAAATTTCAAAATAACTCACTATTCCGAAATTCCCCTTAACTCTCATGTAACGAGGGTTACCGGGATTTCGGAATAAGCTGCCTGTTATTTCGAAATCTATTTAGAAATAATGGGCTGTTTCAATGGATGCGGAATACCTATTTTGGGATACTACCTATGAGGAATAATGCTTATTTTGAAAATTTTATTTCTGGAGTTCTTATTTAGAAATAACTTATTTTGAAATAATTTTCTAGTGTAGACATTCTCCATAAATTTCCATACAACCTTAACATGCTACTATCTGAGAACCTTCCAATTAAGTTCTTTGATGAATGTCTCTCATATGAAGTTTATTCTTTCTCTCCTCCAGATCCTAGGAGGAGAATTGTATATACACTGTGGAGTGTTTTTTATGTTGATTGGGTTTGGTTTGGGGTTGTTTTTAAATGTTTTTGTTCCTCTTTGTTTAAATTAGCGAAGGCAGGTGGAAGACATGCCCCTTCTTCTTGAAAGTGGGGTAGTTTTCAATGGTCCTTTAGCTCCTGAGGGAGCTAAGGGTATGTCTACACTACAGCACTAATTCGAACTAACTTAATTCGAATTAGTTAATTCGAACTAAGCTAATTTGAACTAGTGCATCTAGACCTAAAAACTAGTTCGAATTAGCATTTTGCTAATTCGAACTAGCATGTCCACATTGAGTGGACCCTGAACCGAGGTTAAGGCTGGCCAGAAGGAGTGCCGGCAAGGCATCAGATTAGGACTTAGAGCGTGGAGCTGCTGTCTCAGGCTAGCTGAGGGCTGTGGTTAAAGGGACCCGACCCCCACCCCGGACAGACAGTTCCAAGGGGTTCCCCGCTTGCAAAGCAGTCCTGGCTTGGAGTGCCCTGAGTGCCCACACTGGGCACATCACAGCACTCGGCCATCAGCCCGGCTGCACTTGCCGCAGGCTGCCATCAGGGGGGGGGGGGGGTCAATCAAGGAGCTTCAGGAGAGTTTCCACCCCAAGGAGTCCGCAGAGCCACCCCAGCCCTCCCCATTGGGGGCTCGTACCCCATTCCTCCCTCACCTCCTTCCACTTACCCCTCCCTAGCCCCCCTTCCTGATGTACAAAATAAAGGACACGTGTGTTCAAAAATAGAAACTCTCTTTATTGAACAAAACTCGGGGAGACTGGGAAAAGGAGGTGGGAGAGGGGAAGAGAGAGGGTGGGAGAGGGGAGGGCAACTAAAATGTTCAGGGGTTTGGAACAGGTCCCATATGAAGAGAGGCTAAAGAGACTGGGACTTTTCAGCTTAGAAAAGAGGAGACTGAGGGGGGATATGACAGAGGTCTATAAAAGCATGAGTGGCGTAGAGAGGGTGCATAAAGAAAAGTTCTTCATTAGTTCCCATAATAGAAGGACTAGAGGACACCAAAGGAAAGGAATGGGTAGCAGGCTTCAAACTAGTAACAGAAAGTTGTTCTTCACAAAGCAAAGAGTCAACCTGTGGAACTCCTTGCTGCAGGAGGCTGTGAAGGCTAGAACTAGAACAGAGTTTAAAGAGAAGTTAGATAAATTCATGGAGGCTGGGTCCATGGAGTGCTATTAGCCAGAGGGTAGAAATGGTGTCCCTGGCCTCTGTTTGTGGAAGGCTGGAGATGGATGGCATGAGACAAATGGCTTGGTCATTGTTTTGGTCCATCCCCTCCAGGGTCCCTAGTGTTGGCTGCTGTCGGCAGACAGGCTACTGGGCTAGATGGACCTTTGGTCTGACCCAGTACGGCCATTGTAAGCTCAGGGCTCAGGGTCGGGGGTCTCACTGGACCACCCTGATTTTCATGCAAACCTGATCCTGGGTGGCCAGGCTGGCAGCTATCCTGCCCTAGACGGCCACTTTCCTGTGCCTAGTGCGGAGGTCATGGATGAGGTCCACGATGTCCGCACTAGATCAGGTGGGCGCCCTCCTCTTGCTGACCTGGGCAGGCTCCCGGGAGCCAGCAGCCTGGTCCCGGGAAGAGGCGGAGGGCTGGGTGCAGTGTCTGCTGGCTGGGTGCTTGCAGGCTTGCACCTGGCACGGGCACCGTAGCCAGCCCGTGCCCCTTTAAGGGCTCCGGGGCCGGGAGGCGAGCAGACGAGTTTCCCTGGTGGTGCCCAGAGTGACCACCAGGGAAAGCTGGGGAGGGCTAGCCTCCCACTAGTTCAAATTAAGTGGCTACACAGCCCTTAATTCGAACTGCTTAATTCGAACTAGGCGTTAGTCCTCGTAGAATGATGTTTACCTAGTTCGAATTAAGCGCTCCGCTAGTTCGAATTAAGTTCAAACTAGCGGTTTGTATGTATAGCGCCTATCAAAGTTAATTTGAACTAACGTCTGTTAGTTCTATTTAACTTTGTAGAGTAGACATACCCTAATTCTGCAGTCTGGGACCTGTGCTTGAAATATCACCTGCCTCACAATCTTTATAATTTTCCACAAAGTCTTCTCACGCACAGTGAAAACCCAATTGATTTTAGAGATTGTCAACAGACTGATACACAGAGAGAGTTTTTTGCTGTCATAATTGCTGTCATAGAAGCCATTTTCCATCTCAGGCCACTTCCTCCACATGTGTAGTCATCATAGCTGTGGTGATAGTGAAAAAGGGAGAGGGAATTGTTGCCATGTGCTTTACTGTTTGGTGATCATCCAAGTCTTTAGTGACTTGTGGCTTTGGATTGTAACCAGATTGAATTGTCTTTCTTTCAAGATCTAGCTGAGTTCAAATAGCAGAGTTCTACAGGAACTATTAAATATGCTCCATGGTTTATGGCCAGGCCTTCCAATGTGGACCCTAGTAACTCTCCTATTGACTGTAGTTATAAGATTGATCCCTTTCTTTCTAAGGACTGAGAAAGTCTAATCATGGCTGATTTTTGTGAGGTTAGAGGCTTGTATAGGGTTGTGGTTCCTATTCTGAGCACCGTACAGGCTCTGTGGGGAAAGTCGCCATGTGCGAAGTCATATGAGGGCTGTGACATCAATTGTGTGCTATGGGGAGCAGTGATGGGTGTTAACCTTGGGAATCAGATAATCTATTTTATGTGCAAGTAGCTCAGGCTACAGCTGTTTTTCTAACACATGAGCCGGAAGAACAGGACTGTCTGCAGGTCCTGATTTTGGGGTACTTTTGTACATACTTAAGCTTAGCAAAGGGAATTTCACCACTGAGCATCAGCATGAACATATAACAAATGTATTTATATATCTAGCACGTCTCACACTCCAGGCTTAATGCCCTATGTAAAGGGGGCATCTTGAAACTGGGCTACCTCTGTGTCCTGTCTTTCCAACCTGGACTCCCTCTCACACTGTGATGCTGTGACAAGCTGCAAACACCTCCAGATCCTGCACTCACACGGCCATCCACAAGCAGGGACACACCCAGGTGAGTTACATAAATGCTTTTGCCATCCACTCATGAACCAACAATAGAGAGACAAGAGAGCGTACACACTGCAAAAGCGCATTGAAAAAGCAATGCACTTTTGCACAAGAGAGCATCCACACTGCATGGACGTTCTCTCGAAAGAAAGCGCTGATAACTATCCACAGAATGGCCCCCAGGACACCTGTGCCTTTTCCTCTTTCCTGTTTTTGTGCAACCTCCCCCTTCCCTCCTTGTTGCCTGTCGCCACACACCTTTTTGCACAAGAACTCCTGCACAAAAAGGAGTTATTCCTCGTAGAAGGAAGAATACCTACCTCGGAAAACACCCTCTGTTCATTTTACTTGTGCAAACATGTACTCGTGGAATGAAGTTTACCACCTAATTCGATTTAGGTGCTTTATTCCGGAATCCCGTTTCACTGCCGCATGTAGACGCGGGCAGTTACTTTGGGCTAGTCAATGGCGATCGGCTGGGAACATGCAAATCAAGTGTGAGATATTTAAATCCCAGGCTTGATTTGCAATTCTGGTCACCCTCATTAGCATCCCTACATTGATCTAGGGGGCTAGTGTAGACGTACCCTCTCTCTCTAGTGGCTCACTTCAAAAAAGCACTTAAGTGTAAGGGGACTGTTAGCCCCTTACTTAAACTCCGTGGGAGTTTTTTGGCTTGCCAGCTCCCAGTATCAACAGGGAAGGGTCCATGAGACTGACAGACCCCAGAGACAATGGAAAGCAGCTAACACTCCAGCTCAGCCTGATTGACAAGTTGGACAGGCCAGTGAGAAAAGCAAGAGGCCAGGACCCGTCCACCCTGTGAGCTGGGATTGTTCTGGCTCTCTCTGAGCAAACAGAGAGCTGAGACACTGCCCAAGGAGTGCAAGCTGTGTGCAGAAGAAGTCCTGCAAAAACAGAGAGCTGAAAGAGTAGTGCAAGCTGTGTGAAGAAGTCCTGCAGCGACAGAACCAGACACAGACAGCCCAAGGAGTGCAAGCTGTGTGGAGAGACAGTCTTGCAACAGCAGAGCCAGGCATACAAAGCTCAAGGAGTGCAGACCCTGTGTTGAGCAGCAGACTGGCAGTGCTCCATTTCACCGGGGTGATATAGAAGCCAGGAAAGTTCCCCACAATAGCGGGACCATTCCCCCGCTTACATAAGCATACTTTTGCATCCCTCCCCAATCATGATCCACCTCATCATCTCTAGCCTGATTCTGGCCTGCATATTTATACCTGCCTCTGGAAATTTCCACTACATGCATCTGACGAAGTGGGTCTTTGCCCACGAAAGCTTATGCTTCAACACTTCAGTTAGTCTATAAGATGCCACAGGACTCCTTGCCGCTTTTGCAGATTCAGACTAACATGGCTACCCCTCTGATACTCCTACACCATAGAATTCCACAGCTGGTTCAAAAAGTAGAGCCAAGGATCAGGCACGAAGTGCATAAAGGTGTGTGTGCGTAAGTTTTTTGACATTGGCATCTCTAATATGCATCAGGCACACATTTGCAGCCTTTCAAGGCAATATTTATTAGGCTTGCATTATGTAAATAATCAGACATATTTATATGAGAGCTTTACTAAAAAATTAACCGTTGGTCACATTTAGAAGAAAACTCCCTAGTCTGATTTTCTGTTTTATGAATGTCAACTGCAGACAAATAGCTTTTTACCACATGCTGCCACTATTTCCACAGGAGTGTTCACATGATGTTTGATCTTTGATAAACTAGATTCTAGAGCCCATGTTAAGGATTGTTTTTTCTTATACTTATTTTTCCCACCAATGTCCCTAGCCCAAACCTTTTGCACTTACAAGATCACAGCAATTAGAAATGGGCTTGACCTGTTAGCTCATCTCAATCCTTGCTGGTGAATGTTTACTCCTATGTCTATTATTTTGACACCATCTAGTTTTGTTTGGGGAGCAAAAATACCTTTTATTAACCAGTTTCTGTTAGTGAGAGCTCTGCGTAAGCTTGAAAGCTTGTCTCAAACCAATCAAAGTTGGTACAGTATAAGATATTACCTCATCCACCTTGTCTCTACAACAATGCTGTTCTTTCTTTTGCTATTTTTAAATATAAAGAAATATTAAAGTATAAAGAAAAAAACAATAAAGATGCATTTGAAACTAGATACCTAAAGTTAGGTCTGTAAATTCATGTGTATCTACCTACATAAATCAGACTGATTTTAAGAGATGCAGAGCACTCACTACTGCCATTAGCAACAAATTATTTGAATATTTGGCATCTCTGAACCACAAGCTCTTTTTATTGAGATGGTCTAGCTTTAATTACTCGTCTGTTGGATATCATATGGATGGCCTCCATAGAAAATCCTAAAATCAAGATATTAAGTTTAGGTTTTTCTAATGCACTTTACATTGACCAAAACACCATATGTAACAAAAATAAGGTACTTGTATTTAACTGGTAGCCAGATCTTTGCTCAGTCAATACTTTACTACAACTTTTCCCAGTACAGTTTTATATTCTGCTCTCTCTTCCTGCATTATATTTCCTAATAGCACTGAATGTTATTTCAGTGCGTGTCTTAAAGGTATAACTTATTGTGATGACGATACCATGTTTTACGAATGACTCAGTGCAGCTGGAACTGAATTTACAGACTTTTAGTTACAGTGGTATAGCTGGAACATTTCAGCAGCTCTTTAAACCTCACTTTACAAATAGATGGTTACGTTCTGTCCATGACATGCAATACAGCTTCCTGAGGGGAGAGAAAGGGCAAAATCCAGACTAGATTGGGAGTCTTTGGCCCAGCGGGATGCCTCCTGCATTTCACCTCTAAGGTCATGGCTTGGAATCCTACTTCCAGTCAGAATGGCCTATGGGAGGGGACAGGATCTCCTGCAGTACGGGAACTGCCACCAGGTCATTCTGTTGCCAGGGGGAGAGCATTTCCCTGGGGTGTGATGGGTCATGAGTCAATTATCTGGTGCTTTTGTATCTAGTTCTGCTCACGTAATTGATCATGTTTATTCCCATATTTGGAAGGTTAGTCACTGACTTGGGAGCACATCTTTGTGACTTGGATTAATAAAAAAGCCTGTCCATCATTTGTTCGTTAAGCTTTTATGGGCTGAATTTCCTGCAGCTTAAGCTCAGCTGTTTGTTTATTCCTTTTTAAAATTCCTATGCGCTGTGCTATGTACATAATAGGTGTCAGGACTACAAAAAGCAAACCCAGGACTCCCTGTAAAGCTATTAACATTGGCATCCTGTCATTTTTAAAAATCTTAGGCTGGCCCGGACCCAGAGTCTCCTGTGACTGCAGGTTTGCCAGGCCATCATGCCGCCTTCCATGGGACAGAGCAAGCCATATATTTTGAAACAATGGCCCGTGAATTGATATAGTTTAACTCCTTGCATAGCATGAGGGATGAAAGATAATCCACTGGGAAGCCACAGCATATTTCAGCTTTTCACATTTTCTCCTGTCCCTCCCCATGTTCACTGGCTGGTGTTGGCTATGGGTTGATCTGTGTAGCCTTCTGGTTGATAAAGCTTTTGCTAGGTATGTGTTTGGTAGGACACTGAACTTTAATGCCACGATCACCATATTGGAGACAAAGAGGCATTTTTTCCCATGTAGCATTTTGCTCTAGTTTGAGCGAGGCTTCAGTTAAAGCAACCTCTGTCCTGTAGTGTTGACATTTTTGCTGGTGAATTGGTGAGTGATATATTAGTGTCTGTTAGTTTAGTCCAGGGGTGGGCAACCTCAGGCCTGGAGGCCAGATGCATCCCTGGCTTGCCTGGATCTGGCCCCCGAGATTCAGGGACCTCCCACCCCCCAAACACTGGGGATCCCATGCTGGAGCTCAACCCCCCCCCCCCCCCAGCCCATTGATCCCTCACCATGGGGCTAGAGCACATAAAATCTACTAGCCTGGGGCTCACTAGGTTCTGGAGTATAAGGGGAATGTGGGGAGCGTCTTTCTTGTTCTTAGTCGGGGGCTATGTCTATGATGGTTTTGGGTTTGGGTGGGTTTTTTTTGCTTTGCTTTTCACTTGTGGGTGTCCCCCCAACTGATTTTTCTTTGGGTCAGTGGCCCCTGAATCAAAAAAGTTCCCCACCCCTGGTTTAGTCAGTGGGCAGATGGTTTTTTTGTGGTTACAGCCTATTGTCTTTGGCCACAGCTTAAGAACATAAGAACGGCCGTACTGGGTCAGACCAAAGGTCCATCTAGCCCAGTATCCTGTCTACCGACAGTGGCCAGCACCAGGTGCCCCAGAGAGGGTTGACCGAAGCCAATGATCAAGTGATTTGTCTCCTGCCATCCCTCTCCAGCCTCTGACAAACAGAGGCCAAGGACACCATTTTATCTCCTGGCTAATAGCCTTTTATGGACCTAACCTCCATGAAATTATCTAGCTTCTCTTTAAACTCTATTATAGTCCTAGCCTTCACCGCCTCCTCTGGCAAGCTTGATGGGCATTAGTTTCTAGTGTTGATTCTAGATAGATTCTGTGACTATTCATGAAGCTTGATGCATCTGATGACGTTAGTTGCAACTCAGAAAAGCTTATGCCATAATATTGTTGTTAGTTGTTAAAGTGCCTCTGGTCTCCCTTCTTGTTGTTTTTTGCTAAAACGGACTAACACGGCTATCTCTGAAACCTGTCATCATACATAATGACATTATGTCCCAAAACTGAAGAAGTGTTTTGTGTAAGCTCAAGAGCTTGTTTCTCTCTCACTCGTAGAAGTTGATCTAATAAAAGATATATCACCCACCTTGCTTCTTTGTTATGTTCCCAGCATATTCTTCATTTTTCATTAGATGTTTATTAAGCACATTAGCTGTTAAAAAGAGTTCTCGCTCCAGCAATGTTTGATTAAGTTATTATGTTTCTCAGTGTAACAATAACAACATGGCACATAATAATAAAGATCTACTTTCTCAAAGGAATGATATGATATAGGCCACTGAGAATGAAGGCCAAGGAATATTCTCAGTGAAAGCTCCTTATTTGTGTTTCTTCCACTCTGCCTTTGTTCAGTGACTGCATTTAACCCATGATTATCTCTAGTGCTTTTCAAATGTTGATTAATGAGGGAGGGTATGTCTACACTACCCCGCTAGTTCGAACTAGCGGGGTAATGTAGGCATACCGCACTTGCAAATGAAGCCCGGGATTCGAATTTCCCGGGCTTCATTTGCATAAGCCGGGCGCCACCATTTTTAAATCCCTGCTGGTTCGAACCCCGTGCCGCACGGCTACACGCGGCCCGGGGTTCGAACCAGCCGGGATTTAAAAATGGCAGCGCCCGGCTTATGCAAATGAAGCCCGGGAAATTCAAATCCCAGGCTTCATTTGCAAGTGTGGTATGCCTACATTACCCCGCTAGTTCGAACTAGCGGGGTAGTGTAGACATACCTGGAAGGTAGGCTTTAAAGCCACTGTTTTCTCACAGACAGGTGTAATGTTTTAACTGTGAAAGAGTTGACATTTGAATTATTTGTAATGAGGGAGCCATCTAAACATACCATTCACAAAGGACAAAAGACATTGACCTAACCTGATGTCATGCCACTTTTGAATATTTAGTTGTTTTCCATCTTATTGTTTCAAGATTTGCCATCCATATGGCAATGCATGTTTCCCTTATTGCTAAATTTATGCTGTGAAAATGAAGAAATTAATATAAATGAAACTCTTACTTCTTTCTCAGTTGTCTTTTGTATCTGCACATTTTATTTAATAATTTATATCAATAATTAAAAACTATTTAAAAGTTGCTGAAAGAATATACAGGATGCTTTCAAACTCTGTTTCCATGTCATTGAGAAGATATAGCATGCACACTGCAACATATTTGGAAGGTGAATCAAAGCAACTACATGATACCAGAAAAGTGAAGTGGGCAAATGATCATAATTAACTGCTTAATTTCTGTGGCTCGCAATTTTGGCCCTGATTCAACAAAACACTCCTGTGTTCAACTTTAAATACTTGCTTAAAGTTAATCATATTATCAGATGGCATCTCTGGTCTTCTGAATTGCTAAAAAATTAACTATAGTTGCAGCAGAATTATTGGTTATGATATGCTGAAAAATAATGAAACCATATATGACAGAAATAAAATTATCTCTCCTATGTAACCAGGTTTCTACTATACTCATCATTTAATAAAACATGCTTTATGTCTGCAAGTTAGGAACTAAATAACAAATTAAGTATTCAAGTGAAAGGTTAAAGATCTACTACCAAGTAATGAAATGCCAGGTGTTTATGAAACTCCAGAATCCTGTGGGGGAAATGTAGAGAGGAAAGACAGGAAGAGTTCTGAACCTATGAGTAAAACAACATCAACAGGATACCAAAAAAATAAAACTGGGAGGGAAAACAATAACGAAGTGTGTCTCAATATGTGTGAAATCAGAGCCATAATTTCTTCCCATCAGAGAATAAGAAAGGAATGAGCAATGAAGCCACAGAAAAGGATGAGGTGACAGTCACCATAAATCTATAACCAAGTTTTCAATGGGACGTTGCATAAGAACTTTATTTATTAAAAGAGGTAGAGATGGATTAGGATTAAGGGACATAAGCACCTTAGCATCTGTTAGCCTGTGGCATAGGCTCCCAAGGAAAGTGGTGGGAACCTCAGCATTTAGCACATAGTGTGCCAAACTGAATGTGAAGGCTACTGTAATAGTGTAAAATAATGCATGGAAATTATTAATACAGAGGTAGACTAAGGGTGCATCTAAACCACACCATTATTTCAAGATGACTAGAGTTATTTCGAAATAATGTGAGTGTTTATACAGCCATTGTGTTATTTTGAAATAATTTTGAAATAACGGACGGTTTATTCCAAAATCTGTAAACCTCATTCTGTGAGGAATAACGCCTATTCCAAAATAGCTATTTCAAAATAAAGCATGTGTAGATGTGCCACTGCTACTATTTCAAAAAAGCCCCTCACCAGGGCCATTCTAAGATATTCCTCCCCACTGCCTCCTGCGGCTCTAAATCGAGATAGCACATATTCATTAGGGAAGCTGCCTAATTTTGAGACTTCCCTGCAGTGTAGACGTACAATTTTAAAATAAGCTATTTCAGAATAACTATTTTGGAATAGCTTATTTCGAAATAAGCCTGCAGTGTAGACGTACGTGTCCCAACAGCACTTATCCAGTTCTAGATTCTTCAAGATCCTCTATAGCTTTGTTCTTCCTTTTAATGTTGTCAGGTAAAAGGAAAGACAGAGATCCCACTGTGGTCTCTTTGAACTAGTGTACAATCAGCTGAAAGGGCCATTTGGAGATTCCCATTACTGGGGGAATCCCAACGTGTAGTCAATATAGGGTTACCAGATAGTAAATGTGATAAATTGGGACACTTTTTTGTGTGTGTATGTGTGGAGAGTGGTCTTTTGTTGACAAAATTATACATGCGTCTACACTACCGCTGTGTTCTGTTGACAATATGTCAACAGAATGCAACAGTTTTGTCGATGGCAGTAAACCTCATTCTACGAGGAATAACGCCTTTTTTCGATAGTACTCTGTTGAAAAAAGGTACTATTGCATGCAAACTGTTTTTTCGAAAGAGAGTTTCTAGACTCTCCTTCGAAAAAGCGGCTTGCTTTGTCGACAGTACTGGTTGTGGTCTAGACGCTATTTTTCTACAGAGGCTTTGTCGACAGTATCTGTTGACAAAGCCTCTGTCAAAAAAGGCGTGCAGTGTAGACATACCCTAAGAGAAAGCCCCTAGTATTGGGATAGTCCCAATAATATCAGGATGTCTGGTCACCCTAAGCCAATGTAGCAGATCCTCTGCCTTCCAAATCAGAGATGTGGCGAGAGAAAGCTGTGCTCTGGTGACCCGCAGCTGAAAAACAGCTCTTTGGAGAACATTGCAGCTCTCAGTCTGCTCTAAACTCTGGTTCCTGGGAGCCAGAGAAGGTGTCTTTGAAGCTCTCTAACCTGGATTCAGCAGTGGTATGAGCCTTTTGTGGCTTACCCCATAATCTGCACTGCTCCACCACAGGTGCCAGACTTTTTGGCCTGTTGTTCAACTTTACCCACAGCCTTCTTTGCATTTTCTTACACACTAATTTCTACTCCTGGCATGACCTACTTGAGTGGCTATGAAAAGCCAACATACCACTCATTCATGCCACTTTTGAAGATCTACCTTCACCACTATGCCTGCATGAAATTAGCTAGGTTAAGATATTGTTTCCCAGAGTAATATATACAAACCTTTTCTCATACTGCCATGCCCGTATTGATTAAATACATACACTTGGCTTCTATGAATGTTGGAGAAGACAGTCTGCTTTCTTTCTGATTCAGAAGATACTTAATATTACATCTTTGGGTGGCCTTAGAAATAATCATAGAAAAATGTGAGGGAACACTGTCACTTAAAATAGGCCTTTTCAAAAACTTGAAAGATCTCCTTTATATTGTATCTTTGCAGGATACCACATGTTATGGTATCACTTGGCACAATATAATGTCATATGTAGGTGAAATTTTCAAGAAAGCTCACTCGGACTAACTCTGCTCCTCTTGAAATCCAGGAGGTTTTAATGGCAACAGTTAGGCCAGTTTTAAAAATTCTACCCTATATTTCTCTATCTTCTTCAGATAGATAGGTCAATGTCTCTTATATGCTGGATCACAACCCTTGTGGGACACGAGGGGTAGGGAATCATGAGCAAGGGAGAGGTTTGTGAAGCACTGAATTTTTATTATATTCTAAACCAAAGAAAATCTGTCTCCTTTACTAACCACAGACTTATTTTTCAGGGTCTAGTATTGCCTCTCAACAGCACACAACATATGCAGAAATAATTTATATAAATGTATCTTTGTAACTGATGATTTGTTATTCTTACTTTACAGTAATGCTACATCTATACTGCGCTCTCTTGTGCAAGAAAATATGCAAATGAGACGAAGCGGTGAATATCGCCATGCCTCATTTGCATACTTAATTAGCCACCATTTTTGCACAAGGGGCTTTTGCACAAAAAGGAGCCGTGTACACAGCTCCTTTTTGTGCAAAAAACCCCTCTTGCGCAAGAGCCATTCTGCCTGAAAAAAGTGGCAGAACAGCTCTTGCGCAAGAAGGGGTTTTTGTGCAAAAAGGAGCCATGTAGATGGCTCCTTTTGCTGCAAAGGCCCCTTGCACAAAATGGTGGCACATTAAGTATGCAAATGAGGCATGGCGATATTCACCACTTTGCCTCATTTGCATATTTTCTGGCACAAGTGAGCGCAGTATAGATGTATCCTAAATGTAAGGGGGTTGTAATTTTTTTCTTCAAATAGAGGGAACACACTTGAAAAGGTTGGGAAACAGTACCCTATGTTACAGAATCTAGTGAAGGAAAAGATTTATTACTTTACATAGTCTATCCCCCTGCTATTTTAGGACTGTTAGCTGCTGTAAATTTACTAGTAGTTTCACCAGGACCAAACTAGTTCAATTCAGACAAACTTTGGGGTTGTGTAGTGTCTGGTGTCAAAAGATCACAAAGCACTAGCCAGACACTTATTAAATAAACCCAGCTTGGCCCTTGTGATGCAGTAAGTATTATTGTTGTCAATATATGTTTGAGGAAACTAAAGCCCAGAACTGACCTCGGGTGAGTCTACACAGCACCCAAAACTTGAAATAAGATGTGCACTATGCAAATTGCATATCTTATTTTGAATCTATTTCGACATAGCCTTTTTTAAAATTTGGCACATTTACACACCTCCAAATTTCAAAATAAAGTGCTCTTTCAAGCCATCCCTTATCCCTTGTGCAATAAATAGCACACCTATTATTTCAGAAAATACCTTTGAAATAACAGGCAGCTTGTGTAGAAATGGGGTAGCTATTTTGGGATACCAGAGGTATCTCAAAATAACTATGTAGTGTAGCCATAGCCTTAGCCTCAAGTCATATTATGTGTCGTGGCAGAACTACACAGAGACCACCAATAAGTCCCAGCTTTCTGAGCCTTGTTCTGTTCAGTAGACCACCCCATTTCTCTAATAGCTGCTATGTACTTTCTAATACAATTGTGTCATCAATGGCTCACAGGCAGCTGAACATATCTGGATGAACAGTGTTTCAGCTTGTATGGTAGCAAACTTGGCTAGCAGAAGCAGGAAGCAATAATATATAAATAAAATTTAGGGTTGGAGAATTGCATACAGATTTTTCACATAACAGTGTGTGGTCTACCCACTGTGAATACAGTTAATTCAGTTAATTGTCATCTTTATGCTGCTATGATTTATTTTTTCTTTCTTTCTTTCTTTCTTTCTTTCTTTCTTTCTTTCTTTCTTTCTTTCTTTCTTTCTTTCTTTCTTTCTTTCTTTCTTTCTTTCTTTCTTTCTCCCACCTACCCACCCACCCGAGAAGGTAATTAAGCAGGGTCCTTGTTCTTAATAACAATTCAGGCAGTGGTGCTGACGATATGCTTAATGCACATTCTGTATTGTGAGCTAATCAAGTGAACCACAGTCCCTTTGCTGTTGTTCTCCTCTGCAGCCTCTGTGCGGCAGCAGAACACTGTACAGTATGAAGTGCCAGCTTCCTTTTGGAACATCAGTGCTTCAGAAGGAATATACCCTGGAATATGGGATTAGAGCAAGGGATTGGGAGTCAGAGCTCTACTCACAGCTCTGCCACTTAATCTATGTGTGACCTTGGGCAAATCACTTAGCATACATGTTTCCCCATCTGCTATTATCCTTATATATCAATACCTCTGAGAGGGGTTCTGAGGCTGATGTAATTTTTCAAATTACATGTAGGTTACCAGATTTGCAAAGTAACTGACAGTATGGATGGCTATGTTTACCTCAGGTACCTATTACTTTGAGCCTGCACTCCAGTGTCAGATCAGAATCAGAATAGTTGACTTAAATGTTATTACTATACATTTACTACTTGAATTGTGGTAGTGGGGAGGTGCCCCAATCATGGACCAGAATCTCATTGTGTGACATGTTGTAAAAACAGTTTGCAATCTGATGGAATTTGTCCAGCTATCCAACTCTTGCTTTGAGAAAGTAGACCGACCACCTTATCATTGTTTTGGTCCGTTTAATTGTATGACCCCCTCATGACTGTATCCTCTCAGACTGTATGTACCTTTTTCTAATGTATGCTGATGAGATTAGAACTATCAATTGCACAGTGGAACTCTGAAATTCAAATGCTTGCATATGAATCTGTTTATCTAAGATATTTATGTGCAGATGACCAAGAGGTAAAATAATGCATATCTCACTGTCAATCCCTGAATCAAATATCTCCTCTGTCTCCTCTACTCCCCACATAATTTTTTTTTCTATCCTTTCAATGCATTGTTTTCTACTTTGTCCAACCTCACAGTTGAAGGCTGAGAAAAGGCTGAGGAAAGGAGCATTCAAATGGGATAGCATCCAAATGGGATAGCAGCTGGTGCTTTGCAACCTGAAGAGAAAGGATGGAGGTGTATAGTACTGCTAAGTGCATCATCTCTCATTCATTCACACTATTATGAAATTACATTTGAACATCACAGAGTATGGCACATGTCTGGGGTACAAGGATTACATCCAAATTGTCCACAGCCCCAACTTCAGCTGGGAAGAGTACTAATACCTTACTAATCTGCTAGAGTTCTTTGAGGAGGTCAACAAATATGTGGACAAGGGGGATTCAGTGGATATAGTATACTTAGATTTCTAGAAAGCCTTTGACAAGGTCCCTCACCAACGGCTTTAAGTAAAGTAAGCAGGAGTAGCTCGAGGAGAGCTGCCGGCAACTAGCACCCTAGGTGGAATGCGCAATCGGCGCTTCCACCTCCATAGCCCTTAATGGCGTGACATCATCATTGGGCACCGCATTTAATGCGGTGCCCCAGGCAACTGCCAAGGTTGCCTAGATCCACAGGCCGCCCCTGAAAGTAAGTTATCATTGGATAAGAGGAAAGGTCCTTTCATGGACTGATAACTAGTTAAAAGATAGGAAACAATAGATAGGATTAAATGGAAAGTTTTCCGAATTGAGGGAGATAGCTAGTGGGGTCCCCCATGGGTCTGTCCTAGGACCAATCCTATTCAACTTATTTTTAAATGATCTAGAGAAAGGGGTAAATGGTGAGGTGGCAAAATTTACAGATGAAACCAAACTGCTCAAGATAGTTAAGACAAAAGCAGACTGTGAAGAACTTCAAAGAGATCTCACCAAACTAAGTGATTGGGCATCAAAATGGCAAATGAAATTTAATGTTTTTAAATGTAAAGTAATGAACATTGGAAAAAAATAATCCTAACTATACGTATAATATGAAGGGGCTAATTTAGCTACAATTACTCAAGAGAGAGATCTTGGAGTCATTGTGGCTAGTTCATTGAAAACATCCACTCAGTGTGCAGTGGCAGTCAAAAAAGCAAATAGAATGTTAGGATTCATTAAAAAAGGGATAGTGAATAAGACAGAAAATATCTTAATGCCTTTGTATAAAACCATGGTATGCCCACATCTTGAATACTGGGTACAGATGTGGTTGCCTCATCTCAAAAAATATATATTGGAAAAAGTTCAGAAACGGGCAACAGAAATGATTAGGGGTTTGGAATGGGTCCCATATGAAGAAAGATTAAAAAGATGTGGACTTTTCAGCTTAGAAGAGAGGAGTCTAAGAGGGAATATAATAGAGGTCTATAAAATCATGACTGGTGTGGAAAAAGTAAATAAGGAAAAGTTATTTACTTATTCCCACAGTATAAAAACTAGGAGTCACCAAATGAAATTAATAGGCAGCAGGTATAAAACAAACAAAAGGAAGTTTTTCTTCACTCAGCACACAGTCAACCTCTGGAACTCCTTGCCAGAGGATGTGGTGAAGGCTAGGACTTTAACAGGTTTAAAAAAGAGCTCCACTGATTTGTGGAAGTTAGGTCCATCAATGACTATTAACCAGGATAGGTAGGAATGGTGTCCCTAGCCTCTGTTTTTCTGGAGGTGGGTGACAGGGGAGGAATCACATTGTGTTCCCTCCCTCTGGGGCATCTGGTATTGGCCACTGTTGATAGACAGCATACTGGGCTGAATGGACCATTGGTTTGACCCAGTATGGTTGTTCTTATGCTCTTATGTTCTTAGTACTGTGAACAGATGTGGCACTGGGAGCAGCAGCAGCAGCGGAACAAAGGTGGGACAAAAGGGAAGTATATGCAGGAGATGAAGAAAAACAAAATTAATGAATATCTCAGCAGTCCACATGCCAAGCCTATATCTACGTCGCTCTTATATTCTGTTTAAAGAAAGTCTGTTTAACATCTAAAAAATACTGTGTTCTGCGCTATGCATCTTTCCTATTAATTAATATTCTTCTCACTGAGATTAGATAACACTCAGACATTACTGGTCTGTACAGGACTGCACTGGAATATTGGAACACTATAGTAAATGTCACTGCACTAAAGGCAGTAATTCCAAATGTGTGTTTTCCCTCTAGAAATTTTGTTGTTTAGATAGTGAAAAGCTGATTTATAAAATATGTCAGGTGGGTGAGCCATGGCTTCCCTGGCATAATTTTTACACCAGATTTAAATTCCATGTTGCAGTGCATTATTACGTGACAGATACATTCCATCCCAGGGCTGGCTGTAGGGTCAGGAGTAGGCAGACATATTTGTAAAAGTGGTTTGGGATCTTGTAAGGATGTCAGGTGCCATATAAATGCAGGCCATTTCTTGATAGATCTGCAGAAGTAAACTAAATTATGCATTGGGCAAATATTTAGGTTCATGGCTGGGCATTTGCTAACTCAGAGAAGCAAAGCAAAAGTCAAATTAAGTATCAGGTTAACAGTAACACTCGTTTTCTCCATAAAAAATGTAATCACATTTTAAGAGGAGGAAATGTAGAGCTTTATTCATTAGGGCATAAGCAGCCACCAGTTTGCAGTCCTTGTGCTGAAATGAAATGTTGACTCAAATTGAAACTGCCAGCAAGATACTTGAGAGTAAATTTCCTACGCAGTTCATGGGAGGTATGTGCACAAACCCTGTTAACAAATAATGGAATTTCTGTCTCCACTTCTATTGTCTCTCTGAAGATTTTACCCTGACTGTCTCCACTCACCACAACAACTTTAAACCCTGGCTAGCTTCCTTGTTTGGAGTAAGCTTAGTTTGTTGTAGGAAATAAAGAGGGGAGGGGACACACACACGCACACACATCCTCCTGAATTTGATGACAAAAGACAATGTGGAAAACATATATAGTGACAGACAGAAACTGACAATGCTCTTACAACAGAGACAAAACTGAGGAAAGAGCAGACATTTCTCAGAGCTGGGTATTCTATATTCCATATAAAGCTGGGTATTCTATATTTTTTAAAGGTCTTGTGCAAAGTATTGTGTTGTGGGAATTAACAGTATTTTATTAGATTAAATAAAAACAAAAAGCCCATGTGTAAATAAACAGAAGTAGAAAAAAAGCCCATCTATAAATAAACAGAAGTAGAAATTAGAGGTAGAGCAATAAAATGCTCCTAATTTTACTTTCTGTTATTTAATAAGTCTTCTTATCTGACCATGAGACACTGTGCTTCCCTCAGATCTGATGAACCCCAGAATAACTCCACTGGCTTCATTGAGCTTTTTCCCAATTTTTGCTTGTGTCAGGAACATCAAAATCAGGCCTACTGCCTCGTCTCATACTTCACAGCATTTCCCCCACTGTACCAAACCTCGCCCATTTTCCTTTTCACGCCTCTTTGAGTGTGAAATGACAAATTAGCCACTTCCTCACATGGACAAAAGCTTTGATGGATACTAAAACGAC
Organism: Pelodiscus sinensis; assembly: GCF_052426305.1. Taxonomy (NCBI): domain Eukaryota; kingdom Metazoa; phylum Chordata; order Testudines; family Trionychidae; genus Pelodiscus; species Pelodiscus sinensis. The sequence goes on along the minus strand of NC_143052.1, from coordinate 19,376,264 downwards.
AGACTTTACTGGTTTCTCATGCATTCTACACATCTTGAGAGCAAAGTCTGTGGGAAACAATGTAATTGGGGGTGCAGTTCATTAAAGATCCGAGAACTTTGACTCTGAATGCTGGAGATTAGCCCTGCCACCTATTCCAACGTGTGTGTGCGTTCAATCTCTGATCAATAATTGTGTCCATACAATCTGTGCCATTATACATCAAATATGGTGATGTGTTTTTCAGATTATAGAGAGGAACCTGAACTGACTGAAGATTATTGTAAAACAAAACTAAAACTGAATGTGCATGTAGTATATAAAGCCAGGAATACTAGATGTCACTAGTTTTACACCGTTCTTTTATTAATTAGAAAGTATTAAGTAGTTTGTGTATTGTACTTTGATAGTGTATTCTGAAAGTGTTAAATACTATGAAATGTAAATGCTGAGTTTCATTGTACAGGACATTTAATCAGAGACTGATGTTTAGGCACTTCCTAGTAACTTTAGCCCATACTGCTCTGAGTAGCCTATTAATATAGAATCATAGGGTTGGAAGAGACCTCAGCAGGTCATCGAGTCCAACCCACTGCTAAAAGTAGGACCAATTCCCAACTAAATTATCCTAGTCAAGGCTTTGTCAAGCCAGGACTTCAAAACCTCTCGGGATGGAGATTCCACTACCTCCCTAGATAACCCATTCCAGTGCTTCACCACCCTCATAGTAGAATAGTTTTTCCTGATATCCAAGCTAGACCTCCACTTCAACCTGAGACCATTACTTCTTGTTCTGACATCTGTCATCACTGAGAACAGCCTCTTTCCTTTTTGGAACCCCCTCTCTGGGTAGTTAAAGGCTACTATCAAATCCCCACTCACTGTTCTCTTCTGTAGACTAAATAAGCCCGAATCCCTCAGCCTTTCCTAAGTCATGTGCTCCAGGCCCTAATAATTTTTGTTGCCCTCAGCTGGATGCTCTCCAATGTGGCCCCAATCCTTTCTGTAATAGAGATCCCCAGAACTGGACACAATACTCCAGGTTATGGCCTCATCAGTGCTGAGAAAAGGGAAATAATGACTTCTCTAGATCTGCTGGCAATCCTCCTACTAATGCACCCCAATATGCTGTTAGCCTTCTTGGCTACAAGAGAACACAGTTGACTCATGTCCAGCTTCTCATCCACTGTAATCCCCAGATCCTCTTTTGCTGAATTGCTGTTTAGCCAGTCAGTCCCCAGCCTGTACCAGTACTTGGGATTCTTCTATCCAAAGTGCAGGATTCTGCACTTGTCCTTGTTGAACCTCATCAGATTTCTTTTGGCCCTATCCTCCAATTTGTCTATGTTACTCTGAACTCTCTCCAGTGTACCTACTTCTGTCCCTAGCTTAATGTCATCCAAGAACTTGCTGAGGGTGCAATCCATCCCCTCATCCAGGTCATTAATAACAATGTTGAATGAAACCAGCCCTTGAAGTAACCCGTGGGGCACTCCATGTGATACCAACCATGAGCCAGACATCAACAGTAAGCATTATGCTTAGATATAAGCTTGTGACTAGTGATTTTTGATGGCCCAGCATTGGTACCTAATATGAGATTCTGTAAGGGGGTTATCCTGTTAATATGAGGTGCTTGTAAGAAATCTCAAGTTGGGAAACCAAAAAATTAGAGACTCAAAAATCTTGACTTTCCTTCAAAAATGTTTGCCTAAGGATAGATGCAGCCACCATACAGAATCCACTGAGATATTCCTTGTTGTATTTTATTAATCCTGAGAGTACTATCTCTCAGGCTTGGTTTTTCTGGGAATGAGTGACACCACGCTATGATTAAGCTAAGGTCCTACTATCAAATAATCTGTCCGTGGCCCATTTTTACAAGTATACGCAAGGAGTGTGTTCCCACTGAAGTCAATTGAATCAGGACTATACTCAATATTTTAATTGTTGATTACAACACAAACCTTAATTACCTTCTTCCTAAAAGTAAAACCATAGGACTTAAGTAGGATTGTCTACATCCCAGGATTGTCCAGCAGTCTCCAGGATTGAAAGATAATTTTAACTAAGATTAATCTTTTCATGTGATGAAATCTCTAGAAATAAATCCAACTAAGGATGGCAATCTTAGAATTGGTGGCCCTATTCAGTGAGAAAAGGTAAGCAGATTTGGCCCTAAATAAGGTCTTGGTTCATTATTTTATTTTATATTCCTTATTAGTTGAACTTCTCCCCTATTTATTTTCGGTCTGCACATCCTAAACTCACAACTCTGGTAATCTGAAGAAGTGGACTGTGCCCACGAAAGCTCATGATACCATCTACATGTTCTGTTAGTCTATAAAGTGCTACCAAACCATTTGTTGTTTTTTAAGTTTAGAATTAATTCCTTTACGTTTAAATAGCTTTGCAGTGTCTAGTGCTACAGTCCTCAAGCAAAACTCCCTAACAATTTCAACAGGAGCCTTATGAGGCTAAAGGCTGCAACAATAGGACTGTGAGCTTTAAAAGACTGAATTAAAATATTATTATGCTTAAATTCAAGAATTTTTTGTTTTATTTTAGGTTTCTTATAATAGGATTCCTTTCAGAGGACAGGCCTCATCACTCCTGGTCAGAGAAGCAGAGTGAAAACCCAGGGAGAAATGTGGCTCCTTCGATCCTGGAGAAATAAATTAAATGGCTCCAAGCTGTTACACCTTATTGGATTCTTACCACACTAGGAATGAGTATTTAATAATACTGAGTAGATAAAAATCTGAGATTCAATACATTTAATAAGAGAGGTAGTTTGAACTACTGCATTACTTCTCATACACAGTAGATGATACATTGATAATGATTCCAGGGGGCACCGGAGACCAGAAAATTAGCTAGACAGTCCAGGGGACAATGAGAAAGGGTAAGAAGGAATTTCTATAGACAGTTTTTTGTTATTCAATCAATAATTAAGGCCAGGAGTAAGAGCAGTGGATTCTTCTGCAATATATAATCCCAAAGACAGGCTCAAAGGAGAACAGAATGAGCTAACTCAAGAATTGTGGCAACAAAAGCCAGGCAGGAAAGGATTCCCTTCTTTTAAAAATTCAGTTAAATATATTTAGTTATATCCTTATAATTTAAAGGCCCAAAGCTGGGTATACTTAACTTTCAAAATGTGGTCTTGAGGGTCCATTGTGTTTCTGAGCTGTATAATGTTCCACAACATGCTCACAGTTAAATTGAATCTGAACCCAGCCTCCTTAAATGGCTCAATAAAAGTTGAGAGAGCCAAAGTCTGGGTTAAGCATGTCAAAAGTTACCTCCACATTAATATCTGAAGGTTTTCAACAGACTTAAAAAAACCAAAACCTTCTGATCAGAACAAAGTGTTCTTCACCAAACTGAACACCCCCTCAAAAAACAAAAACAATTCTCCCCTACTTACACCTCACTTCAGAACACAACTGGTGTTTGCATGAGTGATGTGAGTTTCAAACAGACTTTCAGAACAGCAAATGCAGCTTGGATAGTAGTTTGAATGTGGAAAACTGATATAAGCTTTAAGATCCAACAGGCTCATAACCACTGTCATAGTTCTGAAGTCATTTGAACTAAAATTGATTGTGAGAGCATTTCACACTTATTCTGATGAACAGGTCCCTTTGCTGGAAAACATTCTGAACATGTATTCATACCATAGGCAAACATTTTTCTGTGGAAGCAATTACATTTACACACGCATGCTGAAGAGCCAAGATCCTTTATTTTGGAAATCCTGAACTAGATGTTGAGCTGTGATTCTTATCTCAACTATACTGATGTACACAATTAAGCTTAATGGAATCATTTTTGGTTTACGTGCATGTGAGGTAATTGGATCCACAGTATAAAATGCTCTGAAATTTCAATCAATTCTATGTAAGTCATGATATGCCCCTATCATTTGTAAATATGTTATCAAAATTAATAAGTGATTAATGAAAGTTGACTTTTTTACTAAATTGCTGTAACATGAATGATGATTTTGTAGGGACTTACATAAATAATTGGATGCATTTTATTTTCTGTGTAACGTACGATTATTGCAACTGGTTAATATGAGTTGAAAATACTTACAGAACCAGCCATTGATGTCAGTGGCCAAAGTCTCATTGGCTTCAATGGAATATAGATTTTAACCTAATCAAAGTAATTATAGCACGTTATTCCAAGAAACAGCTTAGGATGTAGATAACTATGTAGTGATTCATTATACAGAGGAGAATCAGGAGTTAACTGCATGAAAGTCAATGGAATTACACCTACATGACACGAAAATCAAGCCCACATGTTTCTCCAATAGATTCTGTTACAACATGAACATTTAAGTGGTCTCTTCTTATATTTTATTTTAGTGTCACAAATATTACTCAGAATTAGGCTTCAGTGATTAGCTAATGTGTGAAAGCCTTTGTAATTGTAATCCAACTTTCAAGTTTTATAAAACAAGTTCTTTGCAGAATGAAAAATGGAAGGATAAAGGAAAAGCTAGTGAGAGAATTTTAAGAATTTTAAATTACCTTGTTTTTTACTTCCACAAAGTAGTCTAATAATGATAGTCCTAAAAATCTCCTAGCCTTGCATACATTTTCACAGTGCTGAATAGTTATATAAATAATAATACTGTGACATCAGACCATCACTGATATGCATCTAGAGGACTGCACCCGTTAAAATTAATGGGAGTTTTGATACAGACTTCAACAGGCTTAGGATTGTGTTCTTAATTGTTCAGGTTTGTTTTTATACCCTTCCATCCAAGTCTGTTGTCTCAATCTATTGGGCCAAATCCTTTCTCGGTTTTCAATCAGTCCTCACTCAGGCAAACTCTTGCTGACATTAAGAAAAAGACCAGGGAAATCAGTGAAGATTTGGGGATTTGGCTCATTGCTTGGTGTATAAAGTTAAACACTCTAGAAAACCCATCAACATATTCTCATCCCTGACACTGCGTTTTTTCCTCCCTTTGGCATTTGTGTTTGTGTAACCTACAGACCTGTGGGTGTGGCGTACTGTCTCATTTAGTGGCATTGAGACCAGTGTCAAAGAGAATAATGAGTCTGCTTTACAGGCATGTCTATACTATTTCAAAACAACTCTCCTTATTTTGAAAAAAACAAGGCGAGTGCCCATACTACCAAGCCTGTTATTTCGAAATAATGGGCTTGTTATTTTGTAATAATAAATCCTGCTTGTGAAGAGGAATAAGCTAATTTCAAAATATTTTTGGGGGGGAGCTATTATTTCAAAATAAGTTATTTCAAAATAACCTGGTAGTGTAGCTGTAGCCTTAGCTACCAGCCAGGTGGCTTTTAGCTCAGGCACTAAGCTCCAGCAGTCACAGGTTCGATTCTGCCTGCCAGCAATATAGTTGTATAGGTTAGTGTCTACCATAAACTTTCCTACTCTTTTGATACAAAACTGTTCCATTCAATGACTGACAGATGTAAACCAGATATGGAAAGACAAATCACAGATCGGAAACGGAAATTTGCCTCAGTAATGAGATTTTGAAACTCTTGTTTAAAGTTGGTCTTTTTTCTCTTTATTGTATTGTCATTGTGTACAATTCCACAATTTAGATTTCATGCCTCCTGTGCTTTAAAACAAAAACTTTTCTGGATGATGTAAGAAACAGAAAAACTTTTCCAGGTGACTTTTATTACTGCTGTGGACCACTAGCTAATGGTTTCAAATAGTCCATGCCAAGAAAGTCATCTGTCCACACATAGTCAGTCATGATATTTTTAATGGACCCAGACATGTCTCAATTTTGGTGGTGTTTCATATTCTGCTCCATTACTCTTATTACATGTAAGTGCCTTTGGCTGTTTTTTGTGTTCTATCATTTTGTTCTTGCTACTCATGCTGTTAAATGGAATCATGTCTGAGACCAGCCATTCTCTGGTGGTAAGCAGTGAATGGAACCTAAAGCTAAGGCAGATAACTTATCTGCTAAAGAGTGTCATGGCTGCCCTGGACAGAGCCTTGTGGCCTTCACAACTTTGATGAGCACCTTATGGGACAGCAGCACATATCTGTGTATAGGCTGAAATCCAGGATCAATTTATAAACTTGTATTTACTATATTTCAAACCACTTAAAATCATATACAGTAATTTGATATAAAATGTTATAAAATCTAATAGCTAAAAATGGTAAAAATTTTAAAGGAAAAAATACTTCATCAAAGTGCAGCCATTTGCTAAAAATAAAATTCTGCTTGGAAAAAACTTTTCCATATTTCAAAGTTTTTCCATTTTTTAAAAGCTAGTGCACACTAGCTACTTCACATTAACTCTGTGTTGACACTCCATCTCTGCACTACGAGTGGCTTTGTGTGCTTTAGCGTGTAACAGTATCTACTTGGGGAGGTAGTGCATTTTAAATTCACACCTAGTTTATTACTCCATAGTAGCTTTCCCTTGTAGACAAGTCACAAGGGCTATTTTAAAAACCATTTAATTTTTGAAATTTTCAGTTTGAAAATGAATTTTATACGAGACATTTCAGAAAAAATGGAAATACCAAAATGATAAAAGGATGAACTTTGCTCAGTTTTTTAACACTCATACTTGGCCCCTCTTCCAACTCTTTCCTCCTGCAACTTGTGTTCCACCCATCAAGGTCCATGTGGATCTATGTAGTGCACATCCTCTGCAGTGAGGTAATCTTCACTTACTCATGAAGAAGGCCCTTCACAAGCATTTAAGGATTAAAGTCCTACAGAATCCTTGACAACACCTCAGTGACATGTAAATTGTGCATGTACCCTGAAAGATTTGGCATAAGAGGTGCTGAATTGTCATCCTAAAAGCCATGCACAAAATTGGCTTGTATTTAGAACCCAATTTAATTGTATGTACTGTAACTTATCCCTGTGGATCATTAAAATAAACCTAGTAATTAATTTTGGAATGGACCAGTCTGCACTAATTGACAACAGGTGCTTAATATCAGAGTGGCCAACATCTAATTACCAGACCTACATACCAAGTCAGTGGCACTGCCAGGAGGATTGGGTTCCCAGCCCCTGACTGTATCCAATAGACCACACCGCTTCTGACCTCTGGACACGAGAGCTCCCATGGTATTTTATGCTTGTGATGCAAAGTCTAAATCCAACTGTGGTAATAACATTGTGGCTACCTCAATTGCACCTGCAGTTGCAACTGGATCTAGTGTTCTTCGTTCTGAACCTAAACCGCTGCTCTGTATGACTGTACACTGTTAAAAAGCTTCTGTACCCCTCCACACCCAGCGGGTGTCTGTTATTGATTTCAGTATCACCAGACTTTGGCACTGCGTGCCACTGGTAAAGTAGTCTGAATTCCAGCAGGATGAAATGGGCTGTTATTTATCCACTGCAATGTGCAGGCTGCTCAACAGGGAAGAGAGAAAGAGGAAAAAAAAAAAAAAAAACCTCAGCTTGCTTTCTGCAGCCACATATTTAGTTGGTAGGGGTCGAAAGCACAGCAGTAGTTCAGGGGTACCCATAGACATGAAAGCTCATTAAGTTGAAATATTTCATTCTATCCAAAAAGGTTTTATGGGGTCACACTTGAAGACAATTAGTGACGTCTCTGGTTTGCCATGTCCTTTTAATTATGAGCTCCTTGCACAAGTAAGGAGCTCTTTGAAGCTCACCCAACAATATTTATGAAATTGATTAGCTTTCTAAATTTTCGGCATGCCACAGCTCACCCCGAGTAGTACATTATTCCACGTCTAGCCTCTGTGAAATCATGGGGCTTCTGACTAAATAAGGCACTGCTCCAAGTGAGAAAAGGAAGGGGGCGGGGGGTGAAATCTGGCCATTTGGAAGAAGTATAGGGCCTGTTCACACACAATGAGATTTATAATGTTAATGGCAAGAGAGTCAATGTTGGATTGACCTAGCTACCAATTTAGGTTTCTATCAAGTAAATACATTTGATCCAATTTTGCTATGTGGGAAAGAACAGCCAGTTGCTCACAGGGTCTTCCCATCACCACATATTCTCTGTGTTGTTATTGCTGGCAACTAATGCACGGTTTGAAAATGATGGCGCAAACTGGTGTTCCTGATTCCTAGAGGGTAAGGTGTTACGTCATTTTGGCTACATCAAGGAAAGAACGGGGCACTACCAGAGCTAAAAGGATGGGCTGCTGCAGCTGGAGCTAAAGAAGCAAGTGTTTACAGCTACAAGCTGTGACAATTCCTAGCCAATGCCAATGGGGGCAGAGTGGTGATGTGTAAACACATTCACCAGTGTGTGGTGTAGTGACACCATGGCAGTGCTTTTCAAAACTGGCTGAGGCTGTTCAACAAGCTCCATGACAATTAGTATTATTCTCCTGTAAGGTCCTTGCTTTTGCTCTCCTACAGTGATATATCAAATCAACTACAATTACAACAAAGCACGTTCAGGAAAAGGTTGATGTGCTTCTTTAAAAGAGTGCTGCTGTCGAATGGAGCTAAACATTTTAAAGTCAGGCAATACCAACATTAAAGTTCCTCTACAGCTGTAATGCTGCTTATAATAAAAAACTTCAATTACATGATTACATACTATTATATCTGCAGATCCATGCCTAATTCAGCACACAGGAGGGACAGTGCACAGTGAATGAGACAGCTGTTCCCCATTTGTTCCCCCCTCCCCGTTTTGTGTGGTCTCTTCCATTATTCTCTGCAAACCAGCCAGCCTCTGCAGTGGGGGCCAAGTTTAACAAAACCCTCCCTGGGTTTTGTAAGAAAAACAACCACAAACACCTCCTCTGTCTGAGAATAGAGCTGCCAGTGCAGCTTCAATGGTTTTCCTTCCCCACACCTACCTCCTTTCTGTAACCTCTTTCTTCCTCTCTCACGCATTCCCAGATTAATGGCGTGCTGAGATTTTACTAGAGGTAATGATCATTGGCCCTGATCAGGCAAACACTTATGCACTCAACTTTACTGCCATGAATAAGCCCATTTACTTCAGTTAAGCATGAATAGAGACAACAGTTTGTCACGGTGGCCACCAGTGTAATGGAATCTGTGAATTTTGGCTTTTCTTGCCATGAAACCAGTGAGCCTATCTTGTGGAAGCAGGAAGCAAGCATATCTCTTCGGCTGTGACAGCTGCAGTAAAATGGAAAAGAGGCAACAACAACACCAATAACAACAACAAAAAGAATCAAGTGGCTAAAATAAGTGCACAACAATAAGCACAGTCAGACCCTGTAAACATTTCATGATAGTGGAGATAAGTCATTGTGTACTATGTGAAACATGCATGTTGATTTTACCAAACAGGCTGGCTGTGACAAGCATCTGGAAGTGCAACACATAAGCTCCAATGAGGGGCAGTACAAATGGAGAAAAACAGAAATCTGAAACTTCAGAAAATGCTTCCACAGATTTTTAATACTAATACAGAGAGCAGCTTTGCAGAAGATGGGAAATTTTCGAATTAGCAGAAGAATTCTTGGCCACAAACTTACCCTTTATAATCTAAATCTGAGATGGTTTTAGAATGGGATCTGGAACATTGTTTTTGCATGGAACATCAACAACTGGGGCATGGAGAAGGAGCTTGAAGAATCAGCCAGCGTCATGGGAATCATCATGAATAACATTTCGTACAAGAGGCTAGACAGGACTATGGCCTGGATCCAAATCACCTCCATGACTGGAGTCAATGCATAAAGAGAAGCATCACCAATAACAAAATCTTATCTTTAACAGTAAATCCCATGAACTCAGCATCAGAGTGAAAACCTTGTTGTATGCCTCAAGGCAGAAGACAAGAACTCAGTTTTGGGTGGTTTGAATTTGAAGATAAGTGATCAGAGCTGAAAGGGACACTTAGGTTATGTCTACACAGCAGCATTATTTCACAATAAGGTATTCCGGAAGAGATATTCCAGATTAGTTGATTTTGAAATAGCGCGTCTCAAATGCATTTCAAAATAGCACTTAGCTACTTCGAAATAGTGCATCCACACTGATTGAATGCCGAATCACATTTAAGGCCACCCAGAACCAGTTCCAGGAGGGCATCAGGTCAGTAACCTCGTATGGCTGCTGCTTGAGGCTCTCTGAGGCTCATGCTTAAAGGGTTTCCCCTGGACAGCTGTTTCTCAGATTCCCCTGCTTGCTTGCCTACCTCTCTGAGAGATAGCAAAGCATTTTATCTTCTTGATCTGGTTGCCCTGACTCAGGACACCATAGCACTCTATGCTATGGAGCAGGAGCTGCTTCTGTGCAGTCTTCAGTTCTTGGAGCTTTTGCTGCAATTCATGCAGCACTTTCTGCAGGCTGCCTCCCATGCTCTGCAGGAACCGAACCCCCAGGGCTTCTTGGAGACCCTCCTCGGGTATGTGGGGGAGCAACTACAGGACCTGGGCACCTCCTGCCATGGTCTGGGTGCTGTGTACTGCCGAATCTGGCATCTGGATACTAGTGCAGACTGATGGGACCACATTGTTCTGGAGCGCTGGGGAGACCAACAATGGCTCCAGAACTTTCGAATAAAGAAGGGCACCTTCCTCGAGCTGTGCCTTGCCTCTGCCCTGAGGTGATAGGACATGCACATGAGGCCTGCCATTCCCCTCCAGAAGCGTGATGTCATCACCCTCTGGAAACTCTCCAAGCTGAACAGCTACTGTTCCGTGAGGAAGCAGTTCAGCATAGGGAGATCGACCATTGGGGCCCTGCTCATGCTGGTATGGCTTTCTTGAGCTACTGTCCCAGGAGGGGGATGGAAGGAGAGAATGGGCTTCCCTAGGGAAAGAGGGGGTGGGTGTAGGGGTGGGGAAAGTCCCCTCCCCAGGAAGCTTTGTTCTGTCCTACCCGCACAAAGCACTGCCTGTGGTGTCTATGATTGCAGGAGGGGTAGGAATAAAAGATCCTCCGGAAAAGGGTTTATTTTCCAGAGAATCATGTCTAGACTGGTGCTTTTCTCCGGCTTATCCCCAAGCCGGAAAAAAGCGGCAGCCATGTTAATGCAATTGCCGCGGGGGATGTTTAAATCCCCCATGGATTTGCCTATTCCAAAGTGTCTAATCTGCATCCCTTTTCCAGAAAAGGGGTGCAGTGTAGACACAGCCCTATAGTGTTAAATGAGGAATTACTGTATAACAAACAGCAGCATCTTCACTGATATTTTGTGTATTTAATTTTGCTTCAAAAAGCCCTCTGGCTCTAATGGCATCATAGGCTGTACACCGCCATTGTTATGACCTTCGTAATATACTCCAGCAAAGAGTTCCACAAGTTGACTATGTGTTATGCAAAGAAATGCTTCCTTTTGTTTGTTTTCAGTGTGCTGCCTATTCATTTCTCTTGCTGACCCTTAGTTCTTGTGCTACTAGAAGGATCTCATAACACTTCCTTATTTATTTTCTCCACACCAATCATGATTTTATGGACCTCAATTATAACCATACATATTTGTCCCAGTCTTATTAATCTCTCTTTGTACAGAAGCTGTACCATTCCCCTAATCATTTTTGTTGCCATTTTCTGAACCTTTTTCCAATTCCAATATAATTTTATTGAGATGGAGCAGCCACATCTACACACGATATTCAGGATGTGGGCATACCATGGATTTCTTTAAAGAAGCAATATGACATTGTCTGCTCATTTTCTATCCCTTTCGTAATGATTCCTGACATTCTGTTCACTTTTTAGAGTGCCACTGCACACTGAGGCTATGTCTAGACTACAAGCCTCTTTTGAAAGAGATCATCAAGACAGCCCCAAGTCTTTCGAAAAAGCAAGCCACTTTTTCGAAAGAGAGCACCCTGGAAATTGGATGCTCTCTTCTGAAAAAGCTCTGTTTTTATTCAAGAACACCTTTTTTTGAAAGAGCTCTTTAAAAAAAAAAAGGCGTTCTTCCTCGTAAAAGCATGATTACTGCTGTTGAAAAAAACACCGCATTCTTTCGATTTAATTTCGAAGGACTGTGATGGCAGTCTAGACACAGGTGAAGTTTTTTCAAAAAAGCCCACTTAAAAAAAAAACCTGTAGTCTAGACATAGCCTGAGGGAAAGATGTTAGGTTTGTTGTCAGGAATCACAATATTCAAAATTTCTATCTCAAGGAATTAACGGAAGAGGCTCACAATATAATGCAATAAGGTTAATACAGTAATATGAGAGTGAGTTCATTCTTCATAAAGGTAATTTCTTGAGAACCATAGGGCCTGAATTGTCATTGCCTGTTATCCTGGCTAGTAATTTTCACTCTTTGTAGAGCTGTGAATTACTACACAGGATGAAAGATGGTGGAGAAGGTGGGTGTAAAATGCTACCACACCAAAATGTTATTACTGATTCACACCCTAATGCACAAAACCAACAAACCATTCCCTCCAAAACTCCTTCTTTATGACTATATTGTCTTTATTGTAGAATCACCACTTACTAGGAACTTTTCTCCTGAATACTTCTCTGGAAACAGAGTTTTTACTTGTGACAGAAACAAATAGCTTCATGCCTAAATTAGCCATTCTGCTACTGTTTGCTGTGCCTTCTTTCTCTCCTTCCAGCACTACATACTTTGATTTCCTGTGAGACGGGCCCTTTCTTATTTCTGAGTGGCGTGTAACATTCTCACAGATAGCATGTTGCAGCTTCTATTCCTTGGCTATTGAAATATAACTCATATTGTTTCACTTTCTTCAACATAGGTCTCACCTTTTAAGATAAATTTATCTGGGTAAAGTTTAGTGGTAGATATAAATTCCACAATATCATTTAAATCACCCCCATAGCTCTATTATGGGCCACAAACTGTGGCAGTCTCAGTCCTCACCAATAAGTGAGTAGAAAAGCCACATAATTAACTTCAATGATACATCTACCAGTCTGTTCCTGTTAGATGCCTTTTGTTCTTCTTAAAATGCCTCAGTCTCCACACATGAATCCATTTAGAAAGACCCCAGTTCTTTCCTACATGCATTTTTATGCCGATACTGTTAATTTAAACTGCAGACACATTTTTTGTTCATCTCAGGATATAGAATCAAATTTAGTAGGTAACAGTTGCTAGGTCAAGTTACTACCAAAGACTATCAGGGCTTCAGACAAAGGATGGGGAACTTTTTTGGTTTGTTTTGTTTTCAATACATAGAACCCACATGGCTTGTATCACCATCATCGTGTTTCTGTTATGTCTCTGGCATTTAGGGCAGAAACAATACTGCTCCACTCCTGTTTCTGGCAAGTCTTTCAATGTCTCCCCAGATATGCCACAGGTTTTTTAGCTCAGCTTCTGAAGTTCTTTGCCATGTTGATTTTGGGTGGCCTCATTTTCCTTGCCCATCAGGTATCCATTTTATTGCTATTCTGTCAATGGAACCAGTTTCATTGTGTAGGTTTGGAAAAATACTCTAAATAAAGAAGGTTTGAGTTTTGTTTATCAGTAGTAAGCTGTGCCTTCAGGAACATTGTGTGGTTTATATTTACTTTCTTGTAGTCCTCAGTTCAGAGAAATGACTGTTTTCAAAAAAAAAGCTGTTGTTGCTTTCGCAAAATAGGATTCTCATTCATTAAAAATACATATTTTGATTTTAATTAAACTTTTCTAAGGGGATTGTTTAAATTAGAGTCAAGCAGGGACTGTGTTCCTACTGGTGTGTTTGTACAGTGCATAGCTCGATGATCCTGGTTGGGGCATACAGATAGGAATGTGGATTATAGTAAGAGTGAAGATTGTATTATAATTTAATTAAGGGAAGGAAATGCTTTCAGAAACATGAAAAGTTTTCAGGGAACTTGAACCTTAAAAAAATAAAACTTCAGTCCCTCAACTCATTCCACATGATTCCCGGGGCTTGTTATGATGGTGTGTATGTAGATAATCTCACTATATATTTTAGAGAGTTTGTGCATTTGTCTGTGTGTGTGTGTGTGTGTGTGTGTGTGTGTCCATGAGCATTTCCATTCTGCTGTGAGTCTGTTCAAGAGCTCCTCCTAAACGGTAAGAGCTAGGAACACCAAATTTGGTATGTAGCTTCCTCTTATCTTAACTTAAAACAAGGACAGCATTTGGTTGTGCCAGGACAATGGGATGTGCCTAGAATCTAATTGTTTTCTATAACATGGGAAGGGAGAAATCTGCTATAAGGGACAATTATGCTCTGCAATAACCACAGGAGGCAGTGAGCACAAGGACACTTATACTGCATGTGACCACAGATAGGCAGCTGCACCAGGAAGAGAGTGGCCAGCTGGATCCAGGGCTCTCCATACAACCAGCTATTGTCCCCAACTAGCCACCCTCTTCCTGGTGCCAGCCCCCTGCCTCCAAACCCTCCTCCTGGTATTCAGCGACAGCTCTGGATGAGAGGGGGAGCCCTGCCAGCCATCAGCCCCACCCCCTCCCATGGGAGCCACTGGGCAGCGCAGCCGCAGCTCCCCTTGTCCCTCTTCGTGAGGAGCTGTTGGGCAGCCCAGGGCTGCCTCTCTCTTGTGAGAAGCCACCCACCTGCTGGCCTGGCCCTGCCAACCCCCATCCCACAAGGGAGCTGGGTATCCCAGCTCTGCCCCTCTGCTGAAGAGATGCTGGGGGGCCATCAGCTGGGGAGTCCAGACAGCTCCTCCTGGAGCTAGAGTTAACCAAGGTTAAGCCAGACTGAAACTCATAGAATCCTAGAATCCTAGAATTGGAAGGGAAGTCGAAAGGTGATTGAGTACAACCCTCTGCCCTCACAGCAGGATCAAGCACTGTCTAGATCATCCCTGGTAGACAGTGCCTATCTAACCTGCTCTTAAATATCTCCAGTGATGGAGAGTCTACCACCTCCCTAGGCAATTTATTCCTGTGTTTAACCATCCTGACAGTTAGGAAGTTTTTCCTAATGTCCAACCAAAACCTCCCTTGCTGCTGTTTAAGCCCATTGCTTCTTGTCCTATCATCAGAAGCCAATGAAAACAATTTTTCTCCCTCCTCCTAATAACACCCTTTTAGAAACTTGAAAAGTGCTATTATGTCCCCCCTCAGTCTTTTTTCTAAACTAAACAAGCACAGTTATTTCAACCTACCCTCATAGGTCATGTTTTCTACATCTAGGTATACCACATCCACCACTTCTCCCTTATCCACAAGGCTTGATAGCCTATCAGAGAAAGCTATCTGGTGTTCTTCTTTATTTACATTCCTACATGGCTATTTGGCATTTTGTTGTTTTCGGTTGCGTGATGTAGAAAGTAAAAAGCAGTGCTAACTATACTTTTAAAAACTGGAGCATGTTGGATGCTGAATTCCAAATGCTCGTAAACCACAGCTTGAGATGACTGGAGACTGAACTTCAACGTGAGTCCTTTTAATGTGCTGGCTTGGATCTTTATTCCCCCACCTTACCTGTGTTGAAAAGGATCTTGGTGCCCCAGTAGTACTGTTGAGCTCAATGGGACTATTGGCAATAAAGTACTATGTAGTGTAATTAAGAATCTTGCCACAAGTGAATCAGGCTATATATCATCAGCCTGACCATTGGATTGACTCCATAACCATATTCAAGCATCATATCAGGATCAGTTTAAGTTGGGATGGGAAGTGTGAGCAGGAACTGCATAATTGTAAAATATCATCACATTCTGTGTTTGTTACAACACCTACCAAAATCAGACAGCCAACCTGTTTAAAGAGACATTACATAAAACTATTATTAGCTGAGTAGTTCTCATGAGTTCTCACAGATTTTACTGCTAAATATTGTGAACTCTTGTGAATAGTCACATCTAATTTTGGAAGATATTCTGCAGCACACGGTGAAATTATAGGCATTCCCCTTATTTCAGCTTCCATAATGAAGCTGGTCAAACCATGGAATGACTTTTGGACTTTGTGGAATGAACTTATAAAAAGAAAAGTTTGCCCTGAAATATTTTCTCCATGTGCTCATGTGCTTCTTCTTAAATGCAGTGGTTTAGAATGATCAAGGTACATTTTTATTTTGATTTTCATCTGTTTAAACATTGTGGTCTACCAATTAGAAACCGATGGAAGTTTTTTTTTTTAAATTTAGACTGAGTTATTACCATAAACTTCTTCAGAGTTTTTAAAGATTCCAAACACTACAGAGATGTTTTCCAATCATTGTTATTAATAGATAACTTGTTTGGTCAGGAGGAATTAACTGCAAGATTTGTTGGTCTTGTTTTTTTTTTCTCATTTCCAACTAGGAAAGCACTGCTAAATACAATTCAGATGTTTTATAGATACAGGTGGTTTTTGTTAGCAGAAGATCATTTTGAATTGAAGATTCTATGTCATGGACTGACTCATTATTCTATATCACCATTAGTTCTTTTTTGACAACTGTCCTGTATTACAGTAATTTGAGTGTACGTCTTCAATAGAGCCTTCTTGCAAAAACACAACCTAGACCTTTAAGGTCTTATATGCTTCTGTGCTGAATCAAATCAAACAAATGTCACCAGCGGCAAGATGCTTGGTATTTTCTTTGTCCATTTTTCCACCCTGTTCATATCATCTTTTCAAATCTAGATAAATCTACACATACTGGTTTCATTTGTGCATTTAACCTCCACAAAGGTAAAACTAATAAAAATCATACACAACTGTCACTGTGGAAGATCAAAATCTTGAGCTGAACATGTGGTACATTAAGACTTAGGTGTATAATCTTGGAGCCTGGATCAGTGGCGTAGAGTTTGTCTAACCTGGTAAAAGATGTGATTGTCAACAATATGATTTTCTTAGATTATGTAGCTAGAAGTCTGGGATGACTATAACTATCAGCAAGTATTTGAATTAGAAAAAAGGCAGACATGAATTATTCCATCAACCCATACACCCATAGTTAAATAACTATACCTGTATTTATTTATAGCAATTCTGTTGCCTACTACCATATCTGAGGTGTGGGGGAAACTGATGAACTGCTGGAAAAAGGAAGAATTTTCCTTCTGTGATACACTATTGGCTGTAAAGTGTATTTTCATGATCTTCTGTTTATTTTGTCTAAAGAATCTGCCAGTGGTTACTTTCAGAGATCTAGTCAGAGATAGATCATTAGTTTGCTTTAATTTTGAGACTGCTATGGACCTTTCTGGAATTAAACCTATAACTGTTTAAAAGTTGGGAAACTTTCCATCTAAATTAAATTATTTTTGACCAGCTGTACTTAAAACCAACATTATTGAGTATTGCTGTAGGAGGAAGGAAAAAATATGGAAACAAAAGGAAAAAACAGAAGTTTAAAAAATAATCTTTTTAACTGTGGGAATTCTGAAGTGTCTAGATCCACTGAATGTATGGCCCCTTGAATTCACAGAGTGGTGCAAGAGGGCTGTACGGGTATGTCTACACTACCCCCCTAGTTCGAACTAGGGGGGTAGTGTAGACATACCCTAATAGACTGAGCCTCAGGGTTGTTAGTTTGTACTGATGAAAAAAGTATGTAAGAGGAAAAATTAAAATACATTGGCTTTATTTCCTGAGAAGAGGCAAGTAAAACTTGTTCATAGTTTAATAGATGCTATTTTTCTGAAAAACAAAAATCACCCCTTTTTGACTTTGTATTTTTGGATTTTTAATGGGGAATTTAGGGGGGGGGGCTGCACCCTGCTCACTACGCTTGCCAACTCCCCTCTCTCTCTGGCTGCTTTTTTATACATAGAAATAATCAAATAAATATCCCCTTAGTTTAAGGTAACTAACCCCACTCAAAAAATAATCATTCAAAATCTTTTTATTGTCTGTTTTCTGTACTGATTATTGATATCAATTCTAGTTTTTCCACCTTGATCTTATCCTAAATTGAGTATCCATTTAGATAACTGAGAAAGACAATAACTTCCTGTAGACATTGGCTTGAAGTCACATGATTCAACAAAACAATGTGCTTTAAAGAGAAGCAAAAACACAGCACAAGCCAGACTAGGTCTGTAATCCCACGTTGCCTAAGTGTCATTTGGCTATTCCAATACCTCTAGTAACTTTGTTTCATTGTAAAAGGGTAATTGCAAAGCTGATTATTTATAGAAACTGAGTATGTTATTTGTGGGATCCATTAGGAGCATAAACAGTGGACATGGATAAAAGTTATAACTGAAGTAATGAAAGGAAACATGTAAAAGTCTTAGACAAATACTTCTCTAAGCTTGCCCAGAGAATGCTAATGCAAATAATGGTTTCCTGTACTTGAACCAATGTATTTTATGGTAAACCAAATAGGCTACAAAATAGGCTAAATTCATGACTGGTGTATTTCCATCATCATGCTTGTCAGTCAATCAGGATTTTATCAGGAGTCGCACAAAATCTGATGTTTTCTTAAATTCTCAACTCCCCAAATCAAGGGGGTTAGTGTGAATTTCAGTTTTCATTTTTTAAATACAAAATGTGCTTTCTAGTTCTTATAGCTGTGGAGCAAAGACTGAAAATATGAACTGAGTGCAGCTGCACAGCTCAGAAATAAGGAAATAAAAACAACTCTACTTTTTTTAAAATCATATTACTCTTATGCCACTCCATGCTTAAAACTGTGAATATTGTCTGTCTATGTACTCAAGCAAAAGTTAGGTGGTATCTGAGATGTTTATGGAGACCCTCTGCACAGCTTCACTCTAGGGTAGCATGTTTGCTACAGCCAAGACTTGTGGGCCAAAAGTTTGACTTTTAGGGGTTGTTTTTAAAGTTACAATTGTCTTCTCCTCAGTTTGCTTACTACTGTACTCAGCAAAACTTTTTCTGTAACATTTACACCTTGAGCTCTCTCTCCATTTTACTATTTTTGCACTGACAATGTTTACATTATTAAACTATGATTTTTAGAGATGCTCTAAACCTGGAATGTTTTTGATTAAATGACATTTTGTTAAAATATATGAGTGTGAGCAAGCTGGGAAATGTTTTTGTTTCCAGGAGGAAGAGAGAGAATGAGGAAGAGAGAGAGTGAGAGAGAGACATGCTATAGCCCTCTAATTAGCGTGTTGGCCTGAAATGACAATGAAGTGGGGGCAAGTACCTGCTTTATTTGAACCACAGTTCTAGGCTTAAAATTGGGTACCACCAACCAGGTTATTGTGTTTTTCTCTTCACTCATGAATCCTTTGTCAAAACCAAACTATCTCTGCACAACGTATTTAATCATGTATAGCAGTGTTTCTCAACCAGTGCTATGAGTACCCCTAAGGGTACTCAAGAGAAGTCTGGGGGATACTTCAACACAACTGAAATTTGGAGAAAACAGAATTTTTGTTGTAAGTTTTACAGCGCTTTATTATTTTTGTACTTTTTATACCCAAAAATTTCATCGCCTGCCCGGCTACAATTAAGTTATTTAAACAAATATGTTGCAATGGTAGAAAAAAATTGTGTGTGTCTGAAAACTGTAGGTACTAGGGGTACTTCTAATTTTTTTAAAGGGGTACTTTATAAAAAAAGGTTGAGAAACACTGACTTATAGCATCCTGTATAATATGTTTCCAGAACAGTTATTGTCTGTAGGAGACCTCCAAACTCATACCTGGAGTAAGATCAAGCACATAACATTGAGTGTCCAGTTCTGCCATGCTAATTCAAACAAGTAGTCCCATTGATTTCAACAGAATTCTTCTGAGATCTGTTCAGTGAGGGTATGTCTACACTACCACCCTACTTCGAACTAGGGTGGTAATGTAGTCAACCGGAGTTTCAAATGAAGCCCGGGATTTGAATTTCCCGGGCTTCAGTTGCATGTTGCCGGGCGCCACCATTTTTAAATGTCCGCTAGTTCGGACTCCGTGCCCCGCGGCTACACGCGGCACGAACTAGGTAGTTTGGACTAGGCTTCCTATTCTGAACTACCTGTACTCCTCGTTCCACGTTCCACGAGGAGTACAGGTAGTTCAGAATAGGAAGCCTAGTCCGAACTACCTAGTTCGTGCCGCGTGTAGCCGCGGGGCACGGAGTCCGAGCTAGCGGACATTTAAAAATGGTGGCGCCTGGCAACATGCAACTGAATCCCGGGAAATTCAAATCCCGGGCTTCATTTGCAACTCCGGTTGACTACATTACCACCCTAGTTTGAACTAGGGTGGTAGCGTAGACATACCCTATGAGTGAACAATAAGAACCTGACAAGAACTTAACCATAAAGAGCAGTGATAACTAGATGAAATAAAGATGGACCAGTTGTTAGGGTGATAGCCTGACTCTTAGGAGACCTTAGCTCAATTTTCTGCTCCACCACAGATTTCCTGTATGACTTTGGGCAAATCACTTAATTTCTCTTTGCTGCAGTTTCCCACCTGTCAAATTGGGATAATAGCATAGCCTTACCTCATGGGGCAATGTAAAGATAAATTCATTAAAGACTGTGAGTTCAGATACAACTGGTGAAAGCCAAATAATTACAAAGGAGAAGACAATGACTTGTGGCAATGAAAGAGAACACGGTATTGAAAACAGACATCATCTGCCGATGAGGGAAACAGAACAAAAATAATTGAATTGAGACAAAATATTTCCCAACTTTTAAACAGTTATAAGTTAACACCAGAAAGGTCCATAATATTCTATCTTAGGCTAGTATTTTTATTTTTGATCAGCTGTACTTAAAACCAACATTGTCAACAATTGCTGTAGGAATTACTGAAGGAAAATATATGGAAACACAAAAGGAGATAATAGAGAAGTTTAAAAAACAAAACCTTTTTAACTGTGGGAATTCTGAGGAATCTATTTCCACTGGACGTAGGGCCCCTTGAATTTACAGAATGGTTCAAGGAGCAGTAATAGGCTGAGCCTTGTGGATATTAGTTTGTACTGAAGAAAAAGGTATTCAAGTGAAAAAAAAATAAATTGTCATTATTTCCTGAAAAGAGGTAAGTAAATCTTGTATATAATTTAATAGATTCTATTTTTCCCAAAGACAAAAATCACCCCCTTTGACTTTATATTTACACTGTAAAAACAAATATAGTATTTTTCGGTTTACTTAATACAACTGCTGTAATGCAATTGCTTTATCATAAAAATTGAACTTATCAATGTAGAACTATGTACAAAAATAACTGCATTCAAAAATTAAACTTTAGAGCCTACAAGTCTACTCAGTCCTATTTCTTGTTTAGCCAGTGGCTCAGACAAACAACATTTGTAGAAGATAATGCTGCCCAATTCTTGTTTACAATGTCACCTAAAAGTGAGAACAGGTATTCACATAGTATTGTTGTAACTGGGGTTGCAAGATATTTACATACTAGGTGTGCTAAAGATTCCCTTTATGCCTCAACAATCATTCCAGAGGACATGCTTACATGCTGATGACTGACTCTGCGTGATAACAAGCCAAAACAGTGCAGACAAATGTATGCTCATTTTCCTCATCTAAGTCAGGTTCCACCAGTGGAAAGTTGATTTTCTTTCTGGTGGTTTGGGTTCTGAAGTTTCCACATCTGAGTATTGCTCTTTTCAGACTGCCAATAGCATGTCCCACACCTTGGCCTTCAGATTTTGGAAGACACTTCAAATGTTTAAACATTTGGTCAAGTACTGTAGCTATGTTTAGAAATCTCACATTGGTACCTTCTTTGTATTTTGTCAAATCTGTAGTGAAAGAGTTCTTAAAATGAATAACATGTGCCGGGCTATCATCCGAGAGTGTTAAAACAATAAATATATGGTAGAATGTGGGTAAAACAGAGCAGGAGAAATACATTTCTCCCCCAAGGAGCTCAACTGAAAATTTAATTAACACTTTTTTTTAACAAGCATGATCAATATTGACAATACACTCTGGAATGGTGGGTGAAGCATGAAAGGGCATATGAATGTTAATATATCTGGCACATAAATACATTGCAATGCCAGCTACTAATGTGCCATGCAAAGACATGTTCTTGTTTTCAGATGTCATTGTACATTAAAGTGGGCAGCATTATCTCTCACAAATATAGACAAACTTGTCAGTCTTGGCAGTTGGCTGAATAAGAAATAGGACTGCCTAGACTTGTAGAATCTAAAGTTTTAAATTATTTTGTTTTTGAGGGCAGATATGTAACAAAGAAAATTTCCATTTTTAAGTGCACTTTCATGATAAAGAAATTTCACTACAGTAGTTGTGTGAGGTGAACTGAAAAATACTATTTCTTTTGTTTATCATTTTTACAGTGCAAATATTTGTAATGAAAATAATATAGAGTGAGCACTGTGCTTCATATTCTAGGTTGTAACTGAAATCACTATATTTGAAAATGTAGAAAAACTAAATATTTAGGATTTTTTAATTGGTATTCTATCATTTAACAGTGCAATTAAACCCATGATTAATCACGATTGATTTTGAAAATTCCGATGAAATTTTTTTAGTTAATTGTATGTGTTAACTGTGATTGATCATGAGTCCTGTGATTGATCATGATTATCTTAATGGATTGACTTAGAAGGCACCTTGGGGCTGGTCATTGGTGGCATCATGGTAAGCATTAGGCCAAGTCTACACTGGCCTTTCACAGTGCTGTATCTTTCTGGGTCAGGAGTGTGAAAAAATACACCACCCTCAAGCACAGCAAGTGATAGTGCTGTGAAGTGTGAGTGTGAACCAGGGTACAGAGCTGAGAGCCGTGGTCCCACTGCTGTTAGTTATTCTCCTGTGAGAGGTGGTTTATATAATGCGCTGGGAGACAGCTCTCTCATCACATGTGCCATGCAGCACTTTAAACTTTTACGTGTAGACAAAGCCTTAGATTGCTTCCTTTGTATGTATGTATGAGGTACACAGCCAGTTAACTTCACTCAATAAATAGCAGCTCCGAGGCATTCTAGAGATCAGCTTTCCATTGTTGATCCCATGTTTCTTTTTAATTTGGGTCTCTATCTTTGTTGTGGGATTGGCCCAGAGTCATAAATGTATAAAAAGTGCATTCATCATTGTTGTATATTAATTAAGTTACTAGTAACGGCAGAGGAAAGGTTCATATGGCCCTCTAAATTTTCAGATATTCGTAACCGGCAAAGCTAAACTCATGGCTTATGATATTTGTGCAATGGAAGATGCCATGTATATTTTATATCTAGAGTATTCAGCCTTATCAATGGGCATGTGCTTGTTTGCAGTGGACAATCATGTCTGGTTTGTCATTCATTTATTCATCTGTGCAGAAAATATAGGCAGTTGTGTTTCATGGGGGGGGAGGGAGTGATGTGGGGAGCTAATAGCAGTTTATATTGTGATTCCTTCTCCATAGCCGTTGGAATATTACATCAGTCTTAACACATCTGAATTACAGAAACATGACAAGTGTGAACAACAAGGGTAGCAAACAAGGCTGGCAGAGCTGAGGATTACTGAATTGCTCCCTGATGTCAAACTAAGAAACAGCAGAAATAACAACTTCGCCATCCGACAAGAAAAGTCAAAGGCAGGATTAGTACCGTCGCTACCAGATTCTTCAAATAAGCCAAGCAGGTGCTTAATAAAGCGTGAGTATTTGTTGTGTTTAGGGATTCACAACAAATCATGATGTGAAGCAGTAAGTGGGAATGTGACCATAGTTATGAGCTCTGCATGGGAAAATATTGGGAGGACTCTCAAAGTTAACCAGTAATTATTTCTTAGGGGTTTTGTATGTTTTCTTCTTGTTTTATTTTTTTCATAGGAAAAAAAGTAGAACACCCATGGGGAGGGGGAGGTAAATGTCTTCTCTTTTATTTTTTCTTTCTTTCCCTCCCTCCTTCAGCTACTACATGATGCAACTGAAAATCTGTAAAGGCAGCTTTCTTCCCTCTCTCAGGGAAACATACTGCCCTATTTCACTGAAGAAATATGCAAAGGTACCCCTACAACTGCTGCAAGGGTCCCAGGAGCAACCACACTGGAGCAGAAGGGGGTTGGGGCACTGACTTCTGCACTGCCTGTTTTTGCTCCTTCATAAAAAGATCAGTGTGTGATTCATCTAGTGTCCATAAGTAGCCAGGATGCTAGTGTGTTAGCTGTACTCCTGCCTTAGCACATGCCAGAAATGTCTTGGTTGTGCAAGCCTCCATCACATTGGTGAGCACTTATTCCTGGGAATAGCTGACCCACTGACTCCAGGACTTAGTCATAGGATGTATAGGCCCATGCCGAGGAGAGAAGCGCATGGAGTCACACGATAGGATCAAAGTACCTCTTCCCATTAAAAAGCTTGAAAACCCACAGCCTTAAACAATAGCTTCAAGAGGCATGAACTGCCCCATTCATCTTGATTCCTAACCCTCCTATTACCCCATAGAAGGATGGGATCATGGACCACAGAACAGAAACACAGAACAGAAGCAGGAGCTATGGACATGGGACATAGCTTCAGTCAGTAGCTTGAAAAAGGTCAAGAACATGTACCATACTCTGTGGGTTGGAGAAGGTGAGAATGTGGACCCTCCTCAAAAATGAAAAAGCTCCTCAAATTAAAGATCAACAATATTTGACACTGTTATGTTGTCACTCTGACTTACAGTGAAATCCTATTCTGTGAACACAATGCATAGCAAGGACAAAATGTTTCCTGCATTACACATGTTGGTGGGGAGGTACCAGAAGATACTGAGAGACTCTTTACACCCATACTATTTGTGTAAGAGGGCAGGATACTGTGTAAGAGCTCAATCATGTAAGCTTTCTTCTCATTGCTGAACACTAAGGGTATGTCTAGACTACAGGGTTTTGTCGACAGAAGTTTTGTCGACAGATACTGTTGACAAAACTTCTGTCGACATAGAGCGTCTAGACTACATTCAGTTCTGTTGACAAAGCAAGCTGCTTTGTCGACAAAACCCTGCAGTCTAGACACAATCCTACATACAATAACACCTTCTGTCGACAGAACTCTGTCAACAAAAGGCGTTATGCCTCGTAAAATGAGGTTTACTAGCGTCGACAAAACTGCTGAGTTCTGTCGACATTATGTCGACAGAACTCAGCAGTAGTGTAGACGCAGGTATAGTTTTGTCGACAAAAGTCCACTTTTGTCCACAAAACTCTGTAGTCTAGACACACCCTAACAGAAAACTCCTTCATCCTTTCCTAGCTGATACTATACATTCATTTGAGGCAAGGTTGGAAGGAGGAGGGTCAGGCCATGTTTTAAGTTCTTAGTCATTAGAAGTGAATACTGTAAATTCTGTTTTCCTATAACACAAATAGCTTGTCTCTGTGTGTTCCTTATAGCAAAATTGTAGTTTTATTTACTGCATAATATAGACTAAGGGCTTACTTCCTACAAGGGTCAAGCACCTGTTGCTTCTATTAATTTCAGCTGGAGTTCTGGATGTGCAGAACTTCTGAAAATCAAGCCCCTCATGTCTGATAATATTTTCAGAATAATTTGTTTCCATTTTCCAAATGAGTTAAACTGTGGAGTCTTTTTATTCCTTTTCCGGACTTTTTAAGCATGCTGTGCAGTGCATATGAGGAACCCATGTAGGAGCTGTCAGAGTTCATTGCATTAAAAGAGCTATTATTTACAATCTCAGGGTACATACTGGAACAGACCAATGCTCCATCTTATCTACTATCCTGTCTCAATTATGGATGTTGCATAGGAAGGTGTTAAATCTCCACAGTGCTCCTTACTATAACTTAAGAGAATATGTCTTCCTGTCTTCAACTGGTGATTCCTGAAGCCTGAGAACTGAATTCATTGTAATTACACCCTACTAACTTATTTTCCTGACCCAACAAATTTAAGCTCTCCTCTGTCTGACTACCGAACACGGAGAATGCCATTTTCAACATTACTTTTTTCTTTATTTTTTAAAAAGCTACTACTAAAACAGAAAATGGAAAATAATACACAGACAAAACATAGGAAATTTCAGGTAAAAAACCTCTAGGCCTAATCTTTTGCACAGTTTTTTTTTTTTTTTTTTTGGTTGTCATTACTCCAAAATTCTTGTTGACCCTGACAGGAATTTGGAATGAATAACAATACGAGGATTCAGCCCATAGGACATAGCGCTGAAAATCTGAGCTGACCTTGTCACTTAAATAATGAAGTGTAATAGGACTTCTGTGTGTTTGCACAACAATGGCATAAAAGAAACTGGAATGTCATTCCAAGTATCTAGATGTAACTCTGAATTATATGTCTCTTTTGGGTTGAAACAGACTATGTGATGTTATGTAAATCTGTACCATGATTCTAGAGTAAAAAATTCTATAATATTTATACGTAAGAACGTAACCTTTGTACACTGAAATATCTTCATCCTTTTATTATGACTGGGATTTCAAAGGAGCCTAGGATAATTAGCCTCCCAATTTCCATTGGGTTTCATGATTTCCTTTGGAAGTCTCTACCTGGCTCTTCATTTTTTTGTATATATATATAATAAAGGTTCCTCTAATCTTAGCCAAGACTTCATTGGTACAGCCTACTACAATCTCTGTGACCAGAGTTGCCTGGAAAATAGAATTTCTGTCCCTTGGGAAATTCTGACGTCTTCAAGATTGTTTTTGTTAAAAATCAGAACAAAACACAAAATCTCAGTATTTCCTGGCAGTTTGGTATTATTTGGAATATGCAGCTTGTTTGCCAAGGGATATTCCTGATCATTTGAGCAAAGACAAAATGTCACATGACCTGAAGTGCATGTGTGTGTTTGCTTTATATTTAAGGGGTACGTCTAAACTACATGCCTCCGTCAACGGAGGCATGTAGATTAGCCAGATCGGCAGAGGGAAATGAAGCCGCGATTAAAATAATCGCGGCTTCATTTAAATTTAAATGGCTGCCCCGCTCTGCCGTTTAGCTGTTTGTCGGCAGATCGGGGCAGTCTGGACGCGCCGCGACAACAAAGAAGCCTTTCTTGATCGGCACAGGTATGCCTCGTGAAACCAGGTTTACCTGTGCCGATCAAGAAAGGCTTCTTTGTTGGCGCGTTGCATCCAGACTGCCCCGATCTGCCGACAAACAGCTGATCGGCAGAGCGGGGCAGCCATTTAAATTTAAATTAAGCCGTGATTATTTTAATCGCGGCTTCATTTCCCTCTGCCGATCTGGCTAATCTACATGCCTCCGTCGACGGAGGCATGTAGTTTAGACACACCCAAGATGCTCTTTTACATTCTACTGCACACAGGCTACGTCTGCACTGGCAGCTTCTTGAGCAAGAAATGTTTTGCAGAAGAGTTCTTGCACAAAAAGTCTTCCACAAGAGTGCGTCTACACTAGCATGTGCTTTTGCGCAAGAGATGTGCTTTTGTGCAAGAGCGTCTATGGCAATGTGGACTCTCTCTTGCACAAGAAAGCTCTGATAGCCATTTTAGCCAGAGAGGTTTCTTGTGCAAGAAATTCATGTTTGCTTTCTACACTGCCCTCTTGCGCAAGAGCTCTTCCTCATGAGGGCTTCTTCCTTGTGGGGAGAGGAATAACTCTTCCAGAAGAAGCCCTGTTTTCCTACACTAGACTGTAAATTTACTTCCGCAATAATGCGCATGCAGTGTAGACACCCAGCAAGTTTTTTAGCAAGTACAGCTGTTCTTGTGCAAGAAGCCGCCAGTGTAGACGTAGCCCTCCTGTAATTCCACAACACTACAAATGTACACATTTTGGAGAACTCATTTCCACATACCATGCCACAAGCATGCTCCATAGGAAGCACTGGGAAGCATTCTGGTTTTCAGGATTGGCACTGTGTATTTGAATAATGAAAAAAAAAAATCATGTCATAGCCAACAAATCCAGGACACCTTCAAATAGTGTCATCTCTGATCTAGCTGTGTGTCAATTTCTGTAAATGGATATTAAATGTAACAAACCATGTACTTAATACCCAAACATATCAGATCTATTACATTCAATAGACTCCAGAGAGGAAATACCCAGATATCATGGCAAGCTTTGAAAATAAGATGGTCTAGCTAAAAATCTTCATATTTATACCGTCAGATATTTTTACAGAGGAAATAAAAACCAAATAACTCTCAGAATCCTAGGGATTGCTGAGCAAGTTAGAAAGATATTGAGTTATGTTCTTTGATTTGGTGAATTAATAGAAGTAGACTAACGGGTCTGTAAAATATGCAAAGGCTGACTTCCAACTGAGACAAGTTTAGTACTGACTCAGCTACAAGAAAGGTCCTAGTTCAAGTCTCCGAGGGTATGTCTACACACAGCAATTAAACACCTGTACCGGCCCCTGCAGCAGACTCTGGTTTATGAAGCTCAGGCTGCTGGGTTGTAAAACTGTGGTTGAGATGTTTGGACTCAGGTCTCGCAGCCAGGGCTCCATCCCAAGTCTGAATGTCTACCCCACAATATTCCACCCCTGCAAGCCCAAATCAGCTGACACTGAGTGTTTCATTACTGAAAAGGCATACCCTGAATTAAATCCTTCTATAGGTATCTGAAATTAAATACCAGTAGGAATAATTTGCCATCATATTGTTGTAAAACCTCATGGTGGAAGCTCTTTATTAAGAAGCTATCAGAAGATCTGATGTCCCCTAAGTGGTTCTAGTTTTGATCCCAATCCTTTGAGCACTTGTGTTTTCAGGTGGATATCCAACTATATTTGTAAGATAGGGTATGTCTACACTACAAAGTTAATTCGAACTAACGGACGTTAGTTCGAATTAACTTTGATAGGCGCTACACTAGCGCTCTGCTAGTTCGAACTTAATTCGAACTAGCGGAGCGCTTAGTTCCAACTAGGTAAACCTCATTCTACGAGGACTAAGCCTAGTTCGAACTTACTAGTTCGAATTAAGGGGTGTGTAGCCCCTTAATTCGAACTAGTGGGAGGCTAGCCCTCCCCAGCTTTCCCTGGTGGCCACTCTGGCCAACACCAGGGAAACTCTACTGCCCCCCTCCCGGCCCTGGGCCCCTTAAAGGGGCACGGGCTGGGTGCGGTTCCCGTGCCAGGTGCAAGCCTGCCAGCACGCAGCTAGCAGACCCTGCACCTGGCACGGCTCGAGCCACCCACCCGATGCCTCCCAGCCCTCCCCCTCTTCCCGGGACCAGGCTGGCGGCTCCCGGGAGCTTGCCCAGGACCGCAAAAGGCGGGCACCCGCCTGGTCTAGTGCGGACATCGTGGACCTCATCCCCGACCTCCGCACTAGGCACAGGAAAGTGGCCGTCTAGGGCAGGAGAGCTGCCAGCCTGGCCACCCAGGAGCAGGTGTTCATGAAAATCAAGGTGGTCCAGCGAGACCCCCGACCCTGAGCCCTGAGCTTACAATGGCCGTACTGGGTCAGACCAAAGGTCCATCTAGCCCAGTATCCTGTCTGCCGACAGCGGCCAACCCTAGAGACCCTGGAGGGGATGGACCGAAGACAGTGACCAAGCCATTTGTCTCGTGCCATCCCTCTCCAGCCTTCCACAAACTTTGGGCAGGGACACCACTCCTATCCCCTGGCTAATACCACTCCATGGACCCAACCTCCATCACTTTATCTCACTTCTCTTTAAACTCTGTTATAGTTCTAGCCTTCACAGCCTCCTGCAGCAAGGAGTTCCACAGGCTGACTCTTTGCTTTGTGAAGAACAATTTTCTGTTACTAGTTTGAAGCCTGCTACCCAGTCCTTTCCTTTGGTGTCCTCTAGTCCTTCTATTATGGGAACTAATGAAGAACTTTTGTGTATGCACCCTCTCAACCCCACTCATGCTTTTATAGACCTCTATCATATCCCCCCTCCATCTCCTCTTTTCTAAGCTGAAAAGTCCCAGTCTCTTTAGCCTCTCTTCATATGGGACCTGTTCCCAACCCCTCATCATTGTAGTTGCCCTCCCCTCTCCCACCCTCTCTCTTCCCCTCTCCCACCTCCTTTTCCCAGTCTCCCCCAGTTTTGTTCAATAAAGAGAGATTCTATTTTTGAACACAATTATTCTTTATTTTGTACATCAGGAAGGGGGGCTAGGGAGGGGTAAGTGGAAGGAGGTGAGGGAGGAATGGGGTACGAGCTCCCGATGGGGAGGATTGGGGTGGCTCTGCGGGCTTCTGGGGGTGGAAGCTCTCCTGCAGCCCCCAATTGCCCCCTCTCCCCAGATGGCAGCCTGCGGCAAGTGTAGCCAGTCTGATGGCCGAGTGCTGTGATGTGCCCAGTGTGGGTACCCTGGGCAATCCAAGCCAGGACTGCTTTGCAAGCGGGGCACCCCTGAGAACTGTCTGTCCGGGGTGGGGGTCGGGTCCCTTTAACCACAGCCCTCGGCTAGCCTGAGACAGCAGCTCCACGCTCTAAGTCCTCATCTGATGCCCTGCCGGCACTGCTTTCGGCCATCCTTAACCCTGGTTCAGGGTCCACTCTGTGTGGACATGCTAGTTCGAATTAGCAAAACGCTAATTCGAACTAGTTTTTTAGTCTGGATGCGTTAGTTCAAATTAGCTTAGTTCGAATTAACTAATTTGAACTAAGTTAGTTCGAATTAGCGCTGTAGTGTAGACATACCCATAGTGTGTGGTCTGAAAGGATGGACTGTTTAAACAGCTAACCCTTTTCTATTTCAGCTACTTTTGTTGTATCTTGAATGTGTAGTTTCCTCTTGTATGTTGGCTCCTCATAAAAAAAGCATATAGTCTGTTCTGAGTGAGATATTAATACACAGCAGGGACTCTCCCTCTCATTTTATAATCCAAACATAATTTGCTTTTCCATAGCCCTTTTCATTACAAGAGCTTAAAACACTCACATTAAGAAATTGAGACTCACAATACCCCTCTGGGACAGCTGTGTGTCATTATACCCAATGTACAGGAGAAGAAAGAAGGGCAAAGAAATTAAGATAAAAGTTCACTAAAGGTCTTCATGTGAATTAATGGAAAAAACAGGAATAATAGAACTCCAGAGGGAGCTCCGACTCTCGGGCCATATTCTCTGCTTATGGAATCATAGCTACTATCTGAGATTTTGGTCCTTCATGTCCTTTTCTAAACTGCATTCTTTTCTTCCATTGCTCCCTCAACATAGTGTGATATTTTCCCCTTCTAATGTAGAGTTTTTAATTTTTTAACCCGTGCTTGACTTCTGGTTAATCATGTGGGTAGTAGGCCTGACCCCCAAGTAGGATTATTATGTACTAATGTGACATCACCTGACTGAAATATGGCCTTATAGTTCATTGTTGCAACCACAGTTCTCCATTTGCAGCAAATCCTGTACAAAGTTCATTTCTGTTTCTGAGACTAGATGTAAGCTGTGCTGTGACAACTTTTTTGGGTTTTAGCTTGTTGAATGTTTTGGTTGTTGCTTCTTTTTGTCATTGTCTCCTGGCAAGAGAGAGAGAATTCAGGGTCATGAGAGAGAGAATTCAGGTGTGCCCAGAGGGCCCACCATAGTCCCAGAACCCACACTGCCTGCCAAGAGGATGCAGTCACATAGAATGTTGGGGTTCTTTTAGGATCTGGCTTATTTTGGCCTTGCTTTGAAATGGGAATAGCTTGATTTCTGGTTTATTGTGAAAGTTGGGTGCTTATATACAGCATGTGAAAGTTGGCAACCCAGCATTTGAATCCCATATATCAAATGGAATTTTTGCTTGCATGAGGACTGAGAAGACACTGCAGGTTTTGGCCCTTTCCTTTGAACTAATCATTGCCTCCCAGGGTTATTGCTGTAGTACTCAAGTACAAACATGTAAGCTGAACTGCATGTTACCTTAAAACAGGATGGGGAATTTTTTTTAAAAGAGAACATAATGTTTCCACAATGTTTTTGTAACTTCAAGACAGAAGGGAAGAAAACAATGCTGACAGGAGAGAGAGACAAAAATGCCTTCTAATGTTTAATAAGTCTCACAAACCATGTAATACACCTTATACAACGGTTACACCTTGGACACCCATTGTGCATGCCTCACCATTGATACTGTGAGAATGACACCTCTTATCCCTTTATTAACCTCTCCCATTTTATGATCTGTTAGTCATAGGTGAACATCTGCTTCACAGGCCATAACAATACCACCTGCCTAAACATCTCAGAAAAAAGGTGCCTGAGTATATAAACAGGACACATGTTGTACTGAAAAAGGGAGTACATTTTGGGCCACACAAGCATCATTACAATAATGATTTCAGCTGCTCATATGGCACACAATTATGCCTGGCTGGCACCAAAGTTGGTGTGAAGAGTGAGAAGTTATCAGGTTCAGATAATTTCAAATTATTTAGGAGAAATAGGGTGTGAATTTGTTAGGTGATCCAGCAAGGAAAGACCTTCTCAGGATTAATATGTACAAGCAGTAGAGTTAAGATAAGGTTACCTGTGAATTAATTTCTGGGAATTTGCCTAACATTGCAATACATTTTTTAAAAATATGCATTACTAAATATAAACTTAGTTAAAGCCCACATTCAATCCTTTATTTAAAATCCAATTAAATTAAGTTTGGGATCCTAAACACAAGCAACAGATACGTTTCTATGTTTACCAATCCTTTAAATGACTGTTCAGTTGTTCTTGCCAAGAAAAGGCCCATTCTCGTCAATTGCAAATTCATTTATAAACCGCTAGCCTTCCAAAAAATATTGCTCAGAAGTCAGACCCTAGAAATAACTGTTTAGACTTCAGGCATAGGAAAGAACCTGTTCCCCTTGAAGTCAGAGAATCATAGAATCCTAAGGCCAGAAGAGACCTCAGGAGGTATTCAAGTGCAGTCCACAGCCCAAAGCAGGACCAAGCTTAACTAAATCATCCCAGGCAGAACTTTGTTAAGCTGGGACTTAAAAATCTCAGGGATGGAGATTCCACCATCTCCCTAGGTAACCCATTCCAGTGCTTCACTACCCTCCTAGTGAAATAGTTTTCCTAATAGCCAACCTAGACCTCCCCCACTGCCATTGCTCCTTGTTCTGCCATCTGTCACCACTGAGAACAATCTCTCTCCATCCTCCTTGGAACCTCCCTTCAGGAAGTTGAAGGCTGCTATCAAATTCCCTCCTCACTCTTCTCTTCTGCGGATTAAATAAGTCCAAATCCCTCAGCCTCTTCTCGTAGGTCATGTGCTTCAGCCCCCTAATAATTT
Organism: Pelodiscus sinensis; assembly: GCF_052426305.1. Taxonomy (NCBI): domain Eukaryota; kingdom Metazoa; phylum Chordata; order Testudines; family Trionychidae; genus Pelodiscus; species Pelodiscus sinensis. The sequence goes on along the minus strand of NC_143052.1, from coordinate 19,343,332 downwards.
TGGTTGCCCTCCGCTGGACCCTCTGATGCATCCACATCCTTTCTGTAGTGAGGGGCCCAGAACTGGATGCAGTACTCCAGATGTGGCCTCACCAATGCTGAATAAAGGGGAATAATCTCTTCTCTAGATCTGCTGACAATGCTCCTCCTAATGCACCCCAATACGCCATTAGGCTTCTTGACTACAAGGTGCACACTTTTGACTCATATCCAGCCTCTCATCCACTGTAATCCCCAAGTCCTTTTCTGCATAACTGCTGTTTAGCCAGTCAGTCCAAAACCTATTACAACACTTAGGATACTTCCATCCCAAGTTCAGGACTCTGCACTTGCCCTTGTTGAATCTCATCAGATTTCTTTGTCCTCCAATTTGTCTAGGTCATTCTTCACCCTATCCCTACCCTCTCATGTATTGACCTCTCCCCCTAGCTTAGTGTCATCCACAAAATTGTTGAGGGTTAAATCCATTCCCTCATCCAGGTCATTAATAAAGATGCTATACAAAACCAGCCCTAGAACTGATCCTTGGGGCACTCCACTTGAAACCAACCACAAACACAACATTGAGCCGTTGATCATTACCTGCTGTGCCTGACAATCTAGCCAGCTTTCTATCCACCTTACAGTCCATGTATCCAATCCATGCTTCCTTAACTTGCTGGCAAGAATATAGTGGGAGACCGTATCAAAAGCTTTGCTAAAGTCCAGGTATATCACATCCACCAACTTCCACATGTCCTCAGAGCCAGCTACCTCATCATAGAAGCTAATCAGATTGGTCAAGCCTGACTTGCCCTTGGTGAATACATGTTGACTATTCCTTTCACTTTCCCGTCTTCCAAGTGCTTCAAAAGGGATTCCTTGAGGATCCCCATCCATGATTTTTCTAGGGATTGAGGTAAGCCTGACTGGCCTGTAGTTCCCTAGATTGTCCTCCTTCCCTTTTTTAAAGATGGGCACTACATTTGCCTTTTTCCAATTGTCCGGGACTTCTCCAGTTCTCCATGAGTTTTCAAAGATAATGGCCAAAGGGTCTGCCATGACATTTGACAATTCCCTCAGCACTCTCGAATGCATTAAATCTGGACCCATGAATTTGTGTATGTCTAGCTTTTCTAAATAGTTCTTTCTCCATTGAAAAAAGCCTGAAGTCTAGATACACCCATAAAGGGCAAACTGCTGCTTCCTATTCCAAGAACCAGTCACAATCTACCACATATTTTGCATTCTCAGCTCTGCCCTTTCTCCCCACTCCTTTTCTCCAAACAAGGTTCTACCACTCCCTGATAACTTTGTGCTTGCCATCCCCCCTCTTCTGCCACAAAACATTCCTTATCCATTCTAACATTCCCTATGAGCCACAAAGCTGATGTCTGTAGCTTGTAAAGCTGTTTGAAGAAATACAACCTCTGGCTTATTTAGAAGGGACAAAATACAGGACTATGTAGCACTTTAAAGACTAACAAGGTGGTTTATTAGATGATGAACTTTCGTGGGCCAGACCCACTTCCTCAGATCAAATAGTGGAAGAAAATAGTCACAACCATATATACCAAAGGATACAATTTAAAAAAATGAACACATATGAAAAGGACAAATCACATTTCAGAACAGAAGGGGGATGCGGGGGGGGGGGAAGGAAGGTGAACGCCTGTGAGTTAATGATATTAGAGGTTGGGAAGGGTAGATGTCTGTGAGTTAATGGTATTAGAGGTGATAATTGGGGAAGCTATCTTTGTAATGGGTAAGGTAGTTGGGGTCTTTGTTCAGCCCCCCCGCGGAGTGTGTCGAATTTTAGCATGAATGCCAGTTCAGAGGATTCCCTTTCAAGTGCAGATTTGAAAGTCATCTGAAGTAGGATGCATGTGATTAGGTCACTGAGACAGTGTCCTTTCTGGTTGAAATGGCAAGAAACTGTTTTTTCTTTGTGATCCTGTCTAATGTCTGTTTTGTGGGCATTGATTCTTTGGCGAAGTGTCGCCCTCACGCTCCTCGGGGCAGACCGGGGGGTGCAGAGACTTTGTTTGCGGTGCACTGCCGTGGCAGCCCAGCTGAGCAGTGGGGGCGGAGCTAGCCGCACAAATGGGACGCGACGGCAGGAGGCATGGGCGTCAATGGGGGGTGGTGATGTCAGCACAGGGGAGAGACGTGAGGAAGTCAGGAGGATCGGCGGGCGATGTCAGGAGGCATGAACATTAAAAGGGAGGGGAGTCACAAGCAAAAAGGGGGAGAGAGGAGGAAGGAGGAGGATTTGGGTGCAGAGGAAGCAGGGGCTTTGGCACAGGGGACAGAGGAGGATTTGGCATGGAGGAGGGGAGAGGAAGGGAGAGAGGCCAGACTACGAGGTAGGAAGCAGCCCAGGGTGGGGCCTGGAGGTTCGGCTGGTGAGCCGGCAGGTTGTGGGCTAAGACCAGCACCGGCTGGACAGGTTCAGTCGAACATGCTGTTAGGGCTGGGGGCCATGAGAGAGGGTGGGCCCAGGACCCACTACCCTGCGGCCACCCGTACGAGGAGGTATCACTGGGAGAGGCGCCAGGTACTCGTGAACCCACCCCCCAGGGGCAGCAGGACAGCGAGTGGCGGGCCGCACATGTACTGAACTGACACTGGTGGGCTCCACACCTCAACGGACATTTAGCTTTAAAATCACAAATATATGACACACCACATTTTCCCTTCCCACCAAGGTCTTAGCATAGCACAGCGGGCACCCATTCATCTGTAAGAAGGTATGCTGCCATCTTTTACTTGTCCCTTTGTTGAGTGGTAGCTGATCTGGCGTGTTTGCAGGTTTGTTTCCCTTTTTGCAGCATAAATCAGTGACAGAGGGTACACAGTATCCTGGAAGAACTGTTCTGAATCCAGAGAACACGTTTGCTCTTCCACTTTTTCGAAAAAGGGGGCTTTCAGAAGAATTCTTTTCCCCCAACATTTGGCCCACTCTAGACAGGCCAAATGTTGGAAAAGCCTCTTCTGACAAAAGAATTGAAAAAAACTGCTCAAAATGCAGAGGGCATATTTTGCATAGCTTTTTTTTGAAAAAAAAAAAAGCAGCAGTGTAGCCATACCCAGAGTATTTCTTAGAACAATTTGTTTATATAGCTTATGTACCCAAGTTCTCACTATATAGCTTATAGCACAATCTGCTTTGCAGAGTTCTCAGCTAAGGAATCACTGCTCTTTTATGACTTAACTTAGCAACTCATTGGGCTTTTTTTTTTTTTTTTTTGACTCACTGGACACACTAACTGAAATTCTGGTCTTCTGAAGTAGGATTTCATTCTACTATCCTTAGCTCTGTGGGAAGACCCACTATCCCAAGTTTCCAGGGCTACATTGGATGTAAATTTCATTCACTGTCCCTTGGTCCTGTTTTTCAGGGTTTTCTACCTGGGAAACCTCCTTCAGGGTTTTCTACCTGGGAAACTCCCTAAGATGCTCATCTAATAACACATGGCATGAGTAGTTAGTCTGGCCATTAGTCCTTCTTTTTTGCATATGCTCTGTAATACAAAGGAATTTCAAAATAAAGTATTTTCACTGCTTGTGTTTCACCTCATACTAACCCATAACAACACAGCAGTCATACTAACCCATAACATTTGTTGTTATATCAGCACTTCCAATAAGTGGCTACCATCAATCTGCAGTATGTAGAATTTAGGCCTTATTCAGAATACCACTTCTCTCCAAACCAGACATTACTAAAGATCATTTGAACATAATAATAATACTCCATAAGAAAGGAGTATCCATAAATGCTAGTGGGTGTTGATATTTGCTTGCATGTGTGTGTTTGCCCTGTGTGCTGTCCCAACTCTGCACAGACAGATGGCACAGCAGACCTAGGAACATAAGAATGACTATACTGGATCAGACAAAAGGTCCATCTAGCCCAATATCATGTCATCCAACAGTGGCCAATACCAGATGCCCCAAAAGAAGTGAACAAAACAGGTTATCATCAAGTGATCCCTCTCCTGTCATCCATTTGCAGCCCCTGACAAAACCTCAAGCAAACCACCCAATGATCACAAAATCCGTTAAGGTATAAGGGCACCCAGCACAGTACTAATGTCCTGCGGACCCCAGCAAACCACAGATATGTCCAATGGACACAGTTCAATCAGCGGCAGGACTTTCCGCTTTCCCCTCAGCTGGCAAAAGATACTTCCTCTGAGACTTCATTTTATACATCAATACAAACAAGTTACACATTACCCTTCTGATGTAGTTAGTTAACATCCTTTGATATAGCTGGTTAACCTTCCATTACTTGTGTCTCTCTTCGTCCATCACACTGTTATCCTAACCTTCTCTTTAGGAGGGGCCATTGTATTCATGTTATCTTGGAGGAATGTGTTCCTACCATTGTTGGTATGAGGTGTTCTATTACCACCCTTTCGGAAAGTACTAGCATGGAGGTTTTGTGCCTAGCACTTTTTAGGAATGTTTGTTTGCAATAATAGCTCTGTTCTTGCCAGATTCTATGAACAAGGTCTGCCTCTTGCTCACAACTTAACTTTGCTTTATAGCAGCAAAGCTTTTACAGCTACTTTACTCTAGGCCTCAGACCTCTCCCATGCATCTGATACAAGGGCTGATGAGAAACTGGTGAATTAGGTTATGAAGTAAAATCACTGGTTTCACTTCTGATATATTTGAACTATGTCTAAAATGTCATTGTGGGTATGTCTAGACTGCATCCCTCTGTCGGCAGAGGGATGCAGATTAGGCAGGTCGACATTGCAAATGAGGTAGGGATTTAAATATCCTGCACCTAATGTGCATAAATATGGCCCCCACATTTTGCCGACTCAGCACTTTGTCGGCAAAAAGTGGCAGTCTAGAGGGGGATCTGTCAAGAAAGAAAGCCTTTTTCAACAGATCTTGTAATCCTCCTTGCAAGAGGCATAAGGGATCTGTCGAAAAAGGCTGTCCGGGGGGTCCCTTTAAGCACGTATTTCGGATAGCCTTAGGCAACAGCACTCGGAAGCAACTGCTGACCTAATGCCCTTCCTGAATTGGTTTTGGGTGGCCTTAAATGCAAGATAACATCCAATCAATGTGGACACTATCTTTCAAAATAACACAATGCTATTTCATTGCACTTTTTGCGTCTGGACGCTCTCTTTCGAAATAAGATTTTCTGGAAAATCACTTCCAGAAAAGCTTATTTTGAAATAAGCTTGCAGTCTAGATGTAGCTTTACTCTGTTATCTAGTCAAAAGTGCATGTTGAAATGAGTTTCAAGGTGTCAGTTCAATTTCTTGTGAGTTGGGTGACAGCAAAGAGGAAAAGTTGGGATGGGAGGCTGAGTATTAGGGTCCTATACAAGACAAAGGCCCTAATATTGAGACAGTCTTGATAAGACTGGGACATTTGGTCACCCTGTTTGTGAGCAAGTGTCCACATAAAGGGGAATAAAGAAATAAACAAAAAATCTTGCCATCAGAATTTGTATTAAGTAGCAAACTTGCTGACATTCTAAAAGTAGAGAAGCCAAGTAAAGAAAAAATTGTCATAGATTCATGGATGAACTGTGAGCACCTGACGCTTTGGAAGACCATGCCTACAGACGCTTAACTTAAAAAATTGTCTCCCAACCCACCAGCAGGTTATCTTGATGGGGCGTGAGCCACCCCTGAACTTCAACTTATATTTTAGAAACACATCCAATCTTGATGTGATGGCTTCAAGTGATGGCAGATTCACCACAAACCTAAGAAAATTGTTCAATATTTATTGAACCTGAATGAAAAAGTGCACACCTCATTTTCCTAGGGCTGTGGTGAATTTGCCCTCACATGTGATGGAAATTTGCTCATTATGTACCTGCTCTGTCAGAAAGAGAATAAATAGGTTGGGATTTTTAACACCTTTAAAAATCTGTCCCTTAGTTCTCCAATTTTAGTCATCTTACACCTTTTCCCAGAAATAAATCTTCTCACACATTCATATTTTAAAAGTGCATTAATTTAGTGTCTTTTGTAGTCTCATATGTCTTAGAAAATATTCAGAACATCAGAAAAGAGAAAGCTTATTTATAGCATACTGAAACATTTTATTTGATATATGCAATATAACATTCATCAGGGTATATTTTAACAGCATAAAAGTTGCATGCTTCTTATAAGTTGATGGCTGTCAACTTATAGGCAGAAATAGTACCCAGTCTTCTGTAAAATCGCATGCCCTTTTTTATATGATTTTTTAATTTTCATCTGAAGTTTTGCAATAGAAAACATAACACCTAGTGATAAAGTGAATAGTATCACCTTTTATTTCTATTGCATAAAAATAATAACTCAGCTTATAAGCTATCTCTAAGCATGTACGCATATCTGGGGATGAAAATGGACTGACGTTTTTGGTTTGGATACATTTCAGGTGAAGAAACATTGATGTGTGTGACACTTCCTTTGTTCTGACTAGGTTTACTCCAGTCTTGTGATTAAAATATCATACAATCAAGTACAATTAACTTGTCAAGCAGTACAGTGGCAAACATAAGATTTGTTACTGCTTCATTACTTCATGTAATTCTTAAGATGTCTGTTGGTTTAAATACAGGTGTTTGTAGTTATCAATCACTGTGGAAAACAATCCTTCAGCTTCTTTCCCTCCAAGCAAACTTTCACTCGTTTGTTGATGGGGTGAACGCATCCGCCTGGAGTCATTGGTTAAAAGCATATGTAATTCAGGAAGAAACATTTCCTGTTGTCTTTGTGAGAGCATTGAAATTATAATGTTCTGCATTGTTGGATGGATTTATGAGCAGAAGTGGGAGGTGAACTAATGGGTTCCTGGTGGAAATAGCTAGGGTGGTAAGAGTGCACAACAGCTTATTTTTGTGTTTCCCAAATGTTTTATAAGTGTGTGGTTCTTTATGTCTTTCCTTTTTGATGTTTCTTTGGGAACTCTACCCCACCTCACAACATTTTGAAACTATAATACTTTTCTCAGTAGAGCTATGTCCAAAGCTAAATCATAAGGGCTGGTCTATACTACCACTTAAGTCATTATAACTTACATTGCTCAGGGATGTAATAATGACATGCATTTGACTTGCTGTCTGCAACATGCTATATTGATGCAGAAAACCTGGTTTATTTTTCCGTTCCAGCAATACTTGTTCTGTGGCCTTAGATAAGCCATTTAGCACTGGTCTACACTAGGACCTTATTCTGAAATAACCTCTCCCCCGACTAAGTTCAAATTTATAAGTGATGCATCCACACTACCATGCCTGTTACTGTACTTTGAAATAATGGGCCATGGAATTTGAAATCTGTACTTCTGCTTTTCATGAGGAGTAACGCTAATTCTGAAATAGTAATTTTGAAATAATGTTCACGTGGACACTCCAGTTCTGCTCTGGAGCTGCTAATTTGAATTTATTGGCCTCTAAGTATGTTCATTTCGGATATTTCTATACTTGCACCCTATTTCGAAATAGGGATGCAAATGAAGACATTCAAAATTGCAAATGAAGCTGGGATTTAACTATCCTGCACTTCATTTGCATATTCACATTATGGCGCTATTTCAAAATAGTGCTATTTCGAAATAAAATGCGCTGTGTAGACACATTATTTTGAGAGAAAACCGTTCCCTTGAAATAACCCTTATTCCTCATAATATGAGGTTTAACAGTTATTTTGAGTTATTTCACAGCACATTTTATTTTGAAATAGCACTGTGGCAGGAAGCGGTGGGGCTAGCTTTGAAGGCACTGGACATGGAAGAGGCCTCGCGGGGAACGCGGGCCCTGCAGGCAGCTGCAGGCATGGCGCAGGAGGATGACGTCACGCCCTCCGGGTGCATGACGTCAGGCGGGATCCCAGAGACATCCATAGGGGAGGGGGTAAGGCCAGGGAGGAGTATGATGTCACCCGCGGAGCCCAGGGGCAGAGGTAAAAGACGGACTCCTGGGCAGGAGGAAGGGAAGGGGGAAAAGGAGAAGGAGTGCAGGGAAACAGAGGCACAGGAGGAGAAGTGCGGGGAGGAACAGGTGCGGGGTAACCTGGGAGCGGAGGTGAAGCAAGCGCACATTGCACCCGCGATCTGAGCCTGGGCAGCGGAGTTGAGCAGTGGCCCAGGGTGGGGTCGTGAAGCCTGCAAGAAACGTGTTTAGGGGCAACACCCCCATTTGCTACAGTAGAGAGCTTAGCTCCCTGCATTAGGGCCCTGGGCTGGGGCCCAGGAGAGTGGGTGGGCCCAGGCCCAGGCCCCTCCTCTCCGCCGTCCAAAGGCGATTCTCTAGGCCCAGCCAGAGTGGTTGGCTGGCCCCAGGGTGATCTACCTGCATTGAGCCTCTGAACTAGACGGCCACCGAGTGTGGGAAAATGCATGATTAAATAAAGGGGTGAAATTTGCATAAACTACGAGTGTGGACTCGTGACAAGCGCTATTTTGAAATAGCGCCATAACACAAATATGCAAATGAAGCACAGGATATTTTAATCCCGGCTTCATTTGCAATTTCGAATGTCTTCATTTGCATCCCTATTTCAAAATAGGGTGCAAGTGTAGAAATACCCGAAATTCTAGAACAAGAGTAAAAATCCAGGCTTAACTAGTCTTCAGATACCCAAGCTCTTTATGAACTGCTTACAACAAGTGGGGATAAAGCAGGGAAGTGGAAGGAAATTCTAAATAATCTACACACCACCAGTGTTGAATTTTATAATCATTTCCATGTATATTGGTACAATCACTTTTTTATATAACCAGTGGTTATGATCTTGAAGGAATCTATTCTACTGACACAGCAATAAATAGAAGCCTGTAGCATTTTGTTTTAGCTGGAGTTCAGATGCAGAATTTCTGAGTTCCACTTAACTACAGAGATGTTTGTCTGGTTATGGGTGTGTGACAGGTTCATAGGAAACATGTAGAATCTTGATAATTTCAAGCCATTGACTGACCACAGGCTACTCTTCCTATTGTATAAAGAGTAAGAACTTAAATAGTTGCTGGGGGTTATTTACATATTCAGTAAGCTTTAAACCTATCACAGTCTTTTCACGAGTAAGGTTACTGCTAGAGAAGCACACTCTGAAGACTATTTTTGTCACCCAGTTTCTCTAGAATTTCAGGAACATATACAAACATACATGGATACTACTTCAAGTGACTGATCAGTCTCCCCGCAGAAATGAGAACTGATGAAAATAGCCACATCTATCTATCTATCTATCTATCTATCTATCTATCTATCTATCTATCTATCTATCTATCTATCTATCTATCTATCTATCTATCTATCTATCTATCTATCTAAATGAGAATTTGCTGAAGCTGAAGGTGATCTCTGGCAATTGTACTGTAGTCCCTGAGCCTTTTGGGGGTGACATACTGAAAAGGGTATAGAGGAGACTCTAAGGCCTCACAATACATCAGGAGGAAACCTAGATGTTAATCTGTTAGCCCAGCAAAGGACAGGGCCTAAAAGTGCCTGATGGAAATATGTACTGAAGTTTTGCAAAATGACCAGAGAGATGGAAGTCAAAGAGCTTCTGGTACATACAAAGAGCTTCTGGTACTCCACGAGGAGTAGAGCTAGTTCGGATTAGGAAGCCTAATCCGAATTAGCTACTCCATGCCGCGTGTAGCCGCGTGGCACAGGGTTCGAACTGCCGGCATTTAAAAATGGCGCCGGCCGGCTTCATGCAAATGAAGCCCGGGAAATTCAAATCCCAGGCTTCATTTGCAAATGCGGTATGCCTACATTACCCTCCTAGTTCGAATTAGGAGGGTAGTGTAGACATACCCTACGGGAATAAAGGGAAACAAGAAGACTTTTTATAAATACATTAGAAGCAAGAGAAAGACCAAGGAGATGGTAGGCCCACTGGTCAGTGAGGAGGGAGAAACAGTAACAGGAAACTTGGAAATTGCAGAGATGGTCAATGACTTCTTCGTTTCGTTCTTCAACGAGAAGTCTGAAGGAACGCCTAACATAGTGAATGCTAGTGGGAAGGGGGTAGTTTTAGAAGGTAAAATAAAAAAAGAACAAGTTAAAAATCACCTAGAAAAGTTAGATGCCTGCAAGTCACCAGGGCCTGATGAAATGCATCCTAGAATACTCAATGAGCTGATAGAGGAGGTATCTGAGCCTCTAGCTATCATCTTTGGAAAATCATGGGAGACAGGAGAGATTCCAGAGGACTGGAAAAAAGCAAATATAGTGCCCATCTATAAAAAGGGAAATAAGAACAACCCAGGAAACTACAGACCAGTTAGTTAACTTCTGTGCCAGGGAAGATAGTGGAGCAAGTAAATAAGGAAATCATCTGTGAACACTTGGAAAGTGGCAAGGTGATAGAGAACAGCCAGCATGGATTTGTAAACAACAAATCATGTCAAATCAATCTGATAGCTTTCTTTAATAGGATAACGAGTCTTGTGGGTAAGGGAGAAGAGGTGGATGTGGTATACCTAGACTTTAGTAAAGCGTTTGATACAGTCTCGCATGATATTCTTATCAATAAACTAGATAAATACAACTTAGATGGGGCTACTAAAAGGTTGGTGCATAACTGGCTGGATAACAGTACTCAGAGAGTAGTTATTAATGGTTCACAATCCTGCTGGAAAGGCATAACAAGTGGGGTTCCGCAGGGGTCTGTTTTGGGACTGGCTCTGTTCGATATCTTCATCAATGATTTAGTTATTGGTATAGAAAGTACGCTTATAAAGTTTGCAGATGATACCAAGCTGGGAGGGGTTGCGATTAATCTGCAGGATAGGGTCACCATTCAAAATGACCTGGACAAATTGGAGAAATGGTCTGAGGTAATGAAGTTTAATAAAGACAAATGCAAAGTGCTCCACTTAGGAAGGAACAATTAGTTTCACACATACAGGATGGGAAGTGACTGTCTGAGAAGTAGTGTGGCAGAAAGGGATCTAGGGGTTATAGTGGACCACAGGTTGAATATGAGTCAGCAGTGTGATGCTGTTGAAAAGAAAGCAAACATGATTCTGGGAAGCATTAACAGGTGTGTTGTGAGCAAGACACGAGAAGTCATTCTTCCGCTCTACTCTGCACAGGTTAGGCCTCAATTGGAGTATTGTGTTCAGTTCTGGGCACTGCATTTCAAGAAAGATGTGGAAAAATTGGAGAGGGTCCAGAGAAGAGCAACAAGAATGATTAAAGGTCTAGAGAACATGACCTATGAGGGAAGGCTAAAGGAATTAGGTTTGTTTAGTTTAGAAAAGAGAAGATTGAGGAGGGACATGATAGCAGTTTTCAGGTATCTAAAAGGGTGTCATAAGGAGGAGGGAGAAAACTTGTTCATCTTGTCCTCTGGGGATAGAACAAGAGGCAATGGGCTTAAACTGCAGCAAGGGAGGTTTAGGGTGAACATTAGGAAAAAGTTCCTTACTGTCAGGGTGGTCAAACACTGGAATAAGTTGCCCAGAGAGGTTGTGGAATCTCCATCTCTGGAGATATTTAAGAGTAGGTTAGATAAATGTCTATCAGGGATGGCCTAAACAGTACTGGGTCCTGCCACGAGGGCAGGGGACTGGACTCGATGACCTCTTGAGGTCCCTTCCAGTCCTAATATTCTATGATCACCCCTCCCTGCCAAGTCCTCATAGCTGCACAGAGTAGAGGCAACAGCAGCTAGGAGCTCCAGGCCCATTTGAATCTCCGGGCCTAGGGTCACTGACCCTTTTGGCGCCCTGTCTATTTGTGTAAGTGATGGAGTAGATCCAAATTGCAAGTGCTTTGGGTGAACAGAGCAGAAGAGCACTACCAATTTAGAGGTATATCTTCACTGCTTTCGGGCCTGGTTTAGAGAATGGGAAACTGAAATAGGCCAGATCTAAGAATCGTTAGGCCTTCTTTTTCAATCATTGTAATATAACCAGAAGATCATGTGTGGAGCGAGGAAAAATGCTGGACAACATTAGTTGTCACTGTACAATGAGCTCCAGTGCAAAACTTATTTTGCAATCAACAATTACTTATTGAAGAGACAGGTGGAATATCAAGCACATTCTTAATAGGCTGAGGGTCTCTTAAAGTAAATGGTTTAGCGAGACAAAGCAATGGAGGAAGGTGTGAGGGATATGTATATCAAAATTGTAGCATGATGCCAGGAAATAGTGAATCTGGGAAAGGTCTTAGGGTAAAAGCTACACAGTAAGTCTGAGAAGTAATTAAAAATTAATTGTGATAAATCATCCAATTAAATGAATTAATCCCAATTAAGCATGCAATTAATTGCACTGTTAATGATAGAAGACCATTTATTGAATACTTTTAATGTTTTCTACATTTTCAAATATATTGATTTAAACCACAACACAGAATACAAAGTGTACAGTGCACACTCTATATTTATGTTTTATTCCAAATGTTTGCACTGTACAACAAAACAAAAACAAACAAAATAGTATTTTTCAATTCATCTCATACAATTACGGTAGTGCAATCTCTTTATCATGAAAGTTGAACTTACAAAAGTAGGATTATGTACAAAAATCATCATTAAAAATTAATAATGTAAAACTTTAGAGCCTACATGTCCACACAGTCCTACTTTTTGTACGCTCAGACAAAGATGCTTGTTTACATTTCCAGGAAATAATGTTTCCCACTTCTTGTTTACAATGTCACCTGAAAATGAAAACAGATGTTTGCATGTCATTGTTGTAGCCAGCATTGCAAAATATTTTTTTGCCAGATGCACTAAAGATTCATATGTCTCTTCATGCTTCAATAATTATTCCAGGGGACATGTGTCTATGCTGCTAAAACACATCTGTTCAATAGCAGTCCAAAGGAGTGAAGACTGAGGTGTGTTCATTTTCATCATCTGCGTCAGATGCCACCAGCAGAAGGTTGATCTTTTTTGGTGGTTCAGTTTCCCATGTTGGAGTGTTGCTCTTTCAAGACTTCTTACAGTATGTGCTACATCTTGGCCCTCAGATTTTTGAAGGCACTTCAGATTTTTTAATATCTCACCTTGGCACCTTTTTGTTTTTTGTTAAATCTGCAGTTAAAGTGTTCTTAAAATGACCAACATGTAGTGGGGTCATCTTCCAAGATGGCTATAACATGAAATGTATGGCAGAGCGTGGGTAAAACACAGAGCAAGGAGACATACAGTTCTTCCCCCAAGGAGTTGAGTCACAAACTTCATTAACGCACTACAGGTCAGACCTCCCTTGTCTGGCATCCTTGGGACTTCAGTGGTCCTGAAAAAGGAGTTTGCCAAAAGGTCAAGGTCAAGGCTCCCTACCCAGCTGTAGGCTCTGCTTTTAGGTGGGAGCTATGCTTCCTGAGGCCTGCTGCTGCCTCCAGCCCCACACTGTGCCAAGCCTGACCAGGGCTGCATCCCCCACTGCGCCAGCCATGGACACAGGCCAGCCCCACTGCCTCTAGCCCCAGAAGAGGTTGCCTCCAGCCTCCCTCTCCCCCACCATGGTGCTGATCCAGGCTGCGTGTCCAGCTGACTCCATCCCTGGCTAGGGCTTTGCTCCTTGCCACTAGCCCCAGCTGGGAATGTGCTCCTACACCTTGCCAGCCCCAACTGAGGCTATGCCTCTCACAGCACCAACTCCGACTGGGATTGTTCTCCTGACTCCCCTCTGTGCTACCTCCACCCCTGACTGGGGCTATGCTCCTTGCTGCCAGCCCTGGCCAGGACTGTGCTCTCCCTTTGTGTTCTGAGTTGCAATAGAAAATGTAGAAAAACATCCAAAATATTTAATAATGTTCAATTGATATTCTATTGTTTAGCAGTGCAATTAAAACTGATAAATCGTGATTAATTTTTTGTTCATCATGTGAGTAAATTGAGATTAATGGACAGTCCTACTCCACAGTGTAGCAGAAATAGAGTAATTCTATGGATAGTACTGCTTGTTTTCTTTCAATAAGTTCCTTGTTCAATGTTATACAAAAAACATAATTTCTGTAATTCTTCACCACCATTGAATAACACAGCAAAATGGGGACACCCACAATCTGTCACCATAAATTCATATGTAGTTTATGAAATTCAGATCTCAATCCAACCCCCCTTAGGCTGTGTCCAGACTCAGGGGTTTTTTCGGGAAAAGTAGCCTTTTTCCGAAAAAACTTCACCTGCGTCTAGACTGCAGCCGCGTTCTTTCGAAATTAAATCAAAAGAAGGCAGCTTTTCTTTCGACGGCGGTAAACCTCATTTCACGAGGAAGAACGCCTTCTTTCGAAAGTGCTTCTTTTGAAAGAAGGCATTCTTGAATGTAAATAGGGCTTCTTCGAAAGAGAGCATCCAGACTCACTGGGTGCTTTCTTTCGAAAAAGCGGCTTGCTCTTTCGAAAGTTCCACGTGCAGTCTAGACGCTCTCTTTCAAAAGAGGCTCTTTTGAAAGTATCTTTCGAAAGAGCCTCTTTCGAAAGAGGCTTGCAGTCTAGACATAGCCAAAGTGTTTCATTCGGGTACTTAACTAGAAATGTAGCTTTATTTCATATAGGAATCTGCTCTAAAATCTATGGCTTATAGCACACTGTAAAATGAAACATTTTTTTTAATGTGGTAGTGCTGACCTAACTGGATTTCTATGTAAATGTCTGTCAGTGATATGAGAAAAACAAGAGGATTAACTATCTAGTAGCCATCTATGATTAATAATAAAAAATGAACTGAAAGTTTGGCTCAGGAATAAAAAAACACATATGAAGTTCATGGACTTGAACTTCAGGATCTTGAGTTCTAAAGAAAGATTAATGTCCTGTTTAGAACACCTAATCATATTCCCCTTTTGAAAACACTGGTGCGAGAGGACATAATTTCCATTAAAGAGAAAATCTATTTTATATTGTTTTAATTGCTTCAATATATTGTTCTTTCTCACAAACTAATTTGTGCCTCAACTGCCTTATTGTTCCTGTGAAAGTATAATGCTTTTAATTATCTAAAAAATAGAAATAACAGCCTTTCCCCTTTCTATTAATGTTGAATATTGTTGAATATTGTGAAAAAAGAATGCACAATAGCCCAGTGGAAATAAATAGGGTCCTTTCTTTGTATAATGGAAAACTGATTTGAAAACTGTCCAGTGCATTTCAAAATGTCTTCCACAAAATTGATTCTTTCTACTTTCTAAATTGTACAGAACTAAAGTGTTTGGGATTCTTTTTTCCTCAATTTTTTACAGTGTCCTGACTACTTACATAGAATGTTTTATAATGGTGATCAAATCTGAAGTCCAGAAAAGGCTGTGGGAATTGAGGCCCATGAAATCTCATTTCAACTGCTTTTATATTTGCTGTCGGAGATGGATATCATTCTCAAAAGGAGAAGGGCGTTACTTTGGCTCCAAGTGGATTGCGGATCTCTCCCTTGTGTTCCTGTCTCAGAAGGAGCAGGGATAATTGTGTGTCTGTAAGCAGTTATCAGTAAAATTGTATATTTATCATCATTCTCTGCTCAGAAGAACCACACACTGAGAGCCCATAAAACCATGGAAAAGCTCCTCAAGATGGAAAAGAAAAGTAGAATTTGCCTGTTTTCTCACTTTCCTAAGGCACTTCTCTAGGATCTTAAGGAAAAGAAGTAACAACAAATGGCAACAGTTTCAAAGGAGTAGGAAGATGTTAGCCAGAGAAAATGAGAGTTCAGATTATCACTGTTACCCAGCAGTCATCACTAACAATTAGGAGAAAGGAGAACGAATGGGAAGAAAAGAGATGGAAGAATTGTTTGCATTGTTCAGGGTCATATTATTCATGTTTAGAAGTACTTTATTCAATGAATAGTCCCATTGAAATAATCAGGGCTGTGAGTGGAGTGAAGTACTACTCGTGAGCAGGTACAGCAGAATTTGTCCCTTATTTTTTATTTTTTGATGGTTTTCAATAAAAAAGAAATTATCTAAGTGCACTGATCATTTTATTTCAAAAGCCAATATACTATAAAAAGTGCTAGTACTTTGTTAATCTACCCTTATTGTACTACATTTACTTTTTTCATAAAGCACAGAATCCATTTTACTGTCTCTGTGTAATGTATTTATATATTTTTTTAAAAAAATCCATTTGATGCTTTTTACAAATCTGCACAATAAAAGGCTTTAAAAGAAAGAAAGTAAGAAAGAAAGAAAGCCCACATAGTATAGGAGTCTCTCGGCTATACTGATGCATGCCTCTGAATCTATTCGTGTATCGATCCTTGCTGCTAAAACAAAGGTGATGGAAACATTGAGGGTTAGCTATTATATCAGAATAGAAATTTCTCTGGAAAACATAGTGGAAGTTATATATAAGATTTGTCTTCTTAGTTTGGACTGTTTACATTTGGATAACTGATGATCTAATTAATCTGTGGTCACTGTCAACAGAACATAGACCAAATTGTCACTGTGTGAGCCCAGGAAATGGAAACCGTCAGATAACCTTGAAGCAAGCTGCCTGTCTCAAATGGGTGGTCTTGTTGTCATTTGCTTAGTTCTTTTTGTTTACATCTCTTAGTTATGTCTTCCATTAGAGCAGGACTTTGGATGCAGGCCTGATTGGTATGTTTTCTTAGTTTTGTAGCCATTCATCATGTCTTAAATATTGATTCTGCAGTTAGATTCCTGCATCGCTGAAACCTTTAATGCAGAAGTCAACAGGGATCTATATCTGTGTAACCATATCTGGCAGTATTTGGCTCTTTATGACAAGCTTCTTGTCTCTACCTTGCCAATTTAAGGTATACTTTTCAAAAAGGGGAGCCTAAAATTAGCACTAATATGAGATTTCTGTACAATTATCATATTGATACCTTATGAAAGGAAATTTGTTTACTCCATATTATTTGGTTAATGACTGGTGTCATTCACCTCCAGTCTCTGGTTATTTAAAGTAGCAAGGGAAACAACAATAGCCAGAGAAACAGGAAATATTCCTGCACTATTTCAAATAGAATGATTTTATTTTGTCAACTACTGTTTATTAATGTCCACTGCATTCAATTCAAATGCATCTCACTGAATTGATGATCCTGGTCAAGTCCTATGATCTAGTGCTTCTGCACTGATAAAATACATGTTGTCAGGAGAATGATTTTGCTGTTGGTATACCAAACTGATGTCCAAAAGCTGCTGGCCAGGCGGTGATTTTCCAGGTTAGCAAACAGCCAGTGTATTCTCTTGAGATATGATCCATTCATCAATGTATATATTTTTACATGAAATAGAGAAAAAAATAGAAAATGTTTCAGCCTGGGAGGTGTAATAAAGATGGTAGTACCATGAAAGCATTTATTGTTATCAGTAGGAATAAAAAGGAAATATGTTGAGTTCACAAGAGAATACCTCACAATTCAGTGCCCAGAATATTTTGGGGGTAAGCATATGTATGTATGTTTATGCATGTAGAGTTTATGCATGTAGAGTACTTTGATTTAACCAAAATGATAAGGGGCACAACCTAAACCTCTGATGGCTAGAAGTGTCTAGGTTACTGGGAGTGGGTCTCTCAATGAAGTGCCTTATTTTGTTCACTTCCTCTGAAGCATCTGGCACCAGCTGGTGCCAGAAGATGGGATGCTGGGCTAGATGGGCGGTATCATTGATCCACTATGCCCATACTTATGGGTTGATTACCTTTGAGTGTATATATACCATCATTCTCCAATGGGGTAAGATGAGAATTGCTTAACTGTGAGAGTAAGTGTGTGTGTGTATGTCTGTGTCCATGTGTGTGTCAAAGGAACTAATCTGTTAATTGTGTTTATCCTAGAGCTCCGGCAGCTTGGTAACTGTCTGTGTTTCTGAAGTGGCAGAACTGATTTATAACCCCCTGCCACTACAAAGGTCTGAATTGAACCTGATAACCATGGATTTGTTGTAATCTTTATGGCTGGGCCATCTGCACATAGACTGAATGTTATCATTTATACAGAATATGGTGAAGGGTGGAAAAAAGCAGAATTATAGTATACTGAAAAAGAGTGTGGGGAAAAAAACAAATGGCTAATTAGTATTTAAAGTTTGTGGTATTTTTTCAGACATTTTGGAGTTAAATTTTAAACAAGATTGTTTAGTTTTAGTTTTAAAACTGTTTACATGTATAGATCTTGTTTTCCTAAGATTGCCTAGAAAATTGGCCCCTTATTAAAATTCCACCCTCAAGGGGACGAAGCCCTAGAGAAGTGTGGTATTCTGCATCTGGAAATGATACTCCTAACTGGAAAATTGAGAAATTGTGTTGCATGCTTTAAAAAAAACGCTCTCCTTTTTATGAGTTTTTAATATTTCATAACTTATAACTGGACTGATTAATATTGAATTTGAAATGCCTTCCAGAGGACCAGGAACACTGTAGGAGAATATTACACCATATCTTAGCAGGGAAATGCTGTGCTTATATTTTAAAAACTATAGGGAAGAAACAATAATGAAGTAAGAAGAGAAGAGGTGGCCTTTTTCAATTTTTTAATTTAAATATGGTCTTTTCAATTACAAATATCGAGAAAAAAATTTGACTTTAAACTGCTTTTTACACAATTTTTCCCTAGTTTTTAGCCATTTTTTTATCAAAACCACTTTCAAAATTATTTAAACACAAGACCACTTTCAAAATTATTCAGTCAAAATCCTTTTTTGATAAACACAAAATTGTGAAATTTTGTTAAAAAGATAGATCCCTTCTTAAATCCTATGAAATTGAAACAACTTTAGAGCATTTTGCAATTTTTTAAAATTAATTTTCGACCACCATTCAGGAAGAGATTTTGAAAGCAAGATTGAGACTAACAATAGGTTGGGAATCTGCAGATTAGGTTAGGTTAATACTGCATGGATGAAGCTAGCTGAACTTTTACAAGTCTTCAGGTCAGTTCAAATTTTGGATAATCTATGTTTAGTGGTCGTTCTGTCTGAACTGGTTCACGAGTCACTAATTCTCTTTCTTGTAATGAACAAATGAATACATTACCTTTGATGCATGATGGCAGACTCAATGTGTGATCATTCTTGTTGATAAATGTAGTTTTAAAATTTAACTGAAAAAGCAATGAGTAAGAGCTGAATGTTTCAGAATTCAAATAAATAATTTGTCAGGAAAGTATAACCATCTGTCAGTCCTAAGTCTGTTAGTATTTTCTTAGCCACTAGGGAAGATGACCAAACTGCCAAAACTAAATAAGGAACATACCTTTTGGGTTCCTGATGAAAATGAGTTAGAAGATGAACAGTTACACGAAGGGAAGTTAAGATCATAAAGAGATTAGTTACTCAGTATAAATGAACCACAGATTTACACTATAACATAGAGGTTAAAAGTACATTCTTAAACTATTTTGCCTCTACAACCATAGCTAGATGGTGAGCAACCTAATCCAGAACTTTTTTCCCACAGTCAGCTGTGAAACCACTTAAGGCCAATATTTAAATCAGGGGTTCCTAACGTGAGGCATTTACATCCATATAGAATCACCTCAGTAAAAATGGCCTGACTTTCATAGGTGCTGAGTGGCTTCAGAAAATTGGGGTTAGGTTATTCAGGGTCTCGTGCCTTGTTTTATTAATTTTACCCTGAACTTGTCAGGGTTGAGCCTTGCGGAAATTAGACTGCTAGTTACAGAGACTATAGAGAAAAAACATGACGATGATGCAGTGGTGGTAGCTGGTGACTTTTTTGATAGGGGAGGCACAAATTATAAAATTATTAACGTCACTCTACCCAGTGTATAATTTAATAGCTATTAAAAACTGACTTTATTTATAGTGAGGCAGCAGCAGGCATACCCAGGAGCTGCAGCCACTCTCATTGTGCACACACTTGAGGCCTGCCCCATGGGGAAGAGAGACAGGGAGGCATAATGCTGAGGCCACATCATTATCCTCTGCGAGCCAAATGCAGGCTGGGCTTAGTGGCTACCATCCTTTCCTGGCCTCACCCAGCAGTGGTTACCACAGCAACACTCTTATACAGTGACTCCAGGGAGGTGGTAAACTGCCGTAGTAACAAGGCAGCTTCATGAGGCACTATTAGCTACACTAAGATTTGAGCCACACCTGGCAGTAAATGCTTTGAACTTTCTGATGTTGTGTTTTGTTGTGGTAGTGAGAGTTGTGACATCACAATTTGTATTTAAACATGTGGATGGTCAAATGAAAAAGAATATGGAAAATGTGTTTTGTAGTGCTTGGGAATTCCTGATTGTATGTATATATACCTATCTCATAGAGCTAGAAGGGACCTTGGCAGGTCATCATGTCCAGTCCCCTGCACTCATAGTAGGACCAAATACCATTCCTGACAAATCTGCCTCAGATCCCAAATGGTCCCATCAAGGACTCTACTCACAACCCTGGGTTTAGCTGTTGTTCGTCCATCGTATTCGAAGAGGACCTTGACATCTAACAGGTTATGGACTGTTCATGGTGTGTCCGCAAATGGCTGATAAGGCCGATACGGGCACGGAATGTTCTACCACAGGTCGGGCAGACATGTGTGGGCACCACTGTTGCAGCTTTTGCAACTCTGGCTTTACGGAGTGCTCGCTTCTCTTGTGCTATGGTTGTCCTTCTGGCTTCAGATGTTTGACAGCCTTGGTAGATCAGCGTGTGCCATGTTGATCGGTCTTGTGCCAGGGTCTCCCAGGAGGTGGTGTCAATATCCAGGGACTTGAGAGAGGCTTTAAGCGTATCTTTGTATCGCTTCTTTTGTCCCCCGTGCGATCGCTTCCCTTGAAACAGCTCACCATAGAAGAGCTGTTTAGGGATGCGATGATCTGGCATCCTTGCAACATGGCCTGCCCAGCGTGTCTGAGCTTTCATCAGCAGGGTGTAAACTGACGGCAGACCTGCTCTAGAAAGGACTTCTGTGTCTGGCACCTTATCCTGCCACCGGATCCTCAGAAGTCTGCGGAGGCAAATCGTGTGGAAGTGCTTCAGTTGCCTAGCGTGCCTCCTGTATACAGTCCAAGTCTCACTGGCGTACATCAGGGTAGTTAACACTACTGCTCGATAGACTTTAAGCTTTGTAGCAAGGCTTATTCCACGGCGGTCCCACACTTTGGTCAACAGTCTGCCAAACGCAGAGCTTGCCTTGGCGACTCTGCAGTTGACCTTGATGTCAATTGTCACTGAGCGGGAGAGGGTGCTGCCAAGATATGTAAATTGGTCCACTGCTTGCAGCTTTTGTCCCTTCACTGTGATGGTGGGCACTTGATGCTGAGCTTTTGGAGCTGGCTGGTGCATCACTTCGGTTTTCTTTGTGTTGATGAGAAGGCCGAAGTTGTCGCATGCTGCTGCAAATTTGTCCATGCTGGCTTGCATTTCCTGCTCTGATCCAGCATTCAGGGCGCAGTCATCAGCAAAAAGGAGATCTCGTAACACAGTCTCTTTTATCTTGGTGACAGCCTGGAGTCTTCGCAGGTTAAACAATTTCCCATCGGTCCTGTATCTCAGTCTGATTCCCAAGGAACTGTTCTGAAAGGCGTCTGACAGCATGGCTGAAAACATTATGCTGAACAGGGTCGGTGCCAGCACACACCCTTGCTTGACGCCGTTTGTGACGGGAAAGGCCTCTGAAGCTTCTCCATCATCCAAAACACAAGCCGTCATGCCGTCGTGGAACTGACGTACCATCAAGATGAATCTGTCAGGGCACCCAAACTTCGACATGATGCGCCACAGACCTTCGCGACTGACAGTGTCAAAAGCCTTGGTGAGATCCACGAAGGTGGTGTACAGTTCACGATTCTGCTCTTGACACTTCTCTTGAAGCTGTCGGGCTGCGAAGATCATATCCACCATGCCACGCTCTTTGCGGAAGCCGCACTGTGTCTCGGGTAATAAACCCTGTTCCAGGTGGTTAATCAGACGATTCAGCAACACTCGTGCAAGGATCTTACCTGCGATGGAAAGCAGTGATATTCCTCTATGATTATCGCAAACTTGTTGATTTCCTTTCCTCTTGTAGAGGTGTACGATAGACGCGTCTTTCAGTTCCTGAGGAATAGATCCTTGATTCCAGAAGGACTGGAACAGCTGAGTGAGTTTGTTGACAAGCACTGCACGACCACCCTTATAGACTTCCGCTGGAATCGCATCAGATCCTGGGGCCTTGCCACTGGACAGCTGGCTGATGGCCTGTAAGGTTTCAGTCTCTGATGGTGAGACATCCAGGCTGTGGTTGATATCCGCCTGGGGCATTCTATCAATCGCCTCGTTATTGATGGAAGATGGGCGGTTCAGTACGGATTGGAAGTGCTCAGCCCAACGCTGTAAAATCAGAGCCTTCTCAGTAATGAGAGTTGCACCATCTGAGTCCAGTAGAGGGGAATTCCCTGAGGGCTGAGGTCCACACAAGGATCTAAGGGCTTCGTAGAACCGTTTGGCATCGTTTCTATCAGAAAACTCCTGGATTTCATCTGCTTTGGCACTCAACCAGGAGTCCTGCATCTTACGAAGCTTGTTCTGTACGATCCTGCGAATGTTGTTGAAGGCATTTTTCTTAGCTGTTGACGATGGGTCATTCTGGTGAGCACGGTGAAGGCGATGCTTTTCAGCAAGTATGGCCTTGATATCTTCATCGTTTTCATCAAACCAGTCCTGCTGTTTCCTGTGTGAGGGTCCAAGAACCTTTAGTGCAGAAGAGTGCACAATATCCCGGAAGCGTTCCCAGTCCTTCTCAGCATTTTCTTCTAATTGCAGCTCTAAAAGTTGGTTGCCAAGATCTTCTGCTAGTAAAGTTGCTGTGTTGGGGTTCCTCAGTCTACTGACATTGATCTTTTTCATCACAGCTTTGTTTCCCTGCGGACGTCTCTTTGGCTTGATGCGAAAGCTTAATTTGGAGATGATAAGTCTGTGGTCAGTCCAACAGTCAGCACTCGGCATGGCCTTGGTCACCCTTACATCCTGTCTGTCTTTCCTCCGCACAATGACATAATCAATGAGATGCCAGTGCTTAGAGCGTGGGTGCATCCAGGACGTCTTTTTGCGAGTGGGCAGGCGGAAGATGGTATTGGTGATGATCAAATCATGAGCCGCACATGTCTTCAGTAATAGTAGGCCATTGCTGTTACATTTACCGATTCCATTTTTTCCAATGACGCCATCCCAGGCAGTGTGATCAGATCCTACTCTCGCGTTGAAATCGCCAAGTAGAATCAGCCTGTCAGTGCGCTTCACGGATGAGAGTAGGGCATCGAGATCTTCATAAAACTTGTCCTTTACTTCATCCGGATTCGTCATTGTGGGCGCGTAAGCGCTGATCAGTGTGGCTTGCTTTCCTCTCGGTAGTGGAAGATGCAGTGTCATGAGTCGGTCATTCACGCCCTTGGGAAGACTGGCAAGTTTGCGGACAAGATGATTCTTAACCGCAAAGCCAACTCCAGATTCACGACGTTCGTCACTGCTGCGTCCACACCAGAAGAATGTGTAACCACCTCCTGTTTCCATGAGCTGACCTTCATTTGCTAGACGAGTTTCACACAGTGCCGCAATATCGATGTTAAATCTTGTGAGCTCTCTGGCGACCAGGGCTGTTCTTCTTTCTGGGCGGTCTGCTGAAGGGTTGTCCTGAAGCGTGCGTACGTTCCATGTGCCAATAGTGAGTGGTGTCATCTTGCATTTTGTTCGAAATTTTATTGTTCGACCGCATGAGATGGGATCCCCTCCAGCCGCGGTAAGCTGGCCAGGGTTCTGTGAAGCAAACAATGTTTAGGGCACCTTTTCTAGCCCCTTCCTCTTACTACGGAGGTGAGCAGTGCAATCCTAAAGAGGGCTGCTCAGTCACTCAGGTAGACGCCGAATCCAGCTGTTGCTTCCACCAGCAAGAAGACGACCATTAGACCTGAGCCGCCTGTGTGCAGGTCCGCGGCTACAGCTCCCAGTGTATCCACACCTGCTGCTTCGTCGCTCGCCCGTCGCCACAGGACTTAGGAGATGTCAAGATGTCAAGACTTGCGCGTGAATTGGATTAAAGTGAGGGAGAGGTGCGCATAGTCAGCCTCACTCTCTCTTCCCAGATTCCATCTTACTCCAATGGCAGGACTAAAGTCGAGACGGTTGGAGATGGGCTGGGCGCAGTGGTTGACCAGGGCATCTTTCATGTCTTGCCGTGCTCTTAGCGTACCACATCGCTTGCAGAAACCACCTTCATGACCGTTGGTCCTATTCTAGTAGGTCTCATCCGCTCGATCCGCCGGAGTCTGTCTTCACATGCTCGGGATAGACAAGTCCCTATCTCACCGAAGGTCGATGACCCAACGGCTACTCTCAACCTGGTTTAGCCAGCCTGTCGAAGCTGTTGCCCGGGGTGTGGCCGCTGCACATGCTACAGCTACTAGGAGCCACAGGTGAGAGTTGAGTGACAAGTGGGGACCAAAGGTGGACGAGCTGCCCTAAAAGGACACGACATGCCCGTACATCAGAGGTGCTACCCCTCCCTGAACACCCCATACACCCCAAACCAGTGCTCAAACCACTAAGCTATCCCTCCCCCTGTGCCTCACTTGGGTTGAGGAGCTGCTATGTCATGAATAAGCACATCACACACTGGTTAGCCCTTTAAGCCAAGCCAGGTTCAGCCTTGCTGATGACCAGACCAGTATTCCCCTGTCTGAGCATGATGAAGTCTTTATTAGAATGACTGACCCCAGCTGCAGAGATGACCTCAGATGGAGGAGAAGATCCAGGGGGCAAAAAAGAGCAAGGGGAATTCACTTCCTCTAGAATGGGCATGATGAAGTCAGGTGGAAAAGACTCACAGAAAAGAGCTGTGTGTGTGAGGTGGGACCTATAAGAAACAGGGAGGGAAGCTGCCGGATTCCTTGCAGAGGGGAAGGAGTGCGGGAAACCTGCAGGGCAAGAGCAGCATAGGGAAAAGCTCTGCAGGGAAAAGGAGTAGGGGCAAAAGCAGAGAACTTCAGTGCAGCCCAAGAGGGCCAGAAGAGTTGCTAGTTTACTCTGACTTACAGTTGGATTGTGTTACCCCAGAAAGCAGCTGAACTGAAAGTGACCTTGCTGGGGACATGGAAGACCCAAAAGAGACAGGCCAGGGCTGAGGAGATGGTCAACAGAGGTATTAGCGTCAAAATCCTCTGCAACACCACTATGTGACCTCAGGGAATGCTATGTGTATGTGTGTGGGGGGCACTTTTATTATTCTATTGTCTGCCAACTGAGGGTCACCAAGGGTATGTGTACACTACCCCCCTAGTTCGAACTATGGGGGGTAATGTAGTCATACGGAGTTGCAAATGAAGCCCGGGATTTGACTTTCCCAGGCTTCATTTGCATAAAGCCGGCCGGTGCCATTTTTAAATGCCGGCTAGTTCGGACCCCGCGGCTACACGCGGCACGGACTAGCTAGTTCGGATTAGGCTTCCACGAGGCGTACAGCTAGTTCAGATTAGGAAGCCTAATCCGAACTAGCTAGTCCGTGCCGCATGTAGCCGCGCGGCATGGGGTCCGAACTAGCCGGCATTTAAAAATGGCGCCGGCCGGCTTTATGCAAATGAAGCCCGGGAAATTCAAATCCCGGGCTTCATTTGCAACTCTGTATGACTACATTACCCCCCCCAGTTCGAACTAGGGGGGTAGTGTAGACATACCCCAAGAGACTTTGTCTCAAGGTCTATTGAGCCAGATATAGGCTTGGTATAAATAGGAATAACTGTATAGTGCCTGTTGGTATCAGGCACACTGAGGAAAGAGACACAACCTATTCTATTAAGATGCTTACACACTGCCCATAACCATAATACCTTAAGGGATTTTTCCACCAAAGTACCTCTAGCAAATAGGACTTTATTACATTTTGCCCAAAGCTTATTCAGAATGGCTACGTCTACACTGGCCCCTTTTCCGGAAGGGGCATGTAAATTTCAGCAGTCGTTGTAGGGAAATCCGCGGGGGATTTAAATATCCCCCGCGGCATTTAAATAAAAATGTCCGCCGCTTTTTTCCGGCTTTTAAAAAAAGCCGGAAAAGAGCGTCTAGACGGGCCCCGATCCTCCGGAAAAAGTGCCCTTTTCCGGAGGCTCTTATTCAAAGTAGGAATAAGAGCCTCCGGAAAAGGGCGCTTTTTCCGGAGGATCGGGGCCAGTCTAGACGCTCTTTTCCGGCTTTTTTAAAAGCCGGAAAAAAGCGGCGGACATTTTTATTTAAATGCCGCGGGGGATATTTAAATCCCCCGCGGATTTCCCTACGACGACTGCTGAAATTTACATGCCCCTTCCGGAAAAGGGGCCAGTGTAGACGTAGCCAGAGTGTTACACCCAGATTAGCCAGTTCTACTTCCAGGTGTGGGCTCTTAAAGGCAACTTCATAACATAAATGGAGCAGCGGTGATGGCTTCCACTTGCCTTCTTCTGCAGTGAAGTACAGTAAGTACCAACATGCTGGACATTTCTCCCCAAGCAAGAGAATACACAAACTGATGATAATCAGAATTCTTTTGCAAAAGGTAAAAACACTACTGCATGCCAAGGTAACTGCATAGTTTATGTGAACTGTAGTTTGAGACTACCCTCTTGTGATGAACATTTACCCAGAATTCACTGGAGACATCCAAAGCTGATGTCCCTATCATTGCATTCTTTTAGGAAGACTCCCAAAATCATGAAACCAGCTTCAAAATCAGGACATGAAAAAAGTTTTTTGTATTCTGCTTCTGGTTTCTGAGCCTTTAAGTGGCTTATTCATCCAAGCTTCTTTCCACAACCACAGGATCTAGAAAATTACAGGGAAATAAAGTGAGATTCTCATGCAGTCTCTCAGTATCAAGAATGGAATCTTTGAGAAAAATAATGTTGGCATCAAAAAAAGTCCATCTTATTTTTGAAAGCTTGTCTTTGCTGAGAGCTACTTACACTGAATAATATAGATTACTTATAGGGCTTTATTGTGATCCATCTTGAGAGTATCTTCAACACACTCAGAATAGTCAATAGGAAACCATAAATAGAAAGAATAGTGAAAAGTTATTTAGATTTGGACATTTTTAGTAAAATATTTATTCTAATTGTCTCGCCTGGCTCCTTGAATGATGTAAGTGTTTGAAGACACAGCAATAATGTATGGTGGATTCTGTGCCAGTTAGACCATTAAGATTTTCAAAAGCAGTTTGTAAGATAATGGATGGCTCAAGAAAGCAAGTAACTAGAAGCATTCAAAGTGGGAAATTTAAAAAAGATGTTGGTATCTAATGAGGGATTTAAAGTCTTTAAGGTCAGGACAGTTTTTTTAAAATTTAAGGCATAACATCTGAGTAAGATCAGGATGTATCCTACTTCTTAATTCATATAATAAATCTCTGAGATCATTGTATATGGGCATCATTTTGATCTTACTAATAATTACATCACCTTCAAATCTGACATTCCCAAACACTAGCAAAACCTTTAGTTGTCATGATCTGTTATTCTGATGAAAATAGAATATCTCCCAATCCTGGCATAAAACCACACACAGGAAAGTGTTTTCAATTTCTTGGCCTTTAAAAAAAATAAATATAGTAAGGAAAATGTATTTTATGGAAAACTCTGATGTAGCCTAAATGGAATTTGGGGATTATCAATCGCTTAACTGTTAACAGAGACATGTCTCAGAGAGTTTGGCCTCCAAATCGAATACAGAATCCTAAATATTATTACAGTAACAGATCCAATGAGCACATGAAGAACAGCCTAAAGCTTCTCATGTCTACCTTTATTAATAATCTTGCGGAGCAAAGAAGCAACCAAACACATAGTGCAGTGTTCCAGAAGATAGAGAGATAGTTCAGCATTAATACTACTTGCATCTTACACATCTCTTGAGAGTGAATGAAGAGTAGATAGGATTATCATCAAGTTACCATCAATCATGGGTATTCCAATGCATCTCCCAAACTAGAAACTGCATACACCTTTTATAAGAGGTTACTCTGGTACCCACTAGAGTTTATGAATATTTGTGAGGGATTCATCCCCTTTCCCTTATCTTTTTTGTTATTGCAGCACTTTATCTTGCGACATAGAGTCACTAACCAGTTAGCTACTGATATCAAGCAAACTGTAGGCGTAGGCCTTGATTCATCTGGATAGATTGTTTCTTATATGCCTTAGTCCTGTAGCTCTTCCATTTTTGCCTTAATCAATATCTGCATCTATCCATACAATATCTCAACCTACAGTGAAGAGCTGTTATAATCTGTTAGTCATGGCAATACAAAAGTAGCTGAAACACGAAAATGCTCTTACAGACATACTGGAAAAGCTCTATTTGAAATTCCTCCAATTGACCAGTAACTATATAATATATTTATAATGCATACATTAATTTGGTAAGAAAAGGAAACAAAGGGTGGGAATAAATTGTAAGTATTCTGAGTGGAGAGAGGTAACTAGTGCAGTCTCCCAAGGGTCTGTCCTGGGACCAGTCTCATTCAATTTATTTATAAATGATCTAGAGAAAGAGGTAAACAGTGAGGTGGCAAAATCTGCAGATTATATCAAACTGCTCAAGATAGTTAAGATCAAAGCAGACTGTAAAGAGCTTAAAAAAGATCTCACCAAACTAAGGGTATGTCTTTATTACATGGCTCTGTTGATGGAGCCATGTAAACTAGTTTACCCGGCATAAGCAAAGAAGCAGGGATTTAAATAATCCCTGCTTCACTAAAATAAACATGGCCACCACGCTGTGCCGATGATCAGCTGATCCAGCAGAGCACGGCAGTCTAGACAAGGATCTGTCGGCTGGGGAAGCCTTTGCCAACCGATCCTTATGCCTCTTGAAATGAAGTTTACAGGATCGGTCAGCAAAGGCTTCCCCAGCCAACAGATCCATGTTTAGACTGCCGCGCTGTGCCAGATCAGCTGATCATTAGCATAGTCAGTGCAGAACAACACTGTCTATACACCCAGGACCTCCAGCCAGGGTGGTAACCAGGGGGGATTATGGCCAGCAGTCAGGATCAAGTGACAAAGATTGTATAAACCCAGGCCCTCTGACAGGGTGGGACACTAAACAGTCAGGAGTTTTGGTTCTAGTAGACTGCCAACAAAGGCAAGCCTGTTTTACTAGATAGGAGAGCCGGCCACACCTGGTTGGCTAGATAGCTACATATTTTTTCTAGATGAAAAAGTTTGCTTATCTTTATTATTATTTTCATAATTGTTGACACTATATCCATGCAAAAATATGGTTACCTAAATTCTGCGCCTTTGCTTCTTTGTTAAAGATCCTGTACCTCCCTCATAAGAAACATATTATCCCTGACAAAATATTTCTCTCCATGTGAGGATTAGAACTGTAGAACTTTGGGGCTCTCATTTATCAGAAGCACTTAATTTATCAGCTGGGTTTGATTAAAAAAAAAGAGATAACTGTTCTGTTTGGACAGCCACTGTCCACTGAATTTAAGAGATTATGGTTTACGTTAGGAAAGTGTTATTGTGAGATATGATAGGAATAACATGACATCATTCCTGGCAATAGAGAATCAGTGAGGGGAAAAAACACAGAGAGACAGCTTTCTGGTAAATGGAAAAATCTCTATGGTCTCTCAGAATGTAAGAGGCTAGATTGTTGTCTATGTCAGGCACCCCACCTAGAAATCAGAATAGACACCACAGCAATAAATTCCTCAAAGTACACCATTCTGAGAATCTTTTGCTGTTTTGAATTGTAGGAGAAAGTTGAAATTTAGGGTGGATTAGTAAAACACTGTCACACTTAGATATATTACGCTACTTACTGGAAAGGGGAGCGTTTCCAGCTTTTACTTTGTAACTTTTTATACGTGTATTTGTATATGCATTTATATATTATGTGTGTTATATAAATATAATACACACATCAACAAAATGTCAGAATAATAACTGATTCATAGTCCTTTTTCTAGCCCTTTGTGCAGGGATGAGTTAGTTAATTGCAGATGTGGATTAAGATTTACTGAGGAACTGGGCACAGAGGAGGTGGCTGTAGTAGAATTGGAGTGGAACAGCAGAGGCAGGGGCTGCATGGCAGAGGGAGGGAGAGTGAAATGGACTTTAACTCTTCCTTACCCACAGGACTCATGTCCCTGCTATCTTCTGCTCCCCACCAAGCTTTGCTCCCTGTCCAGGCAAGAAGCTGGATCTGGCCTGTGTAGGGTTGCCAGATGGTTTCAACAAAAGTACCAGGCACACTTGACATTACATCACAATCTACATCACATCTTATTTAGAAAATACCGGACATTTATATTTTCTCAATTTGTTTCTGGAATGAAAGCTCAAATACTGGACTGTCTGGTTCAAAATTGGACACCTGGCAACCCTAGGCCTGTGGTATGAGCTGCCCAGTGAACCTAAGCTGTTGTGGATAGTCATAACCTGGATGGTGCTCTCTGTGGCTCAGGTACACGGGCTGGGGGCTGCTCTCAGAACTCTCAGCCTCCTGCCCTGGGCAGATGGAGGGTCCAGGTACTTCCTCCTCCCCCCCTTCCTGGGTGCCCAGGGTATGTGTGTCTTGTCATGGCTTGGCTCCAGCTTCTGGCCTGTCTAGGGTCAGAACTCTGAGAAGAAAAGGAGGAGCAAGGTATAGGATCACAGTTCTGGCACTAGTGGCTCCCCTACTTCTACACAGGGCTCAGGAACTCCTGAAGGGCTCTCCAAATTTGATGGGGCTCCTGGGCCCAAACCCTATGGGCTCATGCATTTATCCTCTGTTGATGTAATATATTCATATTCTTCCAGAAATCAACTCCAAATTCATACAATATTAGTGCTTTTTTATTTATTTGATATGTTAGTTTACCTAGAGGTGATGATTACCTGCACTGGCTAATATAATTCTAGCTACAGCTAAGCCCATTGAATGTTAATTAGACTCTGAACCAGTCAATGACATTGGATTTCTTTGACTTACTTCCATTTTTTTTCACTTAGTCTTTTTTATTATTTATATTTTTGTTGCCTTCAAAATGATTCAGATTCATTCAAACACATAGGGTATATCTAGACTACATCCCTCTGTCACCAGAGGGATGTAAATTAGACATACTAAAATTGCTAATGAAGCGGGGATTTAAATATCCCACACTTCATTAGAATAAAAATGGCCACCACTATTTGCCGACATGGCAATTTGCCAGCAAAAAGCGGCAGTCTAGATGGGGATTGGTCGACAAAAGAAGCCTTTTCCGACCGATCCTGTAAACCTCATTGCACGAGGCATAAGGCATTGGTCAGAAAAGGCTTTCCTTGTCAACCAATCCCCGTCTAAACTGCCACTTTTTGCCAGCAAATTGCCACGTCAGCAAAAAGTGGCAGCCATTTTTATTCCAATGAAGCATGGGATATTAAATCCCCACTTCATTAGCAATTTTGGTATGTCTAATTTACATCCCTCAGGCGACAGAGGGATGTAGTCTAGACATACCGAAACAGTGACACCAAGCTATTGGATTAAAGTAAGAACGGGTTTCTCTAGTTGGTATTTAAATATACCAGAGTTGATGTTGCCAGAAAGAGTAAGTCTCAGGTTCAACACTAGGTTCTCAAAGTTCAAAGGATGCTACACAGGT
This sequence comes from Pelodiscus sinensis, assembly GCF_052426305.1. Classification (NCBI taxonomy): domain Eukaryota; kingdom Metazoa; phylum Chordata; order Testudines; family Trionychidae; genus Pelodiscus; species Pelodiscus sinensis. The sequence continues at coordinate 19,311,835 of NC_143052.1, read as the reverse complement.
ATCTGTCAAACACAAGTAGTTTATTTCCTGACAGCTATCAGCTGTGCCCCTTAACTAAAATAACAACAACATAGGAAAAACGACATTTCTTACATCCCTTCTGCTAGCTGGGAATCCCATTTTGGCTGCGGATGAAGTGGGAGACTGTCTCAGTTTCCGAGGTGCCAGTACCCAAAGCCCATAGGTGAGGTCCAAATTGCTGTGCTCTCGTGCAGCTTTAAATACTGTGTCTCTACCTTGTTTGTGGCAGTTTGGAGATTTCCAGGGGTTACTCATTGCTTGTTAGAGTATGGCTCAGCTGTACTGCTTGTCCTTTGACTTTGTTTACATGGTCAGTACATTTAGGTAAACAAGATTGTTATGTTCCCGCCCTTATCTACAATTCATTCTTGCTACAATGGTGTATGTTCCTAGAGGCTTGCTCTTGGCTCATCAGTAGTAGAGAAAAGGGGGATGGATAAGGGGGGAGAATACAAGCCTCACCACCCCTATACTTCACATGTACAGAGTTCTTCCGCAATTTACCCCTACAGTTGATCACCTCCTTAAAGACTGGGTTGTAGCTTAAGAAGCTTTTGCCATGGAATGGTGGTATGGGGGGAAAGAACCAGTTCCTGTGGTGAGGGCTGGATGTTCAGAGAACAGTGGCAGGCTCTTCAGGGTTTGCTAGGCTACAGTTAGAGGTACGACAACTACAGCACCATTTAAAAGATAGGAATGTGCAGCATTGGCCATGCACCATTATACTAGCTGGTACATACACACAGTAAAACACTGTGTTGCAAAAGAACTTACTATCTGTTTAGACAAGACTGAAAGGGGAAAAGCAGACACAGTGAGGTAAAGTGATTTGCCTAAGATCATATAGCAGGTAAGTGGGAGACTTTGTAGAGTCTCCAACTCATCTGATGAAGTGGATTTTACTCACAAAAGCTCATGATTCTACTTATGTATTTGTTAATCTCAGAGGGTATGTCTACACTACACACTTATTTAGAAATATAGTAGCCCATTGTCTGTGAGTCTGTAATGCTGACATACACGGCCACGCCACTGGCCGTGTACGTTAGTGCCCTGCCCCCCTTCTCCTCCCTCCCTGGTGGTTTGGCTGGGCACTGTGCCGCTCAGCTGGACCCCGGTGGGAGCGCCACTGAGCTGGGCCCAGGGCGGCAAGTAGCCATTTGGGGTCTGCACTCCCCACGCATGGGAGCGGGGACCCCAAACGGCCGCTTGCCGCTTGCCGCTGCTTGCTCCCCCACCGAGCTCAAGCTGAACGCCTCAGCACACCACAGAGGGAGGGGAAGGGGGGCAGGGCACCACTCAGGGAGGGGAAGGGGATGAGGGGGCTGGTCAGAAGGGGGTGGGAAGCAGAGCTGGGGGGGATTGGGGGCTGTGGAGCTGGAGCAGAGGATGGGGGGCCCAGAGGAAGGGGGAAGGGAAGCAACTCTGGCGGGGGAGGGGTGCAGCCACTGGCCGCAGCCGGAGTCCTTGTGTACGTCACCGCCGCCCTTCTTCCTCCCACCGTGGCACTGAGTGGTGCGCCCCTCAGCAGGGCCACTGCGGAAGGGAGGAGGTGACGTAGACAGCCCCCCCCAGCCGTGTACATCACCGCCCTGCCCCTCCTCCCCCACAGCAGCCCGGCTGAGCTCACAACACTCAGCTGAGCCGCCATGGAGGGAGGGGAAGGGGGCGGGGCAGTGATTCACATGGCCAGGGGGCGGGGCTGTGTACATCACCGTCCCCCTTCCCCTCCTGCTGTGGCACTCAGCTGAGTGCTGCACCCCTCAGTCAGGCTGCCAGGGGAGCCAGCAGTTCAAGGGGCTGTTTGGGCTCCCCTGGGGTGGGAGGGGAAAGGAGGGCGGTGACGTACATGGCCCCACCCCCTGGCCATGTACATCACCACCCCGCCCCCCTCTCTCGCAGCAGTCCGGCTGAGCAGGCAGCACTCAGCCAAGCACCATGGCGAAGGGGAAGGGGAAGGGGAAGTAGAAGGGGGGCAGGGAGAGACGGAGGGGAGAGAGAGGCAGGAGGAGGAGGAGACGAGAAAGGGAGAGTGAAAGGCAGGAGCTGGAGAAGAGAAAGAAAGGGACGGCGAGAGAGGCAGGAAGCGGAGGAGAGCTGAGATGGGGTGGGGGAGGCAGTAGGAAGAGAGAGAGACAGAGTGAGAGAGCTCAGGAGAGAAGACCTGAAAATCCCGTTTTATGATGGGCTAATTGGCTAGTTTAGAAATAAGCTGCTTTGGAATTAAAACTCCTGAAACAGCTATTTTGAAATAGCATGTCCACACTACAAATGCCCATTGAAATAGCACAGAGCTGTGGTCACCAACCCATCGATCGTGATCGACTGGTTGATCAGGAGGGCTCAACCAGTTGATCGTGAGGCGTTCGAGACCCCTCCCCCAATTCCCCACACCCCCAAGAAGCCCCACTACCTACCTCCGCAAATGGAGGTAGTGCCGGCTTCCCGGGGGGTGGCAGGAAGTCCGGCAGCTGCGTGCCACTTCCGGGATTTCCGGAAGTGCACTGCCTGCTCCCCTCCTCCAGGTCTGTGGCGTGCCGGGAGAAGGTAGGAGTCCTGGAGGAAGGCACGTGCTGGGGCTTCGGGGTGAGGGGGGGCCAAGAGAGGCGAGGGGAGGTGCGCACTGGGGCTCCCTTCCTCTGTGGGGGAGGAGGTAGGAGTCCCAGGGGGAAGTGCATGCCAGGGACGGGGGAGGAGTCCGGGGTGGGGGGAATGACGCGTGCTGGGGCTTTCCTTCTTTGAGGGGGAGGGAGGAGGAGGCTCTTGCCAGAGCTTCCTTCCTCTGGGGTTGTGGGTAAGGCACGTGCCAAGGATTCCCTGCCCCACCCAACACTTTGCACCCTGTTCCCACTGGCACTCTGCCCCCGCCCCAGAACCCTGTCCCTTGCTTGCACTGACAACCTGTCCTCTGCCCTGGGCCCTTGCCCCGGAACCCACTGGCCCTCTGTCCCTTGCCCCAGCACCCATTGGCACCCTGCCCCAATACTATGTTCCCTGCTCCCACCAGCACAGTTGGGGCCACATTAGTGAGGCTTGTGGGGGGTTTGGAGGAGTTTTTATTTTTCATCTCACTTGTGTGGCCCCAGCTGACTTTTCTGTGAGTCAGTGATCCCTGACTGAAGGCAGGTTCCCTGCCCTTCTCATAAATAAAGACAATGCAGAAACTTTTTGTGTTTGAAATAGTATTTTATTTAAAAATGAAGCCTGGCCAATAAACCCCCAATTGGGGCCAAGCCCCCATCTGCCCATAGCATCATAATACTCCTGCACTCCCCCTTCCTCCAGTCCCTGGATCTGAACCTATCATACACTGGAACCCCCCGCTCTGAGCCCCTCACATACCCTAACCCAAATTCCTACACCCTCATAAGCATAAGCCCGTGGCTTGCTTAGTACCCTACCCTACATCTAATCCCAACGCTACCCGGCCTGAAGCCCCCTCCCCAACCCAGCGTCCCCTTCTCCACCTCCTCCTGCATCCAGATTTCCTCCCAGATTTCCATCCCAGATTTCCTCCCATCTCTCACTCCTTCCCACACCCAAATCCCTCATTCCCATCCCAGAGCTTACACATCCTGCCTCAACCCAGCAAGGGTAAGGCTAGACTGCAGGAGTTTTTCAGGATTCCAGAGATATCCCAGAAAAACTCTTCTGCATCCAGGGATGCGTTTGTTCTTCCGCTTTTCTTAGTGGAAGAGCAAACATGCTCTTTCGGTACCCTCTATATTCCTCTTTCCACAAAGAAGGGTTTTTTTTTTTCCAAAAGAAGGGTTTTTTCTGACATTTGGTCCAGTCTAGACAGGCCAAATGTTGGAAAAATCTCTTCCTACAGAAGAATTGGGGAAAAAAGCAGCAGTATAAGGGTTGGGGATAGCAAGTGATGGAGAGGAGGAGAATAGAGAGGAAGGGGCGGGGCTTTGAGGAAGGGGTGGGGTTTCAAGGAAGGGGCAGGTCTGTAGAGCTTGGCTTGTTCTGTCATTTAAAAAGTGATCTTGGATGTAAAAAGGTTGGAGACCAATGGCACAGAGCTATATCAAAACAGCACGTCCACAGTGATTGGAGGCTGAATCACATTTAAAGCCCCCAGGAAGCACTCCAGGCAGGGGATCAAGACAACAGTCAGTTCCTATAGCTACTGCCTGCTCTATCTGAGGCTCATGCTACTAAGGGGGTACCCTTTATGGCTATGTCTCAGACTCTTCACTTTTGCCTACCTCCTCAAGGGACAGCAAACTCGTCTCACTGCATGCCCTGATTGCCACCACAGCACTTCTGCCATGGAGCCAGACCTGCTGCAAAGCACTCACCGGCTCTTAGATCTCATGCCACACTTTCTGGTGCAGTTACTGCAGGCTGCCCATGTGGCTCTGCAGGAACAGGGCCTGCAGCTCACTGTGGGGCACCTCCTCACCTCTCTCCACATGCTGCTCATGCAGCACAGCCCCTACCACCCTCCCCTGTTCACCATGTATCACTGCTTCTGGAGACAGGACACCAGTTCCAACTGGTGGGACCAGATTATCATGGAGCAGTGGGACAACCAGCAGTGGCTCCAGAACCTTTGCATGTGGAAGGACACTTTCCTGGAGCTCTGTTTGTGGCTTGCCCCTGCCCTCAGGTGACAGGACACCCACATAAGACCCGCCATCCACCTTCAGAAGTGTGTTTCCATTGCTTTTTGGCAGTTCACCATGCCAGACAGCTACTGCTCCATTGAAAACCAGCTCAGTGTGGGAAGATTGACCATCGGGGCCATTCTCATGCAGGTTTGATGCTCTCATGCTATTGTCCCAGAAGGGTGATGAACCACGGGAATCTAGGGAAGAGGGGGGCAGACTCTCCCTCCCTAGTGGTTTTACAGTCCCGCTTTCACAAAGCCCTGCCAGGAATGGGGTAACTTGGGGTTGCTCCTGCTGTGGAAAGGGGGGTGGGCTCGGGGAACTTCCAAGGGCTCTAGCAACCAAGTGATTCTCAGTCTGTATCCTCTCACAGATGGTGAGTGTCATCAACACCATCCTGCTGCATAGATTCATCATCTTGAGTGATATGGATCCCATCATAACTGGCTTTGCCACCATGGACTTCCACAACTGTGTGTGTGTGTGTGGGGGGGGGGGCATTGATGACACCTATGGCCTCACCTGGGCCCCCAACCACCAGGACTCTGATTACATCAACCAGAAGGGGTACTTTTCAATGGTGCTGCAGAACCTCGTGATCCATTGAGGCTGCTTCACTGACATCAATATCTGGTGGTCAGGGAAGGTACACAACGCCCGTGTCTTCAGGAACTCCAGCCTGTTCCAGAGGATGTAGGCTGGCACATTTTTTCCCCGACTATACCATCAGGGTTGGGGAAGTGGACATGCCCATGTGCATCATGAGAGATGCAGCCTATCCTTTGCTCCCCTGAATGATGAAGCCGTATACTGGATACCTGGACCTCACCAAGGATCATTTCAATGGCAGGCTCAGCAGGGCCCACATTGTGTGGATGGCAACTTCGGGCATTTGAAGGGGAAGTTCCACTGTCTCCTCACCCTCCTGGACCTCAGCAAACTGAACATCCCCCAGGCGGTGTTGTCCTCGCCTGCTGTGTCCTGAACAATATATGTGAGAACTGCGGGTTGGGGGGGACATTTCTGCCAGAGTGGGGGCAGAGGCCAGACAGCTTGCAAGAGCCTTTGAACAGCCACACACCACTGCCACCCATCAGGCCCATCAGGGGGCTGTGCGCAAATCTGAGGGAGAGCTTCAGACAAGGACCGCAGTGACACTCTCCCCTGGGCATCCCCACAAGGGGCCTCTGCATTGCCACTCTGTGCTTTTCCTCCCCCACCCCTTCCTCCCTTCCCCTATGCTCACTTCTACCGCTCCCCTGCAGATACAATAAACCAGACTTTTTGTTTTGAAAGAATACGTTTTTTTTATTTGGGGTAAATATAATAGGGGAGGGGCTGGGGAAAAAAATCTGTGATGGAGAAGGAGAGAAATGAAGGGGAAGAAGTGGGGAGGAGAGGCTTAGGGATGGGGCAGGGACTGGCGCCTACCCCAGGTGGTCCAGCGCCTTCTATTCAGGGCCCTCAGTGGCCAAGTGGGGGGGGAGGGGCTAGAAGAAGAAGCCAGATGGGTGCAAGCAGGAGCAGGAGTGGGAGCGGAAGCAGAAGTGGGAAGGAGGGCAGCTGCTGGACCACCCAATGGCAGCCACCAGGCAGCCAGCAGCAGTATATGTCACACACATGCTCTGAGTCTTCTGGGTTCATCACAGCTCCCTGTCAGCATGGCACTCCTCTAGGTCGGCATCCAACCTCCAGTCCTGCAGCTCCAGAGACCACTGCAGGGTACTGCAGGTCTTCCTGGAGACATTTGCGATGGCAGCTCTTGCAGGGTCATAAGGATGGTGCAGGAGGTGGTGAACACGCCTCACTCACAGCTGATCCAGCTGTGAAGAACAGAGAGAAGGGCAGTTATCCCAGGAGACAGAGTGCCTGAAGCTTAGCCCTAATGTGTGCTAAAACTAAAAGGTCTTGGTTCAGATGATGGCAATGTGCCTCGAGTGAGGCCATCTGTGGCCTAGACAGTGGGCACCGTCCTGTAAGGGCACAGATGTCCCAGAGGAGCCTTGCTACCCCCATGTCCCAGGGACAAGCAGGTGTAAGAATGTGCCATCCAGGCCAGGAGCCTGCGGACAGGAGAGGGGGAGATGAGAAGAATTGGCTTCCCACTGTGCTGCAAACATGGCAGGTTTGGCAGTGGTGGCGTCCCACAGGGAGATCACTTCTATCCCTGCCCTCTGGAGGAAAGGGGAAGATGGTGTTGGGGGAGGTGGGTGAGTGGCAGATACCACTTGCCAGGGAGGGTGGTACTGGGGGTCCCCTCAATTTCTTCCTTCCCAGCAGGATCCCCTGGCGAGAGCTCGGTAACCTCCCCCTTGCTGCACTCACACGAGAGCAGATGATGCCCCAGGAGTGCGTGCGTGCATGCATGCTGTGTGTGTCCCTGACCCCATCCTCCTTAGTGGTGTTTTGTGGTGGGAAGCTGTCCCACCACAGAGTCAGGAGTAAGGCAGTCCTGTGCAAGAACCCTGTGAGCAGGAGCGCAAGGTTCCTTTGTAGCAGCCTCACTGCAGCTGTGTGCTGTGGACTGGAGCTCCATGTGCACCCATGTACATAGGCTGCTGTGTGATCCCCAGGCTGAGGCGGCTGGGTCATGAGTGCACAGCCCCTTGCCATCCACCACCTTCCCCCGTGTGTGTCGAAGGAAAGTAATGGAACTCACCTGATGGGCCTTCCTCAGCCTCATCTGAGCTCTGGGTGACATCCCGGGAGGGGGGTACCAGCTTCAGGGACAGGCTGATGTTCTGGCTGGTGGAAAGTGTCAGTGTTGGCCTGCTCCTCCTTCTCCTCCTCTTCTTCACCCACAGGCTCACCCTCCGGGAGGCTGATGATGGGCATCTCCAGCCCAGAGTCCTCAAAAAGGGGTGGGGGACAGGAACTGACCCCCCCTCCCAGGATGTGATGGCGCTGTTCATAATACTGGCATGACTGGGCTACCACTCCAGAGCAGGAGTGTTGTGGCCTGGCCTTCATGTAGACCTGCCTCAATCCTTCCACTTTAATGCACGCCTGCTCCCAGGTGATCATGTGGCCCTTCTGGCCCAGACTATCAGCCATCTGGCTGTAGAGGTCCACACTCCTGTCTGGAGATCCTGGACATTTGCCTCCTCTCCCTAGATCTCAGTGAGATCCAGGGTCTCCACATCAGACCAGGATGGGGCTGTCTTTTTCCACCCCCGAGCAGGAGCTTGGGAGCTGGCTGCTGGCTTGCTTGCAGATGTGGAGGTCTCCGTGGGAGTGCTGGGGTCTGCCATGGCAGCAGGGAAGACAGAGCAGGGTGCTGCTGTGTGACCATGTGTCATGCCACAAACTTCTTTCCCTGTGGCTACAGCTTTAAAGCCTGTAGGGGAAGGGGAACTATAGAGTTGTGATGAGTGTGGACAGGGTGGCCACCAGGGCAGCTGAGAGACACCCTGGAGGCTATTTATTTCAAAATAAACACAGCTGCGCTTTCTGTACATGCCCTATTTTGAAATAACTATTTTGAAATAGGCGTTACTCCTTGTGAAATTAAGGTTTATTATTCCGTAATTAGAAACCTGTTATTTCAAAATTATTTCAAAATAACAGGTTTGCTGTGTAGACGCTCACCTTGTCGTTTTGAAATAACCTGAGTTATTTCAAAATAATGCTGTAGTGTAGACGTGCCCTAAGGCACCACAAGACAACTTATTTTTAAAGTTATAGACTAACACGGCTATCCATCTGAGACTTGTAGAGTGACAAAGTCCTGAATCTCATTCTAATGCCATATATATAATGGAAGAGAGAGAAAATGAAACCTGGCCACCTTCTTGGGAATTCACATGAATACATGGGTGCATTATTTCCAGTCTATGGGGCCCAGTTGCAATCTTTATACAGCTACTGCATACAACTGATATACCATACCATAAATTGTACCTGGCTTACAGTGTTAAACATCTATTAGTACAATCACCCTTGATTTCAGCAGACTTTGTTAACAGCCTTTAAATACATCCCTTGGATTCATTTATACATTATATTTTGTTTTCTGCTAATGTTTGAGACACTTTTTTGTTGTTATATCAGTTAACGGCTGGGATGTCTTTCCAGTTACAATACACTACACTAACATATAATAAGAAAAAAGAAAAACATTTCAAGACCCGAAGAAGTTACAACTGAACACAGATATAAACCAGATGTACAAGTGATGAACATACATTATAGACACAGACCTGTCACCACCCTTCAAAATCACAGTCTAAAATGTCTTCACCTGTGACCAGTTGGCAAAGAGCTTGGCTGGAGCATAGGAGCCTATGAGGTTGAAAGCTACCTCTGTGTTTTCCTACCAAGTTTTAAATAGCTTCTGTTTGGTGGGGTTTTTTATTTGTAGGCTTTTAAAGCATATTATCCTTACTCTGTGTTTAAATGTGCACAACATATACGCATATTTAAGCCAAGAACACACACTGAACAAATAAATGTAATGCATATATTTTAAAAACAAGAATAACATCTGAAGAGAACTTCAACTTTGGAGACCTCCATGGTAATTAACACCATTTCTTAACCAATGGGCTCAGAAGAGTGAACCTGCTCCATCACCTCTGTTGTGTGGGATTGTTCTAAATAAAAAATTCAGGCACTGTCAACCAATATTCTAGCAATTTTGGAATGATGATTTTGTGAAACTTGACTGTGCTTAGAGCAATCAGATCAAGTTTTAAGAACGGCCGTTAATAGTTTTACACAGAAACAATGTGAAAGAAAGGGCTTGTCTACACTTCTCCAGGGTTCATTCTACTCCAGGGTGGATGCTATGGGTGCAGACAAAAAGGTCCCTAGTTTATACTAAAGTAATTAATGCTAGAAGACTGTATTAATGTGAACAAGGAACCTTTTAGTTCACACCAGTGGCATCCACCTAGTGGAGTTACACGGCTACACTTCGGTGCACACTGCCAGTTTTATCTCTATAGTCTGAACTATAGGGCAGGCAAGACATACCCTTTGTCATCTAACACTGTTTTTGCCTGACGCTAGGGGAAAAAATCATCTGAGTAGCACTTTGAATAGTGGAGTTAGGTCAAATTTGGTCAGAGTTCTGGATACATCCCCAAAGAACGGGGTGTAATTTTGGATATATCTGCAGAGAACTAGGTGTAAGTAGATTAATGTGAGGTGATAGGTTAAAGAAAAGGTTGAGAAAGGTTGTAAAACCTTAGATAAGAAAGCTGGTAATGCATCATCAGTGTTTTACATTTCTGTCTGTGGTTTGCGTTCAGACCAGGCCAGGAATAATGATTAGTTATTGGCCCATGTGAATACATTGATATTCTCAGTCTAGTTCCTCATGAGCAGATGTCTGTATAATAAAACAAAAATAAACCAGGAACAATTGCAATAATTGGCACTGTTATTGACTGTCTTAAAAAGGATTCAAGGGCTGTCTGCACGTGGATGTTAAACTACTCTTATTACCACTAGGTCATTTTGAGCCAGGCCTGAGGAGCATATGGAAGCCTGCACAATTATAATCCATGTTGAATATACTGTATGAAGCAACAAACCACTTCAGCCTCCAGTCCCACACCTTCCATCAACAATAAATTTGCTAACTTATTTAATGAAGAGATAAGAATTTGAAAAACTTCAAAGAAAGTAAGTAAAGCACATGAAAGAAGCATATTTAGCTAGTTGTGTACTTGGTTCTTTTGTTCTTTGAGGAGATTTGACATAAGCCCTCTCTACATGTGACTAGTGGTAGTGCAATCTATATTGTATAAATTAGTGACACAATGTGCAAATGTTCTCTCTAGTTATGTACCCTTGTGATAGGCCATAATGATGAATTGTGTCATAACTTTTCTGGTTCATTTTTATGGGGGAGGTAAACTATGTTCATATAATAAAACATATTGTAAAAATATACAGTACTGTAAACTGAGGAACATATCACTGGTACAGTATGTCTAATTATTATTTTATCATCACTTAAGTCCTGACAATGCATTCAGTGCTGTACAAGGTGAGGCTTAGAAGCTAAAAAAGCTTATAGTAATTTTGCTTCAGAATTAGGGATGGGACAGTTGGTTTTACATGAATCATCACATAACACTCCTAAATTGAACTCCACACTGTCTTTGAGCTTGAAAAATAAATTGAGATAAGTCACACCTCAGTCTCATTATCAGTAAAGAGAATTGTAGGCCTCTGGAGTGCCATTATTGGTAACTGTCTGAATAGGATAGAAACCAATTCCACTGGGTATATTAGTATAGTAATAGTCTCACAGTTGAAGTATATTCTAAGACCAGTCCAATGCAACAGCATAATCAGAAGTTATTTTTTCTCTTGCAAGATGTTAAAGTCAAAATTGTTTATCTGACAAATTCTACAGATGCAAACCCAATTCTGGGAAGTTAATATATACCGTAGAATTATAAAGAATTTTCAGCGGAAGACACTTCAATTTTTTATATTAATAAAATACTTACTATGAATTGTATACTTATAACAAAATCAGCCATTTAAAGCCTTGCCTTGTGTTACAGGTATTTTGTACCTTGAGATAAATAAGTGTGATTTTAAAAGCTGCTTTTATCAACTGATGGTGAAGGAAGTAACTTTGGCAATGAAAATTCACAGTTGTCTGCAGTAATGGTTTGGTAAATCATGACTTGGTGTTATGATATATCTTGAAAAACACTATTTACTATAAAAAAGATAAACTGTAATTGAGTTTCTTTCATAGAATCATAGAACACTAGAACTGGAAGGGACCTTGAGAGGCTATCAAATCCAGTCCTCTTTCTTTCTTTCTTTCTTTCTTTCTTTCTTTCTTTCTTTCTTTCTTTCTTTCTTTCTTTCTTTCTTTCTTTCTTTCTTTCTTTCTTTCTTTCTTTCTTTCTTTCTCACTCACATGTGAGCAATCCTGCTTGTGTATTGAGATTGTCTGTATAACCTTGAGGTCATATTGTTCTGATACAGTAAGCCTGTGCACATGTAATAGGGTTCAAGTTTTGACAACCCACAACTCTAAGCTGTCAGTAGGGAACTGAACCTGGGATCTCTTGTACTTAAAACATAACAGTATACAGCTTGGCTGAGTCTAGATTGGCATGATTTTCCGGAAATGCTTTTAACAGAAATGTTTTCCGTTAAAAGCATTTTCGGAACAGAGCGAAAAAGCACTTTTTGCGGAAAAGAGTCCGTGACAATCTAGACGCGCTTTTCCACAAAAAAGCCCCGATAGCCATTTTCGCGATCGGGACTTTTTTGCGGAAAACTAATCTGAGCTGTCTACACTGGCCCTTTTGCGCAAAAGTTTCCGCAAAAGGGAGTTTTGCCTGAATGGGAGCAGCATAGTATTTCCGCAAGAAGCACTGATTTCTTACAGTAGGAAGTCAGTGCTTTTGCGGAAATTCAAGTGACCAGTGTAGACAGCTGGCAAGTTTTTCCGGAAAAGCGGCTGATTTTCCAGAAAAACTGGCCAGTCTAGACACAGCCCTTGAGTTTAGGTTGGATCTTCAGATGGAGTTTTCCAGGCCAGGGGAGATGAATTCTGGCATTTTTCCTGATGGACTCTGGAGTCCAGGCTCTCCTGGGGTCTGTCGGCAGACCCAGCTAGGCTCCTTGCCCAGCCACCAGTCTTAACTGCTCCCTGGGCCATTGGGCTCCCAGCTCTGTAGCCAGCCCCAGCTGCTGAGGCTCCACTGCCCTTGTGCCTCAGGGGCTCTGTGGATATCCCGGGGCTGCTGTGGCTCCTCTGCTCCAAGTCTGCTGGGGCTCTGTGGCTCCATGGATTCTAGGGCTCTGCTACCCAGAGACACTGAGACTCAGTTATACTCTGTGGCCTCTGGTGATCTACTACCCCAGGGCCACCAGGGCACTGCTACCCTGTGGCTACCAGGGCTCTGTTATAGTGGGACCGCCAGGCTCTGCAGACAGACCCATGGTGTCCAGAAACCCAATGCCCTTGAGCTGTCAGGGCTCCATTGCCCCTAGGTTCTGGAGCACTCCACAGGACTCCCTGGTGCCCAGGCTGCTGGGCACTTGGCCCCATGACAAGCCCTGGCTGCTGGGCTCCTGGCTCCATTCCCTGTCGCCAATGTCCAGGGGCTCTGTGGTCCAGGGGCTCTCTTGTACAGCAACAGTAGTGACAGATGGCAGAACAAGGAGCAATGGTCTCAAGTTGTGGTGGGAGAGGTCCAGGTTGGATATTAGGAAAAACTATTTTACTAGGAGGGTGGTGAAGCACAGGAATGGGTTACCTAGGGAAGTAGTGGAGTCTCCATCCCTAGAGATGTTTAAGTCTCGGCTTGACAAAGCCCTGGCCGGGTTGATTTAGTTCGGATTGGTCCTGCCTAGAGCAGGGGGCTGGACTTGATGACCTTCTGAGTTCTCTTCCAGCTCTATTGTTCTATGATTCTATGAACATCTCTGGTTGAACATTGCCAGACCAGAGAGTCCTGGACCAGAGAGTTTCAACCTGTAGTTCATTAAAGGGCATTTGGTGCAAGCTCGTTATCATATGTAGACTGAGTATTAACAGGGGATAAAGACCAGAAGTAGCAATGTAGTTTATAAAACAGAGTGGCTTAAGTTACTGGGGATCTCTCACTATGATCCTTAATACTTTGTTTTGTGCATTTTGTGTATTCTGCATCAATGATCATATTGATCTTTACTGAATTTGTCCCTAGAGTGTCTGGGGCCCATGGGAGTAGATCCCTAGGCAAATTAAAGCTGGATCTTCTATTGGTGGGAACCTAGGCATTGCCATAGACTCTTCTTGTCAACATATGTACTATATCAATGAAGCTGATAATTGCAATTAAAAGTATTAACAAATAAATCAGTTAGTCAACTAGGTTCCAAACTGTAGCTAAGCCAGCTCTACTCAGCGTAGAACTCTAAAAGTTCACACAGCAAGGAATGTCTGCCTTTCGGATGAGACACTGTAAACTGCCAAAAGTCTCTGAAACTTTGGAGATGTTTAAATGTTTAAACAGAAATATTTCATATTTAAACAGAAAAGTCCTTGTGGTTGTTAAACCATCATTCGAAGAGAATGGAAAATGGTTTACAAGCTCTGATGTTGGATCTCTGTGATGTGGGTGGTAGAAATGAAGCCAGTTTTAGCCAGTAAAATGTACTTGTCAAATACACTGTGGATAATTGTTTATATTGCTTCTCACCATGTGAACCATCAGGACTGAGCATGGAGGAAAATGAATGATACTTTCTTTTAATTATTTTAGCAAGCTGGAAAAGAAGGACCTGACTCTACTGATCCTCTGTGGGCTTTCCTCCCTCTAGTGAGGCATAGATTCTTCCACACCTGATAGCACATGTTGGGAGTTTTCTTTTCTAAAATCATAAGGGGAAAGAAGGAAAAGAGTCTTGATGGTCACACAAATGATCATTGCTTAAAAAGATCCCCCAAATCTCCAGTTCATGAGGAAACAAGTTTTGACAACCCATGTCATGAGACTGCAGATAATACATGCTTTAGGGTAGAAATAGTGAGCACCCTTCTGAGGCATCACCTTGAATATAATCATTTACTGTAGAATGTATGGTTTCACTTAGAAGCATATAGGTTTAGCCTTCCTTATAGAAGATCTTAAAGTGAATCAGTTCAGTGTAGTTTTCTTGAGTTTTCAGGAAGGCAAAATGAGGTATAGCCCAGATTGATGTGCCCTAACTCCATTCATCTCAGTAGGATGTTAACTTTGAAGCCAAACAATTTTAAACTTCAACATTAATCATTAACTGTTGAGATAATTATCATTAAACATCCAGCCAAAGTGCTTTAACCAGTTTGGGACACTTAAGTGACATTGTTGAAGGTTAAATGTTGGGGGCTGTATCTTGGCTTCTACAAAAAAAGTGTGTGGCCCCTTTACTGGCTACATACCCAGAGAGTGAGTTGCTGCAGCATCTTCATACCAGGTCAGTGTGGGGTTGCTGACCCACTTCCCTACAAGGTGACCAAAAGAGAGAGAAGACTTTTATGTGTGCTCTGGTATAGGAAAAGCTCTCTTACTTGGATCCAACAAAGCAGCCTTCTGTCCACTGAAGTAGTTAAATACCAGGTTCATCATGATCTCTTGTGGCATTACTGTTGTCACTCCTTTTCAGGGATCTGGGAAGGAATTTGTTCCCTCACAACCAGATTAGCCAAGGCAACGTGTGGGTTTTTTTTCACCTTCTCCACAGTGGATTGGGGCTTCGTTAGGGTGAGCAAGAAATGGGGGTTAGGCTATGATATTGCAATGCATGAGGTAAGTGGGGAGCAGATGCTCAGTGTCGGTACTGTGTAGGGAAGTGACAGATAAATCAGATAAAATGGATTGGTAAAGGATTTAAAGGCAGTGTTCTTTAAAGGAGCAGAAATAATTGGTATTCAGGTATCTCATGACTGGTATGGCAGGAGTTAACTGTGATAGGCTGTACCCCCTCTTGTAACCATTTTTACAAGACTTACATTTTGTATAAAGCATACGGTGTAAGTTATCTTTTGAAAACTCATTATTTGCTAATCATCATTGTCATGATAAAACAAGATCCTTAAAGACAAAAAGCTAGCCAATGCCTCAGTGAAGTGTCAACGAGATCAAGGTGACCACCATCTGATTAGGGTGCCCCCTCTTTGACAGGAGAGAGAGTATGAGCAAAAGATCTACATTTTGACAAAGAAGCAGATAGCAGTTCCTGGTCACACAATCTTTTTGTATCTTGAAAATCAGCTGGAGAAGATTCTTGCACAAAATAAAGGGTTTTAAGAAGAGAGGACAGGTGCCCCATCCCTTGTCTTCACCCCCTTGATCTCTATCTATGGAATCATAAACACATGTACAACTAAGGAAGAAGAATTAGACTGGGAGTGGTGGTGGAGAATCCTAACTGAAAGTAGTTCAGCCAGTGGGTCTGCTGGAACACATGGTAAAAGATGCTTTTTATTCACTTAGGGTACGTCTAAACTAAAAGCCTCTTTCGAAAGAGGCTTTTTCAAAAGACCTCTTTCGAAAAAGCCTTTATCGAAAGAGATCGTCTAGGATATGTCTACACTACAAAGTTAATTTGAACTAACAGCTATTAGTTAGAATGAACTTTAATAGGGGCTACACATACAAACCGCTAGTTCGAATTTAAATCGAACTAGTGGAGCGCTTAATTCGAACTAGGTAAACCTCATTCTACGAGGAGTAACGCCTAGTTCAAATTAAGTAGTTCAAATTAAGGACTGTGTAGCCACTTAATTCAAACTAGTTGGAGGCTAGCCCTTCCCAGGTTGCCCTGGTGGGCACTCTGGGCCAAACCAGGGAAACTCTTCTGCCCCCCTCCTGGCCCCGGAGCCCTTAAAGGGGCATATTCTGGCTACAGTGCTTGTGCCAGTTACAAGCCAGCCAGCACACAGTCAGGAGGCCCTGCACCTGGCACAGCATGAGCCAGACACCCGCTGCCACCCAGCCCTCCGCCTCTTCCCAGGACATGGTTGGCGGCTCACAGGAGCCTGCCTGGGGCCGCAAGAGGCAACCGCCTGCCTGGTCTAGTGCGGAGATCGTGGACCTCATCAAGGTTTGGGGGGAGGCCTCCAAAATCCACAGTCTCCGCACTAGGCACAGGAAAGCAGCCATCTAGGGCAGGATAGCTGCCAGCATGGCCACCAAAGGCCACATGCAAACCCAAGAGCAGGTTTGCATGAAAATCAAGTTGGTCCAGTGAGACCCCCGACCCTGAGCTTAGAACATAAGAATGGCCATACTGGGTCAGACCAAAGGTCCATCTAGCCCAGTAGCCTGTCTGCCGACAGCAGCCAACACCAGGTACCCCAGAGAGGATGGACCGAAGACAATGACAAAGCGATTTGTCTCGTGCCATCCATCTCCAGCCTTCCACAAACAGAGGCCAGGGACACTGTTCCCGGCTAATAGCACTGCATGGACCCAACCTCCATGAATTTATCTAACTTCTCTTTAAACTCTGTTATAGTTCTAGCCGTCACAGCCTCCTGTGGCAAGAAGTTCCACAGGTTGACTATGCGCTGTGTGAAGAAGAACTTTCTTTTATTAGTTTTAAACCTGCTACCCATTCATTTCATTTGATGTCCTCTAGTCCTTCTATTATGGTAACTAATCAATAACTTTTCTTTATCGGCCCTCTCCACAGCACTCATGCTTTTATAGACCTCTATCATATCCCCCCTCAGTCTCCTCTTTTCTAAGGTGAAAAGTCCCAGTCTCTTTAGCCTCTCTTCATACGGGACCTGTTCCAACCCCTGATCATTTTAGTTACCCTTTTCTGAACACTTTCCAAGGCCAAAATATCTTTTCTGAGGTGAGGAAACCATAACTGTACACAGTACTGAAGATATGGCGTACCATAGTTTTATACTTCCCCTCCTCCTTCTTCCCCTGGCTTCCCCCTTCCAGCTCCCTCCTCCCAGGTTTCCTCCTCCCCTCTTCCATCCTCTCTCTTCCCCTCTCCCACCTCCTTTTCCCAGTCTCCCCAGAGGTTAATTCCTCCCCCCAGTTTTGTTAAATAAAGAGAGTTTCTATTTTTGAACACACGTGTCCTTTATTTTTTACATCAGGAAGGCGGGCTAGGGAGGGGTAAGTGGAAGGAGGTGAGGGAGGAATGGGGCACGAGCCCCCTATGGGGAGGACTGGGGTGGTTCTGCGGGCTCCTCGGGGTGGAAGCTCTCCTGCAGGGCCTCCTGGATCCTGACAGCCCCCAGATTGACCCCCCCCGGATGGCAGCCTGTGGCAAATGCAGCCAGGCTGATGGCCGAGTGCTGTGATGTGCCGAGTGTGGGCTCTCAGGGCACTCCAAGACAGGACTGCTTTGCTGTCCCTCATCGAGTTAGACAAGCAAGCGAGGAACCCTGAGAACTGTCTGTCCGGGGTGGGGGTCGGGTCCCTTTAAGCACAGCCCTCGGCTAGCCTGAGGCAGCAACTCCACTCTCTAAGTCCTAATCTGATGTTCTGCCGGCACTGGTTCTGGCCAGCCTTAACTTCGGTTCAGGGTCCGCTCAATGTGGACATGCTATTTCGAATTAGCAAAACGCTAATTCGAATTAGTTTTTAGGTCTAGATGCACTAATTCAAATTAGCTTATTTCGAATTAACTAATTCGAATTAAGTTAGTTCCAATTAGTGCTGTAGTGTAGACATACCCCTAGACAGCCAAAAGCAATCCTCTTTTTTGAAAGAGAGCACCCAGGCAATCTGGATGTTCTCTTTCAAAAAAGTCCTGATTGTGTTCAAGAATGCCTTTTTTTGAAAGAGCTCTTTCGAAAAAAGGCGTTCTTCCTCATAAAAGCAGGTTTACCGCTGTTGAAAAAACCTCTGCATTCTTTCAATTTAATGTTGAAAGACCGTGTTGGCAGTCTAGACGCAGGTGAAGTTTTTTTGAAAAAAGGTCATTTTTTCGAAAAAGCTCTGTAATCTAGACGTACCCTTAGGGTGTATCTACACTGCACCTGTAGGTCAAAATAAGATACGCAATTTGAGCTACATAAATTGCATATCTTATTTGGTTCTAATTTTGGAATAAAGCACTATTCCGAAACTTCCCTTAACCTTTTTGGTATGTGGGTTACAGGGATGCAGGAATAGCACACCCATTATTTTAAAATGTATTTAAAGATGCGAAACAAATATTTCGGGATACTTCCAGTATCCTGAAATAGCATCACTGTCTAGACATAGTCATAGTTTGTTTAGTTGGGTGTTGGTTGCATTTTACATTCTGACTTATGTTTCTCATTACTTGTAGACATATAAAATCTCTTAATGTAGTTAATAAATTTATTTTGTTGTTTTATCTAAACCAGTGTGTTTGGATTGAAGTGTTTGGGAAAGTCTATCTTGGATAACAAATTTGTGCGTATCATTTCCTATTAATAAATGACTCATTTTGTATGAGCTTGTGTTGTCTAGGAGGGTGTTGGGCAGTACAAGATGCACATTTCTGGGGGAAAGTTTGGAATTGGGAGTTTGCCAATATTGTCCTGTAATATGTCCCATGATTGGCTGGCTAGAGTATTCAGACAATATAGCTAAAGTGACCTACATGCAGGAGGCTGTGTGGGAGCAGAGCAGGAGTGGTTGCTCTTACAGTGAACCAAGGTAAAAGTCACCCCAGGGTGGGAGTGAGAGACACAAAGATACATCAGTTTAGATTGTACCATAAATGATCACAGAATCACAGGACTGGAGGTCCTGTGTCAGGATTGTGGTCCTCATGAGGTCGTCTAGTCTAGTCCCCTGTATTCATGGAAGGACTAAGTATTATTTAGACCAGTGTTTCTCAACCAGTGGTATGATGGCCCTCAGGGGTACACGAGAGAAGTCTGGGGGTATGTCAACACAATTGAAATTTGGAGAAAACTGAATTTTTGTTGTAAGTTTTACAGCACTTCATTATTTTTGTATACTTTTTACACCCAAAAAATTTCGTCGTCTGCCCAGCTACAATTAAGTTGTTTAAACAAATGTGTTGTAATGGTAGAAAAAATATATATGTGTCTGAAAACTGAAGATACTGGGAGTACTTATATTTTTTTTTGTAAAAGGGGGTACTTTCAATTTTTTTGGAAAAGGGGGTGCTTTATAAAAAAAGTTTGAGAAACACTGATTTAGACCACCCCAACAGCTGTTTGTCTAACCTGCTCTTAAAAACCTCCAGTGGTGGAGATTCCACAACATCCCTAGGCAATTTATTTCAGTGCTTACCTGCCCTGATAGGAAATGTTTCCTAATACCACCCTAAATCACCCTTGCTGCAATTTAAGACTATTGATTCTTCTTCCAACCTTGGAAGTTACGGAGTACAATTTTTTTATCTTCCCTCTTTGTAACAGTGTTTTATGTGCTTGAAAACTGTTACCAAGTCCCCTCTCAGTCTTGTATTTTCCAGGCTTCCTTTATACATTGTTTTCTAGACCTTTAATAATTTTTGTTGCTCTTTTCTGGACCCTCTCCAGTTTGTCCACATCTTTCCTGAAATGTGGCACCTGGAACTGGGCACAAAACTCTATAGCTGAGGCCCAGGCTATGTCTAGACAGCAGGCTTCTTTCAGAAGAAGCTTTTCTTGAAGATATCTTCGGGAAAAAATTCTTTCGAAAGAGAGCATCCACACAGCAAAAGCGCAACAAAAAAGCAATCTGCTTTTTTGAAAGATAGCATCCACATTGATTGGATGCTATCTCACATTTAAGTTGTGATTAATGTGGACGAAGTGACCACCAGATCACCTGTGCTTTTTCCTGGAGTCCTCTTCTTTCTTCTGTGTCCACACGTGCCTTTTTCCAAAAAAGCTTTTTCCGAAAAAGGCTTTTTCCTCGTAGAGAGAGGTTTACCGCTGTCCAAAAACCCCTTCAATTCTTTTGACTTTCTGTCAAAAGAACGCAATAGCAGTGTGGATGCAAGTATAGCTTTTCCAGAAAAACTCTGCAGTGTAGATATACCCTAGCTAGTCAGCACAGAGTAAAGTGGAAGAATTACTTCTCATGGCTTGTTTACATCACCTACTAGTATCTCCCAGGATGATGTCCTCTATGACCCCAGACCCTTTTCTGCAGTACTTCTTCCTGGCCAGCCATTTCCCATTTTGTATATGTATAACTGATTGCTCCATCCTAAATAGAGTACTTTGAATTTGTCCTTATTGAATTTTATTTATTTCAGACCAGTTCTCATGTTTGTCCAAATCATTTTTAATTTCAATCCTATCCTACAAGACACTTACAACTCCTCTCAACTTTGTATCATCTGCAAACTTCATAAGTGCATTCTTTATGCCTTTATCTTAATCTTTGATTAAAATTCTGAACAGCACCAGGCCCATAACTAATCCCTGCAGAATCCCTCAGGATATGCCCCTTCACCTTGACTGTCAACAACTGATAACTACTCACTGGTGATGGCACATTAAACCCTCATGCTTCATAAATCCCTTTAACCAAAAGGGCTAGAACTAGGAGTACTGGGGGTGCTGCCGGACCCCTGGCTTGAAGTGATTTCCATTATACACAGGATTTACAGCTGTTTCAGTGACTCTCAGAACCCACACTATTTTTTCCAGAACCCCTACCCTTAACTTTCATACAAGAGGTCTCTTCTCTGAATCATATACATGGCCCAGTGGGTTATATTGACCTTCTTTTGAGGGACTGATTTCACTTTTAGTGAATGGAGAGCTGAGATACCCAAGCCAAAAGACATAACAGGAAGGAAAATGAAGCACCAAATTATGTTACATGAACTAACCAACCATATCCTTTCAGTGGTAATACTGTTACCCCAATAAAGCAGGCTATACAGTCCCAGTATGAGCGAGACAATTTGATATAATATTTACTATAATATGTTGGGGTTTTGCACATTACAAGGAGCAAGTAAAGAAGAGGTGTATTTTTCTAAAGGACAAATAACTTTAAAACATTATTTTGATCAGGTGTTTTCATCAGTTTCTAGTAAAATCTTTTCTAAATGTTTTGGTTTTCTTACAGTGTAAACTGTGTATTAGGGATCACTTTTCTCACCACAGAAATGCACCCACCTCAGAGGTGAAATGCTACAATTTAATTAAAAGGGTACAGCACCTCTGTGGATCTGATTCTGAGATCTATAATGAAAAGGAATAGTGGCTCATTGCTCAAGTAGCAGGATTGATTTAAATGATAATAACCTAAAGACATTATTCAGAATGAGTAAGGGGCAGAAGGGGCAGAACTGGTTCATATTCTTTGCTTTATCATAACAGAAGACAATATTTCATGCTCCACTACAATTAATCTTAGCAGAGTTTGATTTTAATTTTTTAATAATTTCAACATGTCATATTAGTTTATACTGAAGTATTTTTTATTTGTATTTATTTTAATTTTCACAAAGTAGCATAAAATTATGTCATTTACTCCTTTTTTATCAATTTAAAATTTTCACAGTAGCAGGAGATTGTAGGACATTCAGATCATGGGACAGAGGTCTGATCATTACTATTTAATGAGAATATATGTTGTGATAAAAAATAAACTTCATAACTATTAAAATGCAAATTATCAACATCACATATACAAATATGAAGTAAATATCCTTAAATATATCTGTGTTACTTTGACCATGTGAAAGTTTGAATTATTATTGATGCATATATTTTTCTTGACTTGTTCTTGTAGAATGAAATCAACATTTCCTGATTTATATTTATTAAAATTCTAATTCTTCCAAGACTAACTGTAGTATAGAACATTAAATTAGCTTGAAAAAATGCACCATTCCTGACATTCATGTAGTTGCTTCCTCGGCCCTTTTAAAACAAGAACAATTCTTTTGGGACATGGCTAATGGCTGTTCTACATTCCTTTACCACCAAACCTGTAATTTCAAGAGAATATTGGTGGGTGGAATCACTCTTAATACTTCCTTCCCACTCCCAAGGTGTTAACATACCTCTGCCTAGGTAATCACCTAATGTCTTTATTCCTGAATTTTCTTATCTCATTTGCTCCTGCTACATTGTGTTGCCTGCCATCCCACTGGCATTTCCTTTTATTTATAATTGCATAATTAAAGGGAAGGTTCCCAGGTTTATGGCTGCTATCTGTCCTCCCCCTTTTTTTCAAAGACAGCTCAATTCCAGAATACAGGTGTGAGGTTTTCCCTGATCTCATTTCCACAGTCAGATAAATGATAAAAAGAGCCATACTAAGTTTTCTCAGCTAGAAAGGTAGTTTTGATGAGGCACAAAAAAGGGATAGGAAACATTCTATAGGCAGTAGATTATTATTAAATACTGTAGTAGCACCCATTGGCATCCATCAGGATGGAGGACCATTGTCTCTGAAGCTATACACATAGGCTGTGTCTAGACTGGCCACTTTTTCCGGAAAATCAGCCACTTTTCCGGAAAAACTTGCCAGCTGTCTACACTGGCCGCTTGAATTTCCGCAAAAGCACTGACTTCCTACTGTAGGAAATCAGTGCTTTTTGCGGAAATACTATGCTGCTCCCGTTCGGGCAAAACTCCCTTTTGCACAAAACTTTTGCGCAAAAGGGCCAGTGTAGACAGCTGAGATTTGTATTCCGCAAAAAAGCCCCGATCGCAAAAATGGCGATTGGGGCTTTTTTGCGGAAAAGCGCGTCTAGATTGGCCACGGACACTTTTCCAGAAAAAGTGCTTTTGCGGAAAAGCATCCGTGCCAATCTAGACGCTCAGTTCTGAAAATGTTTTTAATGGAAAACTTTTCCGTTAAAAGCATTTCCGGAAAATCATGCCAGTCTAGACGTAGCCCTAATGAAAGTGTAGATAGATAAGATCCTAAAGCTAGAAGGGACCTATGTGACCATGTAGTCTGACTGGTATATCACAGGCCACAGAACTTCCTTCAAATATTTTCCAGAACAAATCTTTCAGAAAAAACAATCTTGATTTCAGAACTGTCAGCCGTTGAAGAATAACTACAATCTTTTGTGAGTTGTTCCCATGGCTACTTCATTTCCCTTTTATAAATCTACTCCTTATTTCCAATTGAAATTTGATTAGCTTCATCTTCCAGACATTGGATGCTATAACATCTTTCGCTGCTAGATTGAAAAGCCCATTATTAAATATGTCTTTCTGATGTAGATGCTTACAGACTGTAAGCAAGTTACCTCTTAAATTTTGCTTAGAGATGGATAGGCGATAATTAGAACTGTATATCTTGAAAGTGAAACTTGTTTCTCCTTTGCACTTCTTTCTGTTTTATGATTTAGGCCAGGTCTACATTTACCCAAAGATTGGTGTTCTGGAAATCAGTTTTCCGTTATTCGATTTAGTGGGTCCTTAATTAAGGTCGTGAGGAATAAGGGAGATCAATGGGAGAGTTTCTCTTGTCAATCTCCCACAGTAGGGATACTGCAGAAATTCAACTTAAGGTACGTCAACTCCACTATGCTATTCATGTACCATGAGTTGCATATCTTAGGTCAACTTTCTTGTGTAGTGTTGACCTGGCCTTAGTTGTCAAACATACCTGGCATTTTACTGGCCAGAAGAACCATTACAGTATAGGTTAAGGAGCTTACAATTGAAGTGTGAACAGAAGGGAATTTATTATTGTTTCAGAGGCATTTAAAATCCCTTTACAATTATCATGATTATAAATAGAAAAAGTTTCAAAGATATTCAGCTACGTTAAATATTGCAGTGAGAGAATGGTATAGATCTCTGGGTAAGCATGCAGAGAGAAGAATTAAAACAGCAAAATTATATCTCTGTGATCTTGATTATTTAGGCCTAGGGAATCCAACTGAAAGGATACCACAGCAATTCTGTATGATTAACTTGCCATATCAAGTCATTGGATAATTGTAGACTTTGTTAGGCACCAGCTAAGGAACTTTACTCTCATAGTATTTATACTCATTTAGCCTTTGTGAGCAATGAGTGAAAAGCAACTTCAGGAGTAAAATAGATTTTGATAAAATTAGAGATAACTGGGGCAATAATATAAGGACTTACTCTTTTTAACACAAAAGAAATCTAGGATTGGTGAAATAAAATCTGGCTCTCATAAGACTGTAAAACCATTTATCACAATTCCCTCTGGTGTATGCTACAAACATATGGAACAAGCCTGTGGCTTAACCAATCTCCTAGAGTTCATATAACAGAATCATTATTTTCTGCATTCAAGAGAGAGAATGTCAAGATCAAAAGCCTACTTCTGATTAGCTGGCAAATGTGCAGCACTGTAGTACAGAGTGTGCATTCATGTAGGACCACTTTGCAGCATTTGGAAATCAATTTGTTTAATTCCAATTGAGGGACATACTGTAGTATCATTTCACAAGAATGAGAGGCCTCAACTTAATTTGCTCCTCATTTGATGCTGAACTCTGTCCATCATCCATACCTCCCACAAAGCATGCAGAGACCCCATTTCTATAGTCTTTTCTCCTATTTCTGCTCTGTGATTTCCATAGGTTATTCCAATTATTGCTAATGGAGAGGAGCTTGTCAGTACAATTAATATACTGATGAGAGGTTAAAATCCAATGTCTGTCAAGAGATTATTAATATTATAGCAGTTTGGTCTATGGTCCCAAGGGCGTAAGTTTGTTACAGCACTGATCTGCCAAGTCTACTCATGTTATGTACTTGTTTCAGACATTGGTCAAATGAAGGATATTACCTCACCCATCTTGTTTCTGTGAAAAATGAGTTGGTCCCGTGTTCTTGCCATTACTGACACTTTTTTTTCTGCAGCTTTTTAGAAAGTAGATAGAGAGCGTGGAGTTTCATCTTCTCTTTCAACAAGAAGCCTGATATAATTTGCACATTGAGGGCCTGATTCCAGTAGTTGCTGAGTGCACTCAGTTTCTAGTGAGGTTGAAACTGCTGTTAATCAAAACATAAGCCACTGCATTGACAGTTATGGTCACATCGTTTTAATGATGGACATGGAAGATATGCTATGGATATAAATTCCTTTGCAGACATCAGTATGCAGGGGTTTATCATTCCACCCTGTAGCTTTGAAATTCCTTCTGATGCCCATTTCTTGTATTATAAGATCAATCCCATTAAATAACAATGACTCCTTGTATACTCTTCCTGCAGACAGCTGAGATTCTAAGTCTAACAATACCATAGGGGAACACTCATTTTGGTGCAAGATTTTGCTTTTCCTTTGTACATCTTCAGCCTTATTGCTTGACTTTACATGGAACAGAAGAAACAGAAATACCTCTGGAAAAGTGGTGAGGAGACAGAGAGAGAGAGAGAGAGAGAGAGAGAGAGAGAGAGAGACAGAGCACTCTAGTACAGTGTTTTTTAAACTGTGTTCCGGGGCAGTTGCAGGTGTGCCATAGAGAACAACAGAGGCAGGTGACCTTTATTTTTGCTCAATAGCTCCTCTCCCTCAACCTTTTTTGCTCAACAAAATTTCCTTGGTTTTCCTCATAAAAAAATATTGTTTGGTGTTCCTTGTTCTTAAAAAGTTTAAGAAACACTGCTCTAGTACAACAAATATCGGTTCAATTAGTGCTGCTTACTGTTTCACTGAGTGTCTAGACTACACCTCTTTGTCAACACAGAGATGTAGATTTGGCACATTGAAATTGCTAATGAAGAAGGGATTTAAATAAATCCTTTTTTGACAGATGCTGTAAACCTCATTTTTTGAGGAATACAGAATCTATTGAAAAAGGGTTTATTTTCAACAGATCCACGTCTAGACTGCCGTTTTTTTCAAAAAAGTTCTGTTTTGAAAAAAAGCGGCGACCATGTTTATGCTAATAAAGCGTGGGATATTTAAATTCCTGCATCATTAGCAATTTTGATGTGCTTGATTTGCATCCCTCTGTTGAAAGAGAGATGCAGCCTAGACATAGCCTGAGTTTAACTGAGATGTATAGTAGGGGTGGCCAGAAAAGAATAATTGTATTTAGTGAAAATAACAAGATTTCAAAATGTGTTTATTTCTGAATCAAAATTAAAAGGAAACCTTTGAAATTCTGGCATGAAAGATAATGAGACAGAAGTTAGGTTTATTGCCTAGAATGCTGATGTCAGTTGTGGGACACCCAGGTTTCATGTGCCTGCTGTGAATGAGTGTAGGGATTAGAATCTGTGTGGATCATGAATGCATCTGGGATTGAATATAATTCTTTCTGATTGGAAATGCTATGCTGGCTGTGAACTTCCTAACAAAGTTTTTGTTGGCAGATATACACAAAATATTTTGGTTCAGATGAAGCAGCATTTTTTGCCATAAAAAATTGAGTAAAAAAATGTTTGACCAACTTTAATGTATGCTTAGCCTTTTTTTCATATCACAGGATGAACATATGCTAAAAAGAACACATTTTTCTCTCAATTTTGAGATATTTCATCCTTTACAGAATTTTTTCGGACAAACTTTATAAGCATGATAAAAGTTCTAATAGAGGAGTTGGAAAGTTTATTATGTGTTACAAAAGCCCAAACATTGTCTTCAAATTCCACCAAGGAACCGCCTGTGGCTGAAATAGTTACAGCACTTGCAGTCACAATATGGTGGTTTTCCAAAATAATGTACCAAATAACTAATGTTTACAGTAAAATTCAGTTTAAATGTTTGAATTAAATTAGCTGTGTACTGGCATTAAAAACCAACCAGTGGTTTGTTGGAAATCTTATATCTGCTAATTCTTCCATGCTTTTTGCTTACTTTTTTTTCTGCTTGACGATCCAATAACTTTATGCAGCTACTCTTTTGATGCTCAATTTCAAGTTTGAAACATCTCTGGGAAAATTCACAGAGATTCTTCCTTAAGGATCAGAAGTTTCACTTCTGAAGAAGTTCCAAGGAATTAGCTAATTCCCAACATACCCATATGATTATTCACAAACACACAGTTCATCAATGAGGCTCTGTCTACACTACAGAGTTTTTGGAAAAACAGACATTTTTCCAAAAAAACTTGTGGAGCGTTCACACCTCAAGCACATTTTTGAGAAAAAAATCAAAAGAAAAGAGAGGTTTTTCCGGTGTAGTTATTCCTCATTCTATAGGGAAGAATGCCTTTTTGTGAAAGAGCTCTTTTGCAAAAAGATATGTGTGGAAAGGGAAGAGGGGTTTTTTTTGCACAAAAAGAGAAAAGAGGAAAAACCACATGTGCCCTGGTAGCCATTCTGTGCATAGCAATCAGAGTTTACTTTCAAGAGAGTATCCATGCAATCTGAATGCTCTCTTTCGCAAAAGCACATTGCTTTTTCAATGCACTTTTGCAGTGTGGACATGCTCTTGAACATGAAGTTTTTGTGGAAGATCTCTTCTAATAAAAGCTTCTTGCGCAAAAAGAGTGCAGTATAGATATTGCCCAAGTCACAACAAAATTAGAAGCACTGAGAAATCATGTTCCAATCATGAACTCTTGAATGGAATGAACCTTTGGAAAGGCCCGTACAGCTCTTTCTCAAAGTGCTGTGTTTTGGCCCTATATTGTGGTATTTTAAGGCAATAATACCAATTTGTATCTATATATACACATTGTGTGTTTGGGTATGTGACATCCGCAAATTGTCTTTCACAGGTTCTCCAAACCTTTAATTTCTTGATGTACCATGAAAGGTAAATTAAACTGTACAGAGTACTACAGGTATATTAAAATAGGCTGTTTGGTTATAAATATGTATAAAATTGATGATCTTGCTTCACAGTGGATTGTACAAACATTTTCTTTGGTTTTCCTCTCGCAGGTTTGGAACCCTGTGTTTCTATTTTGACTTTCACCATTTGGACTCAAAAATCTCAAAGCTGAACTTAGACGAAATCTGTAGAGCTCTGACAGACTTTGTATTAAATCCATGATCCTTCCACTGTGTTGTTGCAGAGCATGAAATCATCATAGATGTGCATGAAATTGGCCGCAGAGTCAGTCCAAGAGGTTTTGATACTTGACTGCTAGTTATGTGCTCTTTTTTAAAACTTGTGAGGAAACTCAAGTAGGTGAGTTTTCAGATGTCATTGAATGAAACTCACTTCTACAGAAGGCCAGCAAAAGCCCAGGTTTGAAGGATTGGGAGGGGCTTAAATGGTGCATTTAGAGCTTTTCATTAGCACTTTACACAGGGTACATTTCAGCTTTGAAAAACATTGTACACAATGCAATTATTTTCTTCTTCCTTGTTTGTCTTGCAATAGTAAATTAGAAAATCTATAAAGGACCTCATCTGAAATTCTGGTGACAATTAACTCAATGGCAAAACTGACTTTTCTGGCTGCTCCCTGATTCCAACATGCTGTTTTATCATTTGGGAAGCAAAGTCGTAACATTCTTTGTGATGTTCTGCTTCTCATTCATCCTGGAGGTGAAGAGGGTGGGGTGTATTTCACAGAAATCTCTGCTTGTACAGGTTCCTAATAGAAAACAGGAGGCATTCATAGAGGAGGGTCAGCTTGGTTAAATATAAGCTGGATCATAACATCTTGAATCTACCACCATTTTTCTAGTATAATCAATAATAGCCTCAAAGGGGTTAGTCAACAGCAATTTGAATCTCTGTCTAACTGGGAGTAGATTACATGTCTTCTATAGGGTTCATAGCTTTTCATCACCAACCAGGCCTTGCAGCTGTAGTGGTGAATAAATTTTCTGTGTCAATCAGTGAAGAACAAATTACAGGCACACAGAGCTAAACACTTAGTGGTAGTATCAGAAGTATAAATTTCCCTATTGCTACAGGAGAAAAGAAAATAAGTCTTCTATTTCCCATTAGCTGTTGTTTTAAAACCAATTCAAAATTAGCTCTTAGCTCCACCCTCACTTCACTTTTCATTCAAATGTATGTAAAACTAAATTCCTTTTTGTCATTTCTTTTTTATTGCTTTTTCTGTTTTACAGTAAAATTGTCATTGCAACAAATATAACTTCAAATCAGATGTTGATACTTTGTCTTGTCTCAGTATATTTTAAACCTCTATATAATCCACCAAAATAATGCGTAACAAGGTAAAAACCTTGAAAAAAACAGGGTCATTGCCTGTTTCAAGTCCATTGTCTGTTTCAAGTCTTATTGGTTCAAGTCAATCTACCTTTAAGATGAAACATAATACAGGACTATGTAGCACTTTAAAGACTAACAAGATGGTTTATTAGATGATGAGCTTTCGTGGGCCAGACCCACTTCCTCAGATCAAATAGTGGAAGAAAATAGTCACAGTCCTTCTCATATGTGTTCATTTTTTTTAATTGTATCCTTTGGTATATATGGTTGTGACTATTTTCTTCCACTATTTGATCTGAGGAAGTGGGTCTGGCCCACGAAAGCTCATCATCTAATAAACCATCTTGTTAGTCTTTAAAGTGCTACATAGTCCTGTCTTTTGTTTCAGCTACACCAGACTAACACGGCTACATTTCTATCACTACCTTTAAGATGTCTAAGCAATGATCTAACCGATAATACATATAGAATATGTGCATACTCAAGCAAAATATTTTCACAAATGCTTAGTGACTTTTGGGTGTCTTAAATTTTGAGTGCCCAATATGAATCTTATTTTCATATGGCGGATGCTTAGCATTTTCTACAAGTCAGGCTCTTGTTGAATGTCACATTGGGCATTCAAATAGTTGGGTGCGCAAAATGACTAGTCACTTTTGTAAACTTGTCTTATTCCATAAAATGAAATTCATCCCAGATTAAAGGACACTTAAAACTACCTGTACAGCATTAATATCCCACTTTTAACACTTTTTAACAACTTATGTGTTGGTGTCTAGAGCTTTTGGAGTATTTTTTGCATTGTGTTGGCTTATCCCCATTATTCCATAAACCAGGATTTTCATCCATAGATCTTCAATGAAGCATACACCACAAATATTTCAATTCTGTTTGGGTGTTCAAGAAAGAAATATGCTCTGCACATAAATTCTGAAAGCAATACAGATGTAATCATTGCTTCACTCTTTAGTTCTCTGAACCTTGCAAATCAGAGTCTTGTTACTATTTGTGCGGTATCCTGTGTATTGACTCCAAAGTCCAGAATATGTGTATTTCTGCTGTCAATTACACTGATTTTTGGTACAGCAGAGGCTTAACACAGACATGTTGATCTCTCTTGACCATAGTACATTCCAGCCATCTCTGCTACACAGCCAAATAAGATCAGTAGCTTGTAATTGATGCTCAAGGTGGAAAAGGAAGAAAAGAGTTCAAAGTCAACATTTTTACATGCTTCCATACAACTAATAAAATACCCTAGCCCTGTCATCCTCTTATCCCACCTCTCCCTGGATATTTGGTATGGAACTCATGAACTGAATTTATACTTACAGTCTTGATGGATCAAGGGAAATACAATTTGACAGGTAATTATTGCACACGTAAATCACAAATATCAGGACAAAGAGTGAAAAGCCTGGGGCACAGATGAGTAACAGCACAACTGCATCTGTAAAACCATGCTCTCCATTATATTATCTTTAACTAGTGTACCACAGACATATCACTGCCCACCTGTAATGAGGAATGTATTTTATTTTGTTGGGCTTGTGTGTGTGTGTGTGTGTGTGTGTGTGTGTGTGTGTGTGGCTATTTTCCATTGTAAATAGAGGAAGAAAGAAAAGGCATCTTCAGAATTCAGAGATGGGAGCAATTTATCCCCATTGAAGGTCAGAGATTGAATGCGAGCTAGAGCTGATTATGATGAATGATAAAGGTCCAGTCTCTGTTCCATGGTTCAGTGATAGTAGACAGGCAGAAACTCTCCTTCACATGGGGATTTACCATCTATCTTTGAGCCAGTATTGCAGTTCTATCTTGGCTCCTTAAAAGCTGCCACAGTAGGGGGCAGTGGCAATCAGGGGGCATTATTGGAGGATAGTTTGTTCTGGCTATGCTGTGCAGCCTGAACCGGGCAAAATGAACAGTTACAAGACTATCCTGTTTACAAGTTAGCGGTTGTGAGGATGTATCTAAGTATTTACACGGCCATCATTGCCAAAGTACCTTGTGATCATTGATAGGTTTTGAAGGTGCATGCATCCTTCCTCCTTGGCACTCCACCCAGACTGAGCTAGGCTGCTCCCTTTTACACTAGAGCAGCTGCTGGAGCATGCCCGGTAGGGTTGAGGGGCATGGTTTCTGCTGCTAAGAGTGCTGCCTTAACCCCTTCCACTCCAGTGCAGGGCCAATAAACCCTGTTACAGACTCTCAAATCCTTTTCTCATCTAGCTCTATTCACAATCTGGTGAGGTAGGGAAGTATTATCTCTATTACTCCCTCCCAGGATTTGGCATTAAATTATCACCACTGTGATCAATGCCGTGGCATCAAATGAAGACACAAGAAGTCGATATGAGAGAGCTCTCCTGTTGACTCAGTTCATCCACCACAATGAGAGGTGGAAGTTAGCTTGACAGAAGAATGTCTCCTGTGCATTTATCACCATGTACATACCATGTTAGGTTGCTGTAAATTACATTGCTCAAGAGGGTGGGGGAGGACCTTATGGTTTTTTTCACACACCCAGACCCAGGTCTGTTGAAACCCTAATCCAATTTCCTTCTACTAGGCCAGTGATTCTAAAGTGCAACTAGCAACTTGGGGTTCTGAGGCACTGTGAATTTAATTACAATTTAAAGCAAAGAAAACATTGCTCCTCTCATCCCTTGCACGGTCTTGCCTTTACATGTCAAGTATTTTCTCTTAACCTCTCTCAACACACACACACACACACACACACAAATAAATAATACAGACTTTTCATTGATACCTTTTTACATCTTTTAGAGTAAATGTAAGGAAGTTGTGGGAGATTGACTGAGGGAGTTAGAATAAGCAGTCACTAACCTGAGAAGATTGAAAATCACTGCACTAGGTAATCATTTCTACATCTTCATTAGGAGGCAATCTCAAATTCCTTCCCCTGGACTGTTCTTCTCTGTCTTGCCTTTATGCAGCACCTTGTTCTATACATTGCATTTTTTCCCCTCTGGGTTGAGTGCATTCACCATACTGCTGCCACCATCATTCCATTAGTTAACTGTCATTAACAGGTTCTGGCTATTTTTGGTGTGAGTGGAGGACTGCATGATGGAGTGAATGAAACATTGTCAGAAAGCTTCTGTGGCACCATTAGTTGGAAGCAAAACCCATAAAGGGTTGGTTTATGAAATTGCACACTGGAGTGTTCAAGTGAACTTGAAAACGATCTGAAATACTCCTAGTCTCAGCTGTGTTCCTTGGTTCTATTGTTTTATCTTGCTCTAGCAGCTATTGTTTTCACCTGAAGCTATTGTAAAAATCTGGGATTTTTCCAGGACTTTTTTATTTGTCAGACTTTTTCTTCTGATAAACCAGGCCTCTATAAATTCAGTCAGCTGGTGCACATTTGACCCCATTTTTAAAATATAATCCCAGGGTCAAATATTTTTGTGTGTGAGAACAGAGTAATTATTTTTACCCTTAAGCAATTGGAATATGCAAGCATTTAATTTTACATCAGCAACCACCAATATTTCTTCTATGGTTTTCAGGTAAACAAGCAAGCTTGATACTAATGCTAAAGCAATTAAAGGGAATTACAATTTCCTTTTGAGTCTCCACTCGCCTATCTCAAAATGTGTTTGAGTGAAACAAAGTAAAAACTTACACACACTAGAATATAAGAGAGTAGACAACTATTTTGC
This sequence comes from Pelodiscus sinensis, assembly GCF_052426305.1. Lineage (NCBI taxonomy): Eukaryota > Metazoa > Chordata > Testudines > Trionychidae > Pelodiscus > Pelodiscus sinensis. Next base: position 19,279,049 of record NC_143052.1, on the reverse strand, counting down.
TTTATGAAGGCAAGGTATTTATTTGCTATTCTTTCAAAACATAAAATGGATGTTTAAATGGGTATTTGTCTGATCGCCTGTCTGTCTTTTTCTCTGACATTTCCAGGGATTCCACTTACACAGCCTGAGTGCCAACATATGGTTGCATTCTGTAACATGAACTCATAGCAAGATCTATGAAGTTCATTCTTTAGTCTCCACCTTTGGGAGGTCTGTAGGTGGTAATCTTAGTGACCTGGATGTGATATCACCATTGTGGCATTTTCATTCACACAGCCCTGTTACATAGAACCCTTGCCCTCAGTATAATTTTTGAGAAATTAGCCTATCATTACAAAACATTAAATCACTTGTCACTCAAGCCGGTTTCTTGATGGAAATGTCAGATACACAGTAGGGGTGAAAGACCCCAGTCAGGATTTAACTCAGCATTTCCTTGTTTGGCCATATAGTTTCTGGAGGGGTGGCTCCTCTGGGTCTCTGTTGAGTAACAGGTTCATGGAAAACATGGTAATACCTGGAGGAAAAAAGACCATGAGGCTATAATTTTAGTAAGTCTGAACTTCCTCAGTTTTAAAACAGCAAATACATTAAACATTTTAATGTCATGTTAAATTCAGAATGCTGTAGGGGGTTAGAAATGTATACTGTGGACAAATAATACTTAATAAGGTGCCTAAATAACCTGTAATTGGTGTAATTAACTCTCCATTTGACACCTGACTCTACCCTATCCCCCCCACCACCATATTACTTCGCCAAAGCCCAAACTGTGTGACTGAAATTTGTTATGTGTTGAGAGTTGAACATTTTGGAGAAGCTTGTGGGACCAGGGCTTTGTTTCAGGCTCTCCCATGCCTTGTGACAACAAGTTGGTGGTGTGTTTATCCAGCAGAAATGGAATACATAGCAAATCAAAGAAACCTTGAAACTACAGTATCTAAGTTCCCATAAACAGACTATCCTATTTGAATTAATAATATCAGCATATATCTTTAAGTGGGGCAACATGCATATGTGTAAAGTCATTGATGTTCATTGAGAATTACAGTGACATATAGGGAGGAAGATTTCTTGTGGTGTGTAAATACTTCAAAGTATACTGTGGCCCCAGTGGGAAAAATCACTGATGGAAAAGGTCAAATACACAGTTTAAGTAACTCAAATACTTCCCTAGTGGATTGTACTTTTCAGTGGATAGCCTACCCCAAATTCTGATTTACAGAAGGACAATCTCCACTCATTGATATATTTGCTTTCAGCTTCCAACTCTCTATACAACTTTCTATGAGAGATATTCCCAAATATTTGTGAATATCCAAACAGTATGATTGAACTTGCACCCCTAATATTGCTGATTACATATTATATGTACGGTGTAACTCTTAAACAAAACTGTTGTTTATAGATAATCCAAGCATGACACCCAGACATACCGAAATTCTCCCCCCCCCCCATCTGTGTACTATGTACATTTTTTAAACATTGGCTTCAATATTTTTTTAAATCTATTCTAAAATAAATCCTATTGAACAATTAGATATCCCTTCTGGAATGACAGACTCCCAAGGTAAAATGTAAGCACAGCTAATGAGGAATCAAACACAGACTTGAGGCTTGGCCTCCCATATTGTAAGTAAGTTAACAACTGAACCAAAGGTTATTGTGGAGTAAGGTGTTTACTGTTTCTCTGGAGTTGTTTCATTTTGTAAAACTAATTATTCATTGGGCAAGAAAAGATGAAAGAACAATGGAATGGTAATGATAGGTGCAATGGATTTTGAAAATGAAACAAATACAACTGGAAGAGAAATGAAGTGACAATATATAAAATAATTTTGTCTTGGATGTCATTAGAGTAAGATTTCAGAACAACATTTATAACTTGTACAACAAAGATTCATTCAACAATATCTATTCTGTGCCAAAAGTTTGTAAAGTTCTACTCACCCTCTCATCTAAACTAAAGGATCTGACAGATAAATAAAATATTGTTATTATCACTTCTATAGGAAAAATAAAGAAGCTAGTTTTGCATCTAGTGTGGTGAATTTTCATGATTGTTTTATAAGCCTATGCCGCCATTTTGTAATTTTTTTTTTCCTGACAGGTATTGTTTAACAAGTGTCTAAGAGCATAAAGAATCACCCGTGCACCTGCAGGGAAATAAAGATTGTATTTAAAATCAAATTATCAGAAGATTTGATAATTAAATGAACATAATGGCTGGGTTAGCTTTGGCTGTAATGCTAGCATTTGGATGCATTACTTATAAGTACAATCATCAGAAATTTATGCACTTCAAATAATTTCATATAACTTGCGCTCACTATAGGTTTTTAAAATGTTGCTTTCCAGTGTTCAAGGACACTCTTCATCTTCTTCTTATTTGTGGTTTAAATTAAAAAGTTCAGACAGTCACAGGTTTTTTTTTTATCTGTATTCTTGTCTGTGGTAGACTATTGGTCATTCTGCTCTGAAATTGCATTTTGGAATGATTCATTCCCTTGAGGTATAATGATCATTTTTCAGTTCCAATCACTATTCATTCATTTTCTCTGGAGACTTTTTGGTTCACTTTCAGCCTATCAAGTGCACATGTAAGATCCCTTTTCAAAGAGGCATGTATCAGTGAAATTCTTCTACTGGCTTTTCACCTACTAATTGCAAGCAGGGAACTAGTTCTCCTTTTTCAAGCAAAGCCACAATTTTTAAATCTTCCCTTACTTTAACGGTGGTTATAGAACCATATATAGTACATAAATTGTGATCATGATAATGTGAGGCTTTCATCTCAGCTTGAAATAGCATCTGCCCACTATAATGTCTTTGAAATCTTGATTGATAAAGGATCTAGACCTGTTTTTAATTACTGTATAATGTACTTGGTGAAGGTTAATATGTTGCATTAGGAAAGAGAGCCGGATATAATTCTAGCAGCTAAAGCAGAGAAGGGTATAGAATTCAGAGTTGTGTCATGCCTATACATTTCAGCATTACAAAAAAACATGTTTTTTAGTAACAGAGAGATTTTCTATTTTTAAGAGAAACATGGAAAGTTGTATTGCTCTTTTTGGGTATAAATAGAAGGCATGTTGGTTCTATGTGTTAGGGACTAAAAGGAATTCACATGCATTCATATATTAAATAAATTCCCACTTCCTAAAATAAAAGGAAAGAACATTTTTCCAAGCTGATCATTCTGATTTATATTGTTCTACTAAGTGGACCAAATTCATTGTTGAATTATCTCCCCTAACATCAGTGGACTCACGCCAGTCATTAGTTCGGTCATTAGTTCAGCCACATTTCTCTGTCAAAATGTGGTGCAGGTTCCACATTACATTGAGAACAAAAATGTTTGCAAATTCTGGTTTCGCTATCTGGACTCTTGCCAGTCAAATGAACCATACATAATATTAACAGCCTTGAGTAATGCTGAGCATGCCCTGAGAAATGTCATCACAATCTAGATATGATTCTTTTTTTCCCATCTTTCAGCATGGTTTGAAGACTATGTAATGACTTTTTTTTCGTGTTGGATGTTTGTGTAATCAAATAGTATTTTATATATTCTATAAACATTTGCTTAGTGTCACAATTCTAGCAAAAGAATTTACAAATTCTTAATTTTTAAGACGTGTAAGGAAGTGTCATTGTGTGATAATGTTATATATTTAATTCATTTGCTAGATAAGATTGAAAATTGAGTATTTTCAGGATCATAAGGGTATTATTTTCTCTGCAGTGCTTTAGTGTGGTTTTAAAATGTCTCTAAAGATTAGCAGGGAATGGATGGTGCTGAGGATTAGTAATAAGACACATTTATTTTTAAGTCCTAGATTTCTGTTTAATATCTACTCCATGTCTCTAGATTTCAAAAGTTATCATTTCATATTTTTTCACTGCTCAAAAATCTGTTCCAAATGTATTCCCCCTCCCACAAAAGAAAGGGGAACTAATTGGTATCGTCTAGCCAACCTCAGGAGAGAGGACGAGGACTGAATTGATCTGGAGATTAAGATATCTTTTCTTTTCAATAGGTGGTCTCTTCTGCTTTCGTCTGAGATACATGGATCCCTGTGGTCTAGTTGGCATTATCACAGGGGTGGTCAAATTATCACGAGGAGTAATGGTAGTTCGGACTAGGAAGCCTAGTCCGAACTATCTAGTCCATGCTGCGTGTAGCCGCGTGACACGGAGTCCGCACTAGCGGACATTTAAAAATGGCGGCGCCTGGCTTTATGCACATGAAGCCCAGGAAATTCAAATCCCGGGCTTCATTTGCAACTCTGTATGACTACATTAACCAGTTCAAACTAGGGTGGTAGTGTAGACATACCCTTATATATTTGAGAGAGTTTGTATGTCATCTGTGTATCTGTCCATGAGTCCGTTTGTTCAAGAACTCCTAAACAGTAAGAGCTAAGACCACAATATTTGGTATTTCCTCTTATCCTAACTTAAAGCAATGTCAGGGTTTGGTTGTGCCACAAAACTGGGAAGTGCCTGGAAAGGGATTGTTTTCCATAATATGGAGAGGGAGGGGGCTGCAAGGAGGGACAGTTATACTGCAGAGTGTGCCCATGGTGGGTGAGCCGCACCTTGTAAGACAGTGTCTGTCAGGGGGAGGGGTTCGGAATGTTGCTGTTCAGAATCCACGGAAAAGGTTCCCATGCTGGTGTTGATCATGGATGCCCTACTCCTGTGCTGGCCCCCATACCTACAGTGCAGGGCTGTCCTCACAAATTATGGGTCCTACACAACTAAGGCCCCTCCCAGCTTCTCTCAGGGTCCAGGTGCTTCCCACCCTCCCTGTTTGTGAAGCTCCTGCCAAGGTCTGGGGCTTTCTTCTCTCCCACTCTGTGCAGCTTCTGCTGGGGTATGGGGCTTCCCTCTCTTCTCGTCCCACCCTCAGCTCCTCCCAGGGGCCTGGTGCTGCTCTCCCTCCCCTTCCTGCACATCTCATGCCAGGGGCCTAGAGCTTCCTTCTCTTCCTGCTCTGTATGGCTCTAGCCAGGGACCTGGGTCTTCCCTTCCTCTCCTCTCATGCAGATCCACCCAGAGGTCTGGGCCTTCTTTCCCTTTCCCTCCAAGGATTCCCTCCTGCTGGGGCCTTGGGGATTTCCCCCTGCCCTCCACCCCACCCCATGGTGCTCCTTCTAAGATATTTACTCCTTTCCCACCAGCCCCCACGTATTGCTTCCCTCACTGCCACTCCCTGCAGCTTACTCAGGCCTGAGGGCTTCCCTGGTGCTGCAGAGGCTGGGGGTCCACACTGCTCCAAGTCTGGCAGTAGGGATCCCTCTGGCTGATAGGAACACATCAGGGAGGGGGCAGGGAGAAGCCCTGCACTGCCATGGGCATACAAGTGCACACGGCTGTGTAGAGACACCCAAACATTTGTGCCCCAAATATTCAGGTGCCCTATGCAGCTGTGTCTTTTGCATATGCATAGAAACGGCTCTGCCACGGTTGCAGTCCAATCCACTCCCTGCAGAGCCCTCAGCTCTGGCACTATACAGCAAAGAGGGAGCCCAGGTGGGCACACAGTTGCCATCACCCCTGCTGGCCCCAGGGAGAACCTGCCAACTGGCCAACATGGTCCCCACCACCATGGGCAGCCCCAGAGAGACACTGCTAAGTGGGCAGCACAGTCCATGCCACCAAGGGTGGCCCCAGGGGAAGTACTGCTGGCCACACAGCCCAGGCATGCAATCTCAAGCAGCCTCCAGGAGCTGCCACCAGGAGAACCATGTGGCCCCAGGCACCCTGGAGAGATGCTGATGTCCAGACATTGCCACCCTCACCACTGTGGGCAGCACCAGGGACCTACCACCTCCCAGACAGCTACCTTTGCCTCCATGGGTAGCTGTGACCCCAGTGAGTCTCCCCCACCTCAAAGCCCCCTGTCCTTATTCCCCCCTGCCCTAACCCCTGCAGTCCCTCATCCCCTGAACTGAGTCCCCCACACTCCCACCCCCCTGCCCTGAGCTTCCCAAGCCTCCACGCCCTCTGCTCTGAGCCCCCACCCCGTGCCCAGAGCCTCCACACATGTCCCAGACTTCTTCCTTGTACCTGGCACCCCAGCCTCCTTCTCAGCAGGAACATCTGCTTTATAATAAAATTGGTGGGAAAGGATAAACTCCAAAGAGGCTCCCCCTTGTGCTCACATAAGTGAACCTGAATACTCTCTCAGTCCTCAACGAGAGACCTTGGGGAAATTCTCTGCAGCATAATCATGGACATCTCTGAGATTGCCTTTGCCCTTCCTGACCGGCTGTTGTCAGGGTCTTTCTCTGAGGTCTCTGCCTCCCTGACCTTCTTTGACCAATAAGCTGAGATCCTGCAAAAGGCCCTTGAGACTTCATCACTGACCCACCCACCCCCTGCCCTGTAGGCCTAATATCCTGCCCTGGCCTATCCCCTTTGTTTGTTTGAGCTCCTCCTATTGTACTAATCAGTGTTAGTTCTGGAGAACATGCAGGATACACATAACAATATCAGCAGCTGCTCAATGTTCTACACTCAGTTTTTCATAGATTTGTAGATACTGAGGCCAAAAGAGATTGTCAAATCATTAAATATGACTTCCCTACATATCACAGGCCTCTTGTAGAACACAGTAGTGAGCTTTGGACCAAGAAAGACATCTAGTTTCATTTGAAGACATTTAATGATGGTGACGCTACCACTTTCATTGTAATTTGGAAGACATTGATAAGGTGAGGGGAAGAGAATTGAGCCCAGGGCCATACTTGAGCATCTATACTTTCTTTCTACTTTTGTAACTATTTTGGGTAGGAATACATTTATTTATCTATTTTTACATAAATAGTTGCCCTGGCACAATTTCTAGTGTGGATACAGTTATATCTTTGCAAAAGTGCCTTACACTTAGGCTACGTCTAAACTACATGGCTCCATCGACAGAGCCATGTAGATTAGTTTACTCGAAAAAGGGAAATGAAGCGGCAATTTAAATAATCGCCGCTCATTTAAATCAAAATGGCCACCGCGCTGTGCTGATCAGCTGTTTGTCGGCACAGCACGGCAGTCTAGACAGGGATCTGATGACCCCAGAACCCTTCATTGGCAGATCCTGTAATCCTCAGCATAAAGGCTCTGCCGACGAAGAGTTCTGGGGTCGGCAGATTCCCGTCTAGACTGCCGTGCTGTGCTGACAAACAGCTAATTGGCACAGTGCAGCGGCCATTTTGATTTAAATAAAGCGGCGATTGTTTAAATCGTCGCTTCATTTCCCTTTGTCATCCTGCCTCACCTACATGGCACTGTCGACGGAGCCATGTAGTCTAGACACACCTCTAGGGTACGTCTACACTGCAAGTTTATTTCGGAGAAAGCAATTCTGGCAGATATCTTCCAGAATAACTTATTTCAAAATAGACCGTCTACAATACAGGGAAGCCTCAAAATTACTCCTAGGCAGGCTCCCCGAATGTGGATGTGCTATCTCGATTTAGAGCCCTAGGAGGCACTGAGGAGGCATAACTTAGAATGGCCCTGGTGAAAAGTTATTTTGACATAGCAGCAGTGGAACATCCACACATCCCCTCTTCTGAAAAAGCTTTTTTGGAAGAGGCATTATTCCTTGTGGAATGAGGTTTACCAACATCAGAAAAAGCCCTCCGTTATTTTGATTTTCTTAAGAAATAACACAATTGCAGTGTGGATGCTAGTATTTTTTTTCCCCAGAATAACGACTGTTATTCCAGAAAAATGGTGCAGTGTAGATGCGCCCTTAGTCCCCTTTCTAGACTGAAATAGCTATTCTGGCATAAAACATCTTTATGTTTCTATGACTGTCCATAGTAGAGGGCTTGTTTAGCTTTGTCTGTATTAATAGATCTCAAATAGTACAATTTTCTAACATAAACAAGCCCGTACCAACACTCCCACACCTTTATAATGACTTAACACACATACACACACACAAAGTCAGACTATTTTCAAGAGGGAAAATATGACACTCAGATGCTTGTCCCACAGATACTACAATGATGGGCACAAAATAAGAATCATAAATAAATAGCTCCTATATTGCATGCAGACTAACGAAAGTCAGTGCAGGGCTGTCATGGGGTTGACAGTCCCTTTAAGGCAGTGGTGCCTAAACTATTTCTGTCATGCCTCTAGGCAACAAATGGAAAAGTAATTTAAAAGGAAAGAGCCTATGTAGGCATTTGATTGCCTATCAAACATCTGGCCCTGATCAAATGTTATCAGGACTGAGCTCTTGAGGACAAGAGCTCTGTGTTGTTTCAGAAGAATCTACAGCCTGTTTAACTCTCTAAACTCAGTGATAAAATTATGGAGAAAAAAGAGGTGACATAGATTTTAGCTGGTTAAATCATGTTAGAACCCTAGATAAAGGGGACAGTGTTGGAAGATTCTGGATGCAAGTGGTGTATTTCTGAATCCAAGGTGCTGAGAGTGTAATGCCTGCAAAAGCATGATCTGGGATGTCCCTTCTTACAAGAGGGTAGAATAGGGCACTAGTAGTAAGGGATTTCCCTCTTATTCAGTCTTGGCAAATGCACACAACTTCATGAATATGGAGCAATAAACATGTGGAAAAAGCTAAGCTGCATTGAAATTTATCACAGAAATGGTCTCCAGAAGTTAAAGTGTAACATAACATCCAGTCCTCAGAAAAACAAAAATTAAAGTAAGAAGCAGTGGGCATAAATACAAACAGCCACTGTAACAAACCAAAAATTATAATTGCCTAGTTAAGTAATCTAGCTTGCCATACATGTGGTAGCACCAGAGTATTTGAAATTAGAGTTAGTCAGAATACAGAATTTCCATATTGTTAAATATTCCAGGCTTCTGAAATTTAGCTTTTTGTCCTGGATTTACATAAAAGTAGAAATCTCTAAATATCTAGCCAAATGGAAATTCTGAAATTTTGTATTTTGAAACATCAAAGCATCCATAGCAAACCATTTTTCTTCAGAATGGTATTGAATATATACATAATAAATTTAATATTATAAGTATACATATTATAAAAACCAAGATGAAATGAAAAAAACAGAACAAAACAAAATACTCTATTCTCATTTTGAACAATTTTACAACTTTTTTGTTTGAAACTATGTCAAATTTGATACATTCCTGTAAAACATTTTGATTTTGTCCAAACACAATTTTCCAAAGGAAACCTGTCCCACTTACTTTTTTGACAGTGCTACCTTTTAGTTCTTCATAGTCTAAGATTAAATCTATCCAACCCCACCATTTGCAGATGGAACAATGGGCCTTTTCCACCAGGATATTAGGGTATGATGCTGTGATAACTGTGTAAACAGAGAACAAAAGAAAGAGAACAAAACAAAGATCAGCTTTTTCAAAGTATCTGAGGGTGTATCTACACTGCAATGTTATTTCGATATAACTAGCATTATTTTGAAATAACAAAGCGAGCGTCTACACAGCCATTTCATTCTTTTGAAATAATTTCAAAATACAGGCAGTCCCCGGGTTACGTACAAGATCGGGACTGTAGGTTTGTTCTTAAGTTGAATTTGTATTTAAGTCGGAACTGGTACATATTGTAGGGGAAACTCTAGCCAAACATTTCTCCAGAGCTCAGTTTTATTCTCCCACACCTCACTTCCCTCAGTCCTTTATTCTCAAGCTGAGGTGTCTGCTGAGAAAAGCCACTCCACGTCTCCCTGGTCTGCTGGGGGGGAGGTGCTAGCTTCGCGTCTCCCTGGTCTGCTGGGGGGAAGCAGCTAGTGCGGGGTTGCCTCAACCCGTTTTTAAGTAGAGATCTGATGTAAGTCGGATCCATGTAACCCGGGGACTACCTGTAATGGCCAGCTTATTCTATGAAGAATAAAGTCTATTCCAGAATACTTATTTTGAAATAAGGCATGTGTCAATGCTCCAATGCTGTTTTGAAATAAACCCTCACCAGGGCCATTCTAAGTTATTCCTCCCCAGTGCCTCCTAGGGCTCTAAAATGAGATATCACATCTACATTAGGGAAGCCTACCTCGGACTGATTTTGAGGCATCCCTGCAGTGTAGATGTGCTATTTTGAAATAAGCTATTTTGGAATAACTATTCCAGAATAGTTTATTTCGAAATAGCAGTGCAGCATAGATGTTCCCTCAGAGAATAAAAAAGAAGGAATAAAACGACTTCACATATATACATAGGTAGGCTAAATCCTCTCTCACATGTGTAGGCTACAGAAGTCTCTGAAGTTCTACAAGTGCCTGTGAAAATCTACACTTCTTATTGGGCAGCAGAGCAGTACTCCACAGTTACTCATTTTAACATGCATATCTCCCTAACTCTTCTACAAGAGGGGTGGGGAAACTGATCTGCAACTACTGCACAAACATGTACAGAGGCTATGAGATGCTTTCTGTTATGGCCTCTTCATCACCAGTGGGATTGAGAATTCTCTCCCCATGGAACGTCCAAGTATATAGCTTGTTGATACTGGATGTGTCTTAAGGAAAGACTTTGAGGCTATAGGGCAGATTTTTGAAAAACATCTCATGGATTTAAGAGCACAAATTCCATTGACTTTCAATGGGACTTGAGGTCTTCACCTTCTAAAGTTCCCTCCATAAGCAAGACTCCTCTTTAATGTTGAAAAGTTTTCCATGAAAAATCATTCATTAGCTTGGGTTCCCTTAAGGTTAGCTGCTGCCATTCTGAACTTAGTCTGTTAAAGTGAAGAAAAATGATCAACCCATTTGTGTGGTCTTCTTTAATTCCTGCTGCGAGGCCAATACACACTGTATAAGCAGTTTACAAAAATGTGCTGTGTAGCACTTCCCAAAGCCACTGGTGCCAGCTGAAAAGCTATTTTTCAGTCTTTCGCAGATAAAGGAAAGCACTTAAGGAATGAAAGCTTTAGTTTGACATTTCTGTGCTAACTAAACCTTGGCTCTAAAGACAAATAGTTATAAATTGGCCTAACAATAGAAAAAAACATTTGACATTTAAACTATCCTTAGATGGACTATTTCAGGGGTGAACTGATCACTTTATTTCTCTCTTAGGAAACAAAATCATACCAAAATAATCCCAAAACTAATAAGAAAAAAAAAAAGATGCAAATATTGTCAAGTATTGTCTTAGTATTTCACTCAGTAGGTTCATTCCACAATTAGCACAGGTTTGTAAACTTCTGAAAATGTAGAGATAAAATATTACTGTAGAGCTATTTATATCACAGAGTACTATACCATTCTTTAATCACACGTAGCATAAACAACTTTGTGTTAATCCAGAAGAAACATCAAAGTATTTATAGGTTATGGTTTGAGTTTTCCCGTCTACAATTTGTAGAAGCACTAGACAAAGCTGAAAGTTGTTGCTAGTTTCCAACATTGGCCTACTCCAGCCCTCTCTCATCAAAGCAACTTGGAGCCAGGAGAGAAGCACCTCTCCATGGCCACTGCAGCGCTAGTAGGCACAGTTGGGGTATGTCTACACTACCCCGCTAGTTCGAACTAGCGGGGTAATGTAGGCATACCGCACTTGCAAATGAAGCCTGGGATTTGAATTTCCCGGGCTTCATTTGCATAAGCCGGGCGCCGCCATTTTTAAATCCCGGCTGGTTCGAACCCCGTGCTGTGCGGCTACACGTGGCACGAACTAGGTAGTTTGAACTAGGCTTCCTAGTTCGAACTACCTAGTTCGTGCTGCGTGTAGCCCTGCGGCATGGGGTTTGAACCAGCCGGGATTTAAAAATGGCGGCGCCTGGCTTATGCAAATGAAGCCCGGGAAATTCAAATCCCGGGCTTCATTTGCAAGTGCGGTATGCCTACATTACCCTCCTAGTTCGAACTAGGAGAGTAGTGTAGACATACCCTTGGGGAAAAAGCGCATGTCCCCTGGCTGGGGCAGGTCCAGGTTCATCTGCCCTCTGTGATCCCCAGCCACAGTGAGGAATGCAACAAATGGTGCACTTCCACCTTATTCCCTGCAGAAGAAGAACAGCAGGCAATGTTCCTGTACCAATTGGGGGGGGACGACGACTCCAGCCCTCCCACCCTCCCTAAGGAGCACCTGAGGTGTGGGAAGCTTGGGGATAGGGCAGTCCCAGATGGGAGAGAGTGCCCTGAGCCAGCCACTTTCACGTCTGGTGATTCTAGATCTTTTCTGTTTGCTTTAAGGAGAAACCATCTCATTCCAGATACATCCCATTTTCCTGGCACAACCAAACCCTTACCTTGCTTCAAGTTATGATAAGAGGACGCTGTATTATAAATTTGATGGTTCTTGCTCTTACAGTTTACGAAGAAACAAAAGACAGGACTGTGCAGCACTTTAAAGACTAACAAAATGGTTTATTAGGTGATGAGCTTTCATGGGCCAGACCCACTTCCTCAGATCAAATTGTGGAAGAAAACTGGCATGACCATATATACCAAAGGAATACAATCAAAAAAAGTGAACACATATAAAATGGACAAATTGGATTTTAGAACAGAGGGGGAATGAAGGGGGGAGGTTAGTGTCTATGAGATGATATTACGGGTGATAATCGGGGAAGTTATCTTTGTAATGGGTAAGATAATTAGCATCTTTGTTGAGGCCCATTTGTAAAGTGTCAAATGTAAGCATGAATGACAGTTCAGAGGCTTCCCTTTGTAGTCTTGTGTTAAAGTCTCTTTGAAGCAGGATGCATGTAGTGAGGTCGTTGAGACAATTCCCAGTCTGGTTGAAAGGCAAGAAACAGTGCAGAGAATCTAATCTCAAACATATAAGTTGAACCATCTAGTAAAAGAGTTTTGATCACACACTTTAACAAAGGTGGATATTCTAAACCATCTTTCAACTAGAAATTCCACCTGTTTCACTCAAAAATTCCCGGAAGAGTGATTTTTTTAATTGAATGCCCAGTGTCCTATCACTCTGACATTCAATTAGTTTCTCCCAAATGTCATTTGAGAGACAGAACAAGGTCACTACATCAGCTACACAAGGTTGGATAATTCAGGCACTTAGGGGTGTATTTCCTTCAAAACAATAGAGCAATATTGCCAACCCCAACTGTTCAAAAATCATGTCAGGCTCACCAAAAATCATGACTTTCGCTTTAAACTCATGACATTATTTAAAAATAATAGATTTGGTATGCTTTTTATTCACCTTCTGCCTCTTAAGCTCACACTGGCTCCACGAATACTCAGTAATTCATATTCTGTTTCATGAGTAGTATCAGTTAACCACAGGAATGGAATGCCTACACCTGTTTCATTCTTTGTTTTCCAGAGATTTAACTGTCTCCTGAATGAAAATATCTTGTTGTACAGGACAAAAAGAAAAAAAAATCTTGCTGCTCCCCTCAGTGAGACATTTAGAAAAGTCAGTTTATCAAAAATATCAGCAAAGTAAGCCAAAAGCACACCCGTTGGGGATCACATACTGGCTGCTTTGCTGATACTATAATCCACTAGAGAAAGTCAAATTTTGTTTCTCAGTTCATAAACATATTGCAACACTTTCCCTCAATAGCCACATGACTTCCACATGAAGCAACAAAGTACTGTGCTCCACACCCATTTCTGCACACAACATTGCAAAGAGTTGCGCCCTTGTGGGCTGCATCTTGATAAAGTACTTTTTTTATAGCAGAATTCTGAACATCAGTAATTTCCTGATCCATGTGACAAGTTGCAAGGTCTTTGTGCTGTATTGGCACCAAGCAATTTGAAACACAGAAGAGCCTCCACCAGTGAAGAGTCCAACACAGGCTTCCCACTTGAACTCACAAGAAGTTAGGAATTTGTTGAAAATATTAACCAGTTCAGATCTGGTTGCAGGCATTTCAACTGTCTTGCAGAACATAAAATCTTCCAATACTGATATTTTCTAAGAGTACCCAACATAAGTAATTAAAAGAGCTTTTGATATATTTGTTGCTTCATCCAACTAGATTCCATTTAACTGGATGACAACTGAGAGATCAGCTGTGCACTGATAGTTTTCTGACATGTCAGGGATTTGGCAGCTGACCATGTTGTCTGATAGCGATGTGGTTTTTCATTTCTCTGCTGCGCTGTCACCAGCCATTGTCCTGCAAATATCAGCTGCAGTTGGGATAAAAAATTTTTTCCTAGTTGTCTAAGGCTTTTTATTTTAGGCATTGTGGTTTGTAACTTGATATGATGATTTAAAGGCATGCAGGATTGGATGACATATTTTTCAATGTGTTTGTTAATTTCTTGTAGCTTTCATTAAAAAAAAATCTCTGTTCTTTCTTGTCAGATCGCCATGTTTCATTTCTAAAGGGCATATTCATTTCGTTGGCTTCAGGCAATCATTTAGTAAAGTGTATACATTACACTTCAAGGTCTAATTTCGCTGTTAACTGTAATGAAAGAGAAACCAAAATCCAAATATATGTCATCATATTTTCTTACATTTGCAGATATTTGTCTCTGTTTTGCCATTTCAGCTCCTGCCCTTTTTTAAAAAAAATTACCATCTTTTGACAAAAGGCACCAATCCATTTTCCACCATGTAATGACATGAAAAAATATCAAACTCACTAGCAGATTAAGTACTATATAATTCCTTGTTGTAATAGCAGGATATCCTATACTAAACTGGGTGTCAAGCATGTTAGTTGTTGCTATAGAAATGATCACTGCTTTATAATTAAATACATTTAACACACTACTGTTTACTGCATATACAGCCTTGTATTGGCCAAAAAAATCCTTTCTGGTTAAATCAGTTGCAAAACGTTTATGCATACTATTTCAATGTGTATAATTGTTAAGACTGTGTTCCTGTTATGTTACAATAATTTTAAAATGTAAAAAATGCCTTGAGCATCATGCTTCCCTGTATTTTCCTCCATGCCGTCTGAGACGGTACACCTCACCATTTGAAAACCACTGTGTTAAAATCATGAGTGTTTTACTTGTGATGTAAGATAGAAAGCACCAATACAAAAGTTGCCATTATAGAGCCATCACATTGCCTCAGTTTGAAAGCAGCTATTTGCATATATATTTGCATGTATATACAACCACACTTAAGTTGCGGTCCTCAGCATGTGCTGTATCATTGTGGCCCCCGGGGTCTCCAAAGTTGAGTAGCCCCAAGCTAGGGAGCAAATTCCACATGTGTTGACAGAACTAGCAAGACCAGTGGGTTCTTTAGATTTACTGGAATCAATTCTTTTATCCATATCAAGGCCACGCAGTTCTAAATTATTATAACACAGGTTTCATATGAAGGTTTTAATACAGGAGGGTGTTTCTTTGACCCTGTCCTTTTGAGTGTTTCATATTCTCCCATCGCCTTTCACCGTGACATTTTTTTTTATTAACACAACACTTGACTAGTTTATAGAGCTTATATTGAACATAGGGTGATGTACCAATATTATTGGAATCATCCTGATATTAGGGGCTTTATCTTATACACACAAGCTTTCTCTCTCACCCCTCAAAAAAGGTGTCACCATTTTTCACATATAAAAATAAAGGAGAGCATTTCAAACTCCTTTTTCAAGGAGATCAGGATAATCTCCTGATGGATATCACATATAAGTAGAAGGCATAATTACATACAAGGTTACAAAAACACTGATCCTGGAGAATGGAGATTTAATCTTACCATAAAAGCTACATATTTTTTTGTGACAGTAAGATTGATGTGAGCAAAATAAATTATGCAAATGTGTAGATATGAAACTGGGACTAATTAAGCAGCAAGGTCATGTACATTTGAAAGGAAGTGCAGATTCAAATATCTCTAGTGATGTAGTTATGAAGGGGAAGCAGAAAATGGAATTTAAAGGTGTTTAAAGCAATTCAAGTATTACCACTCATAGCATGTTTTAAACAAAATATTGGATTTCCTGAGAAGGTCCCAAATTATCACAGAGCCTCTCCAAGAACATAAACTGGGGTGCGTTTTTTAGCTATTCTTTGCAGAATTAAAGGACCAGCTTCACAAGAAACCAAGTCCATTCAAAGTCCATTGACTTCAATGTGAGCTGAGGCTCTTCTAGTCCTCTTAGGATCTGGCCCTGTTTATAGAATTTAACTACACTCCCACAATCAGATCTGCATAGACATGTTCTGTCGCATCCCTGATGCACCAAATTTTTATTATATTTATTTTAATATTTGTGATTCAGTAGCACCCAGAGGACATGCTGATACCCATTGTTCTGGATGCTCTACAAATGCATATTGAAAGACACTCCCTACCCTGAAGAGTGTGGAATCTAAATTGACCAGAGAGCCAAAGGATGGGAGAGAAAACAAAGGCACAGAAAGGTGAAGTGACCTGCCCTAGGTCACAAAGTAGGTCAGTAGCAGAGTCAGAAAAAAGCTCATGAACTCCTGACTCCCATTCTAGTGCCCTAATCATTAGACCATGATAAGGCTGACATGGGCCATAGTCTGTATTATTTAAAGAGTTAAATTATTGTACTATTATGAAAATAGTTGACATATTTGTATCATGTATTATGAATATACTTTAAAATATATGAAGTGGTGATTTCAGCCATGTGTAACCCCTTTAGTTCAGTTCTTTTATGCCCTCTCTGATATTTGGAATGGAACATCAGTGCTTAATTAAAGAATGTGATCAGAGACACGAAAAAGAAGACTACTATAAACATAATTCAGAAAAGCATGACAAACAGGGATGTGTAATGATTCTGTGGTTTGAATAGATGTCACTGTCTAGCAGAACCCTTTGTCTGAGGAAAGGCAGTACCACATTGCTTGTGGGAATGTCTTTCACTCTATCAGTCTTCTATTTATCTTGTTTTCAAAAGTCTGTGTGAGTCTTATTCATATGCTGACCTGCCCCAAAGGTAGGTGTAGGTCTCTCAATGAGAAAGATTGAAGAAAGCGTTGAGAAAATTCGTACTGGCAAGCCGTTTAGGTTGATGAGCATTGATTGGACAAAATGTGAATCCTGGCAGTTTTCCCTCCTTCAAGAATTTCAACACTTATGTGGCTATTTCTATATTGGTCTGTTTACGTTTGCATGCTATGCCCTGTCTGCAATATCTCAGGATGTTGGTTCCAAACGCTCAATTCTCGTTACTTTTTCTTTTGTCAGTTTAAGGGTCAATTTGGTTCCCATTAAAGTTCTTGGGAGTCTTTCCCTTCTTGTTAATAGGAGTTGGATTGGGTTTGTGTTCATGAAAGACTAGATGTTGACAAGGCTGTCTTACACAGTTTAGCAACAACAGGACTTGTGGCTTCCCTTGTACTGTACAGCCCATGTACCATGAACATGAGATGCAAAAGCATGACAGTCTTAAGGAGTTAGCTTCTCTATATTTCCACTGAACTGGTTCCACTTGATCATGCGCAGAGCCTACTTTCTCACAGCACCGAGCTTTTTAAGGGTGAGGGGATCATTCAGTCTACAAACTTGTCCAAGCCTTTGCATCTTTGCAAAGGCTGTCAGGGAGGGTTATTGTACTGTGGACAAATGTACACTAGAAAGAGAAATGAGAACAACAGCTCATTTCTTTAAGGGATGATGTCTCGGGCCTCTGTTTGCCAGAAGCTGGGTGATAGGGGCAGGATCACTTGATGTCCTGTTCTGGTCATTCCCTCTGGGTGTTATGGCCTTGGGCACTGTCAGAAGACAGGACACCGGGCAAGATGGAAGTCTGACCCATTATGGCTGACCCATTATGGCTGTTCTTATGGCTGTTGAGCAGCTTTGTGACAGTAATGACATTGTATGGATAATGGGGAGAGGAGAGACACTGATGCCAGAGCCCTGAGCTCAGCCTCCCAAAATGTAGGCAAATAGGGGTTAAATTGTAGGGTTTGAGGTTCTAGTGAATGTGATGTAGCATCTCTCAGTGGGCCAGTTAATGTTGACCTGAATTGAACAGAGTCTGCTGATATACAGAGATATTTTCAAAAGCATCCAGCTGCTGTTGCTTTTCAATGGCGCTTGGTTGCCTAATCTTCCCCAAAAGCTTCTTGCTACTAGTTGTTGAGCCCCTGCTGCAATGTGTTGAATGTCCACAACTGTCCATTTTATGTAAACGAGATCTGAAGGCTTCTCACCTTGAAGAACTGGCTGCATAGATGTGATCAGCTCCAAATCCCATAATATGTTCTGGTGGACCAGTAACACTATTCTAGTAACTAACTGTAATGTTTACATTTAAATAAATGTTTACTGTACATTGTTCCAAGTGATAAACAACTCCAATGTGTACACTATGTACTACTGCCCCATCCCAAACTTTGTGCATCTAAAATTCAAATGCTGTTATTGAAATGTAGAGAACACAGTGTCAGCTTAGATGAGGTTTAGACAAATAATAATTAAATTATAGCTAAAGAATTAGGATCTGTGTGGTCCAATATAAAAGGACAAAGTGGAATGAATTTATTGATGCAATAAAATCATCTCAGTGAAAATCTGGCTTTTAACAGCAGCACTGTGTTTGTAATCCTTATGTCTGTATCATGCTATTTATAATATGTACATTATGGGTCAGATATATTTCTTTCTCTTTGTAGACATATAAAAGCCTGTTAGCATACATCCTCAGCTCAGAAAAATTCATTGCATATGTTTAAAATAAGCAACATAAAATTGCTTTCATTGACTGCCTTTGCATTTATATTCAGAGCCGGTTTTGTAAATTTCATCCCCCCAAATAGACCCTTCCATCTCTTTCATGACAACAGTTTATTTTATACAATTTAAATTAGTCTCAGTGGTTGATAATACCCTTCAATATGTTTTATTATTGTTGGGACATGACTTTGGACACAACAGATGGACACACAATTTGGTATCCTATGTATTCAGACACAAACAATGAGCACACAGGAGCACATGGAGATGGGAGTCTTCAGTTACAGTTGTGTGTTTATTGTAGCAGAAGCTCAAATACTCCTTGTAGAAGCAAAGTTCTATCACTTGTTCTCCTCCCCCACAATCGAAGAAGGGAGTCCTTAGGTTTTCTTCATTTCCACTTTATTGTGTCAATTCTCCCCCTCCCCAGGTACATACTTCTGGTCTCAGTCTTGACTCAATAATAGTTCTCTAATTTCCCTACTAAATCCCCCCACCCTTGTTTAGGTCTATCCCTGTTATGACCTTTGTCACCATGTAAGGAGCTATTTTGGAGCAGTTGGCTGTCTTTGTCAGGGAATACCTTTAGGCTTATGGTTTTGGGGGTTTCCATGTGCATCTCTGTGGGCATCTTTCAGGTTGACTTGACACAGGTACAAAAACATGAAACATATCTGAAGCTCATTATGAGGCATTTTTTTCTGTTTTAACACTGGCACTTATGGACCTCAGTCCCCTAAACTCCTCCATATGTAGTCCCACCAATTTCATTTGGACTCCTCTTGAGGGTAAGAATTTTCAGGATTTGGTCAAAAGTGCTTAATCTTGCTCATGTTACTAGCGTAGGTAGACCCAGTGGTCTAAATTCTCTGATGTAAATGCGACAACTCCTTTGACTCCAAATTAATTGTGCCCATTTGAACCATTATTATGACTTCAGTAGGGATATTGGTACAAGCAAAGAAAGCAAGATTTGAGCTTTAATATTAGTCAAAGTCAAAAAATATATAGAGACCCCCTAAATGCATTGAAAAGGGACAAGAAGAAATAAATAAATGTTTCCTCCTACAGAAGTGACATGGACGTTTTCAATTCTAATTCACTGATGGAACAGGTTCTTTATTATTAAAATATAATTCAGATAGTGCTGCAAAACCTTATTAATGCTAATAGCCTTTACTCACATGAGTAATCCTTATTGGATTACTTACAGGAGATAGGGGCATGCGTGAGTGACTCTCAAGATCATTAACTGCTTTTAGTTATTTATATGCTTTGAAATGGGATGTTAAGCTTGACTAGGTTACTGTGGAAGCAGAAAAAGCTATTTTAAAAAAAAATGAATAAGGCAGGATAGAAAGAGAAATGATCTTTCTCAGCTTACCATTAAAGTTTTTTTTTAGCTCTGAAAACACAAAATGATAACAGTTAAGCCTTGAATGTTCATGAGTAGAACAAAAAGCCCAGTTATATGTAAGTTACTGCAGAGAAACGTCAGGAATAAATCTGCCTTTGGATGACAGTTTAAAGGAATCCAATTTTTCTAAACCTCAGAAGGGGCCCATAATATTTTAGCAAACTCATGGTCTATGGTGACATACAGTATAGTCATGGATTAACCCATCATACTTTAGGCCTGAAGGATTTATTGTACGTTACTCTGTTGACCCAAGCCCAGGAAGAAAGCAGACATATGCTGGTGGTCTATGCATGTAGAAATATTTACCATAATATCCACATAGGTTGGATTCTATGTACAATGCATTTTTTGTTTCTTCCCACCACCATAATGGAAAACAGTAGCTTCATTTTAATAGTAAAACTTACCCTTTTTGATTTTATAAAGTTTTGGGTGGTGCTGTCTCCAACAGGACACTGAATTCCACTCTCATTCACACTGGTACTAAATCCTGTGTAACTCCACTGGACTTTTTTGTACGGGGACTTGCCCTTTACATTTTAATTGATTTGTATATTTTATTGGGGCTATTTGACATCGTCTCTGAAGTATTTTATACAACAGACAGCAGATAGTTTATTTCCTGATGCACTTGATTATCACTTCAGATCATGTCTGAAAACTCTTCACTTTCTCCTGTGGCAAGGGCAATGATACTCAGTTTTACACTAACCCAGGAGTGGGCAAAAGGGCTTCCGTGGGCATGATCTGGCCCACCAAGTGAGTTGATCCAGCCCACGGAGGCCCTGTTACTTCCCCCATCCCCAGGCCAATCAGGGCTTTGGGTCAGCGGGAGCGTGTGAATTCTCTTCCTGACATGCAAGGGGCTCAGTACTGAAAATTTGTCAGTTTTATAATGTGTTCACTTTTTTCATTTTTTTCATTGTATTCCTTTGGTATATATGGTCATGCCAATTCTCTTCCAGAATTTGATATGAGAAAGTGGGTCTGGCCCACGAAAGCTCATCACCTAATAAACCATCTTGTTAGTCTTTAAAGTGCTGCATAGTCCTGTCTTTTGTTTCAGCAAGATCAGACTAACACGGCTACATCTCTATTAAGATTATACCCGGTATTTACTACTTTGACATGAAAATCTTGGCATTACCTAGAAGTCTTGGATAAACACTGAGGGCAAAGTCCTAGCTCCCAGTCAATGGCGGTTTTTTTTATTTATTTATTTTATTTTTATTTTATTTTTTTGTAACATTGGCTCCAGTGAAGCTAAGATTTCACCTTAAGGGGAGAATATAATTGTTCCACATGTGAGACTTGCATTCATGTTTCATGTGGTAGCTATGAATTTAGCACTGAAGGGTTTAAATGTCAATTCTACATATGCACTAAGTGCAAAGAAAAAGGCCCAAGCCTGCAAATGTGCTTCACTTAATCACAAGAGTAACATTAAGCCCACAGGGTAAATTCTTGTTCACATTAAAGTGCATCAGAGTTTTGCCACTGACTTCAGTGCAACTAGGATTTCACCCACGATATTTGCTGGATTAAAGCCTAAAGATTTTTTGTTTGTTTGTTTTTGCCATTGGGGACACTTAACTATCTCTTTCCTTCCATACACTGGTCTCTTTGCACCAATTGGAAGGGGACTGAAATACATGCATAAGAAGATCAGTGTCTCTTGTTACTTTCCACAGTGTGGTTATGTATTGCTGCCAAAGATACCATTTCAGAGGAACATAGGTGTTGTGCAGGTGCCCAGTATAGCCAATAGGAGACATCCCCTCAGGTCCTGAGGGGAGCATAAATAGGAAGACCTTATACACCAATTCTCTTCACTGTGGGTGAATTTCATTCATTCACTGTCATGGATGTTGAAAAAGGGTGTTTGGGTCTTTCAAGTTTTCATGTAGTTTTTTTTAAATGATATGATCTTGACAGCATTTTAATAGACAAATGGTCATGAGCCATACCAAAGAGATGAGTTTTCATAGAATCATAGAATACTAGGACAGGAAGGGACGTCAAGAGGTCATCGAGTCCAGTCCCCTGCCCTCATGGCAGGACCAAATACTGTCTAGACCATCCCTGATAGACATTTATCTAACCTACTCTTAAATATCTCCAGAGATGGAGATTCCACAACCTCCCTGGGCAATTTATTCCAGTGTTTGACCACCCTGACAGTTAGGAACTTTTTCCTAATGTCCAACCTAAACCTCTCTTGCTGCAGTGTAAGCCCATTGCTTCTTGTTCTATCCTCAGAGGCCAAGGAGAACAATTTTTCTCCCTCTACCTTGTGACACCCTTTTAGATACAGGCAGTCCCCGGGTTACGTACAAGATAGGGACTGTAGGTTTGTTCTTAAGTTGAATCTGTATGGGTATGTCTACACTACCCTCCTATTTCCCTCCTCCTTATGACACCTTTTTAGATACCTGAAAACTGCTATCATGTCCCTCCTCAATCTTCTCTTTTCTAAATTAAAGAAACCCACTTCTTTCAGCCTTCCTTCATAGGCCATGTTCTCTAGACTTTTAATCATTCTTGTTGTTCTTCTCTGGACCCTCTCCAATTTCTCCATATCTTTCTTGAAATGTGGTGCCCAGAACTGGATACAGTACTCCAACTGAGGCCTAACCAGTGCAGAGTAGAGCGGAAGAATGACTTCTCGTGTCTTGCTCACAACACACCCAGAATCATATTTGCATCCCAGAATCATATTTGCTTTTTTTGCAACAGCATCACACTGTTGACTCATATTTAGCTTGTGGTCCACTATAACCCCTAGATCCCTTTCTGCCATACTCCTTCCTAGACAGTCGCTTTCCATTCTGTATGTGTGAAACTGATTGTTCCTTCCTAAATGGAGCACTTTGTATTCGTCTTTATTAAACTTGATCCTGTTTACCTCAGACCATTTCTCCAATTTGTCCAGATCATTTTGAATTATGACCCTATCCTGCAGATTAGTCGCAATCCTTCCCAGCTTGGTATCATCTGCAAACTTAATGGCTACGTCTACACTGGCCCCATAAAACGGAATAGTCATGCAAAGCAGGTAAGTCAGAATAGGGAAATCCATGGGGGATTTAAATATCCCCCGCGGATTTAAATAAACATGTCCGTCGCTTTTTTTCCGGCTTGGGGAAAAGCCGGAAAAAAGCGTCTAGACTGGCGCGATCCTCCGGAATAAAGCTCTTTTCCTGAGGATCTCTTATTCCTACTTGAAAGGGCTTTATTCCGGAGGATCGCGCCAGTCTAGACGCTTTTTTCCGGCTTTTCCCCAAGCCGGAAAAAAAGCGGCGGACGTGTTTATTTAAATCCGTGGGGAATATTTAAATCCCCCGTGGATTTCCCTATTCTGACTTACCTGCTTTGCATGACTATTCCGTTTTATGGGGCCAGTGTAGACGTAGCCAATAAGTGTACTTTTATGCCAATATCTAAATCATTGATGATGATATTGAACAAAGCCAGTCCCAAAACAGACCTCTGTGGAACCCCACTTGTTATACCTTTCCAGCAGGATTGAAAACCATTAATATTTACTCTCTGAGTACGGTTATCCAACCAGTTATGCACCCACTTTATAGTAACCCCATCTAAGTAGTATTTGCCTAGTTTATTGATAAGAATATCATGCGAGACCGTATCAAATGCCTTACTAAAGTCTAGGTATACCACATCCATCACTTCTCCCTTATCCACAAGACTCGTTATCCTAACAAAGTAAGCTATCAGAATGGTTTTACATGATTTGTTCTTTACAAATCCATGCTTGCTGTTCCCTATCACCTTACCACCGTTCAAGTGTTTGCAGATGATTTCCTTAATTATTTGCTCCATTATCTTCTCTGGCACAGAAGCTAAAGTAACTGGTCTGTGGTTTTCCTGGATTGTTCTTATTTCCCTTTTTATAAATGGGCACTATATTTGCCCTTTTCCAGTCCTCTGGAATCTCTCCTGTCTCTCATGATTTTCCAAAGCTGATAGCTAGAGGCTCAGATACCTCTTCTATCAGCTTCTTGAGTATTCTAGGATGCATTTCATCAGGCCCTGGTGACTTGCAGGCATCTAACTTTTCTAAGTGATTTTTAACTTGTTCTTCTTTTATTTTATCTTCTAGACCTACCCCCTTCCCATTAGCATTCTCTATGTTAGACATTCCTTTCAACTTCTCGGTGAAGACCAAAACAAAGAAGTCATTAAGCATCTCTGCCATTTCCAAGTTTCCTTTACTTTTTCTCCCTCCTCACTGACCAGTGGGCCTACCCTGTCCTTGGTCTTCCTTTTGCTTCTAATGTATTTATAAAAAGTCTTCTTGTTTCCCTTTATTCCTGTCACTAGTTTAAGCTCATTTTGTACCTTTGCCTTTCTAATCTTTCCCCTGCATTCCTGTGTTGTTTGACTATATTCATCCTTTGTAATTTGTCCAAGTTTCCATTTTTTATATGACTTCTTTTTTATTTTTAGATCATGCAAGATCTCATGGTTAAGCCAAGGCGGTCTTTTGCCATATTTCTCTCTTTCCTACGCAGTGGAATAGCTTGCTTTTGGGCTCTTAACAATGTCCCTTTGAAAAACTGCCAACTCTCCTCAGTTGTTTTTCCCTTCAGTCTTGATTCCCATAGGACCTTTTAAGGAAGCACATGAATAAAGAGACTTGATGCATTGTATATAAGTGGAGGGAGGCAACTCAGTTATAGAGTCAGTATAGCAGAAGGCAGGACAACGACAGTGGGTAAAGAGTATTTCTCTTTTACAGAGAATGGCCTTGAGAAATGGAGTAACAAAAATGGGAATATTTGTTTATATTTTATATTGACTACAAACTGCTTGCCTGAAATCTTGACATCTCATGGGAACCCCAGATAAATGTCATAATAGACATCCATCACAACTGAGTCTAAACAAATATAATACATATTTGGTTCCCATTTCTCCACTAGCCCTTCCAAGATCTGCAGTTACTTTCAGTGACTGTTGTGGAAAAGAGTAAAAGGCTTGGAATGTGTGCTAAGTATAGGGCTAAGACCCTGCTAAACTTCAATGGTGTGGGAGCCATGCCATCCATAAAATAGCATATGCTCCAGCTTACACTGTACTGTTTAGAAAATAAACTGTAGTACATGGAAACCATTCTGCATGCATTGTGTGCTAGAGATTCAATATGTACCTGAATAGGGGTCCACATATCTTTATGGGGATGGAAGGACAAATCAGAAAAGGTGTCTTCCTCCTCTTTCTTCACCAGCCCCTGGAACCACTCCATATAGTGTAAATAAGTCCCTGAAGTTGTATCTGTGCCTGTTGACATCTTACTTTTATGTTGTTTTTACTTGTATTGACTATTTAGAGTGTAAACACTGGAGGTGCCTTGTTCCATGTCTATGGGCTCCAAAATAACTCTAATAAAGTAACAAAGGATTTTTATGTTTTAATACATTAGGAACAAAATCAATCCTAGCAATAGCATTAGATCATTATTAGATGCAGAGGGATTTGATTTCGAAAAGGCAGAAGTATTCATAAATATTTCTCTTCTTTATTCAGAAAGAAGCAGGACGAGGTCCTCATATCATAAGCAGAGGTTGTAAGACCATATGTGCCGTCTGCTGGGGAATGAAGCAGGGATAGCCTTCTTCTGTGGCATGTGGGTGAGGGTCACTCACTAGAATTATTTAGGTATATGTCACCTATTCATTTCCCTGCCACTTCAGGGATCTCAGATACAGTGCATCTCACTCACCCTCCTGTTCTCTGGCTGTAGCACATAACAGTACCATTTCCAGTGAACTGTTATGCTTTGTTGGGTTTAGTGTGGGGGTGTTCAGTGGTGTTGATGGCCTGTGATGTATAGTAGGTCAAATCTAGCAGTGCCTTCTGGTGTTAAATTCTACAGGTCTATGAAACTTTCCATGTTGGATGTCTGAGTCACATGGAATTTTTTGGCAGTCCTGGTCAGAATAATTTGTTCCGTGTTTTCTCAGAGTATATTCAAGGATTAGAGCTGTGCAGGGGGTGGAAATTCCATTTTGTGAAGGATTTCAAAATTTTCCATGAAGGAAAATTCCATATTCTATTTTTATGTCTGTTTGATTTTGACCTCTTACTTGTTTTTATTCTGAAACATACAATATAATGTATAGAATGTCAAAATAAAAAATGAAACCTTCTTTTCTGCAAATGTCATAACAGGATATTTCAACATTGTCTCCTTTTTTGGGGAGAACGATGGATTTTGCAAAACAAAATTTCAGCTACATTGACTTGATTCTGATGGAATTTTTTTTCTAACAAAAAATGGTCCCATCACCGTTTTTCTGATCAACTCTATTTGCGATAAGTGCATTCTTTTGTTTGCTCATGTTAATGTATTATTACATCATTTGCTTGAGAATCTTTGTTACAAGGGTTTGAACTTCAGCAGAAGAGTGACATGATCACAGGCTATTTATTACACAGGATCCCTGCCTTGTTCTGTGCGTTGGTCAATTGATGTATAATGGTTCTGTAGTGAAAGAGTCTGTTGTTCTTGGGTCCCCTACATCTTTTATTGCAGAACCTGGGAGGTGTATTCTGAACACATTAAGTTCAATGCAATACAAAATTTTCCAGGGGAGAGGGGAGGGAAACAGACCTAGCATCTTACATGAGACATTCAAAATTAGTGTGTCTTTTTCCATTAATTTCTTTGTGCTTCAATTCCCTGCCTGTACAATGGGATAATACCATGTTTTCACAGTGGCATTGTGAAATGATGAGAGGTATGGAACAGACTTTCTGTATGAGGAGAGAATAAGTATGGGACTTTTCAGCTTGGAAAACAGATGACCAACATTGGATATGAGAGAGGTCTATTAAATCATGACAGCTGTGGAGAAAGTCAATAAGGAAGAATTATTTATTCCTTCTCATAATACAAGAACTAGGGAGTCAGCAAATGGAGTTAATAGGCAAATTGGCCACTGTCAGAAGACAGGATACTGGGCTAGTTGGACATATGTTCTGACTCAGTATGGACATTCCCATGTTTTTATGTGAACATAAAGGTATTCACATTTGTTAAGCACTCAGTGCTAGCGATTAACTCTGTAGAAAAGCCCACAAGGAAACTAATATTTCTGTATTCAGGACATAGTCTGAATACTGTGAATTAAATAAGATCTCGGGCCATACAGTGAACAATAAGCATAAAATGAAATATTGAATAGCTGATTGTTACATGAGCACTGTCCACAGTCCTGTGCACTAACTCAGACAGGAGTCCTGTGGGGGAAAAAACATATGCGATCACGTCATTAAATATGCATTTGGATAAGGAGACCAAATTAAGGTATTACTAGTAACTCTATCTAACTGTTTCCTAACTTGATTGTTTGACTTTGCAACCTCAGTGTTTTCTGATGTAGATTTTTGTATGGAAATATTATATATATTAAACATAGATTAGAAAATATGTTACTGTCTTCTTAGCATGATTTAATCTTCATCACACTCAGAGCTATTTTCTTCTAGAGTCATTTTTCATTTCTGGGAGCTAAATCAAAACTTACTGGTAGAAACCTACAAGCAGCCTGAGGAAAAAAATGGAATAAAATATTTTCACACATGAATAACTCTGTGTAGACTACTCCCTTTCAGCATATAGACTCTTTAATGTCTAATGTCTCATATCCTTTTCATTTGTCGTGTATGGCTAAAACAGTACACTGCACTGGAGAATACTGTGACTGTGATTTATCATTGCTCCTTTAATCAAGGAACTGTTCTTTCAGATAAGCTGTCTTGCCTGAAATGCTATCCCTGCGGGACCATTTAGTCTGATTGGAAAAACAGTGGCAAACTCCATAGCCCTTTTTGGTTCAAAAACCAGAACACTCTCTTCTTCTATTTCTTTTCCTCTGAAGGTATTTACAATAATTTTCCACGTCTACTCTGCTTTTTGCAATAAAACTCAGCACTGTGTCCTGTCCTGAGAGAAGGCTGAGCTTGGTGACAAGCAAAAAAACCACAAAGGCTGCTTCATTAAACTGGTAAGTACTGAATACTATTCTAATTCTGGCAAATTATGGGGCAAATGTTGCCGTGCATACTCAGGGTTAGATCATTGCCTCCACATCCTTGAGTTAAGTAAACTGCAATCTAACAGGTCCAGGCTGGATATGTGGGATGAGGGAAGAGAGAGCAGAGTCTGAGCTTACTTGCCCTTCTCTTGACCCTGTGAAAGCCTCTATGTGCACATACCATGCAGATTTTTGCTGCATGGGTTAGAGGTGAGGCACCTCTGCATGGGGTTATGCAGATTCACATAATCCATGTCTACTTGCACAGTGAACCTTGCTAAAAGGGGGTTTTAGGAGTAGCTACAGTAAAGGATGATTCATGAGCAAGGTTTCTGCACTAATCGTGGTGTCAAAGGAATCAGGGGATTAGGAAACTTTGTGGCCCACAAAGTCCCCTCATGGATAGTCCTGGCTGAATATCTCCCAAACTCTAGCCTGTCATGCATTTAGAGGACAAGATCCCATGTCCCATTCCATGGAGGATCAAACCTTGCCATTCCTATGTGACTATTTAAAAGGAGCTCTGGAACTCTCCTCTGGTGATGTTTCCTGGCTTCTCACTTAAGCTTTTCCAGCTTAGGGAACAATCAAGACCATGGTCCTTACTCAGGTAACATTGCCACTGGATTCATTTGGCCCCACTTCTGCCATACTGCTGTAATCTAAATAATAACTTACACTGCAAGCAGTGCCATTGAAACCAAGTTCAGAGTAAGGGCAGAAGAGTCAGGTCCCTTGAGGTAAATTTAGGGGGATGGTATCACCTAAGTCTACAGAGATTTAGCTGTCCATGCATATTATGAAGTACAGGTTGTACCTCTGTAGACCAGGACTCTCTGGTCCAGAAACATCTGTGTTCCGGCAGGAGCACAGACATTCCAGGATCAGAGAGTCCCGACTCCTGCCATACTGTGAGGAGACTGGGAGATTGGGAGTGAGGCAGGAGACAGGGGAGACAGGGGAGACTGGGAGTGAGGCAGGAGGGGGACAGCAGGCCAGTGTGATACAGTGTGGGGAGCCCAGCATGATGTGAGATATGAAGCTCTGCAGCCCTGCATGCAGCTTGGCAGGGCAGAGGGCTAGGAACTGCACAGTGGGTAGGGAGCCTACCTTTAGGGGTGGGCAGGAAGAGTGGCAGAGAAGGGGGGGTGGGGACAGCAGCAGGAGGGGCCACAAAAGGCCTCCCTTGGTCCAGCTAAATCCCTCATCTGGGACCAGTCAGGTCACAAGAGTGCTGGATCTGCGAAGTCCAACCTGTATATGCTAATAGGTAAGAGGGTTCTTCTTATTAAAACTATTTTAATGATAAAACGCAGACCATCTTTGTTAAGTTAAATGATTAGAGTAAAAGTCTTTGGTTATTTTGATTGTGCCAGGTTTTCTTTTTGTTTCATCAAAACAAAATGGTTTAAACTCTTTATGGTTATATTTTATTTGAATTAAAACAGAGTGAAGAGCTATTATGGACCAAATTATGCTTACTTTACTCATATAAGTGCTTTCACTGATTTCAGTGAGACTACTCACATAACTAAGGCAATAAGCCTTGGCCATAAAAGTGTGCTTTAATAGATTGTGTTTAGTGCCCGACAAAGAAAGGCTTTGGAAACTTCCCTTATTACTGTTGATCTGCATTCTGGTTCTGCATAAAAAATCTCTGTTGGGTTTCTCTAGGTAGTGAAACCCTAATCCCAAATTGTCAATGACAGCTCAAGTCGAGTTATTTTGTGCAGAATCTTCTACAAAGCTTGTACATTCAGAACATGGTGTATATCTAAAGTGAGTTTTCTACTACAGACTGTATAAAGTATGTGTGTGTATCTGCCTAAATGTAATTTTCAGAGAGGTAACCATTTTAGTCTGTTTCAGCAAAATAAAAAGAAGTCCTGCGGTACCTTAAAGAATAACAAATTAATTAGCGCATAAGATAAATCAGATTATTTCACTTCAAAGATGATGAAGTGAGCCATAGCCCATGAAGGCATATGCCCTATTAAATGTGTTAGTCTTTAAGATGCTGCGGGATTCCTTATAGTTTTTCTATAGACAATATATAGTATAATGGGAACAAGTAACATTAGTTATAATGTTAAGTTACAAAACTATTAGAATGACCTTGTGTTTTTTGATGCTCACTTTTTCACTTTTGGGGCTATAACTTCCGCATAAAGAAAAAATCTGGCTATATCTGTGTATAAAAGGGACAGCATTAAAAAACAGCTGAGGTTGAAATGTGCTGTGTAGCAATCATCCTTCTTAAGAACAAGATGAAACAAAATTAAAGTTATCCTTCAGGCTGAGTGTTCTTTCTTATGCCCAAAGCTCCCTCAATTAGAGGAGGAGGGTTCTTCCTTCTCTCAGGAAGCCCAACCTTGTTTGTTGACATATCAAAATAAAATGGGAGTAGAACCTGTTTTGACTTTGGCAGTATTTTATAAAAAAGAAAAGTGTCAGGCCCCACATAGTTTGGTGAGAATTTATAAACATAAGAATGGCCATCCTGGGTCAGATCCAAGGCCCATCTAGCCCAGTATCCTGTCTTCTGGCAGTGGCCAGTGCCAACGCCAGGTGTCCCAAAGGGTAAGAAGAGAATAGGTAATCACCAAGTGATACAGTCATGTTGCCAATTCCAGCTTCTGGCAGAGAGAGGCTAGGGACACCAACCTTGACCATCCTGGCAAATAGCCATTGATGGACCTAACTTCTGTGAACCTCCATGAATCTATCTAGTTCTTTTCTGAACCCCGTTCTTGGCCTTCACAATAACTTATGGCAAAGAGTTCCTTAGGTTGTCTGTACACTGTGTGAAAAATGCATCCTTTTTTTGTTTATTTGTTTTAAACCTGTTGCTTATTAATTTCTTTTGGTGACTCCCTAGTTCTTGTGTTATGGGGGAGAGGGTGTTTCACTTATCACAAGGTAGCTCACTGACCTGAATTGGAAAATCTGGATAAGATACCAGGTTTGGGCCTTTGTTGTAAGACATAACCACCTTTTTACTTCATTTCATTTTGTAGCATGTTTCTGTGCCATTCTGATGAGCCTTCTAGTTCTTAAACCCTTAAACAAAGTGTCACTTCAGATAAAATGAGGAGGAGGAGGGAAAGCCCTACTAAGCCAACATAAGGTTACAAACATGCATTTCTCTAGTTAGCTTAATAAAAGCAAAGTCTAAACAGTTCTTCCCATGTTCTGGGGCTAGAATCAGCTAACGATAAAGGGTTCTCTCCTAATCTGTTGACTTTTGTCTTGCCATGACAAACTACAGGGTGATGTGAAAGCAAAGAGTACTTACTGTGTGAAGTGGGGTTTATTTGGTATAATTGTTTTTTTCCCCCAGAATCATCAACGTGTGTTTGAAATAGCTATTTGTGTTTGTTCAACATGATTTCTAATCGGTAACATTCCTACAGCTATGTAAGGACAATGATGTTATCTGGTACCTACGAACAAAGACCTTTTGGTTTGAATATTTTTACATGACCTGTGCTGGGCCTAATTTTTATTTCTCTTTCACTCTTGTAAGATTTTGGTATATTAAAAAAAAGCATTACCAGTTTAAACTAACTCAATTTTAAATTGATTTTAACACTGATGTAAACACCCTATGGAGATGCACTTCAGCTCTTTCAGTTTAAGCTGTTGCTTTAATTGGTTCTACTTAGAACTGTCAATTACCAAATTAAACTAAACTGGTTTACATGACGTTAAACTAGTTTAAGTAAAATCTTCATATGGGATTTAACAAGATAGACTTTAAATGATTGAAAATGGTACAGTTTTATCATATAGACAAGGCCCTAATCAGATATAATTTCACTGAGGCCATACTGAGAACTATCTGTGGTTGTTTTAAGGTCATGATGAGAACCATCTGAGCCTACTGGCATTTTGTGGTGTGTATTTTCAATAAAATACCTAAAATGTGTATCACATTGAAGCACAAAATAAGTATCAGGTCTTTCATTTTGCAATGTTTAGAAAACAAGCAGTTATATTAGTCAGTGCTGTTTTCCCAAACCTCTAAGAGTATATTTATCACCTAAATTGAAAGTGTGTGTGTATCTTGTTAGCATATTCATTTGAACAATTATGTTTTTGTCTGGAGATTGTTATTGTCTAGGAATTAATTCAGTTATGCCAGCTGAAAAGTTATAATTACATTAAAATGGGTATATTAATTTTTTTTAAAGAAAAAGTTTCTTCATGGCATGTTTTTGTGTTTCTCTGATTTCATCTCCTGCATTAATGCATTGTAAAACAGCTCATTTGTAATTGGCTTGAGTATAAATTCCTCTTGTCAGCAAGTGAAGCTTAGTTACCCAGATCAATTGAGGAGAAACATAAGGGGAATGTGTGGCTAAAGTGTATAGTGTTCAGGCCTGCCATCCTAAGAAGGACACTTGTTTCTATGTCTGCCTCTTCTAACTGCACCACTGCTCAAAAAAAAAAAAAAAAAAAAAAAGCAAATCATGCAAAAGGGAGCAATAAATGCAGTGAAATTCTGCGTGTGAATTGTGTTTGGAACATACCGGTACTTGGTGAACCTTAGCTCATGGGGTGTTCATATAGTGCTGGGTATAAAACAGAAGAACCATTCACCCCAAAGAGAGTCATGCTAGATTTTTAAACCAACACTAGTGAGAGCAGAATCTGGATTTAGGTGTTTTATGAGTGCATGATTTTCAAAATAATAAAATATCTTTACAAAGCAATGGAAGAAAATGTTAATTTTCTTGACGTATCATTCTCTATTACCATCATGAGTTGGTTTTGAGTATATTAGCTAGTGCTATTTATTGTGGATCTATAGCTCATTGTGGAGTCAGTGAGAGATTCATGGACTTCAGTGGGCTTTAGATTATCCCTTCCCTATCTTTGGTAACATTTGTTATAGCTGATACAACACTGAGTAGCACAGTATGACTTCAGTGAACTTGGGATCAGATAGAAAAAGCCTATTCTCTTACAAACATATTTTTCATGTTAACCTCCATAATTAGCTGGGAACAAGATTATTCCCCCCTCCCCTTTTCTGCTGAGGTGCCCTTAGAAATACAACCCTTGTAAACTGTGCTAGGGGTTTGCCATTACCAGGTGAACACAGTAGCAGTGCAATCAGTAGCTAACTACTACAGATTGCTATGGTAAATAATGGCTGGTCTTAAACACAAGTCTTCCTTCCAATTTTTATATTTGTTAATATGATACTGGTGGATAATAACCTCCAGTCCCCACACTTTTCCTCCTTGTTAAATGCTTTTCCTTGAGCCCCATCAGATGGCCTCGTTAGCATATCACTGCCTTTCCCGCAGGCAGTGTGGGAACTGCTGCTACTCCCTTTAATTCCTGAGAAAAGCTCTATACAGGCTGTTGAACTTGGTCTCTGTGGGTTTGGGCTACCAAGTTTCATGTGCCTCAGAGAAGTACTTGTGGAAGGGGGGGGTGGAGTTCAGAGGTCAGCCAAGGAGAAGAACCTAGCATAACAGTTACACTATTGTTGTACTCTCTGCCTTTGGCACTCTTTTGGAATGCTGGTTGGTACTACATGACTGAGACTCCTGTGATAGTTTCCTGAGCCTCATCCCTTCTCTTTAAAAGTTTCAAGGTAAGAAAATGATTATTGTTTCCTGTTGATGCTATTTCCTATTTCTGCTTGATATTACTTTAACAGCAGTGAGGCTTTTTCCCTCCAATTCTGTGTGAGTTTTCGGCAATGTGAATTTTAATGCAGTGATCCTGATGGATTTAGATATGAGCTGTACTCGCTAGTATGAAAATTAATCTGCACATACAAGTTACTGCTGAGAGATGCAATTCTTCCTTGTGGATGGAAAGGCATTTAAATCAGATCACACCAGGGACTATTTATTATTTAAGTTTCTGTTAAAGAAAATACTACATATCCTTACACTGTAACTAGCAGTATATTCTATGCTTGTATTGTGATTCAGTTCCATTTCATAGCATCATGATGGTATCTTGCTCATTTTTAATGGTCTTCCAGCTATAGTCACTGCTTCTTGAGTGTGACACAAAATTGCTACTTTGGCAGATAATTTTTTGGGCCATAACATGGCCCATATTGGTTATTTCTGTTGAGAGTCACAATTCTGATCATCTGAATTTCCATAACCCCCCCCCCCTCAATCCCACAAATCGTGTTGCAATAACTCCATGGTCCAGCTGTGCTTTCTGCATCTAAATGCCAGAGCCAGCATTGAGGGTAGCAAGTTGAGCAATTGCCTTGTGCTCCATGGCACAGGGACCCTTATGAAGCTATGTTGTTCAGCTTGCAGCTTCAGCTCCAGGTGTTGGGCCCTGGGTTTCAGCCCCATGTGGCACAGCTTCAGCTTTCTGCTCTGGGCCTCAGGAAATCTAATGCCATCCCTGCTTGGTCGACATCACTAAATCTGCTTACATCCCCTCAGCAGGTCCTGGATCCTTGGTTGAGAACCATTGCAATACGGGCTTTCCTTGGTGAGAGATGTTTACTCCTGCCCCATGGAATAATCAAGCGAATTAGATCCCTTCCTAGACCTCAATAGCTGTCAAATATGGCCCAGTATCTTCCCAGTCCAACTTGTATCCCTGCTACTCTCCAGCAGCATGGTTCCTGGAGGAGTTTGCTTCCAAGTATCTCCCTGCCAGCCCTTTCCAGGGCAGTTCCACACGTGAGCGGGTAGGCAAAT
Source organism: Pelodiscus sinensis (assembly GCF_052426305.1). Lineage (NCBI taxonomy): Eukaryota > Metazoa > Chordata > Testudines > Trionychidae > Pelodiscus > Pelodiscus sinensis. The sequence goes on along the minus strand of NC_143052.1, from coordinate 19,244,286 downwards.
GAGTCCATTTAATTTATGTACTATATTCCTTGGACTTGTTGGGATGGTTGGAATGGAGAATTGCTGACTCACTAGCTCTACCCTCTACCACAGTCCAAGGACTGACCTCTGTAAAGCTGCCACAGAGGTGCTTTTGCAGGATAAATGACTTTTGTTGCATATTTCCTGCAGCAGTGATCTAACTGGGGTTCAACCCATCTGCCCATGGAGATAGTGGGGCTTACTAATATTTTTTATAGTGTACCATTCAAATGAATGTAACCCTTCTGCTTAGCTGTGTCAACAGCAGCCAGGTTCAATATCCATAGTGCCAAGCGCGGAAACGAAAGTCTACCCACAGATGTGGATATGTATGGATAGACATTGGTATCTTCTGATCCTCAGGGCTCCGCTCCCAATTGCAGCCAGTGGAGCAGAGCATAGTCCCATTACTCCTGGAAGCCAGTGCCTTGGGCTGGAAGCTCTTCCCAGCCATGTATTTGTATCACCCTCCATTCCCACCACCAGCATGGCTGTACAATCCCAGATAAGAGAGACCACAGGGCTCTAAGTATTGAGCCTTAATGTTATGAAACAGAACATTCTTGAGCCCTCATCAGACACTGCTAACTACTACCCCTGCGTGCCTCTGGGGGTGTATCTACACTGCAATTAAAAGCCCACCACTGTTCTGTGCCAACTTACGTAGACTGGTCTAAATTACAGAGTGAGGTTGACTGAAGGCAGCTTACATCAACCTAACTCTATAAGCATCTACACTCCTACAGCACCCACAGTGTTGATGCCTGGTGCTGGGCCACTCTTGGGGGAAAATGTGGGTGCTCAGCACCTACAAGCCACAGATGATCAACACCAACACCTCCAACCAGCTGATCTGCAGCTTGGGGGAGTGGTTTGGGAAAGGGTGGGAAGCAGCAAGTGGCCGGCAGGTGGGGACTCTGGGGGTGAGGTCAGGAACTGATGGAGTAAGGGTGAAGCCTTAGGGAGAGTGGAGTGAGGGTAGAACACCCCAAAGGAAAAATAAATCACAGCCCTTATCTACACTGCAATGTTATTCCCACCAATGTAAAGTCCCACTCCACCAACCTAATTACTTTCATCGCAGCACACCACTTAGATTCATGTAGTAGGGCTGAAGCAGTGTCAGTGTAGTGTAGTGTAGTGTTCTGGCTGTTGGCCCCTGGAAGTTGATAGCCCAGAGACCCTTGATGCTAATTGAGGCTGTAAGTAGCATAGACGTGACCATATTGCTACTCCTGATCTTTGGCCCTCAAAATCATGAATAGGCCTATACCTGGTATGATAAAGGATCAACTTCACCAGGGCAACCAGTTGAGAAAAGTGACCTAGAGCTGGGATGGAACTCAGCTTTTGGTACCAACAGTATGACTCTGAAGTAATGCCTCTGCAGTTCATGGAGTCATTCTCTTTTACAGGGATGGAAGTAAAAGAGGAATTGTGATTCATAAAGAAAGTCAGTTTTTCTCTCTTCCACTTCACGCAGCAGAGGGAGGGACACCCTCACCCTACAAACTGTCCATGCTGTCAAGAGTTCAGTAATGGTGGCCTTTCTAATATACCTAGTTTATATGCTTCTGGGTTCTATAAATATGTTTAAAAGGTTACTGCACATCTGAGCCTTGCAGAAGTTTCTTTTTTTTTTTTTTTTTTGCCTGGACTGGATTCTGTGTCAATCACAACTTAATCCACTGGTCTCCTTAAAAACAAGATTCTCTCTGTCTCTCTCCTTCATTGAAAGCAGCTGTACCATATTTTGTGTGTGCTAGTCTGTGGCCTTGCCAACTACATTATAAGAAACATAGAAGTCACCCACTAAGCTCTTTTTTCTTGGGAGCTTCTACTTAAACTAGGCACACATCACTGCCTGTCGTCTTTCCAACCAGCTTGAGTCCTTGAGCTGACCCATGCTCCTTCATTTTCAAAGCATTGTGTGTGGGGTTTAACCACTTCACTCCCATTAAGGTAAGTGGAAGAGATGTGGCTAAGCTCTTTGAAAACCTAACCCACAATGCTGAAAGAGATGACTATAAGTAAGCCTGGATTTAGGAAACCAAAAAGAAAGTATTGATGAAAAGCCTTCTTCTGAATCTGTGGAAAGACATATAAGAACATAACCTAGAGTAGGGTCAATCACATGCTAGTGCAGAATGATGTAGCCATAAGCAATGGCTCATTGTGTGTTTGAGAGAGAGAGAGAATGGGCAGAGGATCTGGAAGTTAAACCCATTTGTGCTGTTAAAAAGTAGAATATGTACTAACCTCTTATAAGCAGATTTTTAAAATTGTTTTGTGAGGTCTTTATTACTTGCCCTGGCCTAAAGCAATGCTTAATGTGGTAGCTGCCGGCTTATTTGAGATTCATATACTGAAGTTCAGCATGCTGTAGACAGATGAGAGAATGAGGCCTGTCCATATGATCCTTTTAAATGCTGCTTTAATCTCAGTTTCTTTCAGACTGACTAGATTTCAAGTTGATGATCTCCCTCCAATACACAATACTAGACCACTTAGAAATGGAAATTACACATTTTATGAGCATCAAAAACTGGAAGAGACTCAAACAAAAAGAAATAGAATTTGAATGAAGCATCTGGGGAGAAAATCTCACCTGTTGTCAATGGAACTGTATTTATTGACATCAGTAAATCTACATATACTTGAACCCATTGAGATCTGTCCCTTGTGCTTTAAACTTGGCTCTTTTAATAGAGCCTAAAGTAATTGCTGCTCAACTCCTCTTTGAAATTCAATGGATATGAGAACCTCAGTCTCTCAGATGCTGTAGAAAATTTTACTTTAGCATGGTTATCTTATTTAAGAAACAGCTAAAACATTCCACAGCTGCTGTGCAAAATACAGACTAGTGATGTCTTTGGATCTCAACAATGTATCTCTTTCTCTAGATATAGTCCAGCAATTTTAACCATGCATGGGAACCCTTTGGACACTTTGTGCAAATGCATAACATTACAACAATAAGAAACACAAAGGAAAATAAGCTATGGAATTTAAAACAAACGAGGAAAAAATACAATTCTTATGTTAGTGTACAAATTCCAAAGCTCTACTAGAACTCCAAAGAGAACACAAGGAGATCACTTTCCTTTACAGACTGTATTCTGTGTTTCCATTTCTTCCTTCCTACAACACTTGACTTCTCACTGCCAAGCCAGAAAATGGCGAGGGGGGGGGGGGGAGGGGAAGGACTAAGCAAATTAAAACAGACCATTCCTAAGGCAACTGGCCGGAAAGTATTTTTCAACCATGCTAATGAAATCCACAACAGTTACAAATGGAAATCTCTGTTTATATCTTAATTTATGTTTCCAATAATGCCACTTATATGAATAACATGTTTCTTATAAACTGGATAATAAACTGTAGGCTGAGACCACAGTAAGCTAGAAGAATGCTTTTTTTTTTTTTTTTTTTTTGGTTGCATTTTTAATGAAATGTGGTTCTAGGGGGTGGTAGAAGGTCCTTTTTTCATCGACGCCGTTTCTGAAAATAAGCATTCTCAAATCTTAAAATTATAAAGCAATATAACTTATCTAGAAACCATGCTGAATCTTCCATTCCTGTATGCATCAAATAAAGAAAAATATAAAGAAATTATAATTTGGAAATAAATTACTTTAGCATTAGAGTAATAAAATAAATCCATTGGAATTCTTTTAAAGATGCTGTATACAGTTTATTATTATTCAGTTGTCCCAGCTCAATTTAGTTGGGAGTTAGAGGAAAACTGAATTTAGTGATCTACTATATATTTGAGAGAGTGAATCTGTGTGTCCAAGAACTCCTAAATGGTATGAGCTACATCACCAAATTCAGTATACAGCTTCCTCTTTTATCATAATTTAAAGCAAGGTAAGGTTTAGTTGTGGCAGGAAAATGGGATGTGCCTGAAACAAGATTCTTCTCTGCATGGTTTCATGAGAAGCCGACAGAATCACCAGGCAGGTGAAAGGGATTTGCTGGAGACATTGCCACCTCCTCTCCCCCTATCCAGGACTCCCCAACCCTGAGTCTCCCACCCCCAGGTTCTCTTTAGAGAGGGTGGGGAGGGGCTGAAGCTTCCCCCCCATTTATATGGGAACATTGCTGGCAGTTCCCCTTCATCAAGGATCAAGGGGAAAGTGCACATTTTGCTGCATTCCTCACCCTGGCTGGGGAGTGCAGGGGTCAGACTAACCTAGACTTGCCCCAGCCAGGGGACATGCACTCCTCTCCTGGCTGCACCCAGCAGATCTGCAGTGGCTATAGAAAGGCACTTCTCTCCTGGCCCCAAGCTGCTGAACCCCTCCTTTCCAGGAGCATCCCATAGCAATGATTTAGATGAAGCACATATACTTTAATTTTATTTTCCAAAACCAAAAATTAATTTAGTTAAGAACATGAGTAACACCAGGTAAATCTTGTAAAATATATTTGTGAACTTTGTTTGCAGTATATAGCAAGAAAATTGAGTTTTAGGGATATTATTGGAGCTGCTTGAAACATTTTGGGACATTACATTTTCCTCTTATTACTGTAGCATTTTTGTTTGGCTAGAGAGAAATTAATCACTGAAGAATTTAATGCTTGTTAATTTGAAAGCTTGAGCCAAACAAGTGTTGCACAACCTGCCTTTCACGGAGATTTCAATTCTTCTTAGTACTGACCTGCAATACCCTTATTATTCTAGCTCTGAATCTATCTTGAGCAAATAATTTGAGAAATGTAGCCTCTTTCTGTTGAACAGTGGTGAGCAAAAAGGGAGACTAATGTATAGGGTACATAGTCCAGCCAGGAAGCCCACCTGAGAGGCACCAAAATATTTCTGAATGGACAGTTCTTGGATTTTATCCAAAATAGTTGTTTTTCTACTTTGTCAAAAAGTCAACATTTTCTATGGAAATTTGACAAAAACACTTTCTTCATCAATATATTGTGCAGAAAGGAAAAAAATAACAGCTTGAGTACAAGTTAAGACGCTTTTGGGGTTCATTCATGTCCACATTTGTGAACAAATTCATCCATCCTTTCACCTGGTTGCAAAGTGCTTTGCTTCATACAGAGCTATTGCTGACCTCTGAAGCATCCAGTGAGTGGCAGTTGGTCCTAAATGAGAAACCAGGATATCAGCAGTGTTTAGAATCAGGCCCTAACGCAGTGTTTCCCAACCAGGGTTCCGCGGAACCCTGGGGTTCCACAGACTATTGCCAGGGGTTCCATGAGAAATCATGGAATAATATATATTTCTTTTTTTTACAATGAAAACTGACATATATATATATATATAACAGCTCTTTACAAATCAATTTTCTTGACAATTTAGCAGTAATTGAATTGTGCTCCTCGCTGTCAACTTTTTCTGCCCAAGCAAACGTTTTCATAGATAGGGGTTCCTTGGGATATGAAAAAATTATTTTAGGGGTTCCTCCATGGGGGAAAAGGTTGAGAAATCACTGCCCTAAAGGGATGTGTGTTTTATAACGGAACCATGATTGATCTAAGAATATGCTCCACATAGATACATGTGGAGAATATGCTCTTTTTTGTTCTCTCTAACCTCATTTTTGTAGCTCATATGCAGATAATTTAACCTAAAGTTACAAAGTCTCAGAGGGAAAGCCATGTTAGTCTGTAACTTAAAAAAACTTAAAGCCACAAGTGGTCCAGTAGCATCTGAGAGACTAATTCTCCCCCTCCCCCCCCCCCCAAATACAGGTATATAGTATCATGAGCTATCATGGGCACAATCTCAATTGAAGAAGTTGGTTGTGACCATGAAATTTTCATGCAATTTGTGTCATAGTTAGGTTAACCTATCCTCCCTGATTAGACATGGCTAGGTTGATGGAGAAATTCTTCAGTCAGTATAGCTACTGCCTCTCAAAGAGGGGGATTAACTACTGTAACCCCCCCCCCTTTGTTAGTGTAGGAATCATCTACACTACAATACTAGAGCAGTATTGATGCAGCACTATACCTGTGCTATTCACGTGTGGAAATAGCCTGGGCTTCTCTGTGTCTCAGTTTCCAATCTAAAAAATGGGACTAGTAATACTATTTTTTGAGTATTCCAAGAGAGCTGGTCAATTTTTTTTTCCATTTAAAAAAAAGGGGGGGGGGAATACCAATTTTGACCAAAAAACTATCAAGTGTTCATCAAAAATCTTAAAACATGAAATCTGGAATTTTTCCATTTTCAGCTGCTGAAAACTTATTGAAGAAACACCCTCCCCCCCAAAAAAAGTAGAAAAATTCCCAATCCGCTCTAAATAATAATTCCTTTCTCCTTTCCTTTGTCAGTCTTGTCTGATTATGGGCCCCCGGTCAAGGTGTGGGGAGGAGCCCAGGTCCATGCTCCCTGGAACTGCCAACCCTCAGAGCTGTTGGAGCACACTACACCAATGTTTCTGAAAGTGTTCTGTAGAATCACTCTCAGGGTATGTCTACATTGCATTTCTCCTTTGAGAGAGGAATGCAAATGCAGACAAATGAAATTGCAAATGAAGTGTGAATTTGAATTTCCCGTGCTTCATTTGCATAATGGCGTCTGGCCGCTTTTCCAAAACACTATTTAGAAAAAATCGTGGGGTTATTTTGAAAAGAAACCCTTCCTTCGAAATAACCCTTACTCCTTAAAAAATGAGGATTAAGGGTTATTTCAAAAGGTTTCTTTCCTAAATAACCCCATGTGGACTGATTTTTTTTTTTTTTCTCAAAATACAGTATTTCGGAAAAGTGGCCGGATACCATTATGCAAATGAAGCATGACATTTAAATCCATGCTTCATTTGCAATTTTGTTTGTCTGCATTTGCATTCCTCTCTCGAAGGAGGAATGCAATGTAGACTACCCTCAGAAACACATTAACTGGCCCTGGTTTGTTTATTTACTGGTGCCGTAGTCACAGAACCTCGCAGCTCACATTGGCTCTGTTTCATCCTTTGCAGCCAAGGGGACCTGCAGGAAGCTACACTGTGCTCTCACTGCCCCACCCTCAGCCCCCCCCCCCCCCCAGCATGCCACAGGGTGCTCTGGCAGCAATTTAAATAGCCCAGGGCTCTAGACTCTTTTGAATCAATGGGCCCAAGGGCAACTGCCACCTTTGCCTGGCTCCCTTCCCCTGGTTGGTTGACCTGGTTATAAATTCTTCAGGGCCTGGGCCATCTGTTACCATTTGCTTTTATATCTCCTGGGACCATGAAGCCCTGATCTTGACTGGCATCTCTTCTCACTATAGTAATACATGGAACACAGGAAATTCCATGATGTTGTGTACTACATCCTAGTCCTCTAGCATTGTTTTCCTCCTCGTTAGCTCCCATATCCCAACATGACGGAATTCAATTCACTTTAATTTCTTTGTGGGTAGATTCCTGCCATGCTTTCTCAGCAGCTCTCTTCTGCTTCATTGCCTAAGCAATTGTATAGATACAATACAATCAGTTGGTCTTAAAATGATTCTCCTGGTTAGTCCAGCATGGGGGCCAAAATGAAGATTTTTTTTTTAATTTTAGTATCGTCAAACTACCAAATCCATGATTTCAGTACGACATGCAAAGACAAAACAAAATTCTTTTTGAAAAACCAATTTGTATTCTTAACAAATTATGCACAACGTTTTTCCTCATTCCCTAAATATTGCAATCCAAACCTTTTATGGCTGTTTTTAGGAATAACAGGAGGGGAAACTAGCATCTTTATAACTGGGCTATTTTTCATCAAGTGGCAGATATTGTTTCATTTGCGAGAATGTGTTTTAGATAAAATGAAAAAGTACAGAATTTTTTTAATGAAGAAAAACTATTTTGTTTGTTTTAGAAGGATGCTTTCTACTTGAAAATGGGTTTCATTTTGAAATGCTGAACCAAGAAAAAACATATGGTTTTGTATTGTGGTCATGCCCTAATTGTCATCCTAGGTTACTAAAAATTATCTGAGTTGAGAGAACCATAGTTTTTCTGTTATTTTCCCTCTCTTTTGTGGGTGACACTTCATAACTTGAAGCCTGCTTCTTTCCCCTATCACCTCTGCCCCTGGCTTCATAATTCAGATTCTTGGCACATCATGTTGAGTTTTATGGTCAGGGTAGAGCAAATCATTCACAGCTGTCTCTTGCTTAGGTGTGTTCTGTGTTTAGAAGGTTTGGTGTTACTTCACCCTGAAATCAAAGGTGTTTCCATGATTCTGGCCTAATAATGTCAGTTTTATAACCAATTCTCTTTTCCTTTTCCTATTAATGACTGCTTTGCATATGCAGCAGACACTTGACAGGTGGTGGTGTCCAAATACCAATGCATGGAGACAAGATAGGACTGAATATTAGTCAACAGGCACTACGCCAATAGGAGTATTTGGTTTACTTTCCATTACTATACTAATCTATACAGCCTAATTTCCACTAGTACTCAAAACATAACTAAATGTATAGTTAGTAGTCCTGTGGCACCTTAGAGACAAAGAAATATGTAGAGTATCATGAACTTTCATGGTTTTACCCATGAAAGCTCATGATATTACACACATTTGTTAGTCTCTAAGGTGTCACAGGACTTCTCATTGTTTTTAAAGGTACAGACTAACACGGCTACCCTCTGAGACCAAATTAATAGTACTGTTGGCCTCCGTCGGTCATGTTGACCATGGATGACGTATCCTAGTTCTCGTCTTGGTTCGTGTCGGATTGTCTGGGACAGCGTCGGGGACAGCGTCGTTGGTGACTGAAAAGGCCAATCCGGGACAGGCATTCTTTGCCGCAGAAGTTGCAGCTGTAGGTGGTTCCCTGGCTGTTGTTGTTGCGTAACTTCCTGCGGGCTCGCTTTTCTTCTGATGCACGCATCATGTTCGTTTCGCCTGACTTGAGCTGTGTGGTCAGGGTGCCCCTCCACTTCCGGCGGTCTGCTGCGAGGTCTTCCCAGGACTGCGTGTTTATGTCGATGGCTTTCATGTCCCTCTTCACGACATCTTTAAATCGCAGGTTCGGGCGCCCTGTGGTTCTCTTCCCAAATGCCAGTTCCCCGTAGAGGATGTCCTTTGGGATCCTCCCATCCTCCATGTGGCGTACATGGCCAAGCCAACGCAGGCGACGTTGTCGGAGCATGGTGTACATGCTGGGGAGGCCGGCTCGAGTCAGAACTTCGAGGTTGGAGACTTTGTCTTGCCAGGTAATGCCCAGGATGCGGCGCAGACCTCGTAGATGGAAGGCGTTCACAGTACTACACACACGGATATTAATGTTTAACCAGTTAACCGGTGGGAGCTGGAGCAGCTCCCCACCTGCTATGGGCAGAGGACTGCTCCAGCCCCAAGGGGAGGCTGGCTTTGGAGAAGCCTCTGTCCACAGCCGGTCTGGGCATCCCCCAAGCAGTGGCTGCTCTCAGCAGGATGTCAGAGCAGCTCCTGCCTATGAGGTGCCCTGGATTATTGGAGTCAGGGGCTGGTCCAGCAGGGCTGGAACACTCCTTCCTGTGGCAGGGAGAGGGACTGCTCTAGCCCAGCAGCAAGCAGGGGGGGCTGCTCCAGCTGGGCTGGAGTGACCTCCCTCACCCGCAACCTGCCTACCTTGCCCTTTCAGTGGTTAAACAAGATGTTTAACCGGTTAATCAATTAAACGGTATTTTACATCCCTAATTGCACATGTGGAGTGGTAGGCTAGTTGTAGCCAGCTGTGTCCAATGATACAAGCTAATTCCATACAAAATGAATGCCTTTTTCGTTGTCTTGGCAAATTGCAAGCTCAATTTCCACACAGGCCTTTTAAGAGCATGTCTAATACCATTTAGGAACAAGTATCTGGGTACTGGAATGTCAGTTTGAACTTACTTACGTAATATGCATAGATGGACCTAACCGCCATGAATTTAGCTAGTTCTTTCTTGAATCCTGCTCAAGTCCTGTTCTTCACAACCTCCTCTGGCAAGCAGTTCCACAGGCCGACCATGTGCTGTGTGAAGAAAAACTTCTTTGTTTGTTTTATACCTGCTGCCTATTAATTTCATTTGGTAACCTCTAGTTCTTATGTTATGGGAACAAGTAAATAACCTTTCCTTATTCACTTTTTCCACACCAGTCATGATTTCATAGACCTGTATCATATCCCCCTCTTAGTCGTCTCTTTTCTAAGATGAGAAGTCCCAATCTTTTTAATCTCTCTTCATATGAGATTTATTCTAAACACCTAATCATTTTTGTTGCCCTTTTCTGAACCTTTTTCAATGCCTCATCTCAAAACAGATATATTGGCAACCACATCTGTACACAGTATTCAAGATGTGGGCGTGCCATGGTTTTATATTGAGGCAATACAATATTCTCTGTCTTATTCTCTATCCCTTTTCTAATGATTCTTAACTTTCTTTTTGCTTTTTTGACTGCCACTGCACATTGAGTAGATCTTTTCAGAGAGATATCCACAGTGACCCCAAAATCTCTCTTGACTAATTTAGCTATAGCTACTCCCCATTATATTGTATGTACAGTTGGGATTATTTTTCTAATGTGCATTAATTTATATTTATCAACTATAAATTGCATTTGCCATTTTGTTGCCCAATCACTTAGTTTGGTGAGATCTTTTTGAAGCTCTTCACAGTCTGCTTTGGTCTTAACTATCCTGAGCAGTTTAGTATCATCTGCAAATTTTGCTACCTCGCGGTTTACCCTTTCTCTAGATCATTTATAAATAGGTTGAATAGGATTGGTCTTAGTAAGGACCCTTGGAGAACACCGCTAGTTACCTCTCTGCATTCTGAAAACTTACTGTTTATTCCTACCCTTTGTTTCCTGTCTTTCAACCATTTCTTAATCCATGAGAGGACCTTTTCTCTTATCCCATGACAACTTACTTTACTTCAGAGTCTTTGGTGATGGACCTTGTCAAAGGCTTTCTGGAAATCTAAGTATACTATATCCACTGGATCTCCCTAGTCCACATGTTTGTTGACCCTTCAAAGAATTCTAGTAGAATTCCAGGCATGATTTCCCTTTACAGAAACCATGTTGACTATTCCCCAAGAAACTACAGTAGACTTCTGATAATCGGGCACCTTTGGGACCTAGGCGGTGCTGGATTATTGGATATGCCGGAGTATCAGGAGGTACTGCATACTCCCAACCCAATCCCCCCTCCTCCCAACCTTATGTTCGGGTCCCCAGAGCCACTGGTACAGCCACGCATCTCCCTCCAGGCACTGGGGTATGTGTGCTGAGCAGCCAGCTTTTCAATCAGCTGGCCGGGATGCTGTGTGTAACCCAACTTTCTCCCCCCCTCCTTTCCCTCCCCCATTCCCCAGAGCCAAGCACCTCCCCTCCCTGCTGTAACCCACGTGAGAGCAGCTGACCTATACTGTTCCAGGTTCCATCCTGGTTCCATCAGGTGCACTTGCCATTTTGATGCTGGACTATCGAGAGTGCCGGACTATTGGAGTTTTACTGCATGTTCATTTATATGTGTGACTATTCTATTCTTTACTATAGTTTCAACTAATTTGCCCCGTACTGGCATTAGACTTACTGGTTTGTAATTGCCAGGATCACCTCTAGAGCCCTTTTTGAATATTGGCACCACATTAGCTATCTTCCAGTCACTAGGTACAGAAGCTGATTTAAAGGATAGGTTACAAGCTACAGTTAATAGTTCCACAATTTCACATTTGAGTTCTTTCAGAATTCTTGGGTGAATGCCATCTGGTCCTGGTGACTCATTGCTGTTAAGTGTATCAATTTGGTCTAAAACCTCCTTTAATGACACCTCAGTCTGGGACAATTCCTTAGATTTGTCACCTAAAATGAATGGCTCAGGTTTGGGAATATCCCTAAGACCCTCAGCTGTGAAGACCAAAGCAAATAATTCATGTAGTTTCTCCACAGTGACCTTATCCTCTTTGAGTGCTCCCTGGGTCCCACTGATGAACTTACAAAAATATTTTGCTATTACTCTTTTTTTTTTTTTTTTTTTTTTTTTTTGGCTAGCTGTCGCTCAAACTCCTTTTTGGCTTTTCTTTTTCTTTTTACACTTAATTTGACAGTTTGTTCCTTTCTATTTTCCTTACTAGGATTTTACATCCACTTTTTAAACAATCCCTTTTTTACCTTATTACTACTTTTAGTTGGTTAAGCGACAGCGGCATGTGGTTTTGGTTCTCTTACTGTGTTTTTTTTTTAATTTGATGTATACATTTAAGTTGTGCCTCTATGATACTATCTTTGAAGAGTTTCCATGCAGCTTGCAGGGATTTTACTTTTGTCACTGTATCTTTTAAAATTCTGTTTAATTAATCTCATTCGTATAGTTCCCCTTTCTGAAATTAAATCCCACAATGTTGGGCTGCTGAGGTATTTTTCCCACCACAGGGATGTTAAATTGTATTACATTATGGTCATTATTTCCAAGCGCTCCAGTTATATTTACCCCCTTGGACCAGACCCTGCATTCCATTTAGGACTAAATCAAGAATTATCTCTCCTCTTGTGGGTCCCAGAACCAGCTGCTCCAAAAAGCAGTCATTTAAGGTATCAAGAAATTGTATCTCTGCATCCTGTCCTGAGGTGATGTGTACCCAGTCAATATGGGGATAGCTGAAATCCCCCACTGTTACTGAGGTTGGGGGAGGGGGGTTTCGTTAGCGTCTCTAATCTCCCTTAGTATTGCATAGTCGCTATCACTCTCCTGGTCAGCTGGTTGATAATATATCCTTACTGCTATATTTTTATTAGAGCATGGAATGACTACCCATAGAGATTCCATGGAACATTTTGGTTCATTTAAGATTTTTACTTCATTTGATTCCACATTTTCTTTCATGTATAATGCCACTCCCCCATCAGCATGATGTATTCTGTCCTTATGATATATTTTATACCCTGGTATGAATGTGTCCCATTGATTGTCCTCATTCCTCCAAGTTTCTGTGATGCCTATTATATCAGTGTCTTCCTTTTATAGGCGGCACTCTAGTTCACCTATCTGATTATTTAGACTTGTAACATTCATATATAAGTACTTAAATATTTGTTACTATTTATCTGTATATCATTTCCTGATGTTACTCTTTTTTCATTTGATTGTTTCTCATCTGATCTTACTCATACTTTATCTTCCATCCTCTCCTATTTACTGTCTGATCCATGTGCTTCTTTACATATGTGCACTTTCCCTCAGCCCTTAGTTTAAAATCTGCTCTACAACCTTTTTAATGTGAAGTGCCAGCAATCTGGTTCCATTTTGGCTTAGGTAGAGACCATCATTCCTATATAGGCTCCCCCTTTCCCAAAACTTTTCCCCAATTTCTAATAAAACTAAACCCCTCTCTACACTAATGTCTCATGCGCGCATTGAGTCTGAAGTTCTGCCTGCCTACCCGGCCCTGCATGTGGAACTGGAAGCATTTCAGAGAATGCTACCATAGAGGTCCTGGATTTCAATCTCTTTCCTAGCAGCCTAAATTTGGCCCCTAGAACCTCTCTCCTACTCCTCTAGAACCTCTCTCCTACTCCTCCCTATGACATGGGTACCTACATGCAGTACCTAGACTTTAGTAAAGCGTTTGATACGGTCTCGCATGATATTCTTATCAATAAACTAGGTAAATACAACTTAGATTGGGCTACTATAAGGTGGATGCATAACTGGCTGGATAACCGTACTCAGAGAGTAGTTATTAATGGTTCAATCCTGCTGGAAAGGCATAACAAGTGGGGTTCCTCCGGGGTCTGTTTTGGGACCCGTACTGTTCAATATCTTCATCAACGATTTAGATATTGGTATAGAACGTACGCTTATTAAGTTTGCAGATGATACCAAGCTGGGAGGAATTGTGACTAATCTGGAGGATAGGGTCATAATTCAAAATGACCTGGACAAATTGGAGAAATGGTCTGAGATAAATAGGATGAAGTTTAATAAAGACAAATGCAAAGTGCTCCACTTAGGAAGGAACAATCAGTTTCACACATACAGAATGGGAAGCGATGGTCTGGGAAGGAGTATGGCAGAAAGGGATCTAGGGGTTATAGTGGACCACAAGTTAAATATGAGTCAGCAGTGTGATGCTGTTGAAAAGAAAGAAAACATGATTATGGGATGTATTAACAGCTGTATTGTAAGCAAGACACGAGAAGTCATTCTTTTGCTGTACTCTGCGCTGGTTAGGCCTCAGTTGGAGTACAGTGTCCATTTCTGGGCACCACATGTCAAGAAAGATGTAGAGAAATAGGAGAGGGTCCAGAGAAGAACAACAAGAATGATTAAAAGTCTAGAGAACATGACCTATGAAGGAAGGCTGAAAGAATTGGGTTTCTTTAATTTAGAAAAGAGAAGATTGAGGGGAGACATGATACCTGAAAACTGCTATCTAAAAGGGTGTCATAAAGAGGAGGGAGAAAACTTGTTCATCTTGGCCTCTGAGGATAGAACAAGAAGCAATGGGCTTACACTGCAGCAAGGGAGGTTTAGGTTAGACGTTAGGAAAAAGTTCCTAACTGTCAGGGTGGTCAAACACTGGAATAAATTGCCCAGGGAAGTTGTGGAATCTCCATCTCTGGAGATATTTAAGAGTAGATTAGATAAATGTCTATCAGGGATGGTCTAGATGGTATTTGGTCCTGTCATGAGGGCAGGTGACTGGACTCGATGACCTCTCAAGGTCCCTTCCAGTCCTAGTATTCTATTCTATTTATTCATCAGGACCAGCAGCTCCTTCCCAGAACTACACAGAAGTTTATCTAGATGTCTCGAGAGATCCGCAATCTTTGCATCAGGCAAATCACCATATGGTTCTCCCAGTCATCAAAAACACAGCTGTAAATATTTCTAATGATCAATTCCTCATTACTAACACCTCCCTTTTTTCTAATGACTGGAGTTCCCTCCTCCAGAGAAGTATTCTCAGTGCAAGAGGATACCACAACATCATCTGGAAGAAGGGTCCCAACTATGGGATGGTTTTACTCTGCTCCAGTGTACTACCTCTATACCTGCTGGGAACCCCTCACAGGTAATATTCTAAGCAGGAGATTTAAAGTGAATACCGGCTTCCTTTCCATTGCTCAGAAAGTGCAAAAGGACTAGAAAGCAGGCTGGAAAATTAGCCCTCTATCAGTGACCTCATAACATTTCATGTTTATTGTTTCTCAATGGCTCCAAATCAAACCATCTCCGATGAGAAGGAAAGGGGTGGGCTGGGAATTTTTCCACTGGTAGCTTAAAATAAGAACAACTATCTGGCATGTCAATGAAGTTGCATTCTTTCTGGTTATTGCATCGGCAGTAATAAAGTTTGTTTAATTAAGATGAAATCAGCTGTTGATATATGATCCAAGAAAGGATCGTACTCAGATTTATTTTTCTGACTTTCTTTTGTGAGTCTTTCAAATAGTTTATGGCAAGGAAGCTTTTAGATGCTTTCCATTTCTGAAGACTCCTGACCAAGTCTTCAGCAAATGTAAACTGTAGTAGCTTCTTAGACTTGGAGAGTTCTACACCACTCAGTATGAACCAACTGAAGACTGGCCTCTCAGTCTTTTGGCTTTTAAAATTCCTCTCAGCAGATACTGTCCATTTGATTTATGGGTAGATCTATTACTCAGATGGTCCCATAGATAAAAAATTCCAAGCAAGGCACCAGAGCAAATGTTTATTGGCAGCGTGAAATTTCGGAATACAGCATATCTGAAGCTCTGATAATACCTTTAATTTTTAAACTGTGGTGAAAGCTGTATTTCACTATTAGGGCCCTTACCTATGACCTTTCTCGGGTGTCTCCTTTATCATTGCTTTTCACTCATTGCATTTATGGCAAATAAATCATTGCATGTCCGGGAAATTTTTTGAGCTGGGATGGTTACCACTCTCCCATTTCTTATGTATTAAGGTTGCATAATTGCAGATTCATGTGTCAGTGGGCCCCTTTAAGCAGTCAACTTACTTCTTGATAGATGCCATGATTTAGAATGCCATCCTTTTATTTGGCAAAGCACATTTCAAATATGCCACGGTCTTCAAGATTATTACAGAAGCTGACATCCTTATAGTTTTCTCAGTAGATTGCTGACCTCTGAATATTTGACAAGTTCTCTTGATTTCATGGATTTCAGAACCTTTCTTTTAGCCATAAATAGCAGATTATTCTAAACAGATGGATCTAACTGTCTAATGGGTCATTAGAGTTCAAAATGGGTTTATGTTCTTTTAGGTTTCATTAAGATCTTACCTGCATCAGTGTAAGTGACTCCACTGATTTCAGAGGAGTTGCTCCTCATATACGATCATATACAGGCAGTCCCCGACTTACGCAGATCCGACTTACGTCGGAACCGAACTTACGAATGGGGCTTTTCTCGCCCCGGAGCTCACGGGTGGCGGGTCGCCGCCCATGTCCTCCGGGGCGAGAAAAGCTTCTCCTGGTCTCCCTGGTCTGCTGGGGGGGGGGGTCCAGCAAAGCCGCTGGACCCCCCCAGCAGACCAGGGACACCCGAGAAAAGCCGCCGCCTGGGCGGCTTTGCTCGTTTGCCCGGGAGCAAAGCCGCCCAGGCAGCGGGACCCCTGTTGCCTGGGCGGCTTTGCTTCTGTCCCCCTAGTCTGCTGGGGGGGTCCAGCGGCTTTGTTTGACCCCCCTCCCCAGCAGACCAGGGAGACAGGAGCAAAGCCACACGGGCGGCGGGGTCCCTCCGCCTGTGCGGCTTTGCTCGGGTCTCCCTGGTGTGCTGGGGGGAGGGGGCGTAGCTAGTGCGCCCCCCCACCCCAGCAGACCAGGCTTTTGTTGCAGGATGCCTCGGGTAGAGCAGCTGGGGTGCTGACGGGTTGGTCCTGTGGGAACCTACCTGGCAGCGCCCCAGCTGTTCAGTCCCAGGCTCAAGATTCAGCAACTGTTGAAACTGATCAGGCTGATTCCAGGAAGCTGGGGGCAGAGCAACTCTGCCTCCGGCTTTCTGTAGTCAGCCCCTGGTCAGTTTCAGTGGCAGCAGCTGAATCTGGAGCCAGTTCTGACTTGCATACAAATTCAACTTAAGAACAAACCTATTGTCCCTATCTTGTACGTAACCGGAGGACTGCCTGTAATTGGAATCTGTATCTGACCCTCATTCTTTTGAGCACTGAAAAATGTCAATGCACAGAGAGGGATTTATTGAAATATGAGGATTAATTGGTTTGTCAGCAAAATAATGTGGTCAGTAATGAAGAACAGTTACTAAATCATATGTTTCATTTTCACTTTGAAGCAAAATAGTCTGAGAACTATTTTGGTTTGGTGACCACCTTACAGCTTTGAAGAGCTGGGGCTATGATATGATTCTTAAATCACTCACAGGCAGATGCAGTTAAGAACCTAAGAATGGCTATGCTAGGTCAGACCAAATATCCATCTAACCGTCCTTCTGACGGTAGCCAATGTCAGCTGTTTCAGAAGAAATAAACTAAGCAGTCCATCTTCTGTTGTCCATTCCCAGCTTCTAGCCAACAGTGACTAGGGATACTATTCCTGCCCATCTTCACTAGTAGCCATTGATGGATTTACTCTCCATGAATTTATGTAGTTCTTGTTTTGTATCCTGTTAGTCTTGGCTTTCACAATATCTTCTGGCAAAGGGTTCCACAGGTTGACTTTGCACCATGTGAAGAAATGCTTCCTTTTTGTTTGCTTTAAATCTGACACCTATTAATATCATTTGGTGACTCCTAGTTCCTGTGTTATTATTGAGTCCACAATTTTTGGCTCTTAGCCCATCTGGGTAATCCACTGGTGGGCCATGAGACATCTTGCTGACGTTTAACATCTGCAGGCACTGCCCCTTCACCACAGCTCCTAGTGGCCATGGATTACTATTCCTGGCCAATGGAAGCTATAGGAAGTGGCAGCCAGCACGTCTCTGTAGCCCATGCTGCTTCCCACAGCTCCCATTGGCTAGTAACACTGAAATGGGGCCATGCATATGGCCAACATCAGCAAAGTATCTCGCAGACCACTAGAGGATTATCACGATGGGCTGAGAGCCAAAGGCTGTCGACCCCTGTGTTATGAGGATTTGTAAATAGCACTTCCTTTATTTACTTTCTCCACCCCTGTCATAATCTTTAGATCTCTAGCATACTCCCTCCTCCCCCCACCAAGCGTCTCTTTTTTTCAAGCCAAAAAGTTCCTGTCTTGTTAATCACTCCTCATATGGAAGCAGTTTCATATGCCCAATCATTTTTGTTGTCCTTTTCTGTATCTTTGCCAATTCCGATATATCTGTTTTTGGGATGCAGTGACCGCATCTACATGCAGTATTCAAGATGTGGGCATAACATAGATTTATATGGAGGCAATATGGTATTTTCTGTCTTATCTATCCATTTTCTAATGATTCCTAACATTCTGTTGGCTTTTTTCACTGCCACTGCACATTGAATGGATGTTTTCAGAGAAGTATTAACAACGATTCCAAAAACTTTCTTGAGTGGTAACTGCAAATTTAGATGCCATCATTTTATATGTTTATTACTTTGCATTGATCAACACTGAATTTCATCTGCCATTTTGTTGCTTCATCCCCCAATTTTTTAAACCTTCATAGTCTGCTTGGGACTTACATTTTGCTTCCTCACTCTTTAATCCTTTTTTCCAGATCATTTGGGAATATGTTGAACATAGTGATCCCAGTCCCTCAGGCATGTTACTATTTACCTTTCTCCCTTCTGAAAACAGGACATTTATTCCCACTTTCCCCCCTCCATCATTTAACCAGTTACTGATCCATAAGGAGGACCTTGACAAAGGCTTTCTGAAAATCTAAATACACTATTGTCTCTGGAGCCCCCTTGTCAACATGTCGTTGATCTCCTAAAAGAATGCTAGTACATTTGTGAGGAATGATTTCTCTTTACAGAAGCTGCAGTTTTCTCAGCATAGAACCATAGAGCTGGAAGAGACCTCAGAAGGTCATCAAGTCCAGCCCCCTACTCTAGGCATGACCAATCCCAACTAAATCAACACCTCTAGGGATGGAGACTCCACTACTTCCCTAGGTAACCCATTCCAGTGCTTCACTACCCTCCTAGTGAAATAGTGTTTTTCCTGATATCCAACCTGGACCTCTCCCTCCTCAACTTGAGACCATTGCTCCTTGTTCTGCCATCTGTCACTACTGAGAACAGCCCTTCTCCATCCTCTTTGGAACCTCCCTCCAGGAAGTTGAAGGCTGCTATCACATCCCCCCTCACTCTTCACTTCTGCAAACTAAACAGACCCAACTCCCTCAGCCTCTCCTCATAGGTCATATGCTCCAACCCCCCCCCCCCCCCAATCATTTTCGTTGCCCTATGCTGGACCCTCTTCAGTGCATCCACATCCTTTTTGTAGTGGGGGGCCCAGAACTGGACACAATTCTCCAGATGTGACCTCACCAGAGCCGAATAAAGGGGAATAATGACCTCTCTGGATCTGCTGGCAATGCTCCTCTTAATACAACCTAATATGCCATTAGCCTTCTTGGCTACAAGGGCACACTGTTGACTCATATCCAGCTTCTCATCCACTATAACCCCCAGGTCCTTTTCTACAGAACTACTATTTAGCTGGTTGGTCCCATATCTATTTGTTTTGATAATTTTGTTCTATGTTACAATTTTCAACCAATTTACTTGGTTCTGAAGTTATTTTCTCCAGCCCATAGCAATCACGATTACTTCTGGAAACATATTAAAACATTGGTGTTATGTTAGCTACCTTCTAGCCATCTGGTACAGAGGCTAATTTTTGTGGAAAAATTACATACCACATTGGTCGGGGATCACTGCTCTCCTAGGATTTTATGGAAAAAGAGAACCCAATTGTATATTTAAGGAAAAACTTGTTCCCCAACAAATCAGGTTCATTTGTGTCTCTGTTTTGTTCTTTACTATAGGTTCAACCTGTTTGTTTGGGTTTGAAGCCAGGCTTATTTGCTGTAATTGCCAGAATCACTTCTGGAGTCTCTTTTCAATATTGGTTTCCCATTAGCTCTGCTCCTATCTTCTGGTACAGAAGTTTACTGAAATGGTGGGTTACATTTTACAGTTTCACAGTTGAGTTCCTTCAGAATTCTGGGGTGAATACCCTCTGGTCCTGGTGACTTATTGTTTAGTTTATCAGTTTGTTCCAAAATCCCTTTTACTGGCACCTCAATCTAGGACACTTCCTCAGATTTGTCACCTAAAAAGAATAGCTCAGTTTTGGGAATCTCTCTCTGACATCCTCAGCAATGAAAAACAATTCATTTAGTTTCTCTACAAGGCTTATTGTCCAGGAGTGCTCCTTTAGCATCTTGATCATCCAGTGGCCCCACTGGTTGATCATCAGACTTCCACTTCTGATATCCTTAACAAAAAAACATGTTGTTACTTTTTGGCTAGCTGTTCCTCAAATTGTTTTTGGACTTCCTGATTATATTTTTGCACTTCAGTTCCTGGAGTTAATGTTCCTTTCCATTATCCTTACTAGGATTTAACTTCTACTGTTTAAATGATGCCTTTTTGCCTCTGACTATTTCTTTTACTTAGCTGTTTAGCAAAAAAAGTTGCCATCATGACTAATGTTGTATATCCAAGAATTGGGGCTGAAATTTCATCACAGTGAGTGAGATATTACTGTACCTGTACATCTGATATATTTGTTAATTGTTGTTGTGCATGGAAAACTTGCACATCAGTATTGTTTTGCCCCTACCTGCAGAGATGAGTAAATTGTTTAAATAGGTTTTGACTCTTATACAAATTATCTGCTTTAACCATGCTTTACTTGGTATAGGAACAGTTAAGGGAACATTTTTGTATGCAACCAAGGGACAGGTTTCCCATGCACCAGCACAAAATTCAACATATTTCACAAGAGTGGATCCTGGGGTGGGAGCCAAATAACATTTAGTTAGAATGCAGAGTACTTTGTGGAGTAGCTTCCAAACAGCATTTTGACTGCATCAAAACCCAGCTACCGACTACCTTTCATAGGTAACTCAGAATATGATTCAGTTGACTCCTGCTGCTTATTCATGACCTGTGGGAAAAGACCTCCAGAGTGGAGTGTATTTTTATAGGCACACCTTTTTTACCTAGGTGATCAGCAGATGGGCCTACTTTGCCAAAATGATCAATTTTGGATTAAAATTCACTTTATACTTTAACTAGAGTTTAGTTTAGTTAATGAAATGTTGTTAGCCTTCTTATTGTGTGACAAAAGGGCAGCGGACCTGTAATTAACACACCATACCTGACAGGGTCACCCAAAATGTAACTTCACTAGCTGGCTAGTGATGCCAAATCCAAGTGAAAGAGCAGGAGAGGACAGGCACTTAGGGATGTGGA
The DNA here is from genome assembly GCF_052426305.1 of Pelodiscus sinensis. Taxonomy (NCBI): domain Eukaryota; kingdom Metazoa; phylum Chordata; order Testudines; family Trionychidae; genus Pelodiscus; species Pelodiscus sinensis. The sequence goes on along the minus strand of NC_143052.1, from coordinate 19,222,955 downwards.
TTTTCTAAAGAATCCTAGATACCACATGATGACCTTGCTTTAGTGATTAAATACAGAATGGATCAGACTCAGTTCCTGCATTGGCATTTATGGAGCTATGGCATTTACCTCACATATTTTATGCATACAGGGATCTCATGTAAGGATCACCATCAGCAGTGCTGTTTAAACCCGTACTAGTGTCTGTCCTCTACATGGCACCACAAATGAAGTCATACCTTTTAGAGTATTTGTTTCTGCTCAGTTACCACTAGAGCTGCAATCTCTGATGAGCAGACTGTGTAGCTGAACCTTAAACCTGGTGTGGGGACAATATTGCAGTGAAAGAGTCTCATGAGATCCGACAAGAGATGAAGCATGTTTTGGGTATTCAGCCTCAGAATCCAAGATGGGCTAATGTAAAGCTTTCCTTTTTTATATTGCAGTTCAGGGTTAGATGACACTTCCAGGAAACCCACTAACTTCTCCTTTTTTCCCTTTATGCAAAATAAGTTGTTGATTCACACAAGGGACTGGGGGATGTGAAGATCCATATTTGTTATCTATGAAAACTATTCCTGGTTTGCCTGGGGCACCCCTAAGTTTTTTAAAGGTAATTTAAATACTTGTGAATCGGAGAGTTTGTCAGGTTGTTTGTTTGTTTGTTTGTTTGTTTTTCTGGTAGGGTCTCTTTGAGAGAGCTGTGACAAACAGCAAGGGAGTTTACTCACTTTCCAATCATTTCATCTGTCATCTGAAGAAGTGGGTTGTGGCCACGAAGGCTCATGATACTATCTACATGTTTTGTTAGTCTTTAAGGTGCTACCAGAGTAGTTGTTGTTGTGTTTTTATTTTCCAAATACAGTTACAAAGACTAAAAAAGAGAGGCAGAGTTGCTATCAGTGTTTGTGTTAAAAGAGAGGATAGTCTGCATTCTTTTAGTGACCACTTCTGTTCTAGACCTGGTGTATTTAAATGAACAAGTTTCCCTAAAGAAAATGCCCAGTTGCTGATTTCTCCTCCAATGAGAAACAAACTGTACATTTCTAACATCTGCTTCCACTTGTCAGATACTCAAATGTTGACGTACCATGGTGTGGGCTACTTCAGGACTGGAAGTGCAGTACCAACACATGCAGGCATGTACCCCTACAGCAGGGCTAAGAGAAAGAGAGGAGTCCTTCTAGGTCTGTCTTCATGTAGTTTGTCAATGCACAGCCTGCCTACTGAGACTGTGCACTGATATTAGGATTTGGCTTTTGCTAACAATATGCTAAAGTTTTTTTTTTTTCCTCTCTCACACTATCAAAATGAAACTGGAAACCACTGCCTGTAATTAAGTGATATGTTCTAGATTTTCTTGAAAACACGTGAACATGTCTCTTGATTTCATACTTGCAAGGCATGCTTCTCTCCACTGACTTTTAATCTTAATGTTCCCATATTGACAAGACCACTGATTGGGTAGAAAGAAATAAGTTTAATTTTATAGATAGACAGATACAGATATCTAAATCATGGAAATATATCTCTATAATTAGAAACACTAAAACTGTACCTCGTGCTTAAAGTTCCACTTCCATCAATTTTCCTTAGGTTTAAATTCAAGGATAATTGGCTTTTTTAATTTCTTTTTCAGTTGTATATGCTTGGTGGCATTTCTGAATGGATGCCAATGGGGTTGAGAAGTTTTTATCATGAGTACAGGGATTGAGTGCAAACAAATACTGGTATTCCTTCTGCCAGAAATTTTGTAGCCAAATTGAACATAAAGACTGTTTGAGCTTCCAGTAAAAGGATATTTTTTGCTTCTAGAATGTCAAGAAACAAATGACATGCCTAAATTATCTGTCAAATCAACCCTCCAAAAATAAACTCCACACTTGTGACGAAGTGAAAATCTCCAGTCCTCAAATGTCTTGGGTGCTGTTGAGAGACTGGTCATTTGGAGAGTATGCTGACCCAGGCTTCAGCTGACTCTCAGCATTTTACAACTGCCATAAATATGACTGTGCAAAAACCTTCAAAAGTTCAAAGCACAGCTGCATATCTGAGACCTGACCTGCAGACTGCACTGAGGGGGGGAGGCGGGAGGTCTCACAATCAAAGTGAGTTAAGATTGCACAGCACCTTACAGGAAATGACCAGGACCTTGCGGGATTAATTCCTAAATAAATAAGCTGTGACAAACCTGCTAGGTTACAAAATTCTATCGAATGTCTATCTCTGCATGCAGCAAAGTGACTGACAGAACATAAGGCTAACAAATGGTCTATATTAAGGCTTCAAGTTCAATATACCTTCAAGAAGTTAGCACATAAAGGCATTCAAATGTTGACCATAACAGCCTCAGCTAGTGTTATATGAGCAATGCAGTTGTAAATACAAACACTCCAGTATGCCCTCTATTTTTTTACTCAGCTTCATAATGAGAAAACAATTGGACAGATTCTAAATCCACTTGTCATTAGTTTTAGCAGGAATAAAAAATACTATTTTGCTCTGGGCCAAACTATTTTCTTTTTCCTGATGAGGACCAAGTCTTCCTCATAAACACAAAGATCTGCACCTATCATGAGGGAGGATTTACTTCCCCGAGGTGGTTGCACAGAGCTTAACTGAAAGTCAAAGTGATTCCCTCTGTAGGTGGGACTTGTGACTGCAGTCTCTGGTGGCTGTCATTCTTATCCGGACACACAGATTTTGGAGCATGTCTACAATACCCTGCCTATTGCCTCCTTAGTCTGTTCTTCCCAAGATAAAAGTTCTCAGGGTTGAGAAGGAAACACCAAAGGACGTGAATGTAATATTCCAATAAAGCAATTGATATTGACAGTGTTCTTTCCAAAACAAAGTACTTTTTATTCAAGTTACTAATAATCCTTAAGCAAAATACAGGACTATGTAGCACTTTAAAGACTAACAAGATGGTCATCTTGTTAGTCTTTAAAGTGCTACATAGTCCTGCATTTTGTTTCAACTACATCAGACTAACACGGCTACATTTCTATCACTAATAATCGTCACTACTACAATATGATCTCAGAGGGGTAGGTGCATTAGTCTGTAAATTTAAAAAAAAAGGGGGGGGGGATAAAAGAGCAGTCCTGAAGCACCTCAGGGTATGTCTACGCCGCAGCATTATTTTAAAATAACAAAGTGCACATCTCTACTACAACAAATCATTATTTGAAAATAACATCAAGATGGAGGACTTCTTACTCTGGACTCCTGTAACCTTCATTTCACAAGGAGTAAGAGAAGACTAAGAAAAAGTGTTCTTCCTTCGACTTCCTGCTGTGTAGACAGTGACAAAAGTTGAATTAAGCTATTTCAAATTCAGCTAAGCAACTGACGTAGATGAAGTTGTGTATCTTAATTTGACTTTTGCCCTGCTGTGTAGACAAGCCCTTAGACACTAACAAAAACCCTACTTCTTCAGATGAGTAGAGCAAGAGGCACAGTTCTAAAAACTCTAAGGCACAAAATCCTTGAGACAAACATCTCTTTGCTATTGAGCCTTAAAAAGGACTCCTTCTACAAAAGTGTATGATTCTCTGTGAAGCAATTTGTTGCTAGTGGCCAGTTTGCAGGAAATTGCTGACAGTAGATCTTAAATTCCTTTAAAGTTCACACAAGTAAAATATAATTAAACACTATATACTATCTTAAACTATCATTAAAGATATTAAGCTTGTTGTATAAATATGTTGCTGCTTTCTCTTTAAAAATCAAATTACTGCTACTACTTGGTCAGTCAGTCCTTCCCTTTCCAGCTTTCTTTTCTCTCTTTGCAGCACTTTTTCTTTACCTTCTGTTGCTTGCTCCCCAGCTCTTCCCTCACCTCAGACACAGCCTCTGAACACCAAAACTGTTGCTGGAGGTCCATTTGTCTTTTAACTACATTATAGCTCTTTATATACCTTTCTATTTGTAGCAACAGTTACCTCACTCACACATGCTCAGTTTTGATCCTTACCTCGGAATTCTGATTGACAACTCTGTCCTTTAAAACAAGTTGTGACCAGTAGGAGTACATTCTGGCTGACTAACTGCTTAACGGATGCTTCATGGATGACCTCTATATCCGTGTTTCTCAACCTGTGGTACAAGTACCCTTAGGGGTGCTTGAGAAAAGTCTGGGGGGAACATGAATACAGCTGACATTTGGAGAAAACTGAATTTTTGTTTTAAGTTTTACAGCATTTATTATTGTTGTACTTTACACCCCAAAATTTCATCGCCTGCTCGGCTACAATTAAGTTGGTTAAACAAATTTATTGTAATGAGAGAAAAAAATGTTGTGTGTCTGAAAACTGTAGGTACTGGGGGTACTTTATTTAAAAAAAAAAGGCTGAGAAACACTGCTCTATATAACCTGTTACTGCACATGCTCACTCTTGTCATTTACCTCAGATCTTTCATTCTAATGAGCCCCCTACATACACTCTCTCTCTTTCTTTCTCTTGGCTGTTTATCAGTGTCCATTTTAGGATGAAATGATTTTTTGCTTATTCAGACTGGAGATTGGAAATACAAAGTACAGACCAGAGAATTTTCTCTGATGCCATATGCAAGATTCAGGCACTGTGAAATGGAGATGTAGGTGGCAGATAGCATGCTCACTGGGTGATTAGCGCGGTTTCTCACTAGCTGTCTTTCATCCGAGTATGGAAAGCTGATCAGCATGAGGTGGAGCCAGCACCCCAGTTAATTGCTCTGGAACATATACATCTGAGTGGGTGTTTAATTTGATAAGTGCCACATGACTGTCATGTGGATGCAGCCTTGAAGGAGAGCCTCCCCTAAAATAATAATCTTTTGTGATTGTTTGTTTTTGTTTTATTTTAAAGACACTAGGAAATCCCTGAATGGCAGTTAACTTAATAGACAAAACCTGGAGAAGTAAGTGGGGGCCAGGATCTCTGAATTTTTCTTAAGATGGGGAGGGAATATTTGTTTAAATGAGACTGTTGGCTGAGTCACTGCACCATTGGCTATATATCTGTCCTTAGAGCAGGTATATCACCTCTCTGAATGCATTCGTTTTGATACCCTTGAATATTGGTCATGCCTGCTTATGTTGTCAGACTTCCATGTCCCTTATGTCTGAGCCGAGGCCTGTGCACATTTCCCACATATTACTACTGTATGGAATGCACCACCATAATTAACAATTGTCAGATATTGTGGCTGAGCTTTTTAAAGGACTGCATAAGTGTATGGCTTTGTAGCTATTGTGTATTTGTGGGAATGCTTGCTGTAAAGAATTGTATACACTTAGTGGTTTATAAATAATGGCTGTTTCCAAAGAAGAGCATTTACTAAACCAGTGACATGCATCTAAGAACTCACTGGACTAGAATGTGTACCTGACTGAGCCTTTCTTTCTACATTGTGTTGGTACAAAAATGGAAGTACCATGTAGTCAGTCGTTTGTGTACGTTTCGCATGACTAGGTGACTACCATAATTCTGTCCAATTTTAGAGTTTTTTATTTTTTTATGAATTAGAATGACAAAAATAATTCTAACTTTTGAACGCCATTGTTTTGCTTGGATCAATCTAACTTCTCTGTCTCCTTGGCAGCATTTTTTTTTCTTTAATTCGACTGTAGTCCTTGTCTGCAGTATGGACAAAAGAATATTTTAGGAGGCTGTAAATTGATGTTGAATAACAGGAAGAATCCTTCGAACAATGGGAATATATTAACTGTTTATGGAAAAAAAGGCACTTTCTGTTAAACAAGCAGCACTTTCAAAAAAACACATCTTATCTGTCTATATTTATAAAAAGATAGGACCTGTTCGTCATGGTGCCCAGTATATAGGCCTAGTCCTTGGCAACATTTATTGATTTAAATATTGGAAGCTATAGTTACAGAAAGTTGTGCCTGATATCCCATAGTTCCTGTCCTGATGGCTGTGCTCAGTGTGTTGTGATCGCCTTCCCTTTCAAAGCTCTAGGAAGTATCTGGCAGCTGTGTGAGCTGCTTTGTTTGGGGAACAAAGAGAACAAATCATTGGAATGCTCCAGCTCTGCCCCGCTATGAACACAGTAGCTGGCAGACTGCTGCTTCTAGGGGAGGGCTGGAGAGATTGCTGCCCTGCCTTGATGTTCCTCAGCACAGAGTGCTCACAGCTACGGGGGGAATCCCAAAGAGTGCAGGGATCACCTCTGCCTTCCCACACAAATTAGAGAATGAGATATGCTAATGAGCATTTAATTTGCTTATCTTCTGCTGAAAAAAAGCCACAGTGTAGATGTAGCCCGAGAAGGAAAGATTTCTGAGAATAAGTAAGAGATTCCCAGTGCTTGGTCATGATAGTCCTAAATGACTTAATTAGCTTGCTTATTATTATAAAAGTTTCTACCTCCTTTTGAAACCTAAGGTCTTGTCTACACTACAGATCTATAGTGATATAAATATATACTGATATACTCTCCTGTGTAGACAGCACTTTGTCAGTAGGAGGATTTCTCCTGCCGATTATAGCTAAGGCTTCTCAGGGACGTGGATTAATTACACCAAGAGGAGCGTTCTCTCCCATCATCTTAGAGTACCTTCATTTAAGTACTTTAAATACTACATTGGCGCAGCTATGCCATTGAAGTATAGACATGCCCTAAGACTGCAAGTCATTTGTATGTATCTGCTTTAACCTATTAAATCACTCTCATTTCCAGTGAGTAAAAGTACTGCTACTTTAGGAAAAAAATGTAAATAAGTAAAAGTCAATGTATCCTTCTGGAAAACTATTTGAGTAAAAGTACAAAAGTATCATTTCTTAATTATATTTAAGTATCTAGAAGTAAAAGGTAGGCATCCTATGGAAATCTATGGTTAACCACCCAAGTTATCATAGAGAATCATTTTATTTATTTATATACATTCTTTCTCTCTGTATATAATTTCAAATCTAAAATTTAAATGTAGTTTCAGCTTTCATTTATGAAGCTAAAGAGTGACCAAATTAAATACGGGAGACAAAATAAATTTCTGTAATTTGGCCAAATTCACCAGCATGCATTTATCATCCAAATGATTAATTACAAAATGATTTGTTTAACCTTAGAAGCAGTTTAATTTTCAAAATTATCAAAGTCAAGCCTTGCTCTCCTAGAACAAAATATGAGTCCAGCAACAGTGAAGAGATGTGCCTTGGCCCTGATGGACAACTCCCTGATTGTAAGAAAGGACTGCAGGAGATTCATGGTGTCTGCCAGGCAGGCTAAATACCCATCAAGCTGCTTTGCAGTTTCATTTGTGCAAGAGGACTTGATTGAAGCAAACAAGTTTTCTTCATCGAAGGAGCCATTCTGCTACTCAAGTGGATATAGTAGGGGCTCCATCTGTTGTCTTACATAGTCAAGACCTGTGCTAGAAAATAATTGAGAACTAACATAACTGGTGTTAGTTATGCAACTAAATAAATTAAATTACAGAAAAATAGTGCTGCCAACTAATGAGCTTTCAGATCTAGTTGGCTCTCCAAGAATAAACCTGCTTTCACTCATAACATTTCTGTGTAGAACTAAACATATGACACATGAATTCAACATACATGTTTTATTTTTTCCATAAATAGCTAGTAGATAAAAAGCATTCTCACCTAAAACAAGTCAAACTCAAAGCTTTTTCAGTCAGCCTATTGCAGCTATACTGCACGGGAGAGCCTTTTTTACAGGCTGTATTCCTTTAACACATTCTGTTACATTTTCTAATAACAGTATCATCCTCGGTCCAAGCAGTCTTAAACTTTGGCAGCATGATTACAGCTGCAACCAACTCCAGGTCCTCAAACATTTCACCAAAACACTGCTATGCGACGCTGAAGTGCATCTATCAGTGGCCTACAGAATTTGGAGGACATCTAGAGCCTTTGCAGTTTTGAATCCATCTGGTATCATAAAATCATAGAAATGGAAGAAACCTGGGGTCATCAAGTCCAGTCCCATGCCCAAGGCAGGACCAATCCCAACTAAATCAACCCAGCCAGGGCTTGTCAAGTCGAGACTTAAAAGCTCTAGGGATGGATTCCACCATCTTTCTAGGTAACCCATTCCAGTACTTTATCACCCTCCTAGTCATAGTTTTTCCTAATATAGTGGTAGAAATGTAGCCGTGTTAGTCTGGTGCAGCTAAAACAATATCCTACCTAGACCTCCCCCACTGTAACTTGAGCCCATTGCTCCTTGTTCTACCATCTGTCACTACTGTGAACAGCCTCTCTCCATCCTCTTTGGAACGTCCCTTCAGAAAGTTGAAAGCTGCTATCAAATCCCCCCTCACTCTTCTCTTCTGCAGACTAAACAAACCCAAATCCCTTAGTCTGTCCTCATAGGTCATGTGCTCCAGCCCCCTAATCATTTTTGTCGCCCTCCACTGGACCCTCTCCAATGCATCCACATCCTTTCTATAGTGGGGGGCCTAGAACTGTACACAATACTCCAGATATGGCCTCACCAGAGCCAAATAAAGGGGAATAATCACTTCTCTAGATCTGCTGACAGTGCTCCTCCTAATGCAACCTAATATGCCATTTGCCGCCTTGGCGACAAGGACACACTGTTGACTCATATTCAGCTTCTCATCCACTGTAATCCCCAGGTCCTTTTCTGCAGAACTGCTACATAGCCATTTGGTCCCCAGCCTGTAGCAGTGCTTGGGATTCTTCCATCCCAAGTGCAGGCTCTATACTTGTCCTTGTTGAATCTCATCAGATTTCTTTTGGCCCAATCCTCTAATCTGTCTAGGTCACTTTGGACCCTCTCCCTGCCCTCCAGAATATCTACCTCTCCCCCTAGGTATAGTGTAGGTAGCAGCCATCCCGTTTGCACTCTGGTCTCTACTTGGAGAATATTTAGTGCCTTTGCACTGGGCCCATGACCATGGCGTTTTCTGCCAAAAAGGCCAGCTCTGCTGGATTCAGACTGTAAAATAGTTAATAAACATTGTTAATTGAGTTAAATATGGCATGATCAGGTTTTTTAAACAAAGTATAAAGCAAATAACTGCTATTTACATGTTAATTTCGAGTGCTGCAAACACATTTCTGACAGCCCCATCTCCTTGTTCATTCAGTATGTGCAGATTTCTCTCTACATAGTTCCATCTTGTCTGGTTTCGCTGAATGAACTGTAGCTTGCATTCTGCTTCCATCATTTCTGCTCCAATACCTGAGCATCCAGTTTAATCCGCAGTGCCTGGCATTTGGCCAAAGTGGACCTGGCCAGGTTTTTGTAACTGTCATTTGATTCAGCCTGTACAACATATAAGATGAAATCAGGTTCGATAAGTGGCAGGCACAACGGTAGTGTTTTGGTAGGTGGTACTCAAGGCCATTATCTGTGTTCAGGGTGTCTGCAATTTTGTGAACTTCAACTTTGTTTTCATCACCATCATCATCAGTTTTTTTCCTCTGTTTCCAGACTGCTGCTTTCAGTAGTCTGGTGGTTTTTGCTGCCAGATATTTTAAAAGCTTTGTGGAAATTTGACCCATTGTCTTGTTGTTCTAACAATCTTCTCTCATTTGATATTCAGAATGAATGCCATTTAAGGCACCAGCCAAAACATCAAAGATGTGTGAACTTTTTAGATGTCTACATGCTAGTTCAGCAGAACGTCTCTCCAGACTCTTGGAATCAATCCAGTGAGCTGTTACAGCAATGAAGCTGTGTTGCCTGGCCATCCCGCAGTCTATGGTGGTGGCAATGTATTGCACTTCACTCATGGCATCAATCAAATTTCTCTTCATGGTTTTGGCAGCATCAATGATCTTTGTACAAAGAGTAGGTCTTGATATGCTGGTAGAGTTAGGCTGTAGATTGTGAATGAGGTCTTTAAATGCTGGTAGCTGTACAACAATAAATGGCAGAAGACCTTAAATGATGTACTTCAGAACTGTCTTGTCCATTATGGCCTGTGATATACATATAATGGGACTTGTCACAGTTTCAATCTTGAGCTGCTTGCTTGTGGAATCAGAAGTGTGGTCTGACTCCCTCTTTCTCTTTTGCACAGTAGAAGTAAACCTTGCATATTTCTCCAGCTGACTGGGGTGTTTTCTCTGCAAAGAAAATACAATACAATTTTCAGTTACAATTTAATTAATAACTTCTATTCACAGATTTGCTTACAGAAGAATTATAGCTGCAGATCACCCAAAGAGCAATGGAAAGACACATGGTGGGTATAAGTGGGCTACGGCACGTTACTATTGATGATTTGCGCACAAGAAGCGGTGTCCACGATATCCAAGTTACATATGATTGGAAAAAGAGATGGGCTGGTCATGTAGCAAGACTGAGAGACAACAGATGGACAGCACTTACACTTTATTGGCATCCACGAGATGTATATAGAACAAGAGGAGAAAGGCCTTCAGCACATTGTGTGGATTCTTTATGGAAGATTCATGGAAGGACATGGAAAAGAACTGCACAAAAAGGACGGCATGAAAAAATTACGATCTACATTAGTGGTGAGATTATTCACGTTGATGAAATCATGGATCTTCCAAGTACAGAGGGAATGTCTACACTACCCCGCTAGTTCGAACTAGCGGGGTAATGTAGGCATACCACACTTGCAGATGAAGCCCGGGATTTGAATTTCCCGGGTTTCATTTGCATAAACTGGATGCCGCCATTTTTAAATCCCTGCTCGTTCGAACCCCGTGACGCGCGGCTACACGCAACACGAACTAGGTAGTTCGGACTAGGAAGCCTAGTCCGAACTACCTAGTTCGTGCCGCGTGTAGCCGCGTGGCACGGGGTTCGAACGAGCAGGGATTTAAAAGTGGCGGCGCCCAGTTTATGCAAATGAAGCCCGGGAAATTCAAATCCCGGGCTTCATTTGCAAGTGCGGTATGCCTACATTACCTTCCTAGTTCGAACTAGGAGCATAGTGTAGACATACCCTTACAGATTTAATGGCTAATTTAACAACAATAAGTGGGGAAGATACATGATGCTAAGGGCTTCAAAAAGCTGTAGCTTTTAAAATCTGCGATATTGGCCCTGTTTTGTTCCAGATTTCTAGTAGAGAAAGAAAACATTTTCCAAACTGTGTAACTACCTATTTAAATAAGAAACATAAATATTTTTTAAATGAAGCACCAAACAAGTCTGAGTTAGCAGACTGTTGAAACACCGCAACTAAGAGGCATTGCATATGTAGTTAAATAAACTTGATCCAACAAAGTACATTAAACAGCCCACATAAAGCTATCATTATAGGCTTAACTCAAGAAAAAAGAATTTTACATCTCTACATACTTCTTTAAATTTGATGGCAAGTTGTAAACAAAGAAGATATCAAAGGCGCATTGAAGATCCTGTAACATCTTTCAGTACAAAAGGATCCTTAAATTACCGCCGGGGTGAACCATACTGTTTTCCACTATCTTAAGTATCAAAAAGCTGTTGATGAAGAAGATGCTCCTGGAAAACTGTAGATTGGGGGAATCTTTTTTGGGTCGGGAGCTACTGATCTACAGAAAAATCATTGAGTGGGGGATGGCACACAAGTGAGAGGCAGCCACCCCTCACCCAAAAAAACAACAAATACCCCTCATGAGCAGTTTCCAGTACTACCTTCCCCCAGCCAGTGGGAAGAGGATGAATGGCAGTGTGCAGCACCATGCTGCTTTTCCCCCACATGCTGGATCTTGTCTGCCAGGCTCAGGGTTCCCCACCCCTCTATAGATGCTATTTTTGAATGAAAAGGTGTTGATGCGGCTATGAAAAAGCGATTGAGCAATTAAAAGGCTTTGCGCATGCGGCTGTGCTTTAGCAAATCAGAATGCTGTCTTGCCCAACTGTCAGTGGGGAGATGAAAGTAGTGAATAACTATGTGCTTCCAGAAATGGTAGTGGAGATAAAAAGTACACAATTTTCTTACTTCAACTTTTACTCAAATAGGTTTTTTTATCACAAAAATAAATTACTTAAGTACAAATGCCAAAAAAGTACTTTAGTGTATATTTAGTAAATATTTCTAAAAACAAACAAAAACTTCAACAACAACAAATAGTCTAGTAGCACTTTTAAAGACTAACAAAACATGTAGAAGGCATCATGAGCTTTTGTGGGCACCACCCACTTCTTCAGATGACTGGAGTGTTGGAAGTCTAGATCCAAGAATAAATATGGGATGGGGGAGAGGAGAGAAGGGAAAAAAACTGCCTGCATACTTCTCATTCTTAGTTAATATATCTTTGAATCATTTAGTATAGTATTGGATAAAGTATTGTCTGTTAGAGGATCTCATGGATTGATAGAGTTTAACATCAGAAGGGGCCATCATAATCATCTACTCTAATGTACTGAATGTTGAAGGCCACAGAACATCACCCACTTCAACCCCAACCTCTGGTTGAGTTACTGAAGTCTTCACAGTTTTATTTTAAAGGCTCCAAGTTAAAAAGGATACACAGTTTATACAAGTTTAATTCTGCAAGAGACCTATGCTTCTGGGGAAGGCAAAACATCTCTCTAGTCTCTGCCAACCTGACCCAACTCCAAATATGGCAGTCAGCTAGATACTGAGAATGTGGGCAAGACTTACTAAGTATCTATAGAAGAATTCTCTCTAGTGATTCAGAGCCCTCCCCATCCAGTGTCCCATCATTAGCTGTTTTGAGATATTTGCTTCTGGCAGTCATAAATTGGCCCCATGCCATTGTAGGTAATATTACATCCCCTGTCTAAATATATCAAGTTCATTCTTCATGACAGATTTATTTATTTATTTTTGCCTCCACAGTTCCCTTTGGAAGGTGTTCCAGAACTTCATTTCTCTCATGGTTAGAAATCTTCATCTAATTTCAAGCCTCAATTTGTTGGTAGCCAATTTATATCCATTTGTTCTCAAATCTTTCTTCAACTTCCCTGGTATTTATCTTTTTCATGTACAGTTTGGACCTCCCTAGTCTGTCTACCTTGGGACCTAGCTGGTCCTTAACAAAGGAATTTTGCTGGCCCAGGGAGGTCAATTCAGGCCTCCGCAACTGGACTCTGCTTATGGCCCCAGTTGTTGACCTCTCCTCTCAGACTGACTGACAGCTGCTGTCCCACCTGGACTTCCAACCACTGGCCTGCTCTGGCTGCTGTCCCCGTAGCTACTGACATCTCCAAAGGGGCTGCCACTGGTCCTGCAGCTGAAGTTGGGATCCCGTTGCTGCTGGCCCCGCTGTCCTGCAGCCCCATTGTTCTGCAGCTGGGCTGCTAGCTATGCCCTGCTGCTGTCAGAGTCCCCACCACCAAATGCTGCCAGAGTCCCCACCAACACTGCTGTTGCCAGAGTCCCCACTCCAAACACCACAGATGTTGCTAGACCAGAAAGTCCTAGATTTTAAGTATTCTACCTGTATTTATAAAGAACAATCATATCACCACTCAGGCTTCTTTTGGGTGTGCTAAACAATCCAAGCTCTTTGAGTGTCTTCTCATAAGGTTGATTTTCCATTCCTTGAATCAAAGATGCATTTGATCTGGGGTGGGGGAGGGAGAGGGAGACCATCTATCACAAAGGCAAGATGACCTGTGTTGCAAGATAGACTGCAGTACTCAAAGGGACTGTGTGATTAGGCTGTTGTAATGCAATGGTTAGGAGTTCACACTTGATATGTGTTTAGTGAAATCTTTATGTAGAACTCACAACCACTGTGGGGTATGTGCCATGCTTCTTAAGAGCTGGAAACTGATATTCGGCACTCCAGATGGCTTGACAGTTGCCTCACTGTAAAAGAGGCTCTGCTCAGATTGTGGGACCCTTGCAAGGTTGCATCTGATTCAGCTGGGACTTAGCAGTGTAAGATGCTCACAGCTACTGCTGGGTCATCTTGCCAATGTTCCACAAGGGGTTTCTCAGTGTAAGATGCTCTATGACAGCGATGATCTTATGGTATTGTAGAAGCTGCTTCGACAGTATCATTATTCTATTGACCAGCCAAAGTGACTTGTGAGAGCAGGAGATGCATTTTTAGACTATGGAATTCCCTTTCACAAGACAGATGAATGATCATGGTAAATCACTGCTTTCAGAATTAAAGGCAAACTAAATTCCTCCCTCAATAAATGTTACACACACACACACACACACACTCAAGTACACAACCCCTGATTAGAACAAAATAATCAAGGTATTGTTTCTGACGATGGAGGTAGAAAATCATATCTATATATAGGGGAGATACACAGATGGCTTAGTAATATAAACTAAATATATTTATTTAGAGTAAGACTGCCTGTATGTTGTACAAACTCCAAGTGAAGTGCACTAATCCAAAGCTCTGGAGACAAGTACAGAGACGAAAATTATCTGACCAAAGCAGCAGCCCCTCTTCCTGCTATACAGCATTTGACCATGTGGCCAATAATACCTTAACTCCTAATCACACTTTCCCAGTAGAAATCCCCTGTCATCTACATGGGCAACATTTATACTCTTTGCTGTAGCTGGCAGGGTAGTCTAGTTGAGGCTAGAATTTTCAAGTTCCTGAAATCCAATAGCATTTCTGTGCCTATGTCCTTTGAGAATTCCAGCCTGATTCAGCACCTCTTCTGCAGGGCCGGACCACAACATTTTGGCACCTGAGACGGGGAGCTCAAATGACACCCCCAAGCCACTTCACTTAGGCCAAAACTTTGAAAGGTCTCAATTCTGCCTTCAAGTTCTACCCCTCTCATGGCACTCGACCATCACTGTGCATCAGAGCAGAGAGAATACATATGCACCAGCAACAGACACAATTTTCTACACTCTGGGTCCTAGTGGCACTCCCCCACCCCACCCCACCCCGGTCTGGCACCTGAAGCGGACACCTCAGTTTGCCTCATGGTAAGATCAGCCCTGCTCTTCTGGGTAACTTCCACTGGGGTTGCTTCTAGGGAGCATTAACTGATTCAGAATTTGCCCCTCTCTGTGTGCATCCCCTCTCTTTTGCCACTAACCCCATTAACCCACGGTTCACATTGCATCCCTTTCTCCTGTGAGGTGAATTTCATTAAAGAAATGTACTGTATTTGTCTGTATGTAAATAGTCCATGAACAGTTAAGGTGCTTGTTGGTTGTTCTCAATAAATGGACTGGAGTTGCTAGGGTTTGTAGGATAAACAGAACTTGTTGCACACTATAAATTGCTTTCTCTGTCTGCTGTTTACATTGACTGTCAACATGAGGTCAGAGTAAAAGGGTTTGTCTACTGGTGACCCTCCGGCATTGCCAAAGGTAATGACAGACTACTTAATAAAGCAGAAATCTCCTGAAGGAGGAACTATGTGAAGTGACCTAGCTCTTTCAATTGACTATGTAATTAATTGAAATTACTCTTCTGAAGTGTAATGAGTATATGTGTATCTGTTAACATATAAAATATAATGTCAGTTCATGGTGCACAAGATTATGTAACATAGTTGCTGGGTTTTGCAGGGCACAAGTTTTATTGGTCTTACAAATAGTTTCATCAAGCTGCTCTTTGCATCAACTTGGAGAATATTTGACTCTCACTTTGACACTTTTTGCTTAAAAGACTAAAGGTCCAATTCTGCAATAGGCCTAACACTTTTACCTCTTTAGCAGGAGGCTTTGTATGATTGAGATTTAATAGCACTGTGGCAGGGCAATGAAGATATTGTGGCCCAATGTATAGAGGAAACTCCGTATCAGCAGAGTAACAACACCATAAGAGAGTTAGGAGAAAGAGACAATATGATGTATCACTTCTTGTATAAACAGTGACATCTAGAGTTGCCATTAGTATTCCCTAATATGCAACCAAGTTAAAGGTTATCATCTGCTGCAGATTTAATGGATTGCATTAGAATTACGGCAAATGACCCCTGCAGCTCCTCTAAACTTGATCGATCACAATGTAATTGTCAAGGCGGGCTAGCAATTAATTTTCATTAGGCAGGGAAGTCATTAATGCTCACTGTTAAGGAAAATGGCTATTAGATTGAGGTGGAAGGGATTCAATCATTCTTTGCAATTAAAAAATAAAGATGGCTAAATATGTTGGTTGCACATGTTAAGAAGGAATATCATAGCAGCGCCATTAACTTGTGCTATTCCTGCTGTGATGTGTTGATTTCAGCCCTTTAGGTATACAGGTAGTCCCCGACTTACACAGATCCGACTTATCCGCACTTACGAACGGGGTTTTTCTCGCCCCGGAGCTCACAGGCGGCGGGTTACCACCCGTGTCCTCCGGGGCAAGAAAAGCTTCTCCCAGTCTCCCTGGTCTGCTGTGGGGATCCAGCAAAGCTGCTGGACCCCTCCCAGCAGACCAGGGAGACCCGAGCAAAGCCGCTGCCTGGGCAGCTTTGCTCGTTTGCCCAGGAGCAAAGCTGCCCAGGCGGCGGCTTTGCTCGGGTGTTCCTGGTCTGCTGGGGGGGTCCAGCGGCTTTGCTGGACCCCCCCCCCCAGAAGACCAGGGGGACAGGAGCAAAGCCGCGGAGCACGCCCGCAGCGGGACAGCCTGGGCGCGCTTGAGCTGTCCCCCTACGGGCGTGCTCCGTGGCTTTGCTCCCTGTCTCCCTGCAGACCAGGGAGACGGGGAGCAAAGCCTTGGAGCACGCCCGCAGTGGGACAGCCCAAGCGTGCCCGGGCTGTCCCGCTGCGGGCGTGCTCCGCGGCTTTGCTCTCCATCTCCCTGGTCTGCAGGGAGACGGGGAGCAAAGCATCGGAGCACGCCAGCAGTGGGACAGCTGCAGCGCGCCTGGACTGTCCCGCTACCCGCGTGATCTGCGGCTTTGCTCCGGGTCTCCCAGGTCAGCAGACCAGGGAGACAGAGCAAAGCCGTGGAGGACTTGGGCGGTCCCGCCACCCCCGTCTCCCTAGTCTGCTGGAGGGGGTGCAGCTAGTGCCCCCCTCCCCCGAGCAGACCAGGCTTTTCTTGCCTATCCCTGGGGTAGAGCAGCTGGGGGCTGCCAGGTTGGTCGCGCAGCGCCGCTCCGGACCAACCGGGCAGCACCCCAGCTGCTCTGCCCCAGGCATCCTGATTCAGCCGCTGCTGGTCAGTTTCAGCAGCGACTGAATCAGGATGCCTGGGGCAGAGCAGCTGGGATGCTGCTGTGTTGCTCCAGTAGCGCAGAGGAGCCGCGCTACTGGAGCAACCCAGCAGCACCCCAGCTGCTCTGCCCCAGGTGTCCCCAAGTCAGCCGCTGCTGAAACTGACCAGCGGCTGACTACAGGAAGCCCGAGGCAGAGTTGCTCTGCCCCAGGCTTCCTGGAATCAGCCGCTGATCAGTTTCAGCAGCAGCTGACTTGGGGACGCCTGGGTTTCTTAAGTTGAATCTGTAGGTAAGTCAGAACTGGCATCCAGATTCAGCCGCGATTGAAACTGATCAGTTTCAGCAGTGGCTGACGCCAGTTCCGACTTACATACAGATTCAACTTAAGAACAAACCTACAGTCCCTAACTTGTACGTAACCCAGGGACTGCCTGTACTAAAGGCACAGATGCATAACCAAACAAAATCTCTTATGGGAATATTGCTCCAAAAAGTCTTCCAGAAAAATGTTTCCCTACTGGCTTCTAAGCTTTCATTCGGGTGAAAGGTGTGTTTCTTGATACTTAAGAACATAAGAACGGCCATACTGGGTCAGACCAAAGGTCCATCTAGCTCAGTAACCTGTCTGCTGACAGTGGCCAATATCAGATACCCGAGAGGGAGAGATCACAACAGGTAGTCCTCATGTGATCCCTCCCCTTTCACACACCTCCAGCAAAACAAAGGCTAGGGATCCCCTTCCTACCCATCCTGGCTAATAGCCATTGATGGTCCTAATCTCCATGATTCTATCTAGCTCTTTTTTGAACCCTGTTAAAGTTCTAGCCTTCACGGCATTGATCTCCGAATACTATTTGTTTTCTTTGCACCCTGGTTTTTCACATCAGAAAAGGAAGAGAGGAGGAATACAGACAAAATGCCTGTACTTCAAATTGTCCAAAGTAATGAAATTTCAACTCAGCCTGGTATATAAAACTGTCTAAAAGATGTACTGATACCACTTAAGGACCATGTTATAATCATGCCTGATAAATGTATTAATTTCCATGAAACAAAATTGTTGTGTAAGAATATTAACTCCTCCCCTCAATCCTCAGTCACAGCACCTCACCACTGCTCTCCAACCCATCCTTTCCCCCAGGAACACAGCTAGGGCTGGACAGCACAGCCCCAACATCGGCTACAGAAACCACAGCACAGCCTTCCCATCATTGCTTCCACATCCAGCCAGCCTGAGAAGCCTCCCCTTTCCTCCCTCCCAGGCTGGGCCCAAGGAATTCCAGTGGGAGGCCTGTGCACCCCCAAATGCTTGGTAAGTTTTCCAGTATTGTAATATTTTTAGCCACAACTGATTATTGAGAGATTTCTCATTTAAAACCTAAAGATTTTTTTTTTGTAAGTAAGAGCCTAATGCTGGATTTCTAAATACATTCTTTTAGATACCCAAATAAGTGGCCTGATTTTCAAAGATACTCAGCACTTTTAAAGATTATAAAATCTTTGCCTTCTTGAGATGCCCAATGTAATGGATCACTTCACTAAAAGCTTCAGTCACTTGACAGAATCACACACACAATGTATCTTTCTGCCAGAGTAGCGAATGACAGCATTCTAGTTTATAAATTCAGAAATTAACATTAAGAGGAACAGACTTTTTTCATTAGATCAGTGGGTATTTAGAAGCTGATGCAGTTTTTTTTCTTTTCATGTGGATCTGTTATGCATACTTCCCTATCATTTATTACAAAAATACATCTCTCCATTTCGCCTTTTAAGGAATGATATTCCATACTGGTACTTCTAGACAGCAGGCGCTATTTCAGGGTATGTCTAGTATCCTGAAATAGCATTTTCTATGTCTTCACAGCACACCCATTACTTCAAAATACAGTCGAAATAATGGACATCTTATTCCGATGTCCCAGTAAACCTCATCCCATTAGGATTAAGGGACTTGTTGGAATAGAGGTCTATTTCGAAATTTGGCACTGTTAAATTGCAAATCTTATTTTTAACTAGCGCTGCAGTGTAGATGCAAGAGGTTGTGTGAGATTGGCTGCTGTAAGATATACTTGCCAGCTACCATCAGCTATATGTGAAGAATGAATTCTCATATCCATATCCACATTTGGATTCTAAATGTTTGTGGTTTTAAAATAAATATTGGATGATACAGTCTGATCGTTTCATTCAACATGTTATATGGTATGCATTATGGGGGCAATGGTACACTGTAATCAAAAGGAGCTGTTGGAGTTGGATTCAGGGCTTTGACTGGATAAAGCCCTTTCTAGTAAAATAAATTACTTTGGTTTCTACAAGATGAAACACATGAAACGTTGCCATAAATCATATGTCAGACAGTAAAAGAAATGAAAAAAGAATGCAACCTTTGTTTTCGCACTTAACTGCTTTGATAACTGTTACTGTTCCTATTTCATTCTTATTTGAAAACCACATACTTGAACTGCAGAACTGCTTCTCCAGCACAGTAAGTGCCTTTGCTGTTGAGGGAACTCCTGTTAAATCTGACCTTCCCCTTTTCTAGTATTTTCAGTTAATTTACTCAGGAAATAAGTCTGGCCATCTCTGTGCTCAGGGAAACAATAAGCTGTAGAGCCCTGATATGGGATATGGAAAAGATGTGGGTTGATAAATGCTTTCCATTCCCTATGGAACCCACAATTGCCCCTGATATGTGACTCTTTGGATACAGGGTTTTGCTGGATTTTGCAGGTGGGTTTTAAAGATGGAAGGCACTAAGATATGCAGTCTGTGTTAGTATAGACAGCGGATGAGAACCAACAAGCAGACATATCATGTGCTGTGCTTCCTTCCAGGACTGGCTGGCATGTATGCAAAGCTCATACTGCTATACAAATAATGTGTTGGCACCATACTTGGATTAGGAGAAGGCATGCAGATATTGGGTGGTTAGCCAATGGGAAAATGAGTAATTTAGGAGCCATGCTGTAAGATGTATGAGGGACAAGAAGAGACCTCCAAACATGTGCCCTGGCATCCACGGGATAGCGGATTGCCTTCCCTACAGCTCCTTAAAATCTATTATTTAGAAGGTTTCAGCCACACTTCCCATCACGTAGAGGATTATTCAGAAGCTCAATAATTTTCCTGGATTCTTTGTCCTCACTCCATCAAGAGGCTTACTGTCATGGACAGTGAGTAAGCTAACTCACCACTTTACACTGTACTTTACACTACTTTACATCTCAGTTTTTAATTGTGCCATCCCATTGTGCAACCTGTATAAAGTTGCATTTTGTATTTTGCGTTTAAACTTCTAACTTGTGTCTAATAATACGTATCTTTGTTGTTTTTCTTTAATGGAGTAACTGAAAAAAAATGGATAAAAAGTTAGACTTTTTTTGTTCTCTATGGAACCTTTGCTTTCCATCCTTTATGTGTTGTACAAATATCAGGCTCTTAATTATAGGCTTCATAATGGTATCCTGAAGTCTAGTAGCGTATCTGGTGTTGTCACACTCTTGGAAATACTTGGCTTGTGCTAAATGAAATCTGTGAAAAGACACAAACTGAATGATCTCCCGATTAGAATGAGATCACATGAGTTCTTCAAGAAACTATTCCTGCCCTTTCCTGTTCCTAAGACTGCAGCAAGAACAGGAATGAGGTCTCAGCATTTTAATTCTTCCAACTTCTGTGAAAGATAATAAGTAATACATTAGGCTTCTCTCTTGTATGTGATTGTCTGAGATACTGCCAATTGCCCCAATCTTCACAGGAAGGTCAAAAGCCTGCTGTCTAAAACTAATGAAGTCAGTCCCTGTTCTTTTATAAAAGGCCCAGTTCAGCTGGTTATATGTTGTTTGGCTTCTGAGCTGTGCACACCCCGATATTGAGTCACTAAGGGTATGTCCACACAGCAAAGTTATTTTGGAATGATAGCCTCTATTTTGAAATACCAATTTGGCTGTGTAGATGCTCACAAAGTTATTACAAAATAATTTTGAAATGGCGGAGTGATTATTTCGAGTTCTGTAAACCTCATTCTATGAGGAATAGTGCCTCTTCCGAAATGGCTATTTTGGAATAGGTGCTGTGTAGACAGGGAATAAGGGCTAAATCAAAATACAGGCAGTCCCCGGGTTACGTACATGATAGGGACTGTAGGTTTGTTCTTAAGTTGAATCTGTATATAAGTAGGAACTGGCGTCAACGGCTGCTGAAACTGATCAGTTTCAACCGCGGCTGAATCTGGATGCCAGTTCTGACTTACCTACAGATTCAACTTAAGAAACCCAGGCGTCCCCAAGTCAGCTGCTGCTGAAACTGGTCAGCGGCTGATTCCAGGAAGCCGGGGGCAGAGCAACTCTGCCTCAGGCTTCCTGTAGTCAGCCGCTGGTCAGTTTCAGCAGCGGCTGACTTGGGGACACCTGGGGCAGAGCAGCTGGGGTGCTGCTGGGTTGCTCCAGTAGCGCGGCTCCTCTGCGCTACTGGAGCAACCCAGCAGCACCCCAGCTGCTCTACCCCAGGCATCCTGATTCAGCCGCTCTTGAAACTGACCAGCAGCGGCTGAATCAGGACGCCTGGGGCAGAGCAGCTGGGGTGCTGCCGGGTTGGTCTGGAGCGGCGCTGCGGGACCAACCCGGCAGCCCCCAGCTGCTCTATCCCAGGGGTAGTAAAGAAAAGCCTGGTCTGCTGGGGGGGGCACTAGCTGCACCCCTCCCCCCCAGCAGACCAGGGAGACGGGGTTGGCGGGACCGCCCAAGTCCTCCACGGCTTTGCTCCGTCTCCCTGGTCTGCTGACCTGGGAGACGCGGAGCAAAGCCGCAGAGCATGCAGGCAGCGGGACAGTCCAGGCGCACCGCAGCTGTCCCACTGCTGGCGTGCTCCCAGGCTTTGCTCCCCATCTCCCTGGTCTGCTGGTCAGACCAGGGAGACGGGGAGCAAAGTCTTGGAGCACGCCCGCAGCGGGACAGCCCAAGCACGCCTGGGCTGTCCAGCTACGGGCGTGCTCCAAGGCTTTGCTCCTGTCCCCCTGGTCTGCTGGGGGGGTCCAGCAAAGCCGCTGGACCCCCCCAGCAGACCAGGGACACCCGAGCAAAGCCGCCACCTGGGCGGCTTTGCTCATTTGCCCGGGAGCAAAGCCGCCCAGGCGGCAGCTTTGCTCGGGTGTCCCTGGTCTGCTGGGGGGGGGTCCAGCGGCTTTGCTGGACCCCCCCCCCCCAGCAGACCAGGGAGACCGGGAGAAGCTTTTCTCACCCCGGAGGACACGGGTGGTGACCCGCCGCCCGTGAGCTCTGGGGCGAGAAAAGCCCCGTTCGTAAGTGCGGATCTGACGTAAGTCATATCTGCGTAAGTCAGGGACTGCCTGTAGTGGGAATCCAGCCCTGGTGGTCACTCTGGCCACACTTAGGAAAACCCTATCTCTCTACCCTACCGTCCTACCCTCCTCCCCCCCACACACACACACACTTCCCTGGAGCCCATAAAGCTGCAGACTCTTCAGAAAGGATTTGTATCTCACAGCAGCCCTGAGCCACCCTGCAGTTGCCCTTGACTCCATTTTGGCCCAAGATGAGCCAGGCAGTGCTAGCCAGCCCTCCACTGCAGGCCGTGAGCATTCAGCCAGCTACCAGGAGCCCGTCAGGCTGCAAACAACATGCACCTTCCTGGTGTGGTGCGGAGGTCCTGGACCTTTATTGAAGTTTGGGGGCATAAGACAAACCTCCAGGATCTCTGCACCAGACACAGGAATGCAGACTCGTATGGCCACATGGCAGACAGCCTGGGGAGCAAAGGCCACATTCTCACGCAAGAACAGGTGTGGATGAAGGTCAAGGAGCTCCGCCAGACTTATGCCAGGGCCAAGGAGGGCAGCTCCCAATCTGGGGCAGTGCCCCAAACCTGCCCATATTATAAGGAGCTGGACATGCCAGTAGTTGTCTTTGCTGGGGGCCCAGTCGATGGCAACGAGGAGAAGGCTCAGGACCTGGGTGAGACCAGCCTGACCACTGAGCTGACCCAGGAGCCCCAAATCTTCCCTGTGGACATCTCGCAGGCATCGTTCTAGGTTGGGGAAGGAACACTGTGTGAGTGCCATCACTTTCCGTCATGCGGGGGGGAGGTAAAACTAGGTTATCCACCCTGGGCCCTTGCTGACCATGGATCAGTCAGCAACATGTGCACATAGGAGCATATGCCATGCTGCTTCTGGGCACGCGGCCCCAGCAGGCTGCAACACATGAGCCTTGGGCTATTGGCCACAGGGTGTCTGGAGAGAACTGCCATGCTCCTGACTGGGGTGGGACACCTTCCCTCCACAAGCCATCTCCTTCCACAGACCAGCTCTAGAAGAAGGCAGGGGACATTTGCTCCCCCTTCCATCCCCCTTCCCCCCACCCACACACTGAACATTCCCCACATGGCACACGGACTTGGCCACAGTCTGTAGGCAGCTCTTTCTCAGGGCCTCCCAGATCCGCACAGTTCCCTTATGGGCTTCCCAGATGGCAGCCCAAGAAAGCCATACCTGCATGAACAGGGCCCTGATGGTCGATCTCCCCACACTGAACTGGTTCCTCATGGATCAGTAGCTGTCCTGCTTCAAGAGTTTCAAAAGGGAGATGGCGACACGTTTCTGAAGGGGAAAGGCGGGCCTCATGTGTGTCCCATTGCCTCAGGGCAGGGGTGAGCCACTCACACAGCTCAAGGAAGGTGCCCTTCTTCATTTGAAAGATCTGGAGCCACTGCTCTAGAATGATGTGGTCCCACCAGTCTGCACTGGTGTCCAGATGGCAGATGCAGCGGGAAAAGGTACCCAGACCATGGCAGGCGGTGTCAAGGTCATGTAACCGCTCCCCTACATATCCGAGGAGGGTCTCCAAGAAGCCCTGAGGATTGGGTTCCTGCAGAGCCTGGGAGGCAGCCTGCAGGAAGTGCTGCATGACTTGCAGCAAAAGCTCCAAGAGCTGAAGACTGCTCGGAGGTAGCTCCTACTTCATAACATAGAGTACTGTGATGTCCTGAGTCAGGGCAACCAGAGCAAGAATAGAAAATGCTTTGCTATCACTCAGAGAGGTAGACAAGGAAGCAGGGAAACCTGAGAAATGGCTGTCCAGGGGGGTCCATTTAAGCATGAGCCTCAGAAAGCCTCTAGCAGTAGCCACACGATGTAACTACTGACCTGATGCCCTGCCGGAACTGGTTCCTGGTGGCCTTAAATGCGATTCAGTGTCCCATCAGTGTGGATGCGCTATTTTGAATTGCATTTTGTGTGTAGATGCACTATTTCAAAATATGCTGTTTCAGAATCTCTCTTTTGGAATAGCTTATTTCGAAATAACGCTGCTGTGTAGACATAGCCTGAGGGTATAATTTTCAGCCCACTGTACAGAGCCAAATCTAAACCAAATACACTGTAAACCATTCCCTAATTTATAGCAGCTCAAGAGTATGTTTCTCCTGCATTTGCGACTCTTGAGTCATTCTTCACACGAAGGGTACGTCTAAACTACATGGCTCCGTCGACGGAGCCATGTAGATTTGTTGTTTTGGCAAAGTCAAATGAAGCCGCGATTTAAATGATCGCAGCTTCATTTAAATTTACATGGCTGCCGCGCTGAGCCGACAAACAGCTGATCAGCTGTTTGTCCACTCAGCGCGCTAGTCTGGACGCTCCCCTGCCAACATCAAAGCCCTTTGTCGGCAGCCCCGTTATTCCTCGTGGGATGAGGTTTACCGGGGCTGCCAACAAAGGACTTTGATGTCGGCAGGGGAGCATCCAGACTAGTGTGCTGAGTGGATAAACAACTGATCAGCTGTTTGTCGGCTCAGCGCGGCAGCCATGTAAATTTAAATGAAGCCGCGAGCATTTAAATCGCGGCTTCATTTGCCTTTGCCTATGTGTCTAATCTACATGCCTCTGATGACAGAGGCATGTAGTCTAGACACAGCCTAAATGTGTGCCATTGTGCACTCGTGGGCAATTTTAAAAGTATATCATTAAGGTCATAGTGTCATTTAAAATTTAGCACATGCCAGAATTAAGGTCACTTGTGCAACTTCAGTTCAGCTCCCTTCCACATATTTTTCATGATCCAGACTCTAATGATGGGCTCACACAATACTTATTTCGATAGTATCCTGCCTTACTCAGCACACAGGCCATGTAGAGCAAATCTACATTTTAAAAAGTAGCAACGGCACAACTGTGTTGCTGTAGAACTTTAATGAAGACATTCTAAGCAGATAAGAGAGACCTCTTCTGTCAACAGAGTTAATCCACCTCCATGACAGCCAGTAGCTATGTTGGTGGGAGAATCTCTACTGCAGACCAAGTGCTACATGGGAGGGAAGCGGTGAAGATATTAGCTTGGTGTAACTGTGTCAGTCAGGAGCGTGTATTTTTCACACCTCTGAGTGATGCAGCTATGCTAATACAGATCTGTAGTGTAGACCAGAGTTTAGTGAGTGGCTAATCAATATTTTGACTTCTCTTCATTGCTCAGTGTGTGACTCTATTCCTTATTTACTGCGCACAATTGAAAGCCTGTTTTCAAGACAGAATTATCTATTTCTCATGGGGTTTTCTAAGGTACACCACACCATAACATGTTACCAATGAATTCATTTTCACAAAATCCCTGTGAGGGGCAGGGATCATACTATCCCCATTTTTACAGGTGGAGATCTGAGGCACAGAGATTAAGCCCAGAAATATCCACTGCTATTTGGGTGGCTAATAAGCATTGGGGTGCTGCCCTGAAAAATGCTTACCCAGAACACCTTCCTTTGTCTTTGTGCAATTCCCTGTCTCATTCACTATATGTCTTCCAAACTCTGCAACAAAAGAAGCATGATCCTACACACAAAACCTTGATTCATATCAACCTTGATTCATTCCCAGAGAAGGTACCTCCTGTCCCCTGAATGAGGAAGAGGACCCATGGAAAAAAAAAGTTGCATTGTAATACTTGTGTACCTGGGGCCGATATAATGTGGTTTACAGCATTTCTTAACTTCTGAATAACTTTGCAATCTTACTGTTCTCTTAATGTGATTTTTTTTAAAAAAAAATTGTTTCATATTTTATACTACCTTCAACACCTTACTATCTGAGGCTTCGTCTATATTGCACCCATCTTGCGCAAAAGCCTATGCAAATAAAGTGCAGATTAGCATATTGCTGCACTTAATTTGCATAATTAATTAGGGGACAATTTTGCACTAGAGGCTTTTGTGCAAAAAGGAGCTGTGTAGAAGAGCCTCGTGTATTCTTCGTGAAAAAATGAGGAACTTGCCCAGTTAAGACCAGAGGCTGTCAACGGTGACAACTGGGCTGTGACTTCCCAGAGAGCCTAAGGGAGGCTGCTATACCTCACCTGCTGTACCCCAAATCCCACAGTGGGGGCAGGGGGATGCCACATGCAGACCCACTAAACATTGCTGTTGTGCTGATGCTAGTATCAAAGAAGAGTTCAAAGCTGAGGGTGGGGAGGAGCAGTAGTTTGGAGGAAGCCCCTCTCAAGACAATTGTCCTTTTTGCCCCTGATCTGGGGATTGTAGACTCCCTGGAGCTGCCCTGTGGTGCCGAGCTTACCCTAGGGTTAAAGGTGGAGACTGGGGCTCTTCACTTCCTCTCTAAAGCTCGGTGGTTTTTTACTGATATCTAAATGATATTATGGACAGTTCCAATTTTTGACAATTCTGGCTCTTTTTTTTTTTTTTAATGGACTGTCTGAATGTATTGATGGTTGGCAAGCCTATCCTGGACAGATAAACTTTTTTGCTTAGGAGTGGATATAATATTACCTCTTCAACCATTGGAACAGCTTGTTTGAGGAAGTGATGGACTCTCCCGGTCTTGGCATCATTCAATCAAGGCTTAGTGTCCTTCTCAAACACATGCGCTTGCTCAGCAGGACTTGGGGGCTTGATGCGATTATATTCAGTCCTGGATTTCACATCTTCACACGAAAGCCAAATCATTAGTCCGGTTTAATTTAAAATGGGGACGAATGTATATCTTGTACACTGAACCTTCTCAATACAAAATAAAAACCAAGAAATGGTTTGTTTGCAACAAGTAAACATTTTATTGCATTTTTTCAGAAAGTTATATTTGTTAAGATAGTCTAATGTTTTGTTTAATAGATTTTTTTAAAATTCTCTCTGCATTAAGCCTTCCCATTACAGTTTGTGAATATATTTAAATCTCAACACTGTGAGCTATGGTGCTTAAGGGATTAAGTTTGAGTAGAGGCTGGCGCTGTGAAAGAATGTTGCCCAGATGCTTTATTTCATTTTCACTGTGGATTCAAACTCTCTATATGGTAAATCGGAGTTGAAAAGCTAACCAAGTACATCTGACTACTATTCACTTTTGGTTTTAACCATTGGAGGTCATCTTTGGTGACTGAAATACTCCAAAAGTGAGTAAAGTCACTGAGTTAGTGGTTGTAATTATCAGAATTTTTTCCAGTTTTGTGGGAACTCTGTTTCCAATATAGACAATTCACAAGCATTATTAACTCTAGAAACAGGGTTATGTCTCTAATAGAGATCCATTTGTCAGAGTCTGCATTTGTTTCCTTTAGCTAGAGAACAAAATGGTATCTGTACTAAAATCCAAAAATCAATGTTATCTCTCCTTGTCAATCACTTTTTTTTTTTTAGTGTATCCTTCTTTAGGGACCATTTTATGTGTACTTTGGTCTTTTAAATGAAACATTATATTAATTATTAATACCCCCTATCAGTCATCTAGTGCCTAAGAGGTTGAAGTGAAATGCAATGAAATTTTAATCTGTAAACCATTCCTGTGACCTAGGAAGATAAATAGTATCCAACTGGATTTTCCATCTCTAGCAATTTTTAAATGAAGATTAGCTGGCTTTCTAAAGAGAGGCTCTAGTGAGAATGAGAATTATTTCAGGGGAATGCTAGGGCCGGTGTTCTACATGAGGTCAGATTAAATAATCACAGGTGCCCTTTCTGGCTTTGAAGCCATAACTGTACAATGAAGAGCAGGCCTGGATTAACTCTCCTGTGGGCCCGGAGATATTAGATTTTGTGGGTCCCTTTACACCAGGGGTGGATAAAGAGCCCTCCATAGGCCGGATCTGGCCCATCAAGCTGTTAGATTTGTCCTGTGGCCGTCCTGCTGCTCCCCAGGCCAATAAGGGCCTCAGGGTGAGGGAGCACGCAAAGTCACCTCGCCCTTGAAAGAGCATGCGACAGCTAGAGAGACATGCTGGCTATTTAAAACAGATAGATTTTATCTCTAGCTACCGCATGTCTTTGGGGCAGGGAGCACACAATGTCTCTTGCGTCCTTTCCTTGCCCTGCCAGGGGCACGCAGTAGCTAGAGAAAGATGTTGGCTGTTTTAAAACAGCTGGCGTGTCTCTCTAGCCATCGTGGGGGTGAGGAGACTTCGCATGTTCCCCTGCCCCAGGCCCTGATTTGCTTGGGGCAACCGTGGGCCTGATCCACCAGCTTGGCCGGCCCTTTGCCCTCCTCTGGGCTAGAGAGACATGATAGCTGTTCTAAAACACTTGGGGTGTGTCTAGACTACATGCCTCCTTCGACGGAGGCATGTAGATTAGCCAGATCGGAAGAGGGAAATGAAGCCGCGATTAAAATAATCGCGGCTTCATTTAAATTTAAATGGCTGCCCCGATCTGCCGATCAGCTGTTTGTCGGCAGATCGGGGCAGTCTGGACGCGATGCGCCGACAAAGAAGCCTTTCTTCATCGGCACAGGTAAACCTGGTTTCACGAGGCTTACCTGTGCCGATGAAGAAAGGCTTCTTTGTCGGCGCGTCGCGTCCAGACTGCCCCGATCTGCTGACAAACAGCTGATCGGCAGATCGGGGCAGCCATTTAAATTTAAATGAAGCCGCGATTATTTTAATCGCGGCTTCATTTCCCTCTTCCGATCTGGCTAATCTACATGCCTCCGTCGAAGGAGGCATGTAGTCTAGACACACCCTTGGTGTGTCTCTCTAGTTAAATCAGCTGGTGCGTGTTTCCAGCCGTTGCATGCTCTTGCAGAGCGAGGAGACTTTGCGCACTTGTCAGACCCATCAGGCCCTTCTGCCTGAGGCTCCTCCCTTTCTGGCGTGGTCTGGGGCCACTTCAGAAATTTCTGAAGTGGCCCCCTTTTAAAAATGATTGCCCACCCCTGCTGTATACCATAGGATGCTCCTGACTGGCAGGGCAGCAGGGCGCTAGCACTCTGCCTGAATGCCATGGTCCCATGCTACTCCTCAAGCAGCCAGCTGCTGGCATATCTCTGTGAACCCATGGAGGTGGAGGACAGCATTTCTCCATGCACTGCCCATGCCACCAACTGCCACCTCCACAACTCCCATTGGCTGGGAGGTGTAGGGATGATATTGAGGGTGAGGCCAGTGCATGGAGACCACTTTCCCCCCTGCTAGGGGCCACAGAGATGTGCCAGTAGCTGGTTACTCCCAAGAGAGTTGTTACCACGGCACACAGGCAACCTGCCTGTGCCCTGCTGCATATTTGGACTTTCAGCACCCTGAAGATTGACCTGTTGATTGTGATCAGCAGGTTGGTGACCCTGTCCAGGATTTATTTTTGCGGCAACTCCCCCTGGGGCTGCAGTCCCGAAAGCCCCTGTGTTAATCTGATCCTGATGGAGAGGGTATCTAATCTAACTCAGGGTATGTCTACACTACCCCGCTAGTTCGAACTAGCGGGGTAATGTATGCATTCCGCACTTGCTAATGAAGCCCGGGATTTGAATTTCCCGGGCTTCATTAGCATAAGCGGGGAGCCGCCATTTTTAAATCCCCGCTGCTTCGAACCCCGTGTAGCGCGGCTACACGGGTCTCGAACTAGGTAGTTCGGACTAGGTGCCTACTCCGAACTACCGTTACTCCTCGTGAAATGAGGTGTACCGGTAGTTCGGAATAGGCACCCTAGTCCGAACTACCTAGTTCGAGCCCCGTGTAGCTGCGCTGCACGGGGTTCGCAGCAGCGGGGATTTAAAAATGGCGGCTCCCCGCTTATGCTAATGAAGCCCGGGAAATTCAAATCCGGGGCTTCATTATCAAGTGCGGTATGCATACATTACCCTCCTAGTTCGAACTAGGAGGGTAGTGTAGACATACCCTCCGAGAGTGAAGTGAGGTGCCATAGTGATTTCTGGTTGTTTGGGAATAAAAGCCAGGTCTTCCTCACTACCATCCAGTCTTGTATTTCAGCTATTAAAATCTATAGTGCGTGGACCAACTGCTATCCTCTCTGGGTGGAAGGCTCTGCAGAGATAAATAACTCTCCTTTCGCTTTCCACGTGTTACATTAGAGAGAACTCAACATGCATTATATACACTTGCAATACTAAATTTCTGTGAAAACAATTTATGTAGCTGACAGAGTAACACAGGGGTGGTGATGGTGATGTTGAATGGGATGGGTGGTGTGTCCACATAGTGACTGGGGTGGGGCATGATCCACAGGACAGTTTCTCAGTTAAGGTGGGATCTAGTCTGTGACTAGAGCGCCACACACTTTATTTCTGTAGGCCCCCATGTCTCTGGCCCTTGCCCCTTTGCCAGCAGCACTGTATGCTCCTTCCTCTCCCCATTTTCCCAGTCATGACAGGGGCCTTGTGTGCTCCCTTTTCTCTCTCAGCAATATGGTGGGGGTTCTGCATGGCCCCCATATTCCTTTCTGCCATAACCATTGTTACCCATTCTCCTCCTTCTTCTCCCACTTTCCCTCCATGTCCCATTCCCCCACCATTCTTATTTCTTTTCTTTCTATTGGTGAGATAAGCCTTCCAGGGCATCGGGAGTGTTAAACTGTACTGGAATGATGAGCAGAACTGAGATGGGAGCATTTTGCTAGCAGACGTTAATAAAGAGAAATCACATTCTTTGTTTGGACAACAGTTTTGGAACACACTGCACACAACACATTACTCTTCCCGTTTGATTATTACTAAAACTAACTGCACCTCCCAGGTCAGAGTTTCCACCAGCAAATTCCCTGTTAAAAATGGCAGAAAGGTGAGGAGGGATGTTGTTTTTCTGCTTCTAATGCAGCATGAAAACCAGTAGCATTTAATCTGACACCAACCTTAGAGGTGATCTTGGATTCTCAGCCCCCCTACGCTAGCAGGGAGGAGTGGAGAGTAGTGGTGGAAATGATAGCAAAAAGTCCCTGCTTACTTATCCATTAAGAAATCAGAACATATCAGTGGTCTCAGAGGAGGTTATTTATTACTAAATAGGTGTAAATGAGGGCAGGATTTGGCCCATAAGCCATAAAAGAGGAGTCAAGCATGTAATTTCTCACATCATTGTGGAAGAAATTCTGTCTTGCAACAGTAAATTATCTGAAGCCCTTTCAGGTTGTATGAATGGTTCGATAGTCAGAGAGGGTTTGCAAGCTTAATGCATAAAAATGACAGTCATAAATAAAGAGAGAAAATCCCTGATCCCCACCGGAATGAAATGAAATAACATAACATTCCTAAGACACTAACTAGAGGCTGTGATGGTGTCTTTGGAAAATACATTTGCTTGGCTCAGGAGGTGAGAGTGGAGAGGAGAATAAACCTATAATTCTTCTGAAGGTTTTGGCTTCCAAAATAAAGCTTAGCACTCTTGCTTATAATACAAGTACCATTTTTCCATAGAGATTTGCACACAATAAAGATTGGAACTTCTTGTGTTTGTTTCCAAACTGTTTTTGTGTGTGTCAGAAAATTTTAAAAACACCAAACATAAGTATGTATATTTTAATACCTGAGATACTGAAAGATGTTTGAGCGAGCATGATAAGATATAGACCTCAACAAACTCTTTAGCCCAAAGAATGCAGGCTGGTTTGAAAGAACACACAGAGTTTTCTTCTAGTTGCCTGGGTGCTTAGCTCACACTGTTTGCTTCAGATTTCTACATGCTTCTGTACATGTATTCAATCCCTCATCATTTAGGGTGCATCTACACAGCAGTGATATTTTGGAATAACTAATGTTATTCCTAAATAACATAGTACATGTCTATACTACAATCAGTTATTTCGACATAATGTCAAAATAATGTCAAGCTGGAGGACTTCTTATTCCGACTCCTGGAACCCTCATTTCCTGGGACAGTAAGGGAAGTCAGAAGAAGAATGTTCTTCCTCAGGCTTCCTGCTGTGTAGACAGCACCAAATACTGAAATAAGCTATTTCGACTTGAGCTACATCAATTGACATAGGTCAAGTTGCATAACTTATTTAGGCTTTAGCCCTGCTATGTAGATGAGCCCCTAAAAACTCTAAAGTCACAGTCTCTTCTGTAGGCAATATAGTAGAGAAAATGTCCTCACTCACACTGAGCATACTCAGAAATTTAACACTGTTGGTAGCATACTCCCACTGGTATTAACGCTACATCATCTCATTAGCAAAGTCACTGCTATACTAGTAATTTGATACATAATCTCCTGGGTTTTAATAGGATAAATCCTAAATCACTGTATAAATATAGCACTATTGAAAAGTCCTTGAGGTATTAAATCAACCTAATAAGGAATGGGACCAAAAATCCATAGATACAGGGTTAATGATTCTATAAACTCCATGTGCATTCATTTACTAATGATTCTTGGAATTTAAATACATTACCATGCTGTAGGTATTTCATGTCTCCTCATCTCATTATAACTCAGTGACACTTTAACTTCACTTTACTGTTAATTATATTTGAATTCATGCTGATAGAGTTGAAGAGCTTTGGCACTAATCTCTCACTGCTATAGTAATAGGCCTGATACATGATTTTGAATGGAAAAACCAAAGCAATAAAGCCAAAAGCATGAAGAGACTGGATAAGTTTGTGGATGGGTAATGGGGTACAAAAGCCATTAAGCTCCCGGTGGTTAGACCGAATTTGATCCAGGCTAGTAATGACTAAAAATCATTTCCATTTGATATCACTATTTGGTATTCCATGTAGAGGTGGTCAAACTCCTAAGCTACGTCTACACTGCTTCTTTTGAAGGCAGAAAGTATGCAAATGAAGTGCTCATTAGCAACTTCTCATACTTCATTTGCATATTCTCTGTCCGAGACTTTTTGCGCAAGAGGTTTTTGTGCAAAAACAAGCAGCGTAGACGGGTCTTTTTTGCACAAAAATACTATTTTGCGCAAGATTCTTATGCCTCAAAAAAGGAGATATAAGGATCTTGTACAAAAGGGGATTTTTTTGCGCAAAACGAACCCATCTACACTGCTTGTTTTTGTGCAAAAACATCTTGCAAATGAAGCGTGAGAAGTTGCTAATGAGTAAGTCTTTGGCATGGAATTTACATTTACCATGATATGGTCTCTAAATATGTAAACTGTTTACAAAAAGATCCTGTCATGTTAATGGTGATAAATGTTTATAACAAACTACCATTCCATTTAACAAATTTAAAAATTATGGTAGGAATGGTGGTAAGTTCTCTAAGCTACCTGCTTCCTCTTTGAAATGTCATCCAAAAATGAGAACAGGCATTCACATGGTACTACTGTAGCAGATGGATCAAGATATTTTTGTGCTAGATACACTAAAGATTCATTTGTCCCTTCATGCTTCAACTACCATTCCAGAGGACATGCTTCCATGTGCATGGTAGGTTCTTCTTGATAATGATCCAAAGTAGTGTAGACTGATTCAGGTTGATTTTCATCTTCTGAGTCAGATGCCACCAACAGCAGGTTGGTTTTTCTTTTTTGATGGTGTGAGTTCTGTAGTTTTCACGTCAGAGTTTTGCACTTTTATGACATCTGAAAATGTGCCCACACCTCATCCATCTTAGATATTGGACAACATTTCATATCTTAAGCCTTGGATGAAGTGTGGTAGCTATATTTAGAAATCCCACATTATTACCTTTGCATTTTTTCATATCAGCTGTGAAAGCATTCTTAAAAAGAACATGTGCTGGATCATCATCTGAGAGTTGAAATATATGGTAGAATGTGAGTAAAACAGAGAAGACATACAATTCTTCCCCAAGAAGTTCAGCAACAAATTTAATTAATGCATTATTTTTAATTAGCATAACCAGCATAGAAGCATGTTCTCTAGAATGGTGACCAAAGCATGAAGAAGTAAACAGCTGTTTAGCATATCTGGCAGTAAATACCTTGCAACACCAGCTACAAAAGTTCTATGTGAATGCATATTTTCATTTTCTGGTGATATAAATAAGAAGCAGGCAGCAGTAACTCCTGTCAATGTAAACAAATTTACCTCTTGTTTTCTCAATCATTAAGGCAAGTAGGACTGAGTGGACTTCTTGGCTCTAAAGTTTTAAATTGTTTTGGTTTTGAGTCTAGTTAAGTAACCAAAAAAAAAGGTACATTTGTAAATTACACTTTCACAAGAGTTTTCTCTACAGTACTTTTATGAAATGAATTGAAAAATATTACTTTATTATTTTTACAATGTATATATTTGTAAAATATCAAGTGAACACTGTATACCGTGTATTCTGACTTGTAATTTAAATCCATATTGAAAATTTGGAAAAAACATTTGAAATATTTAAGAATTTTCAAATGGTATTCTATTTAACAGTGAGATTAATTGGGATTAATTTTTTAGTTAATCATGTGTATTAACTGCAATTAATCAACAGTCCTAACTCTAAGCCTCAGGTGGTATCTCTCTTCTAAAATTATTTGCTTGCAAAAAAGTAATCACTTTCCTACATCTAGTAGGATGTATGTAGAGTTTGATTACAAACCACAGAGCGACTGTGCTGGGAACAATCTTCCTTTTATCATATTCCCTTCTGAACCTTTTTGACCCATCAGTGTGCAGCTATGGAACAGGATATCAAGGAATTGGAAGCATCATTCCATCCCCTCAAATACCTGCAATTTTTAAATGGAACATCTCTTTTCTTCTGTTCAATTAACTGGCTTCCCTTAACAAAAGGTCTCATATTTTAAAAACAAAATTATTTAAAATGTCTATTTGAATACTTCATTTTAAGAATATTGGACTCAAAAGCCCACTTATATCAATTGGGAGTCCTTTCATTGACTTCACTGAGCTCTGAAGAAGTGGGTTGTGACTACGAAAGCTCTTGATACTATCTATATATCTTTATTAGTCTCTAAGGGTATGTCTACACTACCACCCTAGTTCGAACTAGGGTGGTTAATGTAGTCAATCGAAGTTGCAAATGAAGCCCGGGATTTAAATATCCCAGGCTTCATTTGCATCTTGCTGGGCGCCGCCATTTTTAAATCTCCGGTAGTTTGGACTCCGTGCCCGCGGCTACACGCGGCACGGAGTAGGTAGTTCGAATTAGGCTTTCTAATTCTAACTACCACTACATCTCGTTCCATGAACTACCTACTCCGTGCCACGTATAGCCACGGGCACGGAGTCCAAACTACCGGGGATTTAAAAATGGCGGCGCCCGGCAAGATGCAAATGAAGCCCAGGATATTTAAATCCCGGGCTTCATTTGCAACTTCGATTGACTACATTAACCACCCTAGTTCAAACTAGAGTGGTAATGTAGACATACC
Organism: Pelodiscus sinensis; assembly: GCF_052426305.1. Lineage (NCBI taxonomy): Eukaryota > Metazoa > Chordata > Testudines > Trionychidae > Pelodiscus > Pelodiscus sinensis. Next base: position 19,187,417 of record NC_143052.1, on the reverse strand, counting down.
CTGAGGTGCTACTGGACCCCCCTTTTTTTTAAGTAGAAATGTATATCACTATAACTACATCAGAAAATCCAAACCCCTGAGCAATGTAGCTATATTGACCTAACCTCTAGTGTAGACAGTGCTATGTTGATGAAGGGCTTTTACCTTTGAAACAGCTACCACTTCTCAGGGAGATGCAGTACTTAGCTTCTGGAAGAAGCTCTCCTGTCGCTATGGGTGGTGACTTCAGTAGCACAGCTATACCAGAGTAGCTATGCTGCTGCAGCACTGTAAATGTAGACAAGCCTTGAGTTCTGTATTACACTCAGAGAGAATATGTGAAGGCAGCATCATGAAATGGATAGCTGTTGAAAAAAGAGCAAGATATACAATAAACATGGAGAAATCACGCTGGCAGAGCAAGTTCCAAATAATGGAGTGTATAAAAACAATGAAGAGCCACTGCTTCTAACCCCCACTCCTGCATCCTATAAGTAATAACCTTCAATAGTTGTGACCGTTAACTGGTGCTGATTTTATTCCAAGTTTAGAAATTTGCCATGGTAACTGTGCATGTATGTATATAGGCCTTGTAAGTTTTGTATAGTTTATAAACTCTCAGGGGTAGCTGTGATAGTCTGTATCTGCAAAAGCAATGAGGAGTCCTGTGCCATCTTAAAGACTAAGGGTATGTCTACACTACCACCCTAATTCGAACTAGGGTGGTAATGCAGGCAACCGGAGTTGCAAATGAAGCCCGGGATTTGAATTTCCCGGGCTTCATTTGCATAAAGCCAGGCGCCGCCATTTTTAAATTTCCGCTAGTGCAGACTCCGTGCCACGTGGCTACATGTGTAGCTGCGCGGCACGGAGTCCGCACTAGCGGAAATTTAAAAATGGCGGCGCCCGGCTTTATGCAAATGGAGACCGGGAAATTCAAATCCCGGGCTTCATTTGCAACTCCAGTTGCCTACATTACCACCCTACTTCGAACTAGGGTGGTAGTGTAGACATACCCTAACAGATTTATTTGGGCATAAGCTTTTGTGGGCAAAAATAACTTCATCAGATGCATGGATGCTCCATGACTATATTACTTCAGTATGCAGGTGTGGGAGTTAGAAGCAGTGGCTTCTGTTTTCAGCTCTGTCCCTGCTATGCTGTGACCTTGGGCAATCATTTATCTTCCTCACTTTGTGCATCTGTAAAATAGGTGTAATTGATTGTAACTGATTATCATTGGTGTTGGGCAAATTTAATTACCAATTGAACCTCTCTAGTCCAGCATCTTCAGAACCTGACTGGTGCCAAACCAGAGAATTTGTCAGACAATGGGAGGTCAATATTGTATAACAGCATTACCAACACATCCACTGCTTACTAAGATCTTAGAAGACATTTGCGTGGAAATTTAGAGCTAAATAACAGCACAGAACATTGAGAGCCAGGACTGATGGCTGTAAACAAATCTTATGGGACTGTGGGAAACTTGGCCACACCCATGATAAGTGGACATCTAACTAACTAAATTCATGCCTGACCAGAGAGTGCTGAATTAGAGAGGTTCAACCCGAAGCTCAGAATGTGCTTTGAATTCCTCTGATGAAAGGAGCTGTGAAAGTGAAAAGCAAGGTCACTTTATTCAAATATGAAAAGTTTGTGTTAAAACTGCTGCCAAGGTGTAAGCCTGATGCAGCAAAAGAGTAAGTATGTGAGTCTACTGAAATGAAAGATTGGCTTCCCTGTTGGGAGATTTTGGGCAACACCTATCTGTGGTTCTGCTCATTCACTCATACATTATGTCACCAAAGTAAATTTTTAATTTAAATTGATATTGCTCTCCTGATGAGCTAAGCTGATTGGTTCAGCTCAATTGGAACACCTGTGAACCTGGCTCACTGGCAAATGTTGGAGTAATATAGGCACTCAATCATTGTTTGCTCTGCCCTGTTTTCCTGCCTTCAGTTCTGAGCTCCTAAGCACCAAGCTATGACCTGATGGCTGCTTTCCCATGGAGGGAGACAAGGCTCCAACCAATGCAAATCAAACAAGCAGAACAAGAGTTTTTCCTGCAGCTGTTTGTGGGCAGACAGGCATGAGGATGAACAGCAGGAGGCCAGCCCACTGCGGATTTGTACCTCATTAAGTAAGACCCTTTTTTATTTTGGATTAAACACTGGATCAGTATTTGGTCCTGGAAATGGAAGACACATCTAAGTAGCAAAAGTGGCAAAAGTTAATACTAGCAATATAAGGTGGTTATCAGCAATTCATGTCCAATACTGTATGACTATAATTAAATGTATTCAATTCCTGTATCAGTAAACAGTGTGTCACCAGTGAATAGGGCTTTGGAGTAGGAATCTGGCTAGGTTCTATTGCTAGGTCTGCCAGTGACCTCCTGTGTGACCCTAGGTAAATCAGGATATGTCTACACTAGCCCCCTTGTTCGAACTAGGGAGGCTAATGTAGGCATTCGAAGTTGCAAATGAAGCCCGGGATTTAAATATCCCGGGCTTCATTTGCATCTTCCCGGACGCCGCCATTTTTAAAAGTCCCTTAGTCCGAACTCTGTGCCCGTGGCTACATGCGGCACGGAATAGGTAGTTCGCATTAGGATCACTAATGGAACGAAGTGTACCGGTAGTTAGAATTAGAGATCCTAATTCGAACCACCTACTCTGTGCCGCGTGTAGCCACGGGCACGGAGTTTGGACTAAGGGACTTTTAAAAATGGTGGCACCCGGGAAGATGCAAATGAAGCCCAGGATATATAAATCCCGGGCTTCATTTGCAACTTCGAATGCCCACATTAGCCTCCCTAGTTCGAACTAGGGGGCTAGTGTAGACATACCCTCATTTCCTCTCTGTTCCCCTAACACTCTTCATACTGAGTGTTTGGGGTGGGGACTCTCCTTTTTCTATGTGTCTGAACAGCTCCTGACACAATGATACTCTCCTCTGAGCTGGGCTTCTAATTATGACTGCAGTAAACAAAATAAGATAAAAATATTATTGCAACTGGATTTCAGCATTACCTTACCAAAGCCTTAGCTTTTTGCATCTGCCATTTTGTTTTTGTTGTTGTAATGTTTTTTATCTTCATCTAAAAGCCCTAAACTACATCCTCAAATGGTTGTGAGCAGTGTTGTATTTGCAGTTATTTGTGTAAGGAAATTGCTAGTGCAAAAACAAGTCATTTGTAAATCCCTGTGCATAATAAAAATACTTACATTTAGGTAAATATATGTAATCTATGTGTAAAATGTGTGGAAATATGTACTGAAGTCAAACATAGAATTCTTCATAGACATGCAAAATTATGGAGTGAGATTTTTAAATTAGGATGGGCAACTGGGTATTTTGAGGTCCCTAAATGTTGCTGTTTAAAAAAAAAATCTTCCAGGAGGCCAGTGGCTAGTTAGATCATTGGAAAATCTTGAGTTTTAAGAGTTTAATATCAGTACGCTGCTGTGATTTATAATTTATATAAAGGATCAAGATTATACATATGATTCATATTCTGGCCTTTCTGACAATAATGAGGGGTCCATTGAAGATCATTTGGGGACAATTGGGATATTTGTACCCCTATAGTAGTGGGCCTGTTTGCTATGTTTCCACATTAAAAAACAATCTGTGCCCTGAAAACCTCACAATGTAAATGGATACGTCAAAGAAAAAGTTAGAGGAAGGAAGTGGAATATTCATTTCACAGATGGATCTCGGAGGTGTGTACAGATTAAGTGATTTGCCCAAATTCACACAGGAAGTTTGTGACACAGCCAGGAACCAAACTAAGATTTCTTGAGTCTCAACTCAATATTTTATTCAAACAATCACCCCTCCTCTCATAAGAATGAGCCCACTCAGTCTTTGGTTGATAGCATAATTCAAACACAATAAATAATACTTAAAAGAGACAATTATGCATGGAAATTATTTGTGCAGTAGTTTATGCACATTGAGTTCCAAATAAAGTATAAATTTTGATTTACAGGCTACATAAACATTGTTAAAAATAGAATGGCCCATAAAGCTTTACTGACCATTAATTATAGAACTAATCAATTTGGCCCCATCTGCATAATGGTTAGGTGTTGACTGATAATATAACATCTCTGGTATTACCTGCTGTACATCTGATTGGACAGACTCTCCTTTTAAAACACTGTAAAATCAGCAAATGTGTATGTTCTCTCTTAAACTTGCTTTTAAAGCAAACTTTATAGGACGGAAAGGAAAGGGGTACTTGGGAGGAGGTCTGGAGCCTAGGTTTATGAGCTAAGTTATTTATTTATTTAATGCATCTTTTTTTCTTGAAGATACACTATCAAATAAAGAATCTTCTGCACTCTCCTGCCTAAGTTTATGGCTCAAGGGAAACCATCCCCAAGCTGTAACACAGTCCATATGGCTGGCTGTTTGAAGTGTGCTTACTGCGCCATTAGGGATTCTCGATTTGTACTTTTCAATCTGATTTCGATAAGATGCAGGTTTCCGTTAACAGCCTGACCTGACGCAAACATGTAATGGATTAATTCCATAATAAATTATGCTGGACAATTTTGCCTTTTAAAGTAACTTTTCCAATGTACCCTTATAAATCTGATTTTTTTTATTTGTAAATTGCTTTTTATGTGCAGAACTACTTGATATTTTGGGCATGCAATTTTGCACTATATACGTTATTTATTAGTGTACTCAATTTATCCCATTTTTGGAGTTATGTATCCTGCACACCTCCCAGATCCTGCTGAATATTAAAGAGCTTTCTGAAATAGCATTGCATCTAGAAATGTGCTGAATTGAAGAACATAGCTCATCCTTCTTCGGGGAACTCCAGCTGGTTTCTATCTGGCCCAAGTTGTGATTTGAATCCATTTCCTCCACACTCAGGCTACGTCTATACTGCACCTCTCTTGCGCAAAAGCTTATGCAATTGAAGCATGGATTAGCATATTGCCACACTTAATTTGCATAATGAATTGGGACCGCTGCTGCACAATAAGGAGCTATGTAGATTGAGGTCAGGCTCCGTTTTGCGCAAAAAAACCATGTTGTACAAGAGCCATTCTGTCTGAAAAAATGACGAAGGACGGCTCTTGTGCAAGAGGGATTTTTTGCACAAAAAGGAGCTTTCTACACAGCTCCTTTTTAAGCAAAAGCCTCTTGCGCAAAAGTGCCCTCTAATTAGTTATGAAAATGAAGCATGGCAATATGCTAATCTGTGCTTCATTTGCATAACCTTTTGTGCAAGAGAGGTGCAGTATAGATGTACCCATCTGAGAGACATTTGCATGAAGTCTATAATTACTTAATATTATTAATAAAAGCAATATTATTTCTTACATCCTTTTGGCTCATTTTGTGAATCTCACCGTCTTCTGTTCTTTTTTATGTTGTCATTTCTGGGACACGTCTCCACTTGTGGGAAGATCAAAGCTGAGGCAGTCGATCTTCCAGCATTCGATTTAAATGAGTCAAGTAAAGACCCACTAAATCGAACATTGAGAGTGGCCCCATAGGCACCATTACTCCTTGTCACGAGGAGTAAGGGAAGTTAACAGGGATGTTTCTCCCACCAACCTCCCACTGTGAGGAAAGCGCCAAAGCTTGGCTTAAGGTATATCAACTCAGCTACATTTTTTACGTAGCTGGAAATTGATTATCTTAAGCCAACCTTTCCATATAGTATGGACCTGGCCCTAGATACTATTTGTACTGTGGTAGTTGGACACATTGTCTAAGGTATGGTACAAACATAGAACAAAAAGATGATCTCTGGCCCAAATAGTTCACGATACATTAAGGCTGTGTCTACACTGGGCCACTTATTCCGGAAAATCAGCCGCTTTTCCGGAATAAGCTGCGAGCTGTCTACACTGGCCCTTGAATTTCCGGAAAAGCAACGACGCTCTACTGTACAAAATCAGCCGCTATTCCAGAAAAACTATTCTGCTCCCGCTCGGGCATAAGTCCTTATTCCGGAACACTGTTCCAGAAAAGGGCCAGTGTAGACAGCCCAGTAGTCTTTTCCGGAAAAAAGCCCCGATCGCAAAAATGGCAATCGGGGCTCTTTTCCGGAAAAGCGCGTCTACATTGGCCACAGACGCTTTTCTGGAAAAAGGGCTTTTCCGGAAAACCAGCCTGCCAATATAGATGCTCCTTTTCCGGAAAAACTGAAAACGGAATAGTATTCCGTTTTAAGCATTCCCGGAAATTCATGCCAGTGTAGACACAGCCTATAAGTTTTGAATTAAGAACAGCTATGAGTTTTTCTGGAATTTCCCCCTCTTTCATCTTTGCTCTGAATCCCACAGTGACCAGCAAAGACACAACAGAAGTAAATGACTATTGAAGAGACATTTTATTGATGGTCAAACATAACAGACCATTATAATGTTCTGTTAAACTATGTATAAATTGTCCTGCTAGCAAGTGAATATTTTTCTGCTCCTGAATCCTACAAATCACATTATACCTAGAGATTACTATCTAAAGAGATTGCTTACATCAACAAGAAGGAATGGTCCCAGCTTAAGTAAAGATAGATGCATATCTTGCTAAATCAGAATATGGAAACAGATCTCTGGAACAGAAGGAACTGCAGGGAGACTAAGGGCACATCTAGGCTACGTCTAGACTGCAAGCCTCTTTCGAAAGAGGCTTTTTTGAAAGAATCTTTCGAAAAAGCCTCTTTCGAAAAAGAGCGTCTAGACTGCAACCAGTACTTTCGAAAAAGCAAGCCGCTTTTTTGAAAGAAAGCACCCGGGCAGTCTGGATGCTCTCTTTCGAAAATGCCCTGTTTGCATTCAAGAACGCCTTTTTTCGAAAGAGCACTTTCGAAAAAAGGCGTTCTTCCTCGTGAAATTAGGTTTACCGCCGTCGAAAGAAAAGCCGCATTCTTTCGATTTAATTTCGAAAGAATGCGGCTGTAGTCTAGACAAGAGAACTTTTTTCGAAAAAAGGCTTTTTTCGAAAAAACCCTTGAGTCTGGACACAGCCCTAGACAGCACCCTTCTGTCGAAATAAGGTATGTAATTTGCACTACGCAAATTGCGTAGCTTATTCCGAGTCTAAATTGAAAGAGCTTATTTTGAAGTTTGGTGCTATGTAGACAGTGCCAAATTTCAAAATATGGCACTATTCCAACAAATCCCTTAATTCCCATGGAATGAAGGTTACAGGGATCCCGGAATAGCGTGTCTGCTATTTTGGGAAAAAGCAGGCATAAGTAAAGATGCGGTGTTGCTATTTCATGATTCTTCTGGTATCCTGAAATAGCAATGCAGTCTAGACATACATATACCTCAGGGCTACGTCTAGACTGGCATGATTTTTCGCAAATTCCTTTAACAGAAAAGTTTTCCGTTAAAAGCATTTTCAGAAAAGAGCGTCTAGATTGGCACGGATGCTTTTCCTCAAAAGCACTGTTTGTGGAAAAGCATCCGGGGCCAATCTAGACACGCTTTTGTGCAAAAAAGCCCCGATCGCCATTTTTGCAATCGGGGCTTTTTTGCGCAAAACAAATCTCAGCTGTCTACACTGGCCCTTTTGCGTGAATGTTTTGCGCAAAAGGGACTTTTGCCCGAACTGGAGCAGCATAGTATTTCCGCAAAAAGCACTGATCTCTTACAGTAGGAATTCAGTGCTTTTGTGGAAATTCAAGCAGCCAGTGTAGACAGCTGGCAAGTTTTTCTGGAAAAGCGGCTGATTTTCCGGGAAAAACTGGCCAGTCTAGACACAGCCCAGAGGACTGGAGGAGGAGAGAGGAAAGCCTGGCATGAGTGGGAAACAGAATGAAAGAAACATGGTGGAGCCTGCATGCAGAAAATGGAAAAGATCAAAGAAGGAGATTGGTTGGACAGACATGACCAAATATGAAGAAAGAGGTATAAGATTCTATGTACACTAGAATAGAGGAGAAAGGATATTTGAAAGATGGGGAGAAAGAGAAGGATTGAGGGTCATGGCTAGGAAGAAGGAGAGTCTGGTGATTGATTGAACAAGAAAGGAATATTGAAAAGATGAAAAAATGAAACTGAAAAGTGAGAATTGGAGAGGATACAGAAATGGATGTTAAGAAAATGAAAGGGAAAAAAGAGGCATATGGTATCTAGTAATATCTATTAAGAAAAGGACACAATTGAATAGAGGAGGAAAAGAAAAAACTGGAGTGAAAGAAGAAATGGAAAAAGAGAAGCATTGTAAGTTAATTCTTTTATAGAAAGTACAGTGTCCAAATAATGTCCTTAAACACATTCCTTTAAATCATAAGGAGGAATTCTGCTCCTTATGATCATAATATACTACGTCCAGATCCATAAACCACCAAACTTTCCAAAGCAGGCACATGCACAAACAAAATCTCACTCTATCAAGGACAGAGTATGTTTAATTTAATTTAATTTTAATGCCAAGGCCAAGCCAATTAGTTTATAATGCACTCTAATTATCTCTTAAACTGAAACATTCTTTTCAGGCAGCCAGATTGCTCTCAGAAATGTTTGATATCCTTCCTCCTTTAGAAAAAAAGAGAATCCATTTCTTCCCTACCCGATCCTTTAAATCTAAGTCCTAATGATCAATAAAAGCAAAGGAATAGACACAAAAGCTTCAGTAGGAAAGGATTTTTAGAAAGTTTTTTTTTCTTTATCTATACAATTAAATGGACAGTAAGAACAGTGATGATATGGTGCAGATTCTACAAACAATCATGCATATAATTAGACAGTGAGTTATCCCAGTGAAGTAAATTGGTACTGTTCATTCAGCAATTGGGTTTTAATCAAGGCTCCGTTCAAAAAGCACATACACAACTCTTTGATTATATTTCCCCTTATTATATAATAACTATGGGGTGATATCATTGAGTAATGGGTAATATGAATCTTCTTGTTTGAAGTAAAGCTTTCAAAATATTATTGACAAATTAATGTATTTTGATTTTTAAAAATAAACTAAAAGACACCTGTCCAAGTGTGTAGGTACCCTAATGAACATTAACTATATAATTTCAGTCTTAGCAGTGTCAAATGAGTAATTCAGCAAAAAGCCAGCTAGCCACCTACAAAATATCCATTCCCCTCCTTTAATCTATAGGAAGCATCTTCTAACTTTCCTCCAAAAATGATTTCAAATATATATATATATTTATTTATTTTAGGGCTGTCAAGCAATTTAAAAATTTAATTGCAATTAATCACATGTGCTTCCCCTTTGAAACGCTGCTGTGGCATTTCAACAGGGCAGCACTGCATGGAGCCCAGGATCAGCTGGAATCTCCACCTGATTGCCGGCTCCTAATGTGCTGCCCTTTTAAAGCACCAAAACGGCACTTCAAAGGGGCAGCGCAAGCGGAGCCGGGGATCAGCTGGAGTGCCCAGGTGATCCCTGGCTCCATGTTGCAAAGCCCCTTTGAAGTGCTGCTCCGCACTTCAAAGGGGCTTTGTAACAGTGGAGCCAGGCATTAGCTGGGGACTCCAGCTGATCCCCGGCTCCACTTGCACTGCCCCTTTGAAGGGCTGGAGCGGTACTTCGAAGAGGCAGTGCAGCATTAATGCCTGCTATTCATGTGTTAAAAATAGCGTGTTAATCCTGTCCTGCATTAATCACAGGCATTAACACAGGTCAATTGACAGGTCGATATTTTTGCCATAGATATGGAAAATTCCCAATGACAAATTTTACTATATATTTTAGAAAAATGCATCTGTCCGTCCATCTGTGAGTCTGTTCAAGAACTCCTATATGGTAAGAGTAAGGACCATCAAATTCAATATGCAGATTCCTCTTATCATAACTTAAAACAAGGTCAGAGTTGGATTGTTCATAATGGATAATGGAATGTGCATGGCATGGGATTGTTTCATAGAAAACAAAGGGAGGGGTGTGGTAACCTTCCCTCATGACCACATGGGGGCAGAAAGCATCCCAGCAAGAAGCTGCTGGCCAATATCACAACCTTTACCTCTCCGGCCTGCGTCGGGGAGCAGCTGCTGGCTGCTGCACAGCCCCCACTGTCCTGGTCCTGGAGAGAAGCTGACAGGAGGCTTGCATGCCTTCCCCACCCCCAGCCAGCCTGGGCCTACCTGGTCCCCGCCACTCCAGATCAGCTCCGGGAAGAAGCCAGTGCCCTGAGAGGGACCCAGAGAGATGCCAGCCACCACTTGCCCTGCCCTAAGCCTCCACCAACTTGCTGCCCTTCATTCCCCTTCACCTGCCCTGAGCCTCTCCTCACTCCCCAACCTGATTCTCTCACTCCCCACACAAACTCTCCAGGCCCCTGCCCTGAGCTGGCCACATCCCCAAGCCCCTGCCCTGACTCCAGCACCCACCACTCTGCCAGCTCCCTGTCCTGAAAGACCCAATCAATGCCAGGTAAGTCTTCTAGTTAATTATAATTAAAAAGTCCCATCACTACCAGAGTTGGAAGCAAAATAAATATAAATCTTATAAACGTAGAGATTTCTGAAGTGATGCACCCCAAAACTGAGAAGAACTGCAGGCTCCTAAACTTAATGTGTGCAGTAAATAAAGGAATTCTTGGACATCTATTCATGGGTTAGGCTGAAAATGTTTTAAAATCTTATTCTACTCATATATAGCGTTACTCTTTACATAACTGGGAAAGATTCTGCTTTTACTTATACTGCTATAAAACCAGAATAACTCCGTTGAAATAAAAGTTAAAATTAGTGGAGTTACTCCACCTTTATAGTTATGTAAGTAAAGGCAGAAATTATTCCACTGTGTTTTTACCAAATGCAGTGTCATCAAAGTGATGCAAGGGTCTGGGAAATTACTTGTGCCCATTCACGGTTACTTGCATAATTTAGTTAAATCCTAGATTTTTGTTTTAGACTTTTTTCAAGGTTAAGGAGGGTGCCATGGAAACACTGAACTGCATGAAATATTTAATATAAATTTTATGAGAATGATGTAGAACAAGGTTGGTAAAGTGAAGACAAATTTCTCTGCAATCAGTAGCATTCTGTGACCTATTTTCAGATGTACTGATCACCTACAACTCTGACTTCAATGAGACTGGTGGGTGTTCAGCATTGTTGCAACATTAAACCTGCATTTGAGACCTTGAATTCAACCAGAGGTATCTCCATGAACGAATCCAAGATCCATCTGTCCTTGACCCAGAGGCCCCTGTCCCTGATTAGCCTTGCTATTTGATTGTAGAACTCAATCAAGTAGATAAATATGAAAAATCATCGTGATGCACTCAACATCCCTAAGCCAAATGGGAGGAGAGCACAGAGCTTTTCATGGTGAACTTATAGAATTTATATAGTAGAATTAAAGCTTCCTAATTATTGACTACATGGAAATGTGTTTACAAAGCAAGTGAAATCACAGGCCAAGTTTCTCAAAGTGACTAATGATTTGGTTATCTCAGTTTTGGGGTAACACAAGTTTTGAGAGCTCTTACAGGGGTCAATTTGATAATTAGTCTTGCATGTGGAATAGGTCACCCAAAGATATCATGAAGGAAAAAGAGGAGATGGCCAAAAATGTTCCCCTGGAGAACTCCAACAAAGAAGGGGAATGCAGTGGAAGAAGGGTCACCAAAGAAAACAAATGAAAGTATGGTCAAAGGCGTGAGAAGAGAAGCAATGAAGATGGTCACAATGGTCAAGAAAAGACAAGTTATATGGGCAAGGATGTGGGAGAGATCAGCTATATAAAAGACAGCATAAAGGGACAGGAGGATGCTATACGGGCCTTGAAACTTATATTTACAAAAACCTCATTTGATAATAATTTCTGTGGATAGAGAGAGACTGGAGGGGACCTAGCAGTGAGTTTAAAGCAGTGAGATTAATACAGAGAAGGAGGATGGCCATATAGATGAACTTGGAGTTGGGAGGGAAAGTGGATGGTTATTAAATATGGGAAGGGACAAGATGGGAGAAATTGATTCATATTTATATAGGAAGGAGCCAAAGGAGAGGGAAAGATTTACTATATGGGTACAGTTATCAGTTGAGGGAGTGGAGTGAAGGGTTTGTTGAGATGGTCAAAGGATAAGTGTAGTAGTTGGAGGAGCAGAGTAAGACACAGCTCTGAGTCAATGATAAGAGAAACGTAAGATGGTGCGAGGAGAACAGAATATGAAAATGGAATAAAGAAAGGTTGTCCTGGATTTTTATTGATACTCCCCTTGAACAAATTGGCTAGAGCCCTGACAAAGAGAGGAAAGGAGGGGTGGAATCAGCAAGAGAAGGATAAAGAGGCCGTCCTAGCATGTGATCTCACACTGTAGAATATGATTATTTGAGAATTCACAGGGCTGAAGGAATGATATGGTTAGCAGGAAGGGTGCAGATTCTGGTGAAGGGGGATGAGATTCCGGGAAAACATTGCCAGATGTGAGAGGAAGCATTTGAAGAGGGATTAGCATGTACCAGGTGTCAGGGAGGGGGAAGAGAGGAGGATTTGAAGGGGGAATGGTAGGATCTCTAAGGTACAATCAGGAACTGGAGTTCTCCCTTAACTTTCCAACCAGTGCTATCTTTCTCAGTGCTTTGCTAGTGACAAGCAGCAAACCCCTCTAGGGTTATCACTGAGTAAATCAGCATGTGGAGCAGGACACCCAGCTAGTTAGCCACTCTCTAATCACACAGAAAAAGGCACCAACAAATCCCTCAAGCTCCCAGCAGACACCCCAGAACTAGACCACCTTGCATTGGTCAGAAGTCTAACTAGTGTAAGTTTATTACTGAGTCTGCACCTTCTTCAAAGTGCTCTATTTATCTGTGTGTCCAGGGTCATGGCCACTTGCACATCCCATTGGCCGCGGTTCACCATTCCCACCCAATGGGAGCTGCAGGAAGTGTCACTAGCTAGGCTACTGCTTGTTGCAGCTTCCCTTGGCTGGGAACAGCAAACCTCAGCCAATGGGCGCTGTAAGCAGCCAAACCTATAGACATGCAGGTATAGAAAGCACTGGTGGTCCATAATGGGCTAACCCTGGTGAACCGCATCTGTTCTGCAGGCTGCTTATTGCTCACCTCTGATCTAGTTGTTGTGTCAGAGACCAGCAGCTGAGCTGACAAAGGGAACTCATAGTTATTTGTGTGTCTAGCATAATCATGAATGTGGTTAAAGTCATATCTTATCTTTGTTACCTTGTTTGTGTGTGCAATTGAAGGAGCATAAGCAGCTTCAAACATACATTAATGCTAATTTTGCCTCTTCCTATACAAGCCTGGGATCCCTGCAGACTAGACTCCTCTTTTCTATCGTGCAGTTTCACCATTAGATGAATAAGTAGGACATCAAGTTTCCTGAACTCCCGTCCAACAGTTGTAATTTCAGCCACTTTAAAGGACAATCAGTTTGTCTGCTCCAGTTCCAAAGGCTACCTGCCAGCCTGTAACATGACCCCAATCTATTACATTTAAGTCATCTAAGTTAGCTTTTTGAAGATAGTCAAGGGTAGAGGTACCCATAAGGAAACAGTGTATGTTTTCCATATATCACATATGTTGTATGTCTGCACACCTTTTTTTAAATGTGTGACAGTATTACAAAACTGACAACTTTTTACAACCTTTAATTTAGTGTATTTTAAACATATGGTGGGATGCTGTTCTTTTTAGGAAAGTGATAAGTACACTTTGAACATACCTGATGTATCTTATCTATGTGCACAATACATCTGATTTAAAAAAATACAATGCAAAGAAAAACATCGATTTCCCTATTTAGAATAGACAACTGGTTGTCATTGAAAAATATTAGAATGCAGTTTATCTAAGGTCAGTGAATATGAAGAGGCAAAACAGAAGGTGCAACATTGTGATCTGGTCAATTGTAGAGCTGTGTATTTTTTTCTCCCAGGCTCTGCCACTGACCCTTCAGTGTGATAGCAGGCAAGTCACCTCACCTTTCTATGCCTTTGTTTCCCCTTCCATTCTTTATTTTTTGTCTCTTCATATTGTAAGCTTTTCTGGGCAGGGACCGTCTCTCTCTATTCATATGTATAGGGCACAATGGCATCCTATAAGAATGGCCAGAATGGGTGGGCCCAGCAGCCTATCTTCTGATAGTGGCCAATACCATGCGTGTTAGAGGGAATGAACAGAACAGGTAATCATTGAGTAATCTGTCTGTCCCTCATCATGCACACCCAGCTTCTGGTAATCAGAGGTTAGGGACACCCAGAGCATGGGGTTGCACCCCTGGCCATCTGGGCTAATAGCCACTGATGGACGTATCCTCTCATTCTGAGTGATACAATTATAGTAAAATATATTATTGGTATCAGAGCTGCACTGTGGGTTTCACCTCGGACATTATTCTGTCCCTATATACACTATCAGCAGGGCCCTACCATATTCACACAGTGGCAAATTTACAGTTAGTGGAGCCCTGTGCTCAGCTTCATATTTGGGAGACCCCCAGGGACCCAGAAAAGAAAAAGAATGTTCACTCTTCCTACCCCTTCCATTTTTCACTTTTTTTTCTCTTCATCCTCCCCTTATAAGCAATAAGAAGTAAATGAGAATAACGTGAGGTACCTTGATTGTTTTTGTAGTCTAACTTTTTTTCACAGACCACTTGAAAATTGCTGAAGGTCTCAGTGGACCACTTACTGATCTTTCCAAGTATTGTTCGTACCATTAGCTAACTATTGTAAAGTGCTTTGGATAAGAGCAACTTATTAAAAACAAAACCTTTCCTCGTCCACCAGAATGCAGCTCTTGGAGCACACTTTGAGAACTTCTGGTCCAGATGAAAGCTTGTATTTGCATTAAGCAAACGTGGAAAATATGCAAAAATAAAATGTTTAGATGATACGTGAATGGAAAAATAAGTTAACTTGCTCTGAAGAAACTTATTCCACTTATCTACTTGAAGGTGAGGCGGATACAGTTCCATCAGCCAACTGACTGCCCCCTTGCCCCGGGCTTTCCATTTACCAGCCGCTCTCCCTATCACCCGAGGGCAGCAGCCACTCAGCTGGTGACAGCCAACAGCAGTTAAACATTAGCAGTGCTGGAGGACTCAATAGGAGGGTACAGCGCAGCCATGTAGTCAGCTGCCAGAAAGAAGCGGTGCATTCCTGCTTCAAAATATGGCTGTTTCCTGCTCACTGTGCAGCTTGTTCGCTCTCCATCCCCTGCTGCATCCATTCCTGCCATAGGCAGCTACGGCCAGCTGCCCTCCCTATCCTATGCACAGCTGCCACTCCCCAGGTGGTGACCAGCAGCATGAACGCAGGCTGGAAGGCTTCAGAAGAGCACTCGGCAGCCGCCTGGCCTATGGCCAGAGAAAAGTGGCGCTTTCCTACGTCAAAGCGCTGCTTTTCTCTGGCTGGCTGTGTGTCTGCCCCGGGCTCCTCTGGAACCTTCTAGCCCATGTTTGCACTGCTTCCTGGCTCCTGCCAGCAGTCCTGAGGCTGCAGCCTGCAGATGAGCCTCCCTGCTCTTCTCTCCCCCACACAGCCTCTCTGCAGAGGGATTCCCCTCCCCCCAGAGAGAGGCTGGGCAGGCATGCCAGACCCAGTGCTGGATTTCCCGGCCCTAGGGGCCCTGTGTTGTTGGGGGAACCCTGTGCTAAGGCACGGTATGTTTTATTGTAAATGTACCCCAAAATTCACAGCCATGAAAAATGCATCACAGAGCATAAAATCTACCCCAATGAAATCTGGTCTTTTGTGCTGTTACCCTACAGTGTAAAGATTTCATGGGAGTCCCAACCGGAGTAGGAGGGAATCACAACTTAATTCTTCACTGGCTTGAAGAGCTGGGAAGCCAGAGAGCAGCTCCTGTTGACCAAGCACCCAGAGCAAGGCAGCTGGAGAGTGATGGCTGCTGACTAAGGGCCCTGTTCTGCAGGCAGCAGAGCAGAAATAAAGGTGGCAACATCATATCATGCCAGCCTTTCTTCTGTGCTGCTGCTGGTAGCAGGTCTGCCTTCGGAGTGTGGTGCCCAGCCAGCAGCCACCTCTCCTACTGCTTGGCTGTGAAGGCAGTACTGAGACACTGCCCTAAAACTGCTTTGGGGTTAGTCCCCTTCCTAGAATTACAACACTGTGAAATTTCAGGTTTAAATAATAAAAAATACATGTTTAAAAAATCCTTTGTGAAACTGACCAAAATGGACAATGAATTTGATAGGACCCTACTCATCATGTTGTGGTAGGTTATTTATTATAGAGCACGAAGAGGAGAATTATGTGTTGTTGTGTACTGGAGATTAAGGGGCTGTCAACGTTTATTGGAATATTGGGCAAACATCCAAATGATTATCTCAGTCTCTGGAAATGGAATAATCCTAAATCAAGATACATGATGCCTGTATGAGAGGAGAACAAGGGCACCATTTTGGGTGTCTGGGGTGGGGGCAGCAGACGTGCTCTGGAACGTGACTTGCTTTTCATCCTGTTCCCTGGTGAAGGGAGTTCACCAGCCAGGTGTGAGCAGAATGTGAGGAATGCAAGCACTTTTCCCTCACTCTATTAAGCATCCCGGGAATGGGATGAAAAACTAGCCGTGTCCCGGAGCACACGGCTGCTGTTCCCCCACTTTTTCAGATGCCCAAAATGGCACCCTTTGAGGAGAATATTGCCCACAGAATTTATGTTTTGACTCTTCTACAATTACAATATTAGAATTTTTGGTTTGTTTGTAGGTTTTTGCTCAATGAAAAGCATTCTTGTTGATTGAAAACGTACAGGATATTGCTTATTTTAGAGTGGGCGAGAGAAATCTGTGAGAAATCTACCACACTGGAGCAGAGATTTAGACTGGAATAGTAGTTTGAGAAAGGAAGCCTGACAACTTTCAATTTTCTTGAATGTATGCAATGTGTAACCTCTGACAAAGTCTTTAACACAGTTAAGAGTTAAACTGGATGAGCAGTGTCTTGTGCTCTTGTAGAGCATGAAATACACCCATTCTTTAACCAGTGAAAATCAGGAAATACAGTGTTTAAATACACACTATCCTGACTCACTAAGCATGTGGATTTTAGTCCAATCTTATTATTAGAATCAGTTCCTCAATGGGGGAACTTTATCTGTGGGGACCCTTGATCAAATGACTCCAAATATTCACCAGAAGGTATTATCTTGTCCCTGTTTTCTGAATACCAGTATTAAAGGTAACTTTAATGTGCATGTTGATTTAGAGTCATGGAACATTTAGGCTGTGTCTACACTGGGCCACTTATTCCGGAAAATCAGCCACTTTTCCGGAATAAGCTGCGAGATGTCTACACTGGCCCTTTAATTTCTGGAATAGCAACGATGCCCTACTGTACAAAATCAGCCGCTATTCCAGAAAAACTATTCTGCTCCCGCTCAGGCATAAGTCCTTATTCCGGAACACTGTTCCAGAAAAGGGCCAGTGTAGACAGCCCAGTAGTCTTTTCCGGAAAAAAGCCCCGATCGCGAAAATGGCGATCGGGGCTCTTTTCCGGAAAAGCTCATCTACATTGGCCACGGACGCTTTTCCGGAAAAGGGGCTTTTCCGGAAAAGCAGCCTGCCAATGTAGACGCTCCTTTTCCGGAAAAACTGAAAACAGAATAGTATTCCGTTTTAAGCATTTCCGGAAATTCATGCCAGTGTAGACACAGCCTAAGAGAAGGTCTTACTGGAGAGCAAGCTACATTGTAGGAACTTCTTGACCAAAATACCCTAAATTGTACCACTAAGTCTACCTTTGGCCTGAATGTAGCACAATCATTTTATGATGGGGCAATAATACCACCACTATTAAAGTTGTGCCAGGATTTCCATTTTAGCAAGGGGTAAAAAGGTCTACACAACCCATTCTTTTGTGTTAGAATATAATTTTTAAATACTTATTTTATTGTTTTGCACTGGTTGATTCTTCTATAGCAAGTTTGCAGAGGGAGAGCGAGATCATTTAAAGGATTAAGAAGACTGCTTTTAAAAGGATCATATAACTAATTTTTCTAATGTTTGACATTTTCTTCACAACTCTTTTTCATAAAAACTACAGCACTTTGTGGAGTGGGAATGATAGATGAGAAGTCTTCGTTTGTGTAGATTAGATGGATTATTTTAGAAAGTTGAGATTTTTCTGTGTTTATTTTTATGCTAAATGTACATTTCTGTTCTGGGTGACAACAGAATCCTGGTGCCACATTAGTCAATGTTAACTTTATGCCAGTCCATAGAATAAGCCTCTCTACTAAGGGTCTGTTTTCTGAAGCTCATCAACCTTTTTGATCATATTGACACTGAGGCTATGTCTAGACTACTGTCTCTTTTGACTTTCTGTTGAAATAATGCAATTGCAGTGTGGATGTAAGTACAGTTTTTCCAGAAAAATGGCTGTTTTTCCAGAAAAACTCTGCGGTGTAGAGATTACCCTACACTCTCAACCATACCCTGAGAGTAGCTTACCTTTTTCTTTTATCACTCTCAGACCCATTGATGGAGAATGTGACATGTTTCACTCATGTGCGGATCCTGTGGATAGAACTATCACTTTTAGGGTAGAAGAACTTTTAAAATATTTTTAAACTGGTCCTTTCTACCATACAGTAGCTGATCCTCACTGTAATTGTAATGACTATGAAAGCCTTAGATTTGTACCACAAGTAGTTATAAGAACCAAACAATTACCACACTCATTATACTCCAATTAACTACTTGTATATTGCTTCTGGAAAGAGGTATGGGGTGAAAGAGGCCTCTATAGTTAATAATAGTTTGGAGAGAATCAGAGTGATAGTTTATGTCCCAGGTGTAACTAAAAATGTATCAGAGCCACAACATTTGGAAATCATGTGACTTGGGATGGGGAAGCCCTTGATTCAAATGGCTTCAGATTTTTATCCCGGCCCTAAACGAGACCCCAGTGAAGCACAGCAGCAATTTTCAAGATCATCTGAGAGAGCCTGTGGATTGCAGAACATTTACTAAGAATGGCTGTTAAACAGTGAGCTAGTGTCCATGTTAACTTCATTGGTGCTGCTGCCCATTGTAATGTTACATACCTAGTGCTTACTAGTCAGTATGTGAAACAGCATATGGTATGTCATGTATTCTACCTGTTGTATAGTATGTTTAAGTGCCAAATTGCAGACTAGAGATGAACAATACTAACAAAACCATCAGGTGAATGTTAGGATCATGACAATATCAAGGGCTGCAGTGAAAGGAAGAGATATCTGTGTTGAAGATTTTGGGGGAGCTATCTGTGGTCACTCAATTAGTGTGAACTAAAATAATGGGGCAGCCACTCTCCAAAGCTGATGGCAGTGCTGTCCTGAGGGGGGCACAAGGCCTGGGGCAACCCCCTTCTCCATCGCAGGCCATGTCCCCACTCTGTCCTATTCCTTCCCTAAACCCTACCCTGGCTCCATCCTCACCCTGTCCCTGAGCAATGTGGCCTTTTGATCTTTGCATCAATAGCTATAGTAATAGCTATGGAGTGCCTATGTTTAGCAGTGCAGTCTAGTGTGGGCCAAATCCCAGGCTTCTGAAATCCTACCCAATTTACTGATGGGCCTGCAGTAGGGCAACTGTGCATCATTTACTCATTCCTGAAGAGCCATGGGTCTACCTGGCAAGAGTGTGAAGTGTCTTCATATTACCTGCTTTGCCTCAATACTCCTTTTCAAGTTGCAGTGTAGATATCACCAGAGGACTCATCAGCCCTGAGTTCAGACTAAACTTCTGGAGTCTCTTGGTGCCATGCCAATCAATGCTCTCTTTCCCCAACAGCACCTATTGTAATATAAATAACATCTCATGCATGATGTAATGCCTAAAGGCAAAATACTGCTGCCTTCTCATGTTTTCTCATTTCCAGTTCCAGAAAGCTTAATTTTTCCCCCTAATTTACATGCTTAATATTTATGTTGGATAGAATGCTCTTTGTGAAACATGAAAAATATGTAAAAACAAATGGTAAATTAAATAGTGGACAATACATTAACTGTTAGAAACACAAAAGCATTTTTATAGTGCAAAAGGGAAACTTATCGACTCCAGATGCATTTTGCACATTTTTAACACTGAGAACATTTAGTGCACAAAAAACAGACTCTTCAGTCCATGTTTAATCACTACTATAAAATGTATTTGAAAAATAGTAAAAACTCTTCAGTGTTTACAAACAATGAAACTTTGAACATGCATTGTACTTTTATGTTTGTTCTTCCACTGCTGGCAATTGTAGCTTGTGATCCATGTCAGGAAACACCTGCCTCGTTTGGTAGTTCTAAAATGGAGGATATAAATTACAGGCCCTGAGAAGTTTTATGAACCATTTTACCCAAACCAGCTCCTATGCTGTAAACTTTGTGTTCATTGCATCTCCAGCTTTCCAGACTAGTAGATGACCACCACTATTATGATTATATGTAAACTACATTTGTTGTTGTTTACCATGAAGAATACTTTGAGTGCTTCAAGCACTCAATGTGAAGAAAGCATTAACCCTTTCGTGACTAGCCTTCACTTCAAATTCTGTCCTGTGGCAGCTTTCCTTCTTATGTGCTTCATCATCATTTATTTGATAGCAGAGCTATGAGGCCCCACGTAAGACTAGGGCCTCCTTGTGCTAGACATTTTGCAACAGATAGGGCATGATGGCATTGTCTGCAGTTTGGACTACAGGTGATGGGAATATCAGTGGGCACCTAAGTACTGCACTGTAAGCCCCATGTGCACTCTGTGGGTTCAAGATAAAAGGCTTCTACTTCCTATTAACATAATCAAAGAGAATTAATGCTAAGTGGGAACATTTTGGTTTGCATCTGCAATGTCCACACAGTTGATTTAGAATGCAGCACTTAGATACACATTGCTACTCACATCCTTGTAGTCTGAATTGTGGGGGCAGCATAGACATGTTCCAAGCAAAGGACCTAAAACACTTAAATAGCCAAGGTGGGAGAGGACGCTAAGGCACATAGGCAACTGGACCAAGGTCTCACAGCAGGTCAGTGGCAGAGCCCCAGGCCTTTAGATCCTGGTCAGTGCTCTGTCCACTAATGAACACTGCCTCTCCTTAAGAGCCTGCACTTCAGAGGTGATGTCTCCTGAACATGCAAGACAATAAGTTTGCTCCACGCAGTTAGTTCATGAGGCAGTTTCAAAGCAATTTACATGTACACTGAAAACTGTATCCTTAAGTGTTAATATGCTTACACATACCCAAACTTCAGCTCATTCCTTGCTAATTTTGAAATTTATATACAGCTGGTCCAAATTTTGGATGCATGTGTGAATTATTTAAAAATTCTCATACTTTGAAATAGATACTTAAAGTAAAATTGATTTTTTGCAACTAGCAGAGAATTATCCAACTGTTCAAATTATTACAGTCACCTTGCTGCAACAAATTGCAATGGGTTATGGAAGGGTTATTAAGACTCGAGTTTGATGCCATGCATTGAATGTGAGTGGGGAAAGAGGTGAACTTAGATTAGTCTAGGTTTTATAAGCTCTGAAAAATGCACAGCACATTTGTTTTTCTGGTCAGGGTATTTCACATCCAAATGACTGTATCTGTTTTGTCTTTTCTGTATTTATGAAGCAGATGATTCCATAGCTTCAGGTATTGTGCATGGTGAGGTCAGAAAATATTAAAGACACAAGTCTTTCTACCAGAAATAGAGTGAAACAAACTATTTCTTCTTTCTTGTGCTCCCCTTCCACCTCCGAAAAAAACACAAACAAATAAGCAAACAAGTACCCTTACAGAAAACTGGATATTTAAAATCTTGAACAAGGAGTGATACTTTGCTAATTTTATTGTAGCTTGAATCAAACACTAAATCCTAGCCTAACTTTGGGAATATATGGTCCTATGCCATATTCAAAATGGTGGTCCTATACCATATTCAGACTCCATTACTCAATCCCTCCTGAGTGATTACATCTACAGCATACAAGGAATCACTTGCAGAGTACTAGATTTTGTACTGTTGAATTTATCATGCAGAGTTTATTGTAATCATATAAAGGTTCAAACTTTGTGTTAGCAAGAATGTGGTTTGACTTGTAATACAACAGGTAAACAAATAGTGAGGGGAACTGAGGAACACACACAGAACAACGTATAAGGGTAGTGATAACATGTTCAAAGCAATATATGGAGTTTAGAACAGACTGAACAGCTAAATGCCTGCCCATCTCGGAAAATTTACCCGCAAATTACAATTAACAATTTGATAGCATTAAACTCAATAGCAAAACTCCCATTTCACTAATTATGTAGAATATGCATAGACTGTAAAAAAGAAACCGTTCACAAAATTCTGTCTACCACACCACTTAAATGAAATAAACTACATTAAAAACAGAGTGTAAGAGAAGAGGAAATTCATCATTAAAAAGTTTTCCAAAATAGTTCCATGAGCAGAGAAAATCAAATGTTTAATAGTTTGTCTTATTCAAGAATATAAAGTTACAAGATGCATTTTTTTTCATTTCCCTGTTGATTAAATGAAGAAAGGGTAAATTGAAAAAGGGCTATACCAAGGGACTTGTCTGCAAGGTGTTGCAAACCAGAGTGCAAAAATGCACCTCAGACCATAGTATTTGACAAAGTCACCATATGGATCCTGACAGGGACATCCCTAGAAAGGTGTGGGACTTGGGGTACCCACCCAGATGTGGGGCCCACTACAACCACCCCCCTCTTGACCCAGGCCCCACACTGCTCCTTCTCTATCTCTACCCCATCCCTTCCTCATGTTCCACCTCTACTTCATCCCTGCCCCATCTCTTCCTGTCTAGCAGATGGTAGTGGAGCGAAGCAGGTTGCTGGATGTCTCTGCTTCCTGCAGCTCCCATCACCACAGTGAGTTGTGGGGGCTGTTAACTACTGCTGCTACCCCTCACCAGATCGTCCTGTCCATAGAGAAGTTAGGGCTGCCACAGGGCACTGGGCAGCCATCACAAACAGTATTGTTATGCTTATAAGATAACATGAGATCTTTTTCAATGAAAAAGGCAATATGCCATGAAAGGCAGAATATGCATTTAAACACACACATACACACACTGGTCCTGCAAATGATCTTAGAGTTACCAGTCTGTCATGGCTCATGTCAATCTAAAGGCCAGATAGATTGAATGCAAATGAGGAGTTGAACTCTGTCCCAATCCAATGCTCCGAGGCTTTTCAGGACTGAACCCAAAGTTCCATGGCAAAACACCCCATTTTTATACTTGTAGGTTCCCATTTGATTCTATAGATTTTGCAATGTCATATTGCAATTATTAATCCTTAAGTGATATTAACCTTGGAATTTCTACTGTTAGTCATTTGATGGCTATCATTGGGCTTCCCATCATTAATGCTTACTTGTCATCTTGCCTTTGGGGATGTTTGTGGCTACAGTATCACACTGTCAAAAGTCTATATTTCTTTTGATGTACTGCTCTTTCAAATGGCACAAAGAAATGTACTAAGTCTCTGTTTAGACAAGTCCAGAATCTTGATGCTATTCATCAAGGCCCTGAAAGTGCTCACTGATGTACTTAATGTTATGCACAGGAGTAGTCCCACTGAGTAGAACAGTTAGCAGGATTAGATTTGCCACACTACTATGTATTTAGCAAAGCATATTGCAAACAGTAAAGAACTGTATGGAGCGAGGAGACAAAGTTATGCTGGGGGTGTGGGGGTGTGGAGAGAACACATCTTTTGATTAAAAAGTACCTAAATGTTTAAATCCAAATTATAAATAGTATATGGGGAGAGGTATTCCTTATGTTAACTAAAAGTGCCAAAATAATTGAGCCCTTGTAAGAACAATATTATTTTTTTCTCTCTTCAGTTATATTTGCCCTGGGGTGGTGCATCAAGCACTTTTGCCAGTTCTCCAATCTATGATATAAACGTGATACATTTCAGAGTGTTCATTACTTTTCCTATGTGAATCATCATGAATTTCAGTATCAGCAACAAAAAATTTTCCACAAATGTCTTCCAATAATTATCTCTTCTTTTCAGAGTTTTGTGGTTCACTAGCCACATGCTCACAGAAATTCATAAGAACATAAGAACATAAGAACGGCCGTACTGGGTCAGACCAAAGGTCCATCTAGCCCAGTATCCTGTCTACCGACAGTGGCCAGCACCAGGTGCCCCAGAGAGGGTGGACCGAAGACAATGATCAAGCGATTTGTCTCCTGCCATCCCTCTCCAGCCTCTGACAAACAGAGGCCAAGGACACCATTTTATCCCCTGGCTAATAGCCTTTTATGGACCTAACCTCCATGAAATTATCTAGCTTCTCTTTAAACTCTATTATAGTCCTAGCCTTCACAGCCTCCTCTGGCAAGAAGTTCCACAGGTTGACTACACGCTGTGTGAAGAAGAACTTTTTTTTATTAGTTTTAAACCTGCTACCCATTAATTTCATTTGGTGTCCTCTAGTTCTTCTATTTAGGGAACTAATAAATAACTTTTCTTTATTGGCCCTCTCCACACCACTCATGATTTTATAGACCTCTATCATATCCCCCCTCAGTCTCCTCTTTTCTAAACTGAAAAGTCCCAGTTGCTTTAACCTCTCCTCATATGGGACCCGTTCCAAACCCCTAATCATTTTAGTTGCCCTTTTCTGAACCCTTTCCAAGGCCAAAATATCTTTTTTGAGGTGAGGAGACCACATCTGTACACAGGATTCAAGATGTGGGCGTACCATAGTTTTATACAGGGGCAGTAAGATATTCATAAAATGACTGAAAATAGCAGAAGACATATATTTCCTGCTCCCTGTTGGGGTTTATTTCTTTCGGAGACATAACATGTGATGTCTTGTGTTGCAAATTCCATGTACTGGGGAGGCAGAAAATGGGCAATCAGGTATCTCACTGAAGTTGACTCTGAACTTGGAGGAGGGAGGAGAAAAGGAAGGAAAGTGAACAAAAGCTCTTTCTTCCCTCCACAACTGGCTGAGCAAACGATTTTTGGAAGCATTCAGAATCAGTATGCTTCCCGAAAAATGATCTGTCATGATTAAATTATCAAGCAAACAGCTTGAGCTGACAACTATTAATGTGCATTCAAAGAGGCTTTTTTTGGTCTCTGTCTCATTCTTTCTCTCACATATAAACACATCCCCCCACCCCTTTACCAATCTTGCTTTCATAATAGGGATGAAATTCACCTTTATGCACAGGGCAAACAGAGGGCCTATGCATCACTTATACCCTCACTTTGAGATATTAAATGAGGCATAGGTTTCATGCTGAACCTCTTCACAGGGGTGAATTTGGCACTACATCTAATCCCTTTATTAAGTACAAAGATTAATACCATACAAAGGCACAAATATTTAAGGCAAATTACAAACTTTCAATGTGACCTGATTTTTTAGAAGTACTCACACTCAATTAGGCATTTAACTGAGTCTTTTTTATAAACCGGGCTCCAGCATTGCTCTTGACCCAATAGTCCTGAGTGCTTCTGCAAATCTGGCCCTTTCATTTAGGTGCTTATAGAAGTTATGCAGTTTTGAAAAACTTACCTAACATTTATAATCTCTCTGTTTTTGCCAAGCACAATTAAAGATCCATCATGATGGCCTCTGAACTGAATGGAACTAGGATTTATAAATAAACAGTATAAATAAGGATTTCACATATCTCACCACTTTGTTTTCACTGTGTCACTACGTTTTTCTTTGATACTCTTTTCTTAAGTGTGGCACATATGTTGTGTTACTCTTTATCAAGTATATTTAAAACGGACTCTCAAAGGTTTTCTGAAAGCCAGTTTATTACTCTAAATTAAGATTTAATTGTGTCTCAGCCATAACAGCAGAATACATAAAATGAGATGCATCGACCACTTTTATCTCAGTCACCATATGTAATTAAAAACATCAAAGGTTGAGATTTTGTGGGGGGAAGATAGAGAAAACCCAGCTGAACTGTAATTTTACTAATGTCTTTAAAAATGTTCAATCGATATTGTTACATAGGAAGAGAGCTGTCATTAAGTAAGATAACAGCACTTCAGAAAGGATGGGGTTGTTTATTTTTTTTCTCTGAGACATGTTACAGGAGTATGACCAGATGGAAGCCTGACTAATCCGTGCTCAGAAATGTTGGGGACACCATTTCCTGCTTCATTTAGCATGAAACACATACTCAGCTTTGGTCTGTCTTCCTACTTTTCTCTGTCACCATCCTTAAAATTCTACCTTTTTCCCCAAAGATCTGGCTATTTTTTCATATTCAGAAAATGAATTATTTCATGACAGACTAAAAAAATCTTCATCGCCTTCTAGAGGGACTACTCCGTAATAACAAGGAGAATTGGTGCACCATCAATCAATCTTCAGTCTGTGAAAGAAAGTTCAGTGCTCAAACCATGAACCACAGTGATGGAATTCAAATCTATAGAGAATGATTGAAGATCATCTTGGCAGGTGTCATTTGCTATGTCAGTCACCTTGACGTTTCCCTGACTAGGCATGTGGCTTTATTACTGGTAAATTTCAGGCTGCCAGGGCAGACAAATGTGCTGTTTCGTACCTGTCTCTCCTATTCACTCAGCACATACATCCCAATTTATGTTTGGCCTCTTAGGGGAAAGTCAGTGCCATTATCCATCTGTCCTGTGTTTTCTCCTTGACCTTTTCATGCTTGCTGCTTGGTTTTATGGGCTACCGCAGCTTTGCCTTTGCACAGTTTTTTTAATGCTAGAAATATTGGGCTCATTTAGCAACATCAGAAAACACCAGGGACCAGGAATCACATCTACAAAATGATAGATTATTCTGCAGTTAATGGTATGTCTTAAATCAAGCATTAGGCGCGATAGTTTTTGAGGGTGCCATCTAAAGCAAATTACCACTCTCTGCAAGAGATACCTAATAAATGCGGATCAAAAGTTGCCTTTTGCTAGTATGTCACTAACTACACAAGCTGCAACATTGTCATTTGCTTTTTCAAATACCACAGCATATAGAGCTATCACTTAGATGAGACCTACCCATGTTTCCGTTTGAAAAGCAGGACCTTCAGCAGTTCTGATATGATTCCCATTTCCTATTGAACTGTCATGACGAACTTGGAGAGATACCATGCAGGATGCAGGTGTCCAGGTCAAATGAGAAAGGAGGAAGTTCAAAAGCATCCCCTCCCTCAATTACTGATATTGTTGTGCCAGCAAAGTGTGTCACAGGAAATCTCAGAAATGGCACATGCTGGTGAGGACTCAGAGTGATGATATATAGACTATAATAGCTGGCACTCAAAACTTAACTAATTGTAATCATGGGCTAGCCTTGAATGTATGATCAAAAGAAAATATCTAATATTTATTAAAGGAATGATTAATTGTAAACAAACAAACAAAAGTAATCCCTCCTCCGCGAACTGTAGCATACTCTTGTTTAAAATAACCTGTCCTTGGTTGCCCTCAATATGGCATATAATAGCTGAAAAAGCCTCTTAATTGTGTATATTTTGATGTCAGTTACCAAGCAGACTAATATTCCTTAAACTGTACTGGAACATAAATTAATATCCTTCCTGAAACCAACAATTTCAGCGTGAATATAAAACTTGCTAAGATTTCTTTACATGTCATGAGGCAAGGCTAAGAAATGAGACACATGCTATTCTTAAACAGTTATAGCCATACAAGCAGCTATCTCCTTATTCTGATCAACAGCTGAGCTAAATATAAAAAGTGTTCTTTTAAAAAGTGCCATTTAGATTCCAGTGTAATAGAGATGTAATGCATATGTCAAGTTGCTGAGATGTCAGCTTAAATAGAAGCCAGTTTGTCATTTGGTAATTATTGCTATTTAGGCCCTAGGTATTAGTGCTAACATTAGCAAGTGAATGTTAAGTATATATAATGTGAAAGTAAAAACAAAAAAAATAAAACAAAATTACATGGCATAAATGCTTCAATAATTATCAGTCATTCAGGTTACCTTTTATAGTTCAAATAGAATCTAAAGTAGAAGTAAAATGGAGTCTGTCTTATAAAATCAGCCTATTTTCAAAAACATTCCTTATTGCCTTGTGATACTGTAGACAAAATGAGAAAACAGATGCAAATGTTAAAAAGGTTTTGTTGTAAAGGAAATATCACTGCAGTTTTGCTAAACATCATTTTTTTGGGGGGAAAAAAGTATCTATGTATGTTTTATGCTGAACTTAGTGATTGTGCTTTTTATGTTCCATTTCCAGAGCAGCATCTTAATGACTGTTACCTAGGCCTATCGACTTTCCGTAAATATTCCCTGGAGTAGTGTTTCACTTATGAGTAGCTTTCTAAATGTAGCCTTCTGTAGTACTTTGTTCTGGTCCTAAACCCTTGCAGCAGGGTTATGTTTTAAAAACATGTAGCCAATGCAGATCACCCGCTAACAGCTAATGATCCTGACAGAATGCCAGTTATATTAGGATGCTTTCCTAGCAAAGCTGATAAATATGAAAGAGACCTTTCAGAGCAGAGTAGGATGAGGCTAAGCATATATTAGACACACATTACAAGTCTGTTTGTAAGCCAATCATCTCTCGCTTTAAAGAACTGAACAAAAAAAAAAAGAGGGGAAGATTTTAACACAATGATTGTAAATGTGCATTTTCATTTATAAAACTTGACATATATTCATCACCTCCTCCACAAAGAATTTTGAGTAATAAAAGTATCATGAGTTAACTAAGATAAATCTCTTCAGTAATAATGGGGCTATTTTCTCTAGCTCACCATGCAAGCAATAGTGTCAGCAAAATGCAATAGAGTGTTTCCAAATCCATTTGAAAATGCTCACTCCCCAGAGATTTAAATATATGGAATGGAAGGAAAGGCATAATAGATATCCAAATGATAATATTCATCCTCCTCTTACTCTGCTACCCAGAGCATAGAGCAGTGTTTTGTCAAGTAAGTCATATAAGTTCCAAAGAATGAATATATAAAGAGTTCATATGACATATCAAGGTCTACCACTAAAAACTACAGAAAGTAGGAGGAGATCATTTGGCCAAAGTTAAATTTGAAGTATGGAGACAGTAGGTTTTAAACACAGTCATGGAGATTTATGTATATATTTATGCATGTATTTATGTATACTTTTACTCCGCCTCTCTGTTTAAAATATTTGAGGAGGTTTATAAAATTTTTAAAACACAATATAAATATATATAAAAAAGTAAAATACAAGACCCCAAGTGGCGGGCGGGGGTATAAAACTTGCTAAGATACCTCAAGGGCATGCGCACCCACACACAAACTCAAACACTAATAAAAGCGTGGCTAGTCAATTTCTAAAATGGCAACCGACCAGGAACATGCTAATGAAGTGCAGGATATTTAAATCCCTCGCTTCATTTGCAATGTCAATCGCCCTCATTAGACTCCCTAGATTGAACTAGGGGGCTAGTGTAGACATACCCTCAGATACCTTTTTCCTGACAACCGCTATGCTTAGCAACTTATTTTACATTAAATGCTTTCTACTCAAGGGTTATAAGTCTGGACACTGTTGGTGTGTTAGTCTTTTACCTTTATTCATGTGTTGAGTGTGTATCTTATTCCATGAATAGTCCAAGTGTGATGTCTATGAAACAGTCTGCCCTTGTCAAGGGCAGTACTTGTGGTAGTAGATGCTCTTAAAAGTTGATAACTGTGGCAGAACAGGGCCACCCTTCATAAGAGCATGTTTTAAAATGTACCCAAGTGGGTGTTGTGGCAGAACGGGCAAGTGGTTTGCTGAATAAACTTGCTTTGACAATGGAAAAAAATAAAATTAGGTGCCAAGAGAATCTATTTCTATTCGTTTCTCTTTACTGGTTCAGATATGACTTTCCTCGCCATAATAGCTGAGTTTGCGAACCTCCCGGAAGTGGATTGGCTTCTTCCTATTCTATATTTTCCTTTGCAGCTACTACAGTATTAAATTTTAAAATGCAAATAAGAAAAAAGGAAAACCTGGATTACTCTACAGTGTAAGATCCTACTTCCTTTGGCATCATGAGAATTTTGCCAGGGATTTCAGTTGCACAATTACCATAGCAAATATATAAACATTTAGAAATTAGTCTTAGCCTTCACAACATCTTTAAATAGGGTTAAAAAGAGCCAGATAAATTCATATGGTTCATCAACAGCTATTAGCCAGGAGCAGTATCCATAGCCTTTATTTCCAGAGCCTAGTAATGAGAGACTGAGAATGGATAACTTGAAGTCTATCTGTTCTGTTCATTCCATCTGGGGCACCTGGTCACTGTCAGGAGACAGGTTATTTGTCTAGAAGGACCTTTGGTCTGACCCATCATGGCCATTCTTATGATGTAGTAATAACTCTGGAAAATGACATAAAACAACTTTCTTCCATATAAAACTATGATAGAGTTAGATTTCCAGTGATATAAGAGTAAGATAAAAACAAGCATAGTAAGAATAACACAACTAGCAAACAGTAAAGCTGCTTAAATATTTATAATGTCCAAGTTATTGCATGAGTATGGTGGCACTTGTTGTGCTTAATTCTCACCTGATGAAGTGGGTTTTACCCAAGAAAGCTCATGATCTGATACATTTGTTAGTCTCTAAGGTGTTTTTAAAATTACAGACTAAGGGTACGTCTAGACTACCGGGTTTTGTCGACATAGGTTTTGTTGACAGTATCTGTCGACAAAACTTCTGTCAACAAAGAGCGTCCAGACACATTGAGTTCTGTCGACAAAGCAAGCTGCTTTGTCGACAGAACCCTGTAGTCTAGATGCAACCCTACAGGCAATAACACCTTCTGTCGACAGAACTCTGTCGACAGAAGGTGTTATGCCTCGTAAAATGAGGTATACCAGCGTCAACAAAACTGCTGAGTTCTGTCAACGTTATGTCGACAGAACTCAGCGGTAGTGTAGACGCTGGTATAGTTTTGTCAACAAAAGTCCACTTTTGTCGACAAAACTCAGTAGTCTAGACACACCCTAACACAGGAACCCCCCTGAGACTTCTAATCTCTACAATAAGTCTCATCAAAAATAGTCCATCAAAATAGTATTTTTGTTAAATAAAAATGGGTTTTCCATGAAAAAGCTAGACTTTCTACCTGGGAGAAAACATCTTTTTTCTCCACACCTCTACAATATATTCCACTGCTACTTTGGTCAGAACCATTCACCAGTACTTGTAGTAGAGATGTCAAAAGTGCATGGTTTCTCTGGAATGTCATCTGATTTTGGTGGATAAAAATAGAAAGGTGATGAAGTGCCTGGTAATTTTTATTTGCCTTTGAAAATATATAGAGCTTCCCAGATAGAAAGAAAATTGTATTGTTGATAGCATACAGAACAATATTGTTCTGAAACTCTTAAAGAACTGAAAAGCTTTGTAGCTACAATGCTTTGAGTGCAAGTATCCAGTCTCTCCAGCAACATCATTGGCACCCACAGCTGTGTCCCTTATGCTCTGTTTTAGGTGTTAGTGAAATCATCAACTGTCGCAGAGGAAACAAAAAGTCTTGTTTTAGCAGGTAAGCCAGAGAGAGACCTTTGACATTCAGGATGCTATGCTTGCAATGTACACATGTAAAAACAAAACCTGTATTTATTACTCAGGGAAAACTCAAATTGGCCACAATGGAAGTTTTACCTGTGTTAATAAAGCCTTCAGGAATTGGTCCGTATACAGGTCCTGATTTCTGAGTTTTTCCATTGATTTCAGTGTGACCAGAATTTCACTCATTAACTTTAGTATGTTTAAAACTCAGTAAGGACATTAGCACTTGTCCCTCAACCACATATACTGGGGTTAGTTCTACAATGTACAATAATAAGTAGTGTGCTTGACACTAAGTGCTTCGCAGCACTTAATCCTCCAAGAGTACCAGTGCTTTCTCCTGTACAGCTTTATATTTTGAAGATTCTCTTTATTTACAACAAAAACAATCTATATAGAAGTAATTTAGCACTTCAGTATGGCTTTGTCCCAAGCTACTGATTGATAGACATAGAGCGTGGAGTATATGGCATTCTGTTGCACTTCAGGTGACTTGCCCATGAATTCACTGTAGTTATGCATAAAACACCCATCTCCTTTAAAATATTTGTTCAGCCTCATTCTGTACAGAACACCTTTGAAAACAAATAGCTGAGTTTTCTGCAATATTATAACAGTGGAATACATGTTACATAGTAGACATAATACATCATTATTAAGGTTGAGAAGTAATATTTCATGGGAACAATAATAGAGGGGTACAGTAAGGTTTAGACTCGTAACTCTTTACCTCCATTGTTCTTATAAATAAAGCTGAACAGGTGTCACTGATCTTTTGGAGCCAATATTCATGCCTGGGCAGATACATTTTAAATATATTTAAAGAAAAGACAAAAGCACTCATTACCTGGAGTTTCCTATTTAATGGATTCAGACCTTCTGGGGACAGGAAATAAATGAAGGTAAGATGAAACCTTTAGATGTTGTCTTGATCAGGGCTGACACTTTTCCTTGGGGGCTGACAGCTGCTAATAAATTCATTTTAAACATAACACACAAGATCAACAAAAATGCTTTTCTTTTTCTGTATGTAGAATAAGATTACGAAGTACCATTTATCATCAGGGAAAAGCCAATTAGGGCTAATTTGTGATCAAATAAAGACTATGGTCTGATCAATAAACAGCATCTCTCATCTCTTTCTTAAGTATATTTCATTGGTTTTTCTGTAGGATTCTGGGTTTTTTAGCTGTTAATATGAAATGACTATCACTATTATTGTGCCAAAGCAGAGAGAATATTTGGTGACCATTCATAGGCTCAGCACCTTTTCCCTGTGTGTCCAACTTAATATGTGAGTGACTGAGAGAAGGGGTGGTTAAAGAAGACCCACAACACTTCATTCAGTATTAAGAGTCTTGCAAGATCATTGCTCTTTACTGGACAGGCTAGCCAGGCCCTGCTCTATGGGATGCCTGTGAAACATCTGAGATTGGAGTATACTCGCCAAAGGTCATCTTTGCCAAAAATAGGTGCCTAAAGCTAGACACCTAAATGAAATTGGCCTGGTTTTCAAGATGCAGTTTGAGGCTGTTAAAGATGATTTGATACTCCCCTTTCAAATGAAGGGTAGCACTCTATATCACATTTTTATACTTGGAGTTAATAGGGTTAACTTGAGGCAGATGATACATCTCTAATCAGGATGTAGAACAGTGGTGAGCAACTAGGGCTCCACCTGCTGCCCACGGATCCCCTTTCTGTCCTCCTCCCTCATGTGCTTCCAGTACCCCAGGCCCCATGGGGCCTGCACTTCCTCCTCTGCTTCCCCCCGCCCCAGCACTTTGAGAGGAGCCAAAAAATCCAGCTCTGGAAGCCAGGGGGAAGAGTGGGTGCGAGGATGAATCAGACAATTTTCTTGCTCCCAAAGTGTCTGGAGGGAGGTGAGTAGGTGAATGCAGGATTCCAGTGCCTCTATGTGAAAGATGTGTGGAGGTGTAGGAGGGCCACTTGTGCAATCCACTCACTATTCAAGTTTGCACATCCCTGATGTAGAGCAAGGGTGGGGGTTCTTTTTCCATTCGGGGGCCACTGACCCATAGAAAAATCAGTCAGGGGCCACACAGAAGAAGGAAAAAAAATCACTTCAATGATCCTTACTGCACCCAGACTGAGAAGCCAAAAACAACAAATATAAACAAACAAACAAAAACTCTCATTGATCTGGCCCCCACTTGCACAAGTTGGAGCTCCAGGGCTTCCCTTGCACTCTAGCCCCATGGAAGGGAGACAGGAGGAGGTGGGGCTCAAGGCTTTCCCCTGCAATGGGGTGAGTCTGGCATGCCAAACCCGTGCAAGGAGAAGTGGGGCACCGAGGCTCAGAGATTTGTCATGGGTCTGGAGCATGAGAACCGGCTCATCCCACTGTGCTGAGAAGCAACTCTGAGCCTTGCCAGAGCCCAGTCAAGATGAGCTGGGGGCTGGATCCAGCCCATAGTTAATAGGTTTTTTCACCCTTGATGTAAAGAGATAGCTGAACACATCTAATCAGGGCATTGCTCCAATCTACGAAAGCACTTTTAGCTTTTACTGACATTCCAGACCAATTCAGATGAACTAAATAGAATTTGTATATATTACATGTTAAGAACCATAACAGAAGGAAACGTATGACTCCTAATAACTGGTAACAATAGAAATGAAACATTGGAGGAAAATGTCTAAAATAAAATTGGGCTCTATTTGGGAAAATGGCCTGTCTTACTTTCTTTTTGAATGTGGTCATGTGCTCTGTGTTGAGATACTGTGGTGATGAGTGCCAAAAAAGAATGTCTCTCAAAATTATTCTTTCATTAGTATTCCCAAGTGATTAGCACAGAATAAGATTAAAATTAGCCCACAAGAATTTCAGCAAATTCAAAACATATGTTGGCTCTTTTTGGGACATGATCACACATTCCTTGTACATTCCTCTTATGGAAGAATTTTGAGTGCAAAAAGTCATGTAGGCATAATCAGGTCCTTTAAATGGGCAAGGAGGAGCTATCATAAAATATTTTCTCTCACTCCTGTTCCCCAATGATAAAAATCAAGGGGAGATGAATAAAGCAGCATCCTGAGAGGCATTAATTCTGCCACTGAATACTGCTCCCAGTCTTCCTCTCATACATTTGTTGAATTTAGCTGCTGTTCTACAAGGGATCTGTGTGTAAGAAGAGAGCCAAGATGGCAGGTTTCCACTCTCCTCAAAGAAAAGACCATGTGGTCCTGTGGCACTCTGGAGTCTAACCAAAATATATAGTCATGAGCTTTCCTGGGCAATACCCGCTAGAGTGGAAAAAAAGAAACCTATCTGATATCTGATATCTTTTAGTTTCTGTTATTTCTACTCCAATTCATCTGTTGAAGTGTGTTTTGCCCACAAGAGCTCATGACTCTATATATTTTTGCTTAGTCTCTAAGGTGCCACAAGACCACTC
The DNA here is from genome assembly GCF_052426305.1 of Pelodiscus sinensis. Classification (NCBI taxonomy): domain Eukaryota; kingdom Metazoa; phylum Chordata; order Testudines; family Trionychidae; genus Pelodiscus; species Pelodiscus sinensis. Next base: position 19,152,522 of record NC_143052.1, on the reverse strand, counting down.
ATTATTTTTAAAGTTACAGACTAACACGGCTACCTTCTGAAATTCTCAGTGAAAAGGTTTGTTTTTTGGTCACCTTAAATCCTCTGGATATTCCTTGTTCTGCTGAACTTCCCAATAGAAGTACAGAGCTCTCCTAGTTTCTGAATCAGTTGACTCACAGATCCTGCTATAATTTGCTTTTCAAAGGTACTATTTTGTACAAAAATGATCCAAGGGATATTTCCCTTAGACTACCCATCCTATGTGCAGATCTTGTTTTTTACAAGACTGTATCACCTCCTTACTTCAGCTCTGAAAGGTAGCTGCATAATCCTTTTAAGCAGGCATATTTGATGCAAAACCATTGTGCTCAGCTGCAGCATTTGAAGGAGATTGTGCCCTTTTTATTGTCAGCAGAGTTTCAATGTAATAGCAGCCATTGTTTAAAGAGAATGGAACATACAATAAACTTTTATTGCTGCAGAAAGAGCCCTGTGTTCCTTACCTTTTCACAGTGATACATGAGATTTCTGTATGCTTTGGCACCAGAAATCATATGAAACATTTTTTTTTTGCAAATACCAGGCATTTATCTGCTCTTTTATGCTTATATCTGAAAAGTAATACAGTTTTAAAATTAAGTAGTTTAACTGTTTATACTCTGTTCCAGTCACTGAAGAATAGCTATATGTCTCTTGTCAGCTGGAATAAAATTTACTGCCAGAGTCAAATATATTTTTGTAAAGTTTCATATAAATGAGATCGTGCTAGTGACAGTATAAGTGTTGAACACCTTGCAGAAGTTGGGGCCTGACACACAGTAAGAGCTGAGAGCTACACACATAATAGTAAAACCACTTGGCTTACTGCAAAAACATTTAAGGGTTAGATCATGCCTGTTAGGCAATCCCTGTGTTGGATTGGCTTGGAGCTGCATTGCCCCAGGAAGGGAAGCTCCAGGAGAAAAGACAGAATCTACATATGCAAATGTGTCATGAGACACACAATTTCTTAGTATAATTAAGCCTCACTCATGATCTCATAATAGAACTCTCAATAGAAACCTCAGTTGTTTTGTGTCAGCTGTGGCAGGCAGGGTCCAAGCTGTGAGCCCCAGAGAGTAAGGCTCTGGCTTTCAGGGGTTTCTGGGAGGGCAGTGGTTATAGAGGCTTATGGAAGAGTATTGGGCACTAGCCCCCTTTTTCTTGGAGGACAGGGGACAAAGTAATTAGTTTTTTCTGCCTATCTGAGCTGGCAACCCTAACCGATGTCAATGGGAACTGAAGGAGAGCAGCACTTTGCAGGAGGCAGCCAACTCATGCAATATTGGGTACTTGTTTGTTTACAGTATTTATCTCATGAATCTCATTGAAATCCCACCTGGGTCTCCTCACCATGCAATGGAAGTGTATGTACTACTGTGTCTATTTATGGAACACAGCCTGCTCGTTCCTGAATATTTTACCCATCCGGAAAGACTAATGCCTGAATCCTTCCCACTTTGTGTGTTTCCCTAGAAGAGCAGGAAAGAAAAATCCTTGTTCTCTCTGGAGGATAGGGTCAGGTTATTTGGCAAACCTCAGTTGCTTTATTATTACTGACCACAAGACTATTTGTTGTGGGGTTTTTTAATTTTTCCTTATTTATTAGAGAGAGTCCTTGCCCCAAAGACAGACATAAGGGAGAGAGAAGAAGTTAAGGTACTACCACAGTGAACAATTCAATGGCAGAAAATGTTAGGCTCATGGTGTGATATTTTTGGTTTTGTTTGCCTAAATCCTTTTTGGTGCTTTACATTGGGAAAGAATTAGCTAGATGGAGGCTCCTCTTGTCCAGTTTCATTCCAAGAGGGAGCAGAGGAGCTCCTGGAGTGGGCAGAGTAATTCTTTGTATAGTTTTATGTCCCAGGGACACTTTTCTGGGTTCCATTTAACCCCTTCTACTTCCTCACTGGTAGAGCTGCTTTCTACAGCTGCTGTGTGGGTTTGGTCTATGGCTGACTCCTCTTTGCAGTTTCTTTGATCTGCCACCCCAGAATCTTCTTTCAACTTTCAGGTGCTTAATAAAAGCAGGTGCTAGTTCTTTTCCCCAGAGACATACCCATCTGCAAATGGCTGTTTGAGCCATCAGCCTTTTCCACACCATAAACCTCATCAATCATCTGCAAACTGTAATGTTTACACCTTCAAAAAGAAATGTGGTCACCCATGGATTAAAGAGAGAGACACATTCAGGCATCTCCTGTATTAGAGCCATAAAAGGAAAAAAATTGGGGACAGGGAGAACTAAAAGTTCATTTTCAGGTTACTCTCAGAATGCAATATGAGATCCTATTCGCACTATTTTTTCATTGCCCAAACTGTATCTTTGTTCTGACATCAGTTGTGTGTTTCTGTTGCCTGTATAAATCTTTAATCTTGAAAACTGCAATTTCCTATTGTGCACGGATCTTGTCATTAGCTCTTTTCAGCTCAGTGACCTGTATCCACAATGTTGGGTTTATGATAGACTTTGAGTTTCATTCTGATTTCATTTATTTTGAGGAAGGAAAAATCAGGAGTAATTCCACTGAAGTCAGTGGAGTTACACTTGTGTAAAACCAGGCTAAGCAAGATGAGAATCTGGCCCTTTATCTTGTGGGTACACTTGCAGCAATGTTTCCAAATTAAAAGCAACGAGAGTGACATTAAGAACAAGGGGCTTCTTGATTACACTGGGGATGTGATTTAGATTTCTTGAATGGATTATTTAATTTTCATTTTGCCTCATTGCTTTCAGAGAAGGGGAAATTGCAAAAAAAATCAGCGAGACATCTGAAGGCTGTTGAGTGCTGGTTGTCTGCTCTTTCCCGGTGAGATAACTGCTGCTACTACATCATTTAATCATGTCTGGCTTTCTGATATTTGTTGTTGTTTTTTTTCTCTAGCGTCTATTAAGAACAGACCTATGTAAATTGGAAAAGAGTCTTGATTAAAGGCAGTGAGCCAAGTTCAGCCCTGAGGATGTGCCACTTAAGTATGTTAGTTCTGTTCTCCCAGGAGACTGGTAATGGATGGTTAGTTATATTTCAGGAAATTTGAATTCTTCCGAATGCTGTCATAGACTTCCTGTGTGACCTTGGGGCCTTTATACAGGTATGTAGTGTTCAGGAAAAGACACACTGAGAACTCTTTCACCCTCATGGGCAAACAGTTCAGACAGCCACCTTATTCAGGTGAGCACAGGAACTGCCCAGTCATTACTTCCTAGGGAAGCAAAGGGATATGATTTCATCTACGTGCAAGCTCACAGAGCAGTTGTGATAGAGGACGAGGAAGAACAGGATTGTGAAGGGGTGTATTAGTGAACTGGACCCAGTGCTCCCCAGGGAACTCAAATAGTTTGAGATTCTTCAATCTAAATTTTGCTGATGACATTGCTCTTCTACATGGTCTTCAATTGTGCCGAAATGAAATTAAAGAAACGATAGCGAATGCAGGGCTGGGAAAGAAATGTAAAACCATGGCAACTGGAGTTACAATAAAATCCATGACGAACAGCTAGAGAAGGTAGATGGATATCTTGGAAGTACAATAGACCAAGATGGTACATGCTCTGAGAAAATAAGAGTAAGGATCGGCAAAGTGAATACAGCCTTCAGTAAACTTAGGAACATTTGGAAACTTAATACTGTGTCCTTACATACAAAGCTAAGCATCTACTCAGCCGTTGTTGTAGTCATAGCAACCTATGGCAGTGAAACCTGGCAACTTAAGAAAACAGATGCTCAGAAGTTAGATGCATTTAACCATAAGTGCTTGCAGAGAATATTACGAGTAAGCTATGAAGAAAGAAAAATGAAGGCTGAGGTCAGAAAAATGACTAAAGGGAGGTTTCTATCACATAATTTGTAAGAGAAGACATCAATGGCAAGGGCATGTTGCACAAATGGACCATAACCGACTACCAATTATGGCTTTTTGAAGCCAGAAACTCCAACAAGAAAGGGGCGGTAGATCTAAAGTGACTTGAAAGTGTACTATTATCAACAACACAGAAAAATTTAGTTTGAAATGGGAAGACTTAGGTCACATGGCAACTGATAAACAAGTATGGAGGATGTGGGTAACCCAATGTACTGAAGATCAGGGGACAGACTCCGGTCTAAGGTAAAGCTCTCTAGGGGCCTCCTCAAACTCATGATTGTACCTAAAAGGCAAGATCTAGTCTATAAACTTTCTGTGTTTCAGCTGTAAAATGGGGATAATACGTTGTCCCTCTCTCAGGCTACATCTACACTACAGCAGTTTGTTGGAAGAGGAAATGCAAATGGAGTGCTCATTTGTGCTCTCATTTGCATATTCTCTTCCAATCCTTTTTGTGGAAGAGGTTTTTGCACTAAAAAGCCCTGTGTAGACGGGGCCATTTGTCAGGAAAAAAACCCGTTTTGTGCAAGATCCTGTAAACCTCATTTTTTGAGGAATAAAAGATTTTGCACAAAGCGGTGTTTTCCGACAAATGGACCCATCTACACAAGGCTTTTTAGCGCAAAAACCTCTTCCGCAAAAAGCTTTGGTGCAGACGTAGCCTCTGAGAGGTGTTGCAAGAATGAATGAACTAATTCTTTGGAGGTGCTCAAATACTACACTGATGAAGGCCATAAAAATATCTATCTATATGCATCTGTCAATCTAGTTTCAATAAGCTAGAATGTTTTGTGATCCTTTTAGTTATTTTGCTGTCATTTATTAATTGAAGCCTTTTTAATAACACATTAATGGGGTTTATGCTGCCTATCCAGCCCCTTGTACTGTGTGTATATGGACCATAGCTGAATATCTGTTTATGGAATTTAACAAAGAATCATTTTACTTCAGTTTTTAATCATCCTGTGCTATAGCTAAACCATTTTCACCGGAGCAGAGATAAACAAGTGATGGGCACTGCAGTAAATTAAGAAGCAGAGCTCAGGTTATGCTAGGAAAGCAACCAAATCTTTATGCCTCAGTTTCTCCATCTGTAGAAGGAGCTGACAGCTTTGAATTAAAAGTGCTATATAACCTCAAAGCTTCATTATGGTCCCAACATAATCTCAATCACTCTGAACATTTATTGGCATGGAAACAGCTACTTGTATGATTAACTGCTCATAAGTGTGGGTATAGAAGTAGTCTTGTGGCTTTAAATTTGCTAATTTAATGCTAAAGTAAGAATAGCAGCTTAATATTTTTTTCACTTTTACATTGTTATAATACAATAGTCCCTCTTTTTTAAAAAAGCTACTCAATTCTCTAGTGTTGGCACAAAGTTTCAGAGGGATAAAAAGTGCATGGCATATCATCATTGTGGAATTGTGTTGTGTTTTTATAAAGGTGGCTGTTAACGGATTTCAGTCAATGCTTACGCTGCTCTTTTCACTTACAGCAGTCAGCAAAGAACATCTATGTTCTTACAAAAAGTCCTAAAGCCCTCTCCTGACCTGCTTGGCAATGCAGCCCAAGTGAAACCACAGACAACCTCTCTGCCAATTAAAAATGCACTTATGGGCAGTGTTTTTGGTTTGGTAGGGTTTTTTTTTCAAAGGAGGGGGAATTACATCAAGCTACAGCATTTAACACATGTGGTTTTGTAATTGTGATATGCTGGGAAGGTTCACAGCATTCAGTGGCCTTTTAGCCTTCTCTTCCACCTGCGTGGTGGTATGGCCTAATGTTAATGACCTGGGATGTGATTTAAATCATGTAGGCATGTAAACTGGCTCAAGATTTGCTGATGTATCTTTTTGTCTCTTCACACTCTGTGTTTTTATGACCACTATAGTTGTATCTTTTCTGTTCCCATAACTTACAAGTTGATATGGTTCAAATGTGATAGGCTGATTCTCAGCCTTGCTTCCCCGTCTGCTAAATCTGGATAATTTCTTGGCCTTTCTGTCTTGGCTATTTTAATAGTAAGAGAAAATCTGTGCTACAAAGAGTTTACTATGTGTTTATATAGTACTTAATATAATGAGGATCTGATTTAGATTTGGTTTGGCCTTTAAGCACTACTGTAATGCAAATAATAAATACCAATAATAATCACTGTGCAGATATCATGCAACTAATTTACCACGGTAATCAACTGGAAAACTCCAGGTCTGTAAGGGACAGTAGTTAATCTGGATCTGAAAGAATAATATCCTTCATAATAAATACAGATGTGGTCCATATAAGAATTCTAGATCCAGATATAGTTAGAATCTTTATAATTGCAAACTGCAATTTGTATGTCTTTTTCTGGATGAACTGTGTAGTCTAGACACAGCTTTGAAGTCCTGGTTTCTCCTTTCCTGATAAATCTCCCTAAAGTGCCCTGACTTTCTCCTGGAGATACTCAAATACCGGATGACTTATTCAGAAACTCTTCCTGTTATAGTTTCCCAGTCCCAGAAATGAAATGATACCATGTGATTTCAATGACACTGCACACAGCTCAAACATTGGATTGCAAATACAGAAGCCTCTCAGACTTAAAGCAGCAAGAAAAGGTGTCCAGTTGTGTAATCTGTGTCAACTGAGATCTCTATATAAACAATTTGTAGAGGCACAAATTGTTGGGCAACATATTATGAAGCTCTATGGGACATCATGACAAGCATGAGGAGATTCATATAAAAATGGTGTATATTGTTAAAAGAACATCAGTGTACTAAGAATCTTAAAAATCATTCTCTTTTCCCTCTTCTGTTAATCTGAATGCTGATTTGGTTATGGATGTTAGGTATAGCTACTGAATACAGAGCCCACATAGGTAGGGTTACTATTATTTAATTGTTTTCCAGTAGCCCAGTACTACTGTTTTACAATTTGTCAACACAAGTTGAATAGACAAGAGAAAGAAAGAATTATAATATTGCCTTTCAGATGGCAAACTGATGTGCAGGGAATAAAGAAATCTACAGTAGTGCTGGGAAGCAAATCCAGAATGCCTGAGTCCCAGTCTCATGTCTTATTCCTTCCTCTCCATCCTTCCTTTCTCTCTCAGATTACCATTATGTATTCTGCTCATATCCAGCCTTGTTACATATTTTTAGTCTCATCCCTCTCTACACTTTGGATCTGCAATCAGGCTTTATAGCAGCTGACCCTCTCTTGTATAAAAGTATAAGTTCCTGAGTGACACTGAGACACAATTGGGAAGATTCAGAAAGAACCATTTTAGAGCTCTGAATACATTTTTTAACGTATTGATTTTTTCCCTAAAATCCCTAAATTAGTTCTCCTGAGAGTTTGCCATCCAAATGTGTAGCATGCACCCACCTCATTTCTTTATCATTATGACTGAGCCTTGGTCTACATTAGGCAGTTATTTTCAAATAACTCCTCTTAATTCGAAATAACAAGCCCACACAACCAAGCCCATTATTTTGAAATAATGAGATGGCTATTTTGAAATCTGTTCTCCTGTTTTCCATGAGGAATAATGCTAATTTTAAAATAGCTATTTCAAAATAGCAGTAGTGTGGATGCTCCAGTGCTGCTACTTTGAAATAACTACTCCCCAGAGTCATTCAGACTAATTACTCCCCAGTGCTTCCTGGGGCTGTAAGTCAAGGTAGGCTCCATTAATGGAGCCTGCCTTGACCTAATTTCTAGGCTTCCCTGTAGTGTGGACATGCTATTTCAAAATTATTATTTCAGGAGTTATTATTTTGAAATAAGTAATTTTAAAATTATTTCCTAGTGTAGACATGCCCTTATTGACATTAACTGTATTGCTAAACATTGCATTTGTTCTTTGCTTGGACAACTGCCCTTTCATCACTGGTTGCTCTGTCTCCTTTGTTATTCTGAATAAGGAAGATAAGTAATAACAACTAATGGGAATAAACTTTTTTTGTTCATTACAAAGTGCAAAAATATGGCAGTTTTGTGGGCCAACATGCAAGTGATCACTGAAACTATTTTACACTTAGCAAGTTAGCATATTGGAAGAAATAAATACAGAATTCAGTCCCACAATAGATAAACCCTCTGGAAAATCAGTTTACTTGATCCTTCTCCTTTTAACCCTTGTTACCCTAGATCTTAATAAAGTCAGTTCTCACCACATATGGCCTGACAAATTTGTTAGTCCCTAGACACTTTGCAGTAAAATCCAGTCCTCTACCAACCAGCTGTTGGACTCCACCTGCTTTCCTGTGGTCCTGTGAATGTTGTCCTTGCCAGGGACTTTGTTCTTTGGATCCCTGTTTGAATTCTGTTTGTAGTGTCATGATGGCTTTTTTAACCCTTTATACTGAACTAATTTCCATGGCAGCTTCACAAGACTTTGTAGTCCTGAAACTATTAAATGAGAATACCATATGTTGAGGCTCATATTATGTGCTGCTTTTAGTTAACACCCAAGCTGTTCCTTGCAGCCTGTCTGCTAGGCTCTTGTTCTAAACAATTCTTCTTAGAAATAACAGTTGGAACATTTTAAAGCATTCCAGTGCTGAAATCCCAAATCTACCTATACAGTGGGTGATATTATTACATTGGTAAATTGAAGCATAGAATTTACAAAATGCTGAAAGTCCTTCAATGGACAGTTAGGAATAAAAACTGGAACTTTTTGTTCCCTTCCCACTGGACCATACTACCTTCTCATCTTGCAGTTCATTGTTAAACACCACAACTCTCAATATTAACACTCCCTCTCCATGTCACACTACGTTGCTGAGTTTGATTGTGCTGTGTAGCCTCTCAGTGACCCCTTTGTTTGTCAAAAACATAATTTCCCTGTTAGTCACACTTTAATTTTGGGCCTCAATTCCACAGGGAAACCTCCATTGATTTCAGCAGGGCTCCAAACAGTTGCAGGACTACCACCACCACCTCATTCATACACTCTTATTGTTTTGGTACTTCTGAGGCTGTCATTACTCAGGTATCGGGGCACCTATATGAGCCTTTTCCTCAATGCAAACATTTCAAATTTATACATTTAAAATGTACGGTACATGTATCTTGTAAAAAAAAAGTTTTATTGATAAAGTTTAATATTTTATTATGTCAAAGGAAAAAAATTAGGTATGCAGAATTATTAAATTAAAGGGTGCGTCTACACAGCACCCTAAACTTGAAATAAGAAACGCAATTTGTGCTACACAAAGTGTACATCTTATTTAAAATCTATTTCAAAATAGCTTATTTTGAAAATTGGTGCATCTACACAGCACCAAATTTCGAAATAACGCGCTATTTTGAGCCATCCCTTATTCCTCGTGCAACGAGGTTTACTGGGATGGCAAAATAGCGCGCCTGTTATTTCGAAAAGTATTTCAAAATAACGAGCAGCTTATGTAGACACAGTGTAGCTATTTTGGGATATCTCGTGCAGTGTAGACGAATGGGAATAGATTTTCTATCAAAGTTAAAGGTCTCCAACTTGTATAATGAATCAAGACAGCTCATTTACTCTATAGGTCTGACTCTCTCAGCAATGTGGCATGTGTGTCTATCCTGTATAGGGGAGGCTGGGAAACAAGAATCTGTTTTGTGGAAAATGTTGAAATTTGAGCATTTGAAACTAAATAGAGACCTTTGATAAATGTTCATGAAGAACATAGACCTCCTTGATTTGCTGCATAGCCAGTTGGTTAAGGTGCTGGCTCTGATTCAGGCAGAGTAAGGACTAGAACCTGGTTCTTGCCTGAGATATTTGGGCATGATGCATACTCTTGTTCTCTTTTCCCCCCTTCTTCCTTTTTGTTGAAACATTCCTGACCCACTCTAGACTTGGAGAGGGGGGAAAGATGGATTTAATCTTTGAAACATTTATGGTTGATAATACACATATGAAATTATATCTTTCCTGCTTAAATAATATTGTTTTAGTAATTCCACCCAGAAAAAGAGACTTGAACTTTCCCCAAATTTTGAACTTAGAAACTGATCCCTGTTGGAAGTCAAACAACTTTTTGTCTGCTCCCCTCCATCTTTGAACAAAAAAGAAGGAAAAGAATATGAAGCATTTGCTGCTTAGTCTTATTAGGTGCTAAATGTCTTTCACCAACACAAGTCCAAATCCTGAGCTCCTGTAAATCACTGTAGCTATACTAATATCCGATAGAAATGCTTCCCTGCTGCTGCCATATATCAGATGAGACTTTAAATTGCATTTCCTTTTTGGAGTGAGGATTGTAACTGGTGAGGAAGCAGCATTACCTAGTGGATAGCAAAGTGAGCTGGAATGTGGGAAACTAGGATTCTATTCCTAGCTTTGTCTCTGATATGAAAGGTAACTCTGAATCCCTTATTCACCTGTAGGATGGGGTTAATGATAGTGCTCTCTTTTATAAAGTGCTTTGAGATCTCCAGATAAGTGCAACATGAGAGGTCGTAGTATTGTTTACTATAAAAAGTCTATCACACTTACTAAAGTTCTTGGAGAATAACCACAGAGTCCCATCCACTGTTGTTTCTCCATAGAACTGTGATAGGTCAACATTAAACAAAAAATTAGGATGTCTTTGTCTTCAGTGGAGGTAAAAATGAATTTCACCAGCAGGGGATCTGTCCTATTGGCTGTAATGCAAATTGACAAAGCTCAGTGCTACTCAGAATGAAGCCTTTGAAGTAAAGTGGGGGAAGAAGAGGTAATTTATTACCTCTCTCTTAACACTTCATTTTTTGAAAACTTTTTTTTTTTTTTTTTTTTTGCTCAAACCCTGAAACTTTCTTGTAGCCCATCAGTTTTGGTTTTGTCAGTTTGACTTGCACAAATAATCGATCACAGTTTAAAAACAGAAGCATAGGGAAACACCTGCCTGTTCAAGACATTCTTGTTACTCCTGATTAGGTTACCATCTCCTTGAGACTATTTGAGTCTGGTAGCTAGCAGTAGATTTTAAACTTGGCAATAGTATCCATTCTGAACGACTGGTCTATGGATGATTAATGGAGAAAAATTGTTGATATTCTCAACCACTCACTTTCTGACATCTTTCTTCCTTTAGCAAACAATTTATCACAGCAAGGAGCTCATGAATGGTCAAATCTGCTTTGTTCTGAATGCTAATGGTGTAATGGATACACTTTTTCCTTCACTTTTCAACATATGGAACCTGAGCCTGATTCAGATCTGTTTCATCCCAGAGTAAACCAGGAATAATTTCATTGAAGTCAGCGGAATTCTGCTGGTTTTAAACCTGTGTAAGTGAGAGGAGATTCAGGCTCATTGCCCTCAGCCAGGGACAATATGCTGCTCAATAAATCACCATATTAGCAACTGAAATGCACATGGGAGCAGCTCAACAACTGATGCTTCACTCCAGAAATCCATTGAGGTTATTGATCAGGCTTAGCCATCAAGGTTTTTGCTGCTTTGCAGAATAGGATCAGAAGAAATGGGCGTGTATGTGGTATTCATGAATATACATACGTCTACAAAATATAGTTTTATTAAATCTTTTTGAAAATGATGTAACATTTTCAGGAGGGCATCTTAAAATTATGCCTGCTGTGTTTGCAAGCATATCCATGTATGTAAAACACTATACTTGCAAGCATGGGCACATGTTTTCATATGCAAGTGAGTGGTTAGATGGGGCCATTTATTCAAAATTCAGGAAGTATTTCCCAGCTTGAATACGCCAAATATGGGATCTGTGCATGCAAAGCAGATGAATTTGCAAATACTGAAGCTACAGTGAAGGGGACCTATTAATAATTTAGACCTGAACCGAGTAATATTCCTTGCAACAGCAAAAATAAAGGGGATTAAGGTGATGAGATTATTGCCCTTTTAAGAAAGACACATGTAGGGTAGATTCCTGACCTCAATACCTAAAGAGGAGGGTCAGTTTTGATTTATACAAAATCTGAATTTGCACTGAAATAAAGTATACTGTAAACATAAAATATAACTTAACTTGAACCAAAACTGAAATAGTACATGATGATGAGGTTACCTGTAGACTTGAGAGAGTCATGTGCATTGATGGATTCCTGCTCCCAGGTGCAGACAATCATCCAAAGAACTCTAAGATTCTGATATATGAAAAGTGGAGCTCTCCAATACTAGCTCAATTAGATCCCATAAGAGATTAAAAATAATTATCAATAAAACACTGAATTTATCACTTTAACATCCCCTATAATGTAGCAAACGGGTATAGGGAAATGATTGTACTATCTTGATCAGAAAATAGACCAAAGTACAAGTCAACAGGATAAGATGTATGCTCTGAAAATTGTCTTCACCTGTGTGGAAGTATTAGAAAACCAAAAGGCTTGAGAGAAAGGATACTCATCACTGAGGCTATGTCTAGACTACAAGTCTCTTTTGAAAGACTGCAACCACTTCTTTCAAAAAAAGATCCGATTTTTTGAAAGAAAGCACCCAGGCACTTTGGATGCTCTCTTTCAAAGAAGCCCTGTTTGCATTCAAGAAAACCTTTTTTTCAAAAGAGCACTTTCGAAAAAAGGTGTTCTTCCTCGTAAAATGAAGTTTACAGAGATTGAAAAAAACGCTGCGTTCTTTCAATTTAATTTCAAAAGAATGCGGCGACAATCTAGATCAGTGGTCCCCAACCTTTTGGGGCTGCCGGGCACCCGGGGGTGGGGCCGCTCATAGGCCGGTCGCCCATGGGCGGGGCCACGCACGGGCCGGGTGCCCGTGGGCGGGGCCACGCACGGGACGTGCTCCCGGGGCGGGGCCATGCATGTGTCGCGCACCCTGGGGTAGGGCCGCGCATGCACCGCGCACCAGGGGCCGGCACCGGCATGTGCCGCAACCCCGGTTAGGGGCCACCCATGTGCCTGAGGCCGGCACTGGCATGTGCTGTGACCCTGGGATGGGGGTCGCCTATGCACCACGTGCCCGGGGCCGGCACAGCGCATGTGCCATGCGCCTGGGGCAAGGCCAGCCCAAATTGTTCGTCGGGTGCACATAAATAGCCCGGCGGGCGCTATGGTGCCTGTGGGCACTGCATTGCGGACCACTGGTCTAGATACAGAGGGAGTTTTTTTCGAAAAAAGGCAACTTTCTTTGAAAAAACACTGTAGTCTAGGCACACCCTGAGAGCTTAACTTTGAATGTCCTGAAAAAAGAAATTTATTCTGTTTCACAGAATTACAGATCAGAGAATAAATCTCACACAATTCTGTTACTAGTGAATTCAATGTGACAATTAATGTTATAACACCTGTCAACCAGAAATTTGTCCTCCCATTTCCTTCCTCCCATTTGCCTGTTTAACAACCTGTTTCATGTTGTTTAAATTCTAGATTTGAGCCTGTTATTTCTGCCTAGTACCACAAGCCCCAAAACAGGGATTAGAGAGAGCTGAGAAGAATTTAAAATAAATACATTTTCCTCAAGGTTTTCCCAAAAAAGAAAAACAAAGAAAGAAACATCATGCTGTCTGCTACAAGGAAACTAGGAGAATTATTCCATTTCATGCTCTATCTTGCTAAACTGTGGCCCAAACAGAAATGGGAAAAGCAGTACTGGTCCTCGTCATCTGAAATTTCACACTTCCTGACAGGCTGTGTGCTTGTTTGTAATGGAACTAGGTAGCTTATTCCAGGTGTTTGATCAGCAACCCCCAAAGCTTTCCTACCACAGAGCCATTACTAATTAAAATGAGCCACTGTCAAAACCAATTATATGTCAAAACCTGAGAACAATGACACCCTAATTACAGACTTACATGCTTCTGGAGGGAGTAAAGGGAAATCAATATGCTCTGACCCCATCTAGATAGTCACCATAAAATTCTGCCTTATTCTGACCTTGCGCCTCAAAGGTTGTACTAAATGGACATAGAACACTGCTTGGGAGAATGCAGTATAAGAAGTGATTTTTAAATAAATGTGTTTGGAGTGGCCTAGCATGCAGCTGTTCTGGCAAAGAGGTCTGTACGCACTCCCAGGAGATCCTAAACTCACAAGTACTTGGTCCTCTTATGGGTCAACAATAAAACTTTTCACAAAATTAATGACCAAGTTCCCTGTTTCTGACAGCCCTAATTAAAATTTCAAGAAGCTGGCACAATCCATATATTCCACCCATTGAGTCAATATTTCTGGGCAAAGGGAGCAAACTAAGTATGGCTACTCAAAACAATGATAAAAACACACAGCACTGTAGCACTAGGACCGTATTGGGTTATTCAAGACAATCCTGAGCCCCAAGCATAAGCCTTATTTCAGGGGTCCTCAAATTTCATGGCATCACATGACCCTTCTGATAACAAAAAATACTACACAACCTCAGGAGAGGGGGACTGAAGCCTGAGCCTTCCCAAGCTCTGCCACCTCAGGTGGGGATGTGTCACAACCAAAGCCCAGGTCCCACTGGCCAAAAACAAAGCTGACCCAAAGGCTTCAGCTTCAGACAGGGGGGGCCTGTAACTTGATTTGTGCCACCCAGGCAGAAGCCCTTGGGCTTTGACTCTGGCTCTTAGTGGTGGGGCTCAGGCTCCATCCCTTGGCCCCAGCAAATCTAAGTCAGCCATGGTAAACCCATTAAAATGAGGTCACAACCAACTTGAGGGTCCTCATCCACAGTCTGAGAGCTGCTGCCTTATTCTACAGCCAAAACACCATGCTAACCTGGATAGATATTTACATATATGGCAGTAGAAAATACTCTAATTCATAGCACCACACAGTTTTTCATATAAAAACCACACAGTTTCTCTTATAAAAGGCTGGATCTATACCACTGTATACAAATAGTACTTAATGACCAACATTTTAATGAATTTCACTTTTAAGCTCTGAAAATGCCTTCCAAAAATTAATGTGAAGTAAACCAGAGTACAATAGCTGGCATACCCTGTCAAATAAATGTTACTGGTGATTTTGTCATCTCTTTCTTTTTTCTCTCCCCTCCCCTCTTCTCACTCCTGTCTGTTAGGTTGGTATTAGATATTTGCTGTGGAGGGCTGTGCTCAGTTCATGTGGGATGAGGACTAGGGCACTGGGATTGGATTAAAGTACAAACCAGGAATTGGGCACAACATTGTAAGCTACAGGCAGTCCCCGGGTTACGTACAAGATAGGGACTGTAGGTTTGTTCTTAAGTTGAATCTGTATGTAAGTCGGAACTGGCGTCCAGATTCAGACACTGCTGAAACTGACCGCCAGTTCTGACTTACATACAGAATCAACTTAAGAACCCCAGGCGTCCCCAAGTCAGCTGCTGCTGAAACTGATCAGCAGCTGATTCCAGGAAGCCCGGGGCAGAGCAACTCTGCCTGGGGCTTCCTGTAGTCAGCGCTGGTCAGTTTCAGCAGAAGCTGACTTGGGGACGCCTGGGGCAGAGCAGCTGGGGTGCTACTGGACCAACCCAGCAGCACCCCATCTGCTCTGCCCCAGACGTCCTGATTCAGCCGCTGCTGAAACTGACCAGCAGCGGCTGAATCAGGACCTGGGGCAGAGCAGCTGGGGTGCTGCCGGGTTGGTCCAGTAGTGCCCACGGGCGCTGCAGGACCAATTGGCAGCGCCCCAGCTGCTCTGCCCCAGAGTCCAAAACAAAAGCCTGGTCTGCTGGGGGGGGAGGGGAGCACACTAGCTGCCCCCCCCCCCCCAGCAGACCAGGGACACGGGGAGCAGAGCCGCAGCGGCAGCGGGGTGCCGCGCCTCTGAGGCTTTGCCAGAGCAAAGCCTCAGAGGCGCGGGGAACCGCCGCTGCTGCCGCTCCAGTCTGGGTGCCTGTGGTCTGCTGGGGACGGTCCCCAGCAGACCACAGGCACCCGGACTGAAGCCGCAGCCGCGGAGGGGTCCCGCGCCTCTGAGGCTTTGCCAGAGCAAAGCCTCAGAGGCGCGGGGAACCGCCGCTGCTGCCGCTTTGACTGAAGCGGCAGCAGCGGCGGTTCCCCGCGCCTCTGAGGCTTTGCTCTGGCAAAGCCTCAGAGGCGCAGGACCCCCCCGCGGCTGCGGCTTCAGTCCGGGTGCCTGTGGTCTGCTGGGGACCGTCCCCAGCAGACCACAGGCACCGGGTCTCATGCGGCAGCAGCGGGGGTTCCCGCGCTTCTGAGGCTTTGCTCTGGCAAAGCCTCAGAAGCGCGGGAACCTGCCCGCTGCTGCCGCTTGGGTCCCGGTGCCTGTGGTCTGCTGGGGGCGGTCCCCAGCAGACCACAGGCACCGGCACCCAAGTGGCAGCAGCAGCGGTTCCCGCGCTTCCGAGGCTTTGCTCTGGCAAAGCCTCAGAAGCGCGGGAACCCGCCCGGTGCCCCTGGTCTGCTGGAGACGGTCTCCAGCAGACCAGGGGCACCGGAGCAGCTTACGAACGGAGCTTTCTCGCCCCGACTTCCGGGGCGAGAAAGCTCCGTTCGTAAGTGCGGATCCGACATAAGTCGGATCCGCGTAAGTCGGGGACTGCCTGTATTGTCGTAAGACAATAAGCTTGCCTGTGAGACTGCCATGTTCTTTTGAAGCTCCTCATCACTGTGTGTTCCTCATGCAGCAAGAATTGTAAAACTGATAATAATAAGTGTACTTATTTTAATGTATAATATTCCACTTGTGTGTTGATTTTTCCCCATTGATGATGGTCCTGCAGTTTCTATGTGGGTATAACAGCTATTTAAATTAAAGGGAGCTGTGTGCAAGCTCCAATGTTAGCCAAAATGGATGCCTGAATGCATAGTATTAAGCAAAAACACTGAACTCATACTGGTATTTTTCTTCTGCATAGTGTTGCTTTGGCTTTGTCTCGAGGAGGGAGGGAATGTTCTGGCACCAAATGCTTTGTTTTGCAACAGTGAATTGTCTTTTTTTTTTTAACAAGGGCTCTACTCCATCTTTATATAGTTCTATTATATGCCTGCAAACATCTTGAGTGCTTATCAGTCTAGGATATTCACAATCCATTTTCTAAACAATGTATAGTTCAAGCTCACTGAGAGCTTGGAAATCCCCCTCGGTCAGCATGTTCTTTAGCAATGGGATAGACAGTTTGAGAAAATAAAGCCTGTTTCATATTTGTATTTGTTGATGTGGGAGGACAGTTGACAGTTAATTTGAAGGAATAAGAGTGACAGATATGAAATATGAAAAATCAAAAGCATGACAAAATAAACCCAATAACTGCTTATTAAGTTGTATGCAGGAAAATATCCCCTTTTCCTAAAACTGGGATCTGATGTACAATATAGAACAAACCACAGACACAGGAGTAGTCCCTCTTACACAATGTGGGACCAAATTTAGACCTGGTCTAATAAGCTGCATGTAATACCAGATCTAAATTTGGCCCTTTCTCTTATAAAGAACTGTAGTACTTCTGATGATATACAGAAATGAAACCTGACTAATTTATGTGGGGTACAGTATGGCCTGGTTATAAGTGAATGGAGATGTAGTAAAAATCCGTTTATAGTGAAATAGACTGGGTATAATGAAATAGACTAGAGTATTTTGAATACATGAAAGTGTACAAATTGCAATTCTGGCTATAGTCAATTTCCTCATATAAGGTCTGAGTGAAGTTAGTCTGTCAAATGTTTGTTAGAAATTTAAATTGAATGACCACCTGTACTGACTGTTAGCCTACATCTACACTTCAGCCCAATTGAGCCACTGGCAGTCGATTTAGCGGATCTAGTTAAGACCCATCAAATCAATTGCAGATTGCTTTCCCATCAATCCAGATACTCTACCCCAGACAAGAAGAGTAAAAGAAATTGATGGGATAATTTCCCCCATTCTCCTCCCCTCCCCCTTCCAGTGTACATCCCATGGTAATTTGACTTAAGATACGTTCACTCTATCTACATTATTCATGTAGCTGGAGTTACGTACCCTAAGTCAACTTATTGCTATAGTGTACATGTACCTCAAAATAAATACATTAATTCCTGCTTCTTATAGTGTTCCGTTCAGGGATTGACTATAAAACATCTCATGCCACTGTTACAAACGTTATATAATTTGTTGTTTAATCACTGATATAAAATTGAAATTTTGATATGTTCACAATTATATTCCCAAAATGATATTCTAGGGATAAATTTAAACTTGTCACTAAGATGTTAGCAATGTGGTTCCCCATCTGTCAGTTAAATCAAGTCAACAGAAAGGCAGATTTCTTGAGTAATTTCCCTTTAAGTCAACTGCACTCTCTGATTTAATATCCCTATAATGACCACTTGTTTTTCTAAAAGCCCTTTAGTGGTTCTAATGTGAAAATCCCAACATTTTAAAGTATCACCAAGACCACAATTGCTACGGTTGCTGTCTTTCAGTGACCTCTGAAGTCATTTGAACCCATAGATAATGGCAATATGTGCCAAGCATGGGTATATGTTAGCCTTTTGCAGGCTGTGAGAAAATAGAACATGGATAAGTTTAAGAGATGACAAAGTGGGAGATAGAAACCAGAGAAGAGGGAGGAGAGAGCACAATGGGTATGGGAGAATGTGAGAAGTGGATCTGTAGAGCACTGTGATAAACTTCAGACCACATTCCAACCTCTTCTTTAGATCTTGTGCAAGATTTCTTCAGTGGATTGATTTGTACTGTGGATGCATCTGCTGGCAACACTCTCATGAATTTTTTTCCTTGAAGTCATTGGTGCCACTTTTCTTTGTTTTAAGCACTCTAAGACAGAGGCTTTGTGCTGGCAATACAGTAACAAAACTTTTGTCATTCAGAGGTGCTTAACCTCCCTCCTCAAAAGACAAAAGTTTTGCCCTGCACAGGGCAGTGTCAATAGCACATTGTCAGCAGTTCTTCTCCTGTTGACAATGTGATCTTCTCTCATAGGGGTTGGAAGTATTTTGTAGGCAAAAGTGTCAACAAACACTTTACATTGCCTGATTTTTAGTGACATGGCCATGTGGACACAGTCTTGTCATTAAAAGCTTTCTAGTGTAGATATAGCCTAACACATCAGTGCCACAGGATTTCATTTCTGAAGGTGCTCAGCATTTCTGCAAGATGAATTCCAAGTGCAGATCACTTGGAGCTGAGAATATTCAACAACTCACGTAGTGCACTGCACCTTG
The DNA here is from genome assembly GCF_052426305.1 of Pelodiscus sinensis. Lineage (NCBI taxonomy): Eukaryota > Metazoa > Chordata > Testudines > Trionychidae > Pelodiscus > Pelodiscus sinensis. The sequence goes on along the minus strand of NC_143052.1, from coordinate 19,133,579 downwards.
CAGGTTTAAGCCCTATGGATCTCATTCAGAGCTGAATGAACTCCATGAAAGACACTCATTTGCTTTGGATCGGACTCTCTTATCTAAGACATAAGATTAGAAGTACTCAGTTGAATAAGTCTCAAAGAGGTAGCCATGTTAGTCTGTGAATTCAAAAACACCGAGGAGTCCTGTGGCACCTTAGACACTAACAAAAATAGATAGTATATAATAAATATGTAGTAAGATCCACTTGAATAAGGATGTTCTGTTACAATGTTGATGATGTTTCAGTCCTTTGTTGGCTTCAGAAACCTTTATATTTGGTGACATCTCCTTATATGTGTATTGGACCTTTAAATAGTGGCAGCTGCCAAGTCGGTATTATTTGGTTATACTAGAACAGACTATTATCTTCTAGCTTGTTGTTATATGGACTGGAAGGCTATCGTATGCTTTATTTCCTGACCATTTTATTCACAGAAGAACCTGCGTAGTAAAATAGACAGCATAGCTAAGAGCAAGGTCAAATATATGACCTTGTTCAGAACCTAGGCAAGAGCAATGAGTGGAATGAATTAAAATCTGTTTCACTGTAATATATGCATGATTTGGGGATTCTTATTGGAACTGAAGGGTATTACCAAAAACTGAACTATTTTTATTTCATTGACTAATATATAATAACATTTTTACTGGCAAAACTAAATAAATCCCTAGAATATATTCTTCAATGAGGATAGAGGGAGGAGAGACACAAATTCTGTGCATCATGGGGGTTAAAGCAATACATTAACATAAGATAATAAAAATGGAAAGAGAAGTGTTATAGCATATACAGTGAATAGAACAACATGAAGAAGGCTTTTGTTGCTGAATTTTTTTTCAGGGCGTTAGAAGTTGGAGTAATTACAGCTGGTGCCCTGATTTCAATTCATATAACTAACAGACGTGTCTTTACATTAAAATACATGAGGCATTAGGCTTAACCATATTCATTTTCAGGAACAGGCAGGGCTTCCTAAATGATTGCCCTGTATGTCCTTGATTTCCCCCCACGTAGTTTTTCACTGGGAAACCCTGATCACTTTCCTCACAAGTGTAGGCTTTTGCAACCCCTTTTCAGACATATAAAATAGGAGAACACACTTGGGGGAAAAAAGAATTTCTTTAGATTTCCTTGTGTTTCACAGATTGGATTTCGTTGGCTTTTTTAACTTCCTTTTTCTGGGAAACAAGGTACCAAGTAAATGGGATGCTTTAACTCTGTCAGACTTTCTAATGTCATATATGGAGTTTGAAAATGACACCATGTACAGGATTTTTTTTCGTGTTTTAAAACAATTAGGAAATTATATAAAATACTACATTAAAAGAACACTTTGATTTCAAAGTTAATTCCGATTCTTTTGCAAGGACCAACATCTTCTGACTCATAATCCCTTGGTCTTTGCTTCTTACCTCATGAGTGCTACCTTCTTCCACATTCACATAGAAGCCTAATGATAAAAATGATTAAAAAATGCTACTAATTGTACTGCACAAAAGTCTCCTGCTTCAAAGAAATATACTGTTTCTTACAACCTCTGAGCTTTAACAAAAAGCCACAAGAGATTTGAGATCCTCTGTTCTGAGGTTCTTGGGTATGGACTCGGAACAATTAATCTGGAGCCAATGAAATTAATCTGAAATTTCACAAGTGTAAATAAAGCCAGAGAGCCATAATCTCATTGAAGTCAATACAGCGACAATGATTTACACCAGCCAAGAAAGTGGCCCCAAATCTGTATTGAAGGCAGAAGAGTTCAAAACTGCCTTCATATGTATATCTAAGACACACTGCAGAACACTCCTATTATTTTTGGAAGAATGAATCCCTCAGTGGGGAATCCTGCCTAAATAAATAGTCAGAGTGTTGTTGAATACAATCCAGTTAGCAGATTGACTACAAAGATGCTATCGCTTTGAATCAGAAGGATGCTTTTACAAGTTGCAAATGTCTTCTGACTTTTTTCTGCCTCATTAAGGCTTTGTGATCTTGCCAGATGTTAATTTAGACCATGGGGAGAGTCAAATGCATGTGAAGAGATGACAAAAGGAAAAAGGGCTAGATAGAAATGTTGAAATTTGAAGAGTATTTAAAAATTAGCTTTTGTTTGACCCTTATCTTTGATAAAGGACACCCTATAAATTAGCATTGAAATGAACTTCTATAAAGGCAGAATGCAAAAAATACGAGCTGGCATTTTATTCTGCAGTTTGCAGGATAAAATGCCATTGTGTGGGGCTACTTGGCCTACTGTAAAATTAGAATAATAATAAATACAGACCTGAAATACAAACCTGAGAAACAGATATTTTATCCCCAAGTTTTGGAATATTTTTTAGAAAATTTAACTCTTGGAAAAGCTGGTATGATCACTAGATATCAGAAGTTTCAGAGGGGGTAACTGTGTTAGTCTGTTTCAGCAAAAACACAAGGAAGAGTCCTACGGTACCTTAAGAACCAGCAAATGTATTTGTGTGTAAGCTTTCATGGGCTGGATACCACTTGCTCAAATGCATGAAGTTTGGAGGGTATATATACACAGGCAAAGATGGGTATGTTACACAACTACATGAAAGATAAGTACTGATTAGATCAATTCAATCAGGTTGAATGTGGCCCATTCTCAACAGTTGATGAGAAATTGTGAAGACCAAAAGAGGAAAATTTACTTTTTGCAGTGAGCTTGCCACTCCCAGTCTCTATTAAGACCCAGTCTGATAGTGCCAGGTTTGTGTATGAGCTTCAGTTCTGCAGTTTCTGCAGTTTCATGCTGATGTCTGTTTTTTGAAGACTTTTCCCCCCTGAAGTATGGCAACTTTCAACTATGTTAATGAGTGTCCAGGGAGATGGAAGTGCTCTCCTATTGGCTTTTTGAGTCTTGCCATTCTTTGTCTGATTTGTGTCCATTTATTCTTTTGCATAGAGACAGTCTGGTTTGGCCAATGACCATGGAATAAAAGCATTGCTGGCACAAGATGGAATATATCACATTCATACATGTGCAGGTGAACGAGCCCCTGATGGTGTGGCTGATGTGCTTAGGTCCTATGAAGGTGTCACTTGAGTAGATCTACAGTCAGAGTTGGCAACGGGTTTTGTTGAATGGATTGATTCCTGGGATTGTATTTCTGTTGTGTGGTGTGTAGTTGCAAACCCCATTGCCAACTCTGTCTGCATATCTATTCAAATACCTCACAACCTCCAAAATGCTCTCCAGCCGAAGAGATTTGTGAAAGAAATGCTTTATGATTAAAGCATGAAATTTGTCAGAGTTTTAGGGCATGGCCTAATAAAAATTTTCAGATATAGGGGCATTGACAATTCATGCCATGTTGGCTGTGGCAGCCATTTTAAATTCTGAATGCACTTTTTCTACTGATTGGTTGGTTATGGTATTAAAATCCACCCCAGTGAATTTTTGATTGTGTGCTCATATAGTCCTATTGCCTTAAGCATTCTAAAAAGTAAAGCTGTGTATTGTGAAGGTTTGATATTATACAAAAATATTAAGATTTAGCATGTACTATAATGTTACCAGAATGTATTTTTCTATAATATTAATTGTAAACATATAAAGTTATATTTCTATATACATTTCTGTTTGTGAACAGAAAGTTATTTTTTTCTTTGCTAATAACCATATTTCAGATTGATCAATGCATAAAAGGATATTGCTGTTTCTCAAAAAGTGTGTAAAGGCAGTTTACGTAAACATAAAGCCTAAAAAATTAAGACACAAGAAAGACTTTCACAGTCTTCAATATAGTGCAATATCACATTCCCCACCATATTGGCACAGGACTGTCAGGGTGGTTAAATACTGAAATAAATTGCCTAAGGAGGTGTGAAAACTCCATCATTGGAGATATTTAAGACCAAGTTAGACAGACTTTTGTCGGGGATGATCTTGATGGTGATTGGTCCAGCCGTGACGGCAGGGAACTAGACTTGATGACCTCTTGAGGTCTCTTTCACTTCTAGTATTCTACGATGCTATGATTCTATGAATGTTAGATGCTGATTATGACAATGTGGTTTTAAATGCCTGTCATGGCCAACATGGCATGAGTTGGCAATAGCCCCTATCTGGAACTCTTTATTAGATTAAGCATTGTAACCGCTGAGTTTCATGGATTTTAACATAAAACCCACAAGTCCTTCCCTCCCTCTAAACTGGACCAGCTATTGTATGAGAAGTACTTTATTAGGTTCTCATATGCTCCTTTCTATGTCCATTCCAAATTTTCCCTTCTGAGGTAAATCTACTTATTAAAACAAGTTGTTGAAAATAAACTATAAAATTCCATGGTGAAATCTGAGTAGAAATTAGTTGACTGATAGCGAGATGGTGTGCTACTTTAACCTTTCCAGACAATTAGTTTAGAGAATGTATTGTGTAATTTGTGTTGTATTTATAACATTCTCATACAAGACTTGAAAGTATTAAAACTGAGTGCTGGATAATTAAAGTTTCAGCTGTTGGAAAATCTTTATATAATAATGTATATTGGGATTATATCTATTAAATACACAATTTTGATGGCTGAGAAAGTGGTTAAATAGGCTGGGATAGACATAATTATAATCCATCTTATAAAAGGTATATGAATACTCTCCAGCATTAATTACAGAACATATGTTAATACAATTTTATGAAAAATATTGTTTGTTCAAAAATCCTTGGTACAAAGCATCTATGCATCAATTTTAGACCCTAAATCTAAGGAAGGGCTTAAATTCTCAGAGGATATTTCCCAGAGAACCATGCACCATACTCCTACATATGCTATGAAAATTCTAGGGAGTTGAAAATATTTACCAAACTTCTGCTCTGGACAGCTCCAGAGGAATTTAAGCCCTGTATATATTATTCTAAATAACACACTTTTAAGGGTTTATTTCAGTAGTTTTTCAGCTCTGATGCTTTAGCATAAATTTCTCCCATGTTGAAATGCCATGAGTTTACTGATTAAGATGTAGATATACTGTGGTTGCTGCCTCTTATACAACTTTGATATTTTCACTGTCATTTTTCCTCACCCCTTGTTTGTTCTCTGTGACTAGATTCCAAGGTGCACCTCTGAGAAGTGCAATACAAAAGTTATAGCTCAATCAACCCTGACTAAGATCTAGGCAAGGTACTGGAAAGGCTGATACAGGATGGGTTAATAAAGAATTAAAGGAGGGTAATACAATTTGGGCTAATCAGCATGGGTTTATGGGAAATGACTCTTGTGAAACTAACATGATATCATTTTTTTAGTGTGATTACAAGTTTGGTTATACATACCCAGGAAACATGCTGGACATGTACTGGTGCATAATGAAGCCTGCGATGCCCTGTTTTTGCTGCTATTATGGTTCATTGCTGTTGTTACTTACTCTAGTTGAGTACTGATTCCTCAAACAAGTTAGTCCATACTCAGCTTTTACTGTGTAGATGTACCCTAACTTACAAAGAGTCTCCCCTGGGCATCCTATGGGCCACAGCACTGTCCATGATCAGTGTAGTGTTGCGTGCTTCTCTTCCCACTCTTGTCATATATCCCACCCTGCCTTCACAGCCACTAACCTTCCATGACCTGTCTGCCAGCCAGAGCTTGAACGATGGCCCTTTAGAATCTTGACAGCATAGAATGCCAGGGAGGCTTTGCTCAAAGGGGCCAGTGGAGTAATCTCTTGTCCTATTCTATGTTTGCAAACATTTTGAGGCAGGGAAGGTTTTTTTTAAACAGTTGAACAGTGTCTAGAACATTGGGGCCTTTAGTATAATACCAATACATGATACCAACACACAAACATCTTGCTCTCATATACATGGCCACTGGTATTTTGACTCAGTGAAAACTTGCCGCCTCAAAGCCAATAGACAATGTGTTAAAAAATACTAAGATTTGGTCTCATAATTTTGGCCATTTCTATTATCAGAGCCAAACTAGTTCTTTCACCATCAGTTTGCAACATACTGTTATGGGTGGAGGGGTTAAATACATTTCTCATCCATGAGGCCTGTGCCTTCACCTAATAGTAACATTGTTCTCCATGCAGAATAGAAAAGAACAATATATTCCTAGCATCACTGGAATTAAATCCAAACTCTGATCTGGGTGAGAGAACCCTAAACCCAAATCTGAGGCAAACTATGCTAAATAATATCCATCTTAATGTGCAAAAATATTTCCTCTTCCTCTGTTGATCACTAGTGCAAACATATTATCAAGTCCTGTGTTTTTATCGAGTTTTCCAGATGCATGTTTAAACAAGTTTGACAAAAAGGAATTTGCTGGGGGATAGCCTCCTTGCCAGCAGTCTAAATAATTGATCCTTTGTTAGTACATGCCAGGGCATTGGCTATCCTTGCAGAATTTGTTTCTGTGGATATTTTTTTAACAAGGCTGAATGAGAGGGAACCTTTTTAGGTCTAAGCAGATGTCAAAACTTTCTGATGACTGCATTCCATATTTCAAAAAAAACCCACAAAATGCTACTTGTGTGGTATGGAGAAAAGGGGTTTGAATCACACATCATGTCAGAAAAAAATTGAGGGTTAGCTATTTTTATGACAGAATTATGGGGGTTTCCCCACTACTCTTTCTAGATTATCTTGCCTTTTAATTTGATTTTATGGACTTTTTTTATATTTATACATCAGAGCTATCAGAAACTCAAACGATTACAACTTTGCCTTCTGCTAATTAAGGATGGTTGAATAGTGAAGAGCAGCTCCATTTCATCAGTATTTTCCAAGTAGGCTTTGTTATGAGCCATGTGTGGAAATGATTTTTACTCCCAAGTATTTGGATGCCCCAAAGATTAAAATGGCATTGAAATCCAAGTGTTTCACAGTTTTTTTTATAGTAGAATTTAATTCATATGATGATTTTATCCCATATTGCTGTTGTTTATTATTACTATTATGGAATTGCCTAAAGTCCTCATTCCAGATTGGACTCCCTTGTTCTTTTTGCTGGATAAAGACATAGAGGGAGAGAGTCTCTTTCCCAAAGAGTTTACCATTCGAATAGATTAGACAGAAAAAAGGTAGTATTATTATCCCTATTGTTCAGATGGGGAACCAAAGTATAGAGTAAACAAATGACTTGCTCAAGGTCGTTCAGGAAGGGACTGAAACATTTTAGGCTGGATTTTGGCTGTTCCCAGATGAGTGCTTGAAGAGAGGCTGAAGGGAACCCTAAAAACTGAACCAATGTAAATAAATTTGTTTTACAATTACAACTCAAAGATGGGATGGCATTATTCTCTAGTCTAGCCCAGTAGAGATAGTAGAGCCTGAACAGAACTGTGCAACTAATCTGATTTCTGCATATTCACAGGAACCTGTTAAAAAACAATGGGTAGAAAAGCTTCATTTTTATTTTTCGGCATAGCCATCCCAAACAAAGGGTATCTGGAAATTAAGCCATATCTTTTTTCCCCCACTTAGTTTATTTCAGCTGATTAACTGAGACGATCAGGTTTTGGAGTTGATCATTAAAGGGATATAAATGAGAGCCAATACGCTGAGCTAGAGGAACTTGTATTTAATGGTTCCACTTCAGTAACTTCATCAAAATTACTCTAGAGAAAAGGTCCAGGGAATCAGAAGACTAAAGAGTCTCTTACTTTGAAATGAAAAAATACACCATCGTTTACTGTAGGAAGCATTATTATACTAGCAATGTGCTGAGAAAATTGCACTAATAAATACAAAAGATTTGTTAGCTAGTTTTGGCACTGAGAATGTGCTTTCCAAATGAAATGAAAGCCAGTTTGGTTTCTAAAATGGAACTGCTGGATGTATTGCAATGCAATACAGGGCAAATCACTAAATGCTATGACTAAGGTAATTTGTAACCAAACACAACTTTACTGGGCTCTTAGTCCGTTTATATTTATGAGGCTTCCTTCTCTACACAAAATAGCTTCCAGGCAAATGCAGACTGTTGACTTGCTACGCAGTAATGTTTTACATTTGAAAGTGAAATTTATAACAGAATCACAGGGCCCAATTCTCTTCTTATTTACCCAAGTTTTAAACTAATTTACTTCATAGGAATTACTCCTGATTCACACCAGTGCAAGGAAAATCAGAAAACTAAGTTATGTTAGATGAGTGTTTAAAATGCATTAGTTACAGTGATCTGTTGGCCCACTGTGTGACTCACAGAATTCTGAAAAGTGGTTCTTGGATTAAAGCCTTCCCTGCTATCTTTAGTATGGATGAGTGGACCCTACTGATTACAAGTCCAGCATGCAATGCTCATCAGGAATCAAGAAGGATCACTGTGAGAGGAGAGGGAGGGGAGGGAAGGAGAGGGGAGGGGAGAAGAGGGAGCGAGGGAGATGAGAGAATATCATCAGTGGACTGCTATGTTAAATAAAAGTCAGCTCCATCATATAAAAATTAAATACAGACCTCAGTTTCTCCAAAAGCTGCTACCATAGTCTCCATTTGAGCATCATCAATTTCAATTCCTACTGGAACTGGATTATTCCCTAGAATAAATATTCTGCCCAGTATGTCTCAGTGTTAATTTACTATGCTGAATTTTCTTGTGACACACCTAGATAGTTCCATGATAGTGCAAGACAGGTTATTTTGTGTTTTTAGTACATGTGCTACTGGAAAATTACCGGAATCTGTACTTTGTCAGGTGTATTAGTCTTGGCTATCTTTGCAAGTTGGATTTCCTGGTGTCTTTTTCTATTGCCACATCTCATTCCCCACCCTGGAAGTAGGAAAGAGCAATCTTTTTGGGGGTGAGTTTGTCCACAGTGACCTTTGGGAGGGTCCAGCATCTGAAAGGAAATATGACATTGAATGAGATGGATTTATAGTGTTTCTGGCAGTACAAGTTAAGCTAATACTGAACAGAGCTTTCCAAACTCTGCTGTTTTAACACTTCAGCCCTGTGCAATAATGGATGGGGATCATAAGAGGTATATTTACTTATTCTGATTGTAACTATGACTCATACCAAGAGATAATGAATGACAAAAGCCTCGCTAAGTGTGCTTGTAAAAAGCGTCCCACTGCAAGCTCTGGTCAGGTTTCATATTTTGATACTGACATTCAGTCTGTTAAATGTAACCATTTCACATCATTATCTGACAACTCTGCCTTCAGCAGCAACAGAGATACAAAGGGGAAGAATTACAGAGCTCTGTGGATCCATATTTTACTGTAATATCAGTATCTTAATAGTAATTAGGTAGGCCAAGATGATGGTATTCAGATGTGCATCTGGACTAGGGGCTAGAATCTGGGTTTGAGGCAAAACCTAGTGTATAAATCAAGTTTGGTTTCTAGGTCACTGAAATCTTGTGAGCTGTTCTGCAGATCTCAGCCTAAAACTGCAGAAATATCTTAAAACCAGTTACTCTCATAATATTTCAGTCCATGTTCAGCTGTGCCAAAAACAGATCTGGGAAATATACAGTTTCTACTTTTGGATCCAACTTGAAACTCAAATCATACGGTAGTTTCATAGTCTGGAATTCAGTCTGAACTGTGCTGCATGGGTACATGCTTATGTGGATCATAAATGAAGCTCCAAATTGGAACCACTTCTAAAAATTGAGGATATAATCAAAATAGCATCTCAAGAGCTTATATCCAGAAAGGGTTCACATACACAGGGATTCTCCGCCCTGTTACAATACCTCTGACTACTAATTTAGAAGTGAAACAAAAAACTATTCTGTCTACTGAAGAAGGCAGGAGTCATTTTAGGTAGCAAAATGTAGCTAGGACATCATACATAGTGGTTTTATTCTTGCAAAAAGTGCAGTAGGATCCTGAGTACATATGGTAAGAACTTCAGTATCTACTCAGAAAGATGAATATTATGAAGCTCCTTCTGATAATTAAAACATTCAGATTATCTTGTGCACACTTGCAGGAGTTTACTGTCAGAAAACAGCTGGGGAAAACTGCAGCTAAATAAACTAACACATGTAATGTTAAAAGGCAAACTGCCTCCTGACTCAAAATTGCAAAACTCCTGGGTACAAAACCGTTGCTTGTATTTACTCTGGAGCCTAGAAGGAGACACAAAGAGTGTTTACATTTTCTGGCAGTAACTCAGTCAGCATAAGAAGCATATGCTTGGCCTTATGTACCAATGGCATATTTGTGACTAAAGGTCAAATGCAAAGCTTCTCAGAGAACAACCACAGTAGTGTTGGATATTTTCTCATACTATTTCAGTCACTTTCTGAGCTGCAACTATATCTCATGGTGGGAGGCAGCGTTACAGGCTAATACAAGCTTCTTATTTCAATACATGTTTTGCTGGCATTTCAGTGGATTCTCTCACTCTTGATCTGCACTAGGGGATACATTCAAATTAAGACACGCAACTTCAGCTACGTTAATTGCATAGCTTTAGTCGAAGTACTTTAACTCAAATTTTGGTGCTGTCTACACTGTAGGAAGTCAAAGGGAGAACACTCTCCCTTTGACTTCCCTTATTCCTCATACAAGCAAGATGACCGGCATCAATGGGAGTGCTGACCCACTAATTAGAACACCAGAAGATGGACAGTGGCTGCTTCGATCTTTTCTGTAGTGTAGCCATGGCCTCAGGGATAAACTGTGAGTCTACAATGTACAGTCCTGAGCCAGAAGCGGAACATAAATTGCACCATCTGAGCAGAAACTCCGTGTCATGTTTACTAAGACAGACATTTTTGTTACAGTCACACTCCTGCTTCGTGTGTGTGTGTGTGTGTGTGTGTGTGTGTGTGTGTGCGCGCGCAGAGTGGGGGGGAAGGAGGAAGGGGAGGAGGAAGGAGAATAGTAACTTTCTATTGGAGTAGTGATTTTCTGCTACCCTATTCCTTCAGTGAATTATACCACCTTCAATGCCAATTCAGCTCTGATTGGGGGTGTAGTGGGAAGAGTGGGTAAAGCAAAAGATTAATCCAGTTCCTTCCTTAACCAACCCGTCTGTTTCAGAGATAAAGAAACATGCATTCAACATCTTCTTACATGTATGTTCCCAGACACAATATCCAGGTAGCCTACATGTGGAATGGAAGGTATCAGGGGAACTAGATTTTTTTTATTTTTTAATATTTTTTCATCTTTCCAACAAGTTTCCAACCAAAAATGAACTTGAAAAATCTATAGTTTTTTTCCCATTTTTGGTTTTCACCTGACCAGGAAATTAGAGAGATTGCAAAGGGATACAATGCAAAAATAATGGGTGAATTAAGCTATCCCATATTGGCAGGGTTTCTGCCACCTCAGGAAGTAATGCACAGATAAAATTTTTAGGCACATTAAATTACTGCTTTTTAGAGCAGCTTGATCTGGAACTCAGAAATGGTGGGGCAATTTTTTATTTAATTATAAGGAAAGCTCAGGATACAGTCCAAGTAGGGAATATAGCTGAACAACACAGTAATATCAAACTATAATATGGTTACATGTAATATTTTTGTAGAGGGAAAAATACCAAAGAAATCTGCCACATTAGGGTTTAACATTAAAAAAAGGAGAACTAGAAAAATGAGTATGCTTGTTAAACAGAAATTAAAAAGAACAGTCAAAAGGGTGAAATGCCTGCGAGGTGCATATAAACTTTAAAAAAACAAGATAATAGAGGCTCTAACTAAAAAAATGCACTCAAATAAATTAACAAAAAATAAGAGGACCCAAAAATGCCAGCATGGTTAAACAATACAGTTAAAGTTGTGGTTTGAGGCAAAAAGGCGTCCTTTAATAATTGGAAGTCAAATCTTGTGACAATATGAGGAAAACAGAAAGGCATATAAACTGTGGTAAGTCAAGTGTAAAAGTATAATAAGGCAGGCCGAGAAAGAATTTGAAGAGCAGCAAGCTAAGGACACAAAAGTTAACAGCAATTTTTAAAAACCTAAAAAAAATCAGAAGAAGCCTTTCAAGCTATCCACGTGGCCACTGGACCATTGAGGTGCTAATGAAGTGTACAAGGAAGACAAGGCAGTTGCAGCGAAAACATGTTTTTTGTATTGCTCTTCATTTCAGTGATATAGGGGAAAGCTCCTCACTAAATTCATTTTTTGTAAGTAACAAATCTAACGAACTGTCCCAGTTCAAGGAGTCATAAAAGAAGGTTTTGAAACATATTTGTAAATCAAAGAGTGTTAAGTCTTGAGGCCCAGATGGGAGTTCACACAGGAGTCCTGAAGAACTCAAATATGAAATTCAGGACTCCTTACAGTGGTATGTAGCCTGTTGCTTAAATCAACCTCTGTAACACATGACTGTAGAGGAGCTAATGCAATGACAATTTTTAAAAAAATGTTCCCAAGATGATTCTCACAGTAGCAGCTGGCAAACGTGACTTCTATACCAGGCAAATAGATTGAGATGATACTAAAGAACAGAATTATCAGACTCATACGGTATGTCTACACAGCAAAGTTATTTCAAAATAACAGCCATTATTTCGAAATAACTTGACAAGCGTCTGCACTGCCAAACCGCTATTTTGAAATTAATTTGAAATAGTGGAGCACTTATTTCAGATTTGGTATACAACATTCCACAAGGAATAATGCCAAATTCGAAATAGCTATTTCGAAATATGTGCTATGTAGACACTTATTTCAAAATAAGGGGCCTCCAGCCTTCTCAGGGTGCCCTGGTGGCCACTCCATCCTCAACCAAGAACACTCCTCTCCCTCCCCGGAGCCCTTAAAGGGGTAGACTCTGGCAACAGTGCCTGTGCCAGCTCCAAGACTGCCAGCCCAGAGCCAGCACTCACTGCCCCTGACCCAGTGGCACCAAAATATGAGCCTGCAAGTCACTGGCAGCCAGCCCTCCACTGCTCCCCAGGAGCAGTCTGCCAGCTCCCAGAAGCTTGCCAGGGCCCAGAGAAGGCGGGTGCCTTCCTGGTCCAGAGCGGAGATCATGTATCTTATTCAGGTTTGGGGGGGGTGGATGCCCCCAACGTCCATGATCTCCGCACTACATGGAGAAACGCGGCCGTTTATGGCAGGATAGCTGCCAGCCTGGCCACCAAAGGCCACATGTGAACCCAGGAGCAGGTTTGCATAAAAATTAAGTTGGTCCAGTGAGACCCCCCCAACCCTAGACCCTGAACTTCCCCTCCCCCTTCTTCCCCTTCCTTCCCCCTTCCAGCTCCCTCCTCCCAGGTTTCCCCCTCCCCTCTCCCACCCTCTCTTCTCCCCTCTCCCACCTCCTTTCTCCAGTCTTAGCAGAGTTTCATTCTCCCCCTCCCCCCAGTTTTATTAAATAAAGAGAGTTTGTGTTCATGAAAATACATGTATTTTATTTGACATCAGGAAGGGGAGTTAGGGAGGGGTAAATGGAAGGACATGAGGAAGGAATGAGGCACAAGCCCCCAGTGGGGCAGACCAGGGAGGCTCTTAGTGCTCCTCAGGGTGGAAGCTCTCCCGCAGGGCCTCCTGGATCCTGACAGCCCCCTGATGGACCTCCTGGATGGCAGCCTGCAGAAAGTGCAGCCAGGCTCACAGCAACGCATCCACGAGGAGCACCAGAGTGCCCAGGGGCAGCTCTGGCTCCATGTTGCAGAGTGCTGTGATGTCCTGAGTGAGGGCAACCAGAGCACGCAGAGACAAAATGCTTTGCTGTCCCTCATCGAGGTAGGCAAGCAAGCAGGGAAATCTGAGAACCGGCTGTCCAGGGGGGTCCCTTTAAGCACAGGCCTCAGATAGACTCAGGCAGCAGCCACACAAAGTACATCCTGACCTGATGTCCTGCCGGACCTGGTTCCAGACGGCCTTAAATGCGATTCAGCATGTACTCAGTGTGGACACACTATTTCAAAATAGCAAAACGCTATTTCAAAATGCATTTTGTGTGTAGACGTGTTATTTTGAAATAACTTATTTCAAATTAACTATTTTGAAATAAAATATTTCTAAATAACGCTGTAGTGTAGACATACCCATACTCAATCCAAGATATTGGGGATGAGTCAACACTGTGTTTGTAAACGGAAATTGTACCTTACCGGCCTATTAGGATTCTTTGAGGATGTCAACAATCATGTGGCAGGGGTAATCCATAGAATATGGTGTATGGTTTTAAGAAAGTCTTTAACAAGGTTAATCACAAAAGGCTATTAAGCAAACTAAACAGTCCTGGTATAAAAGGGATAGTTAGAACAGGAATGGTGAACTTTTTGTTTTTTGTTTTTTTGGCTAGGGGCTATTGACCCACAAAAAAAGAGCAGTCAAGGGCCACAGTACATGCTTTGGGGTTGGAGCTTCTTCCCAAGCAAGGCAGCAGTCACTGTTCCAGCCCTGTAGGGGGTGCCAAGACTCAGAGCTTCCTCTCAGAGAGGGGCGAGCTAGCACTCATGGCTCCAACTGAAGCTTACGGCTTTCCCCCCCACACCCCTGCCAAGGCAGGGTGAGCTGGTGCTTGACGCTTCAGTCCTATGACTATGGGGGTATTGAGGCTTTCCACAGAGTCAGGTAAACCAGTACTTGTAGCTCTAGCCCCGCAGTCTGTGTAAAATTTTTGAATGGACTGGATCTGGCCTATCCAGCCATGGGTTAAAAATAGGGGAAAAGGATAGAAAAATAGTTGTTTTTCACAATGGAGATGGGTACATATTAGGTCCCCAAAAGATCTATTCTGGGATGTGAAAAGTGTGGTGACAAAATTTGCATATGTCACAAACTTACTTAAGGTAATTAAGCCCAAAGATGATTCTGGGTGCATGTAGACAGCACCCTTTTGTTGGAATAAAGCTACACAATTTGACCTATGAAAATTGAGTAGCTTGTTCCAAGTCTAAATCAAAAGAGCTTATTTTAAAATTTGGCGCTGTTTACACAGCATCAAATTTCAAAATAAGTAATTATTCCAACAAATCCCTTAACCCTTGTGGAAAGAGTTAAAGACGCTGCATTGCTATTTCAAGACACTTCCGGTATCCCAAAAGAGCAATGCAGTCTAGATGTACCCTCTGAAGAGTTGCAAAGGGATCTAAGAAAACTGGTGGACTAATTCCAACTGTGCATACAGAATGATGGTGACTAAGTTTAGTTATTAACATCCAAGAAAGAGATCTTGGAGTCCTCATGGATGGTTCTCTGAAAACATGTGCTCACTGTGCAGCAACAGACAAAAAATATAGGAAAAGGATATTTAATATCATAATGCCACCATATAAAGCCATGGTACATCCACACCTTGACTACAGCACGTAGTCACATCTCAAAGAAAAGATATATTGTATGTGGAAAAGGTACAGAGAAGAGCAACAAAAATGATTAAAGGTATAGGAGAGCTTCCATATAAATTAAAAGTAGTAGAACTATATAGTTTGGAAAAGAGACAACTAAGTGGGAATATGATAGAGACCTACAAAATTGTGAATGGTGTAGAGAAAGTGAATAATATAGTTTTAGTAATCCCTAAAACAATTATTACTCTCATAACAAAAGAACCAGGGTTCACCCTATGAAATTAATAGGCAGCTCATTTAAGACAAATCAAGGGAAGCACTTCACACACTGCACAGTAAACTTGTGGAACACCTTGTCTAGGGCATGCTGTGAAAGTGAAAAGTATAACTGGGTTCATAAAAGATTTAATGGAGATCAGGTTCATGGCAGACAGGTTTATTAATCAGAAGCTTCAGGGGGTAGCCAAGTTAGTCTGTACAGGAAAAAACAACAAATGGTATTGTAGCATTTTATAGACTAACAAAACATGTAGATGGAGTTGGCCAAGATATTAAGATATGAATCCCTATTCTTTGTCAACCCTAAACCGCCAACTGCCAGAAACTGGGATTGATTACCATGTTCTACTCATTCCCTCTTAATCATATGGTACTGAACTTGCCAGAAGTCAGAATACTGGGCTAGATGGAGCTCTGGTATGACCGAGTATGGCTTTTCTTATGTTCTTGTAATTTCCTACCCTCTTCACAATCTAAGCATTCTTCATCCTTACCTATAGTGATAGCTGCTGCTCTCTACTATAACACAAAAAGACTTTCCTGCTGAAAAAAACACTTTTTTTTAAAGAAAATGTGGTAATTGGAAATAGAAAAAAAAGGAAACTTTATTTGGCTAGATAAACGCAGATAACCTGTGTATGAAATGGTATTTGAATACCGTTTTTGTCTTTGTTGTTTCATTTTCTTGTTAATTTTATAAAAAGTTATTGATACATGTTTGAACCAGAAAAAAATTAAGATAGTGATAGGATAGGAACACAGAAATGAATTATACTCTCTGGGAACTTCAGCAATTTGTTTGCTCCTTTTTTAATGGAATGGAGCTTCATGGTTCAAAGTATAAAGGGTCAAGTCAGAATGGAACAGCTGTTTTCCACCTCTGGAATAGGCAAATACCTAGGTGAGGTTAACACTGGTCCCTGGAACACATAAGGTTCAGAGGCTGTGGCCAGTGAGTCTTCTGGAGCTCCCAAGAGCCAGGTCTACATTAGGGAACAATGTCAAAGGTACACAACTTCAGCTATGTGAATAGTGTAGCAGGAGTCAGAGGACCCTAGATTGAGATATCACCATGTCTCCACTGTAGAGGGTCACTGTGAGAAACTCTCTCGTTGACTCCCCTGATTCTCCTCAATCTGGTGGAGAACAGGAGTCCAAAAGAGCGTGATCAGCAGTCGATCCCCACAGTGCTAATCTCGTAAGTGTAGATGCCTAAGCCATTCCTCTTGAAGAAAACTTTAGCTGGACTTTTTCTGGTCCTTGGTTTTACCATGGAACGATATAGTAAGTGACTATTTATTATTGCCAATTTACATAAACAGTCCCTCACCTCTTTCCTATTTATAGTCAATAATTATATGCTATATACTATATTCTACATTGTATTATGTATAATAGAGAGTTTGTCGTCTTGTCTGTTTGATCAAGAACTCCTTCTAAACCGTAAGAGCTAGAACCAACAAATTCAGTACAGACCTTCCTCTTTTCATAACTTAAAGCAATATAAAGGTTTGGTTGTTCCAAGAAGACAAGATGTGCCTAGAATGTGATTGCTTCTCATAAAACCAAACAGAAAAGAGAGAGACTTACCAAATCAAACACAGTCCTCAACATTGACACAACTGAGTGAATTTTGAAAAAGACTAAACCAAGATGAGCCAAAAACTAGGATGAACCTGCAATATGTTTGCTTCTCAATGAAGCTTACAGAAAAGAGATAAAATGGAGATATTTGGAGTCTATGAGTCTATGAATATCTGAGATATAGGTGAGAGGATTATTCTAGGAGGGGTGGGTGAGATTTTGTGGCCTGCACTGTGCAGGGGGTCAGACTAGATGATCATAATGGTCCCTTCTGACCTTAAAGTCTATGAGTCTATGAGTCTATGGGAGTAATGCTGTTTTGGCACAGCTAAATCAATGCTTAAGAAGAAAATGTTTTTGGAAACTAAATTGACTGTAGCCCTTTTTTGTTAAAATATAGTGAATGATAAGAGTTTATAGGAATAAAAAGTGCATTTGATGGAGTTCCCATTTAAAATAATCTACTAAAATTAAATAGACCAATTTTAACAATTCCTTTTAAAATAAATTCAAACTAAAAATTAATTTTGTAAAAATGACACTGTATTTTTTAAATATACAGTCATTTAAATAAAGCATGTACATTTCCCTTTTATTTAAAAAAAATTAATTGAGTTACAGACCTGAGCAACACTGGATGAGTCTGTTAGTATATAATAAAGAATAGCTGCATTGTATGGTTAACACAAATGCTTTAACCTATTAGAGATTTTTAAGAATGTCTCTGATTTCATGTGATACAGCCTACCAGAATTATTAAAGGCATAATGGTTGAACTGTTAAGGGTATTGAGGTGGTTAACAGAAAAAATAAATATTTTTGACCTTGCTACAGACCTTTAAATGAGAATGTTAAAAAATTGTATCCTCCATCAAATGGGGTTACATACCAAAGGATAATCAGCAAACCTATTGACTCAACTTTTTATCCTACTGAAGATTGATGCTTTCATGACAACATTAGAGCATTTTGCTGACAGTCCTTTAGACCAGCATTCATCTCTGATGCCTTTGGTCAACCTTTAAAATGAAATCCAATGAGCAACTGCACAGTTAGGAGTAATCCTCCAGATAGATCTTACCTGACTAGGCACTTCAGTAATGGATTATTGGCTAAGTCTATAATTAAATGCCAGCCTTCCAGAAATTGTCCTTGTTTTCATGCTTCAAGCTATCTGAAACAGAACGCCAGCCATGTGTAAAGTATAAATCTCATAATATACCTGTAATCCTACTAGAGTAATTCTATCTGCTGCTCCATAAAGGACAAAATGTTCCCCACTTTAGGGCCTTACAGCGAAGATGTGGTAAGGTTTGGGCTCTGAACAAGACACTGCTCTCAGAGTATGTCTATACTTGCACCCTCTTTCAAGAGAGGGATGCAAATTCAGACATTCAACATTGTAAGTGAAGCTGGGATATAAACATCCCACACTTCATTTGCATAATTGCGGATGGGCACTATTTCAAAATACTTTATTTCAAAATAAAAAACGCTGTTTAGACATGGTTATTTTGGGAGAAAACACTTCTTCTGAAATAACCAGTAAACCCCTGTTGTATGAGGAATAAGGGTTATTTCGAAAGAAGGGTTTTCTCCCAAAATAACCACGTCTAAACAGCGTTTTTAATTTCAAAATAAAGTATTATGAAATAGCACCCGTCCGCGATTATGCACATGAAGCGCGGGATATTTAAATCTCGGTTTCATTTACAATTTCAAAAGTCTGCATTTGCATCCCTCTCTTGAAAGAGTGCTATCACTGAACTCAAAGTGGGCAGCTTTTCTGTCAAAATGGTTCAGTGTCACTTTTTACCTTTGCTATCAATATTAGGACACTTCAACACCAAGGACTGAAGAAGTCACTACTGTGTGGGAGTGATCTGAAAGGAAACAGTGCAACCAGGCAGGAAAACACTTTAGGCAGGAAAATTAGAAGCGGGAATGCTTCTGTGAATAAGACACGGGCATGTGACCCATGCTTGGATTTGGTTCCTTGTTCCCATAGGACCTTGAGCAAATCACTTAAGGGCATATTGCGAAAGATATATAAGTACCTAAATGGGCACATCCCCTCTCCCCCTGTCTCCCTGCTCATTTGATAGACTTGTAGGACCAGGGGGGAAAATCAAGATCATCTAGTCTGATCTTTTACATGTCGCAGGCCATAGAACCTCACCCCGGCTCCTGTAAAAGATACCTAACCTCTAGCCCAGTTAATGAAGTCCTCAAATTGTGGTTAAAAGACTTCAAGTTACAAAGATGCTATGATTTACTGTAGCTCATGCTGCAAAAAAAGACAAAATGTCCCCTGCTGTTCGTAAATATTCTGAAGGGTGATTAGATGGTCCACATTTTGTAATGTGAGCATAATTAGAAATCTAAAGACCTGGCGCTTTTAACTTCTCTGCTGTGTTTGAATATGAATGTTCAAATTTGATATACTTTCTCTTTTCTTTCTTTATACGTTTTCTATTTAAAACATCTGGACTGTATAGATATTTGCACATGTAACTCCTATTGGTTTCCATTGATTAAAAACACAGTGTTATACTTGAGCACCTTTTGTTCCTGAAACAAGTGCATATTTTAGTTGATAAAATTAAGCAAACACTTAAGATTGCCCACAAATGAAAATTCAAAAATATTTCAACTCAGGACCACCATGTTGATTCATTTCTGTTTTAAATTGTATATTATACTAACTATCTATATATATAACTGTAGACAGAATATATTTATAATATTATGAAATGAATGTTTAATATAATATTGAAGTTTAAATAACATGAATCACAATGACATTATAAAAATTAAACATTTCAGCTTTTTCTCTGGGGTAAAATTGTTGAAATCAATACATTCCCCCAAACTGTTTCCATCTTGATGGAAAACTATTTAATTAAAATATCAACCAATTATAATTAACAGCTTCAAAATGGAGAGTCTGATAGCAACACTCTAGTCCGGGCCTCAGGAGACCAAGCTTCAATTCCCAGCTCAACCACAAAGGGTCTGAAGGTGGACAAATTCACGTAAGTTATTTTGTGCCTCAGTTTCCCCTCTAAAAATTGGGAAAATAATTCCCTTACTCATGAAGGTACAATGGCATCAATAGTTTTAAGGTATTCCGATACTTGTGGTCTGAGGGCTATATAAGTAGATTAACTAGTATATTAGGCTACGTCTACACTGCCCCTTCTTCGGAAGAGGCATGCTAATTTTGAACTTGGGAATAGGGAAATCAGCGGGGGATTTAAAAAGCCCCCGCGGGATTTAAATAAACATGGCCGCCGCTTTTTTTCCGGCTTGGGGAAAAGCCGGAAAAAAGCGTCTAGACTGGCGCGATCCTCTGGAATAAAGCCCTTTTCCAGAGGATCTCTTATTCAGACTTCAAAGTAGGAATATTTAAATCCCCCGCGGATTTCCCTATTCCCAAGTTCAAAATTAGCATGCTTCTTCTGAAGAAGGGGCCAGTGTAGACTTAGGCTTATAGTATTCAGATAATCTGATTAGCTAGATTTAAAAATCCAAATGGTTAGAAAAGAAGCTAGCTTGGGGGATCAATAGTAGAATAATGTACCCTTTCACTGAATAATGTACCCTTTCTCTGAATCCAATCCAGTCCAGAAATACTGAAAATTGTTACCATCTGCAGGCAGTGTGGTGTCTTATGTACAAAGAGTTAGTGGTCTCAGTGTCTTTCTTAATGGACAAATGTATATATTATTAAAAGTTACCTTTCTAATTAGCAGTAATTACCATGCTTGGTAGGCATCTGCGAAAAAGCCCCATTGGTTTTTTTTTTTAAATGAACGGACTTTTAACCTTACAGGTGACTTCTGTGAAATAGGGGTGAGGAATAATGGGCACGTCAGTAAGGGCAATTTTGCTTACCTTCTGCAGGTTTCTTGGACTAATAAAGGACTTCAGGCTACAGTATGAATGAGCTGAATCTTATTCAAGAGCTCTTGTACTTCAGAAAACCTTTAAAAATCTAATTATGTCTGTAAATACAAAACATAAAAAATTCTTCCTATTGTTCCAAGAGGAGGAATCTTTTGGAAGTGGCCACATCATGTACTTTAGTATCCCTCGTTCTAGTGAGGGTAGGAAGGTTGGGGGACTATTCCGCATATGCAAGTGCATGCAACTGCATTAGAGCTTGTCTACACTAAGAAGAAGATTGGACCTCCAGAGGTCGCTCTTCCAGCATTCAATTTAGCACGTTTAGTATAAACCTCCAAATCAAATGCTGAGGGCAGCCCCTACCGAGGTCCTGTATTCCTAGTTCTATGTGCTCCCGTTGGCCTCCTTCAGCATAGACCCTCGGGTGGCTCATTTTAAGGTAAGCTGAATCCAGCTACTCATTTGGTGTCGCTGGATGGTGAACCTTAAGCTGACCTGCCTGGTCTAGTGTAGGGCAGGCCTTTGTGTCTTCCTACCTGGACAGGGAGTTATTCTACCTACGAGGCCTTACCATTTCACACAGGTTTGTGCTCTTCATGGGGAGGTGGGACTAGCATCCAAGAACAATGGAGCAGCCAGCAGCTCTTGGGAAAAGCATATTTACATACTCTTTCCACCAAGTATCTTCACAACATGACACCACAAAGCTGTAGAGTTTTATCTCTTTGGCCTTCAGTGACAGGTAGACAATTTTTCTGAAAATATTCCCACCTTTCAAAGGCTTTTTCAGCCAGAACAGATTGCAAGTATTTTTTCCTCGTTTGGCCCTTATTTAGCAATGTATAATAACTTTCTCAAATAATCTCAATACAATCCTGTTCTATTTTTGAAAAACAAATTGATGCTATATCATGTCCCATTGCAACTTGGGTGCTGGCCACTTTGAAATTAAGTGCCATTCACAAAAGAGCAGTCTATTCATCTGTTAATGCTGGTGTAGTGCTTATGTTCATTTATATGTTTGTGGCATGCAATTGAAAATGAATTCTTTTTATTGAATGGTTGGGTTTTAATACATGTCCTCTATTTACAGAACATGCTTTGGAAAATGACATTTCCCCCATTTCCTTTCCTTGATTCACTGATTCTCAGACAAGATAAACAACTTCAGAAAATGCCTGAGAAATAAATTGAATTGCATATAAACATTTGTAGCAGTTACTGTATCATCCCAGATCATTAGTCAGACAATTTATTACACTGGAATTGTGTGCATCTGGTAATAATTTTTCAGAGAAATATTTGGTGATGCTTACCACATTTTTTAAAAGAATGCACGTGCGTGACTACCTCCTCTTAAACAAAATTGTCTGTAAACCTTTAGGGTATGTCTACACTACAGGACAAAGTTAAGTTAAGGTATTCAACTTCAGCTACATTAATTGTGTAGCTGAATTTGAAGTAGCTTAACTCAGCTTTTGGCATTGTCTACACCTCAGGAAATCAAAGGGAGAACATTCTTCCTTCAAATTCCCTTACTCCTCGTGGAAGCAGGCATCTATTGGAGTGCCCCTCTCACTTTGAATTAGCGGTCTTGACTAGACCACTAATTTGAACCGTGGAAGATCAACAGCGGCAGCTTCAATCTTCCTCTGTAGTGTAGACAAACCTTAATGAGTACCTTGTGGCCCTGATTATCCATTAGCCTGGACCTTGCATAGTCATGTACATCAGTGTGAAATACAGACAAAGTGGTTGTAAAATGCTGCCATTCATTTTTGGTAATATTTTACACCCACTTTACTCTGGTGTAAAATACCGAATTGAGTAATGAGGAACTGAACCGTGTTTTCTTATAGGTTTATGTCAATAACATTCATCATAACACTGGTGGAAAAAAATCTCATGTGTTCAGAAGAAGGCGAGAAAGAGCTAGTGATTAAGCAGGACACCTGGGTTCTATTACTGACTGACACTGACTTGCTGTGTGACTTTAGATACTTAACCTTTCTGTCAAATGATACCTATTTCCCAGCGATGATGTAAGATTAATGTTTGGAAGGTTGTTTGATCCTGCACAGAAAGGAGCTAAGAAGTGTAAATGTACTATAATCATTATGTCTAATGTATTTCTTCATGTACTTTTAGCAAACACAATCCCTTGGGTCTTGCTCATGCTCTAGTGCAGTATGTTTTGCAGTTACATAAGGGATTCTGACATTCTTCCAATGTCCTTTAAAGAGAGAGAGAGAGAAATATTTTAGATCCTCAGTTACATTCAATCAAGACAGTAACATTCAGCTTACTGTTATGTTTAATTTATCCTGAAACTAGAGAATTGTAATTAGTTTACAATAAGAAGAGGAAACTTAATCTTTTGAGAGGCAGAGTTTACTACAACCTATGGGCAACAATGGTGGGCAACCAGTGGCCCACGGGTCCTATGTGACCCATTGGGGTTCTGTGTGATATTATGCCAGATTCAGCTGGTTACTGTTTGTGTAGTTTTTTCCTACCAGTATTACTAACATGACATGCACATGAACTAAGGGCATGTGAAGTGAGGTTCATGTGGATTGCACACAACAAAGACCAGTGGTCTCTGACCTTTTTAATCACGAGATCACTGTTTGAATTTCAGTGCAATCCAGGATCTACCTCAAACCCAAACACCGCTTGACCCACCTCCTTGCTGCCCCTTCGCCGAGGCCCCACCCTGCTCACTCCATCCGACCTTCCTTTTATCAGGCTGGGGGCAGATGGCAGGGGAGCAGGGGACAGGGAATGCAGACCCTACTCTGGCCCGGCACCTCTCCCAAAAGCAGCCAGCAAACTCTCTCCATCCCTGCCCCCCTCCCTGCTCTGTGCAGATGGGGTACAGGGTGGAGGGAGGGGCACCCTGACATCAGCACTTCTCCTATTCATCCTGTGCCCAGCACAGCAAGCAAGAGGCTCCCGGGAGGTGGGAGGCAGCTCCAAGGCAGAGGGCAGGAGCAGCACAGCAGTGCTGAGGGACAGATGAAGTGCCAGCACTTGATAGCCTCCCAGCCAAACCTGTCAGGATCACCTGTCAAAGGCACCAGGATCGACCAGTAGATCCCAATCACTATGTGACCACTGACATAGACTATGAGAGCCGTGCACTCCCTCTGCATCCAGGCAAAGTACTGCTACAGTTCAGGAGACACAGCCCACAAATTCAAGGCATGCAAGGGTACCTCAAGAGACCCTGTCTTGGTTATGACAGTCCTGTGGCCCACTGAGATGAAGGAGGGCCACTCATGTTGTTCACTCACTAGCCTAGATTGCCCATCGCTGACCTACGGTCATTCTTGCTGCTGTGATCTAAAGCCTGGATTCCTGCAAGACACAAGGTTTCATTTGAATACCACTGGGAAATAGGACTTGATGCAGAACATGACAGCCAGTGTATTTAATTATGTTAATGACTAGGATCATGTTGCAGGAATTCTCCAAAAACTGCTCTCAGTCAATTTTGAGTATTGATTTTAATTGTTGAGGGCCTAGCTGTCTTAGCTTATGTCTGCACTTATGGAGCCATGTACAGTACAGGTTCTATATGTGCACCTACATGCCCCAGTGAAAAACTGGTCTGCATCCAGGCTTGCATAGCAGCATGCTGTAGTGGAAGACAAGGCTGTATAATGCTGGAATTTCCCCGCATATCCTCCCCCTGCTAGAACCTTTCACAGCTGCCAAAGCCTTTCACTGTGGTGAGGAAAGTTTCAGGCTGGGGGAGGGAGGCAGGAGCAATGGGACAAAACACTAAAAGTAGCAGTGTAGAAGTGGGAGTAATTGCTTGGGCATGTAGTCTTATAGGGTATATAATCTGGGATACTTTATTTGCATAAGCCATGTCTCACTGTCTGTGCGGCTATTTATACCTGTACCAGCTGGGGATGCAATGTCACCACTTTGCACACTGACAAACGGGTACATGTAGGCTTAGACCAGGGATGGACAGTAATTTCTGATGGGGAGGCGCTAAGATTTTGGTAATTGGTCAAGAGCAGCACTTTTCTATGGGGAAAGGGTCTGGGACAGAGGTTGGGTACAGAAAGGAGGTTGGAGTAGGGAACTAGGATGAAAGAAGGGGTGTGGGTTATGAGAGGGACTTTGGGTGAAGGGGGGGTTGTGATTGGGGTTCAGGGTCCAGGAGGGGGTATATATGCATTCCACCTAATTACTAGAGCTTTCTCAAGCTTTTGACAGAAGGCATGATAATCAGTTTCACCATAATATCTGAGGCTATGTCTACACTGCAGGCTTCTTGCTCAAGTAGCTTTTTGCGGAAGATTTCTTCCGCAAAAACTTCTTGCACAAGAGAGCATCCAGACTTCAAAAGCACATTGAAAAAGTGATACACATTTGCACAAGAAAGCATCCAGATGCATGGACACTCTCTCGAAGGAAAGTGCTGATAGCTATCCACAGAATGTCCACCAGGGCACCTGTGCTTTATTTCCTCTTTCCTGTTTTTGCACAAAAAAATCCTGTTGCCCATCCACACACACCTTTTTGCGTAAGCTCTGGTACAAAAAGGAATTATTCCTCATAGAAAGAGGAATACCTACACCGCAAAAAGCCCTCTGTTCTGTTGATTCACTTTACTTGCACAAAAATGTGCTTGAGGTGTTTTTGCGCAAAAATCCTGTGGTGTAGACGTAGCCTGAGTGTACAACTAGGGTTTTTTTAGGTGAAGTTTGTATCTTTTTGTAACAATTTAGAATTTTTATAATATTTCCTTGAAACCAGTGGATAGGGCACTGGATTGGGAGTCAAGAGACCTGGATTCTATTTCTGGCTCAGTTACTGACATGATGAGTGACTTAGGAAAAGTCACTTTATCACTCTGTACCTCTGTTTCCCTCTCCTCCCACCCTGGGTCTGTGACACCTTCAGGAGTGGGGTTTGTCTCTCCCTGTGTTTGTATCACACTTAAAAAAAGGAACCAAAATATTGGTTGGGGACACTTAGGCAAAACTGTAAATAGAAATAACAAACAAAAAAGTTATAATACAAAGTCAACAAAGATCCAATCACATAAAAAGGGAGTGAGAGGAGTAGTAGCATCTCAAAAAAAATTAAAGTTTATTATGTTGTGCCAGCCTCACATCCTTTGTTTTGTTGTTAATCTGAAGGACTTGATATACTGAAATATAAGAAACATCTTTCTAGGAGCTTGTAGATTTCATTGGGAAGTCAATACTGTAGCTTTGTTACAAAATATTTTGCCACTGGAACTTTTCCAGAGTTTTGGACACCAATTACATTTTGATTAATTGAAGAGTAAGAAAAAGGCTTTTGTGGCTTTTTTTTTTTTTTTTTTTTTTAACTTTTGACAATGTTTTTGATGGAGCAGCACATTATAGAACATAACAGGAGATATTAGTCTTGACTTATTTTTTATGAAAGATTTAGTTCAGGATGTAAGTGTGGTTAAGCTACTAAATAGCAGTGAGCATAATATAATCAATTTTGACATGCACTTAGGTGGCATGAGACCAAGAGGCAGGACTGTGACACTGAACTTCAAAAAGGGGGAGTTTAACGGAAAAGAGGAAGTTAGAAACAGCCTTAAGGGAAAAGTTAGGAAATTAAAATCCAGAGAATCAGCATGGTAGATTTTTAGACACTTGGATTAGTATAGAATCCATGTTTATCCCAGAACAGCAACAAAAAAAGCAAAGCACAAAGGGGAAAATAGTATGATCAAATGGCAAGGTATGAAGATTTATTATGACCAAAGGGTATTTTATATAATGGAAAACCAACTGAAGTGATGCTAAAACAAAGGAATATGTAAACTTAGAAGGTAAGATGTAAGATGGAGATTAAGAAAGCTAAGGAGGGGAGTTAAGAAACAAAGAGCCAAAGATACAAAGACCAAGAAATCCCCTTTACAACTATTTTGGTGCATCAGAAATAGCCTACAGAATAACAGCGGATTTGCTAGGCCACAAAAATGCAAAAGGGCCAATCAAAAGAAGAAGATTGTAGAGCAGATAAATGGTTTCTTTGCATCCATCTTCACCACAGTGGGTGATGATAAAATGCCTACATCACAGCTGTTCTTTTCTGTGAGTTTGATACAGAGATACCAAAATCAAAAGTAATGGAACAAAGAAATGACCTTGTTACAATAATTCACCAGAGGTCAGGCCTTACTACAGTTTTCTCCTAGTAATCACCCCCTATGCAGCTGGAGCATTACTGTAACATGTTGTGTGTTTACCTATTACTATAAAATAATGAATTATGTTTTCAGTAGTTGCTGTGTTCTTGTGTGTAGCAAAAATGGGAAGGAAATGACAGTAAAAAGTGGGCAGTAATGTCTCTTGTAGTAGGATGTACAGACGTAACCCTTCTGCTAGGTGGAGCTAGCAGCAACTAGGGTTGGGTTCAATATCTGGTGTTTACTTTCCATTGATACAACACAGAATCATCTTGAGCTGCTATCCAGTCGCCTGGGAAAATTGCACACTCCCCTTGAGTGTCTCTGAGAGATAATACTTGCCCAGTTGCAAGCACAAAGTCTGAGTGTAGAAAAGAAAGTTTTAATAACAGGAGGGAAGTAACTTGGCATCAATTTGGGAAAGCACAGCAAACAGGGTACAAACATAAACCATGAGTAAAATGCTCCTCCCCCATAAGCCCCCCCCAAAATAAAGTAGGTTTGGTAGTGTCCTTTTCCCCCCAGTTTTTTAAGTCCAGTAACCCAAAATTCATAATGCATACCTAATCCTTTTCTACATCCCACTCATGGGACATCCTTGGTCAGCACAGACCCAGAGTTCAGAAGTGCATCAGCAGAGTTCACCGCTCACCTGGATGGAAGAAGGAGTAAAGAGGCACCTTACATAGCACACTGCTCAAGCACTCACATACCACCCCTGTCTGCCAGCCACCATGATGGCCACCACCTTGCTCCTGCTGGGTGCTTCTGCCAGCTGCCTGCTCCCCACTCCTGTTGGCCTCCTGCTCGCTATTCTTGCTGCTCCTCTCCACCACCACTATACTGGTCACTCACTGGGCCTCTCTGCCTCACCATTTCTTTGCATTCAGGGCAGAAACACAGTCCTACCACAACTGATTTTGTCCCTCGTTGAGCATTGAACATAACCAAAAGGCTCCTAATGAAGCGTGTTTAGGCCTTTCTTTGAATAGGGATGAGGGTTAAATCAGTTGGGGGGAGTACACTTGGGGAGTGTACTCTGAGCTGGGACTCCTGTCCATACTTTTCTCACTTTCACAGGCTTCTGGAGTTTGAGACCTGGCTTAATGAAGTCCTTTCAGCTGAGGGTGACTCCCACATTTGAGAGAGGTTAAGCGCTGCTTCCCTATCTTTCTACAAGAAATACAACATTGGTAACAGCATTTCACTACCCCTGCATTCAGTACTAATATAATTTGTGACCCAACACCAGCCAAAGGCTACGTCTAGACTGCATCCCTCTATTGACAGAGGGATGCAAATCAAGCATATTGAAATTGCTAATGAAGCAAGGATTTAAATATCCTGCACTTCATTAGTATAAACATGGCTGCCGCTTTTTTTCGAAACTGAGCTTTTTTGAAAAAAAAACAATGGCAGTCTAGATGCGGATATGTTGAAAATACACCCTTTTTTGACAGATCCTGTATTCCTCTGTCGACAGAGGGGTGTAGTCTAGACACAGCCAAAGTGATTTACTTTGAGCAAAACACTGTTCTACCTATAGGATGTCTAAGAAGAGCAAAGAGCAATAAAGACACACAAAAGTCTCCCTTGCCTCCCGGCTGGCTGTCAGGGAAGAATTCATTTAGACCCTGCTTACACACACATAAAGGGGAAAGTAATGACAGTCAATAATAAAATTATTGACACATATCTCCCAACTAATCAAGAAACAGCTTGCCTGTTGAATGTCTCTTTATAAAGTCGCCTTGTGTTCTTGTTTGAATTCAGCAGTGTTGGAAGTTACTATTGATGACATTATGCCTTCAAATCCATGAGGTACTGTGGACTAGTGATTCAGTAGTATGCTCTCTCCTTGTCAGGCAAAGGTAGAAAACCCTCTGCAGGGTCACCACAAATTTGCAGAAGGTTTATAATCTGACCAGAGGACAACATTTCTGTTTCATGACAACTTTTGAAGCTTCAAAATCTATTTCTATTCCATGTTGGACTGAAACAAAACTTTTTTTCCCCAAAAAGAAAAATTGTCACAAAGGACAGGTTCTTGTATTAGTTTTTTCTCTAAAGATAACTAGTCAGTACCCTCTGGACCTCAACAAACTTTCAGTTCAAAATCTTTTAATTCAGTCCATCTCCATGGAGAGTTTCGGCTTCCACCAAACAGCTGTTTTTGATGAAAATAACTAGTAGAAAATGTTCCATCCAGCTCTATTTATAAAACACGTAGTTAGACAGGAGATGATAGATACAATCTGATAAGGCCCCTCAAAACCAACATCTATGCTTGGAGCGTGAGTCCTAGCTTGGGTAGACATACACATGCTAACACTCATCGAGTTAGTATATTAAAAATTGTACTGTAGCCAGGGTAGCACAGGCAATGGATGGTAACGGGAATTAGCAGTCCTCAGTACATACCCATGGGGGTCCACTCATGGTTATGCTCATGGTGACTCTTGTGCTACTGATGCAGCTGTCCATGCTACTGTGACTATGCTCTAATACCATGGCTACCATGAAAGCTCATGCTATAATATATTTGTTAGTCTCTAAGGTGCCATGGAAATGCTCATTGTTTTTAAGTTCCATACTAACACAGCTACCCCTCTGAGACTTTTATACACTATTTTTAGCATGCTAACTCCATGAGAGCTAGTGCGAGTCTGCCTTTTGAAGGTGGGACTCACATCTCTACCCTAAACACTTTGCTTTGCTGATCCTTTTAAAAGTCAACAGCATTGCGAAGACGCAGACAGCATCAATTATTTAGACTCTCAAGAGGCTTTTGAATAAAGTCCCTTGCAGAAGGTGACTAAGGAAACTTGGTAACCACAAAGTGAGAGGTAACAACCTGGGATGTATTAAAAACTTAGAAGGTAGGAAACAAAGAGTAGGGATAATTGACATTTTCCCTCTTTGGCACCATCTCTTTTACTTTTCTTTTCAAGGAGACTTTCAGGATACTTTCCAGGAACATTTAGTCTGTTTCCTTTGATGCAGTTTCCCATCTGATTCTATTTTATGTAAGGAGGCCTGAATGGAAAGTAATGATTCTCCCTTGGAAGGAGCTGTTATCAGAAGGCAATAGAGGATATCTGAAATGACATAATATCTGGTGGTGTAAATCAGTAGAGCTCCACTGAAGTTCAGTTGAGGATCAGGACAATGATTTTCTTAAATGAATGTCAGAAACCACTATCACCAGTAGATGGCTAACCAGTTTGCATCCACATTCATTATAACTTTTTAAATTGATGGTTCAAATATTGCTATCCTCAGAGCCGGTCCTAACCAATTGGTGGCCCCAGGTGACCACCCAGCTCACCCGTAGGGTTGCCAGATGGTTTAAAAAAATTACTGGACAAAAATTTGTCACAGGAAAAAAAAAACGCCGGGGGATAATTTGTCGAGAAAAAAAAAAGGGGGGGGGGGTTATCAGGAAGTAACCAGGGAAGCCATCCTCTAACCAAAGCACCACATCTAAATGCCTTTGGAAGGGCTGGGCAAATTCAGATTCGAACTGGAATGCTTCATTTCAACCCTTCTTGGCTGCATTTCCCTGCAAGCTTCACTTTGAGCATTATTGTAAAATTATTATACGTAGGCTAAGTCTACATGGCCTGTAAAGCTGCTAGCTACTCTCCTTGAGGAGGTGGTTTACACAGAGCCCTGAGAGAGCTCACTTCCAGCACTCCTGCCATGGCTACACTTTCTCTTGAAATAACTGCCCTGGCTGTGCTTTACTTTAAAAGTGTAGACAAAGCCTTAGTGTCATAGTGAGGCTTCAGGGTGAGAATCCCTGGTGGAATTTTGGTGGCTCAGTCAAATTTGTGATTCCTGAGAAGTGGAATCTCTGTCATATTTTGCCCGGGACAGCTTTTTTGGCTCCGTGGCACCAATCCTCACTGTGCTTAGTTCTTTTGTGGTTTGGCTTTGAACAAAGGCACAAGGGTTGTGGTGTAGAGCAAGCTCTTTGTAGCTCCTCTCCAAGTCTTGCAGATTGATTGGATGCACCAAAGAGGACTGGTGCACAGGAGTTGGGACCATATGAAATAAGTTATCACAGAGATTGTACAGCTCTGTCTGGGTCTGGCCTGTACGCAAAAACTTTATTGTTGCAGCATGAGCCAGATCTTTATTTTCTAATGATCTTGTGCAGAGGAGTGCAATAAAACACATTTTGCAAACTTTCCTTTGCCTGGTGCTTTGGGTTCCATACTCTGTCCAGCTCCAAGTAACACATGCTAACTCCTTGCCTTTTGTTTTTAAGTTAGGACAGTGCCACAGGGCACATATTAACACACATTAATGAATGGATTATGTGCTTGTCAGAGCTTCCGGTGATGAATTTAGTTGCATTAAAGACTAAGCATTGATTGTGCTGGAGACTGTAGCTCACTGTTTAATCCCTAGCAGGTGGGCACTGATGCAGGCTTCACCATCTTGCATCAGCAGTGAACCTCGAACGTGACCTCTCACGAGGGAGGAGGGTAGTTCATTTGCCATGTTTACTTTATCCTTGACTCCTTTTTAGAAGTAAGCTTCTAACTGTGCTGAATTGTTCCAAGTTAAGAGTGGCAGATATGTGATGTGACTCTCGTTCTTGGAGGATTCTGTAACAATTGCTATGTGTGTTTGACCTCCAGCCAGTTTTTTAAGCCAACTCTCCGTAGCGAAATAATGAGTATGTGTTACAAGCTCTGTTACATTAACTGTAGCCTTCTTGGTGGATTTTCCTTGTCAGAGCATGTACATTAGATAGTGCATTTCCCTTGACTCTCCTTAATTTCTATTCAGCCAAAAGTGCTGTTTGCCTTTTACAAAGCACACCATGTCTTTAACAAAATAAAATGTAATAATGAAGATGAAAGCAAATAAAATCAGGATAAATCTGAAACCGAGACATTTAGTGACATTCCGGATTATTTGGGGTTAGGATAGTCTTAATGTAATTTAGAAGCCCCCAGTTTTTCTTTTGAAATGTCTGTTGCTAATCAGGGCTAATAAGATACTTGATCGACAGAAATACGGAGCTGTCTTATTTTGTCTGTCTGCCTGTCATTCAGACATTCATTCTTTTATTTTGGGGACTGGGTTTAGGCTTTTTTTTTTTTTTTTTTTTTTGCAATCTCACTGTCCTCTCTTCCCTCCACCCATAGCATACAAGCAGAACAAAGTTATAGTTAATATTTGGTTTAGTTTTGGATTAATTTCTTTGATTTTTTTTGTTCAAATCTCAAACACAAAAATCACACACATTTAATAGCAAAACATATTTGAAAGTATCAACATTACCTGAAACTTTAGGTTTTTCCCTTAGAAACTATTTCGCTTTCCTCTTCTATTCTGTGTTAAATCTACCTTTTCCTTTTATTGATTTAAATGGTATATTTCTTGTGTTGTAGCTGAACTCTCTCCCCATGTCCAGTCTTGCTTCTATCCCTCCCTGACCCTGGCTCAAAAGTACATGGTGGGGTTTATATGGGTTCTGCATGCCGTCAGAAAAGGGGTTGAGACATGATCTCTGCCATCCAAATGGTGAGCATCACTTGGAATCTACAGGCAGGGACATGAGCGGGATTATAAATGTTACCATTTGGGGAGGGGAATTTGGTGAGGGATATAGAAATCCTCTGGTTAAAAGGGGGAAGCAAACTTCTCCAGCCCTGGGGACCTGGTGAGGGGCACAGAACAACTCCTTGGTTTTGGTGGGGACAACACAGCACATTCAGCTTCAGGGCTGCAGCAGGGAGAGCCCTCCCTACTGCAACCGTGGGGGAGAAGAGCTCTCCCCACCATTGCCCTGGAGCAGGAGGAGTTCTGTGCCCCTTGCTGGGCTCCAAGTCCAGAGGAGTTCTGCATCCTCTGCCATTTTGGAGGGGGCTGCTGCTTGCCCTCCTCCCCATGCACACACCTGCTTGCAGGTGGATCTAGGGTAGGAATAGCAGAGGGACTGACATGGATATTGCTTTAGGACAACAGCCCTTTCTTGGCTAAAGGAGCCTTGTGTGATGATGTCCTGATCCTAACTCAACCTGAAGCTTGGGACGGGGGACAGGCTTCATGACAATAGGTAACATCATGCTGTGTATTATGTAATTATTAGTTGTGTTATTATAGTGCCTCATGGGCTCAGCAAGAGAGGGATTGCATTGTGATAGGTACTGTGTAACCTAAAGAAAAAAATACCACCTGTAAGATCATGCAATCTGCTTAGCTGACTTCCACACTTGTAGAGCTATGGTCTCAGGGCCTGATCTGAAGCACTTTGAAGTCAATAGAATGGTCATTGACTTCAGTGAGCAATGAAGTGGTCCCTAAACACTAGTCCACTTGTCTTGAAGACTCTAAGAGGAGAAATGGAAGCTGAACCATCTTCCTTTCTCTCCTGCTTCCTTTCCCTTCCCTTCAGAGTGACCTTACTCTTCCCTTCACTCCAGTTTCCACAATAATACCACTGTGAGCAGTTGCCACTTGTTTTGCTTGCATTATGTATGCTTGTCTGTTGCTAGCATGCGCCAAATTCTTAGCACCCATTCCAGATTAGTTACAATGTAAAACAGATTCTTCAGCACTAAGCTATTGAAAATATGCTATATGAATTTTCACTGTTGGCTATGAGCACCGCACTGGACTACCAAAAAGAACAACCTACAGAGAATCAGTTTATTGCCACACTGTTACCTGCAGGATCATTGTTTTCCTTGAGCAAGGTTATAGAGCCTTAGGAGATTAAGCTCTATTTCTCCACCTTGTGGGAGGAACTAAGCATAGAACAATTTTGCTGATAAAGACAGGTGCAGTATGTACGGAGAGGCACACAACACAAAAAAGCAGAGGAGGTTCCCTGAAATGATGGTGGGGTTCACTTATTTACCCCTTACAAGTTTTCCATAACTTCAGTTTCGAGTTCCAAAGAAAGTTACACGAAGAAGTTAACGGAAATATATGTAGGCTGGTTGTTAGGAGAATAGAGGTTTCCTTAAAGCATCTGTGGTTGTTTCGGAACTTTTCCCTTTCAATGATTTCACTGTTGTTACCCAAATGAAATTTCGCTGTTGTCCTTCATTCATTGGTTAAGATCCTCTTCTCTGTATTGATGATAGATTATAAGCTCTTTTTTTTACCTTTGTGTTCAGCAAGATGGAGTTTTGATCTCTCATTAGGGCCTCAGGATGCTACTGTAGTTCAATTAACTATTACTACTCATAATGAAAGAATATTTCAAATAGTAGAGAGGTCTCCCTTGTTTAAGATTAAAAGAAACAGTCACCATTGCATTAAACATTACAATTTAATTTATACTATTGCAGCATCACAAAAAGGAAGGAGAGAGAGAGAGCTTTTTCTTCCATCATTCCCTTTGGGCCACATCCGGCCACTTTCACTCACACTGAGTGTTCTATTTCTTAAATAAAAGGCCCTCAGGATTTGGCTGAATATGAATTCTGACTGGGCAAGAACTTAAAGATTTGGCCCATCCACGTGAATAATATTTTGGCTTAAGGACTGAGTCAAAATGGTGTGAAGATGTCAGGGTGTGTCACCATATTGTGCTGGTTGAATTGTTTATTTCAAATAATATTTGCTGCAAATGTAGTCCATGTTTCTGTTCAAAAGGCTCAAATGAGACAGTTCTTGTTACTGTAAACATATTGTTTTACCCCTCTGTGTATTGGTATTGTGGTTGCCATAGAATATGCTGTTCAAAGGAAAAGCAGCTGCACATCCCCAGTTATCTTAGTCTGGAAGTTATTTCACATAAAATAGATATAAATATTTTATTGGCGAGTGAAGGCCAAGTTTGATTTGAGTTTACTTAGTTACAAGTTAAACATTTTGAGGTTCTCTCAAATCCCTGCATGCTCTTTGGGTCACATTCTGCTTTTGTTTACACAAGTGTAAACCTAAAATAAATACATTTTGTGCATCAGCTTCCATGGAATTACTCCAGATTTATATTGGTGTAACTAAGAGAATTATTTGTGCTTGTATAAACACATTTGAGGCCAGATCCTCCACTATGCTAATTTATTCCTGCTAAGAGTGCAATGCCCAAGAGGGAGAACTGAACCTGCAACCAGGCATAAGCCTCTATTGCTTGAGCTATGAGCCAGCCTACTCTCAGCTATGGCTGTAGAGGAAGATCATTTTTTCTCCTAGGAGTGGTCTAAGTGCTACTACATGTGACAGTGAACCACACCCAGCAGGTGTGTGGATTATAGGAGGATCTAGCCCTTTAATTCTTAGAGCCTCCAGGCCATTTTAGCATCCACAACCTATAGTGCTGCTAGAAAATATGGGAATGGAAACAGTCTGTTTTTGTAACTATTTGTACTCTTCTTTGTCTTTACCTGCCTGGTCCTTTCCCCATACCAAAGCAAGGACTATTTTTACTATCCAAGTAAATCAGGGTTTTACAATAGCTAATAGATCCCCCTCACAGTCAAAAAGCTGTCGTCAGCAATCTGAATAGCCATGGGGCACTGGGTGAGCCCAATGACAGCTGTGTGTGGTTATATTCCTTTGTGGGCTACAAAGAGAGAAATATTCAGGATTGTTAATGGCCAAACAATTGAACACATAAATAAAAAGTAAAGTTTGAGACCATTATTCAAGAGCTCATTATGAAAAGAAAAATGCTCTAAATCCCTGGAAACAAAGCATTCCTAGGCCTTGGGTCACAGGAGAAAGAGAAACACTGCAAGCTTCTTCCATATTTTGCTGTCCTTGATTTAACAGTTTGGAAACACACACACACATGCCAACTTCTAATTCTTAGATGTTAGTTCATGATTTATTAGGTGTCCAAATGCAAACCCGAGAGCCACAAGATATATAGAAAACAGTCCTCAAATGGTCAGTCCAGATTTCCTGCTAGGCATAAAGGCTGTTATATTCATTAGGGAATCGAACAAAGAGAAACATTACAGGTTTCAAAAAACGCCTGATCTGAAAGCTGTAAAGTGGAGCTTAAGAAATTCTAAAATGCATGATTTGTTTAACATTTGTGTTACCTGCATGACATTATGTAATCTCGGTGACACTCTTTAGGCTGATAACTCCAAAGATCAAACTGACCACTTAGTCTCATGCTGGTTTTCCCATCCAGTGCTAATTATGATGTTTGTCTTTGTAGGGCTTTTATGCTCTTGGCATTCAAATGTCTTTTCCACTTGTGACCCCAGCTGGAGCAATAGTACTTACATGAGAAGGCATGAAGCTGAAGTTGTTTTTATTTCCATGTTTGTTCCTTCCACGCCTTCACCTAATTGCCAGAGATTGACAGTATTTTCTCAGAAATGCCAGAAGAATTCCCATTACCTCAGTTAACAAGCACTCAAAGATAATTATATATATGTTGTGAGGTTAATATAGATAATGTCTGTAAAATGTTTTGAATTTTTTGGATAAAAGATTATATAGAAGGGTAGCGTGCTAAAAATTAGACATTTAAAATCAGCACAGCTCCATGAAACAGCTGGGTAACTGGCTCTATTGCCCCATAGACACAGAGACTGCAAATGAAATATTTTTATTTTTATAGGGCCAGGATTTCACTCTGCAGCTGTCAGTGGACAGAGAACCCAGGACCTTTGTTATGAAAAACCTAGGCCTTGATCACCTAAGCTAAAAGAGAGTTCTTAACATTGAGAAACAAGCATGTCTTTATTGCAAAGGCACAACTCACTGGAGGAACACATGATCATAGGTCGTAGGTCACTGTATTACAATCTCTCTTTAAAGAGACAAGGTGGGTGTGGCAATATATTTTATTGGACCGAGGCTAGGTCTAGACTGTGGCATTTTTGTGGAAAAAGCTATCCAAAATTCACTCTGCATTTTGCATAGCTTTTTCTGCTTTTTTTTCAAAGAGGCTTTTCTGCCATTTGGCCCCCTCTTGACCAAATGGCAGAAAAGCCTCCTCTTTTGGTGGAGCCCTTATGCCTTGTGAAACGATGTATACAGGGCTTTCCGAAAGAGCGTGTTTGCTCTTCCTCTGGTATCTCGCCAAAAACCCGTAATCTAGACATAGCCCAACTTCCGTTGGTGAGGGAGACAAGCTTTTGACACAACCAAACTCTTCGTCTAACCCACAGAAGTTGGATCAGCAAAAGATTTTACCTCATGCATCTTGTCTCTCCCATATCCTGGGACTAACACAGCTGTACCTGCTCTCCATGCAATCTTCCTCTTATTCATTTTTAACACTTGCTATGTGCATCTCTAAAATTCCAGTATCAGTTCTATGTGTACTCTGTGAGCCTGGGGCTTTGATCTAATCAGACCATTGAGCAGGTCTTCTATGGGACATTTTAAAGAAAAAATAAGGAATTAGTAGATTAGAAAATTTTCTCTGGTCTAGTGTCCAGGCATGTTTTTCATGGGTAGGTTTTGCAACCATGAAATATCCTGTGGCACTTGTCACGAGTGTAGGGTGCTCTGACCCAACTAAGGTGATTGTATTTAGTAATAGGTATCATGATTCTTTTAGCTCTTTGGGATTCTTTGGAATGAAAGATAATATATAAAAGTAAGCTTATTGCTATTTTCATTAAATATTTTGGACAGTTCCTACTATGAGCCATGAAACCTGCTTTGGTAATAAAATTTATAACAACGCGTCATCTCCCTTCAATAAAAAAACCTATCTGCTGTGATTGTCCGTTATTTCTCAAGGACCAACATAGTATTGGCTCCAGAAACAGGGACCAGTGCTCTAACATTGTGCCTTTGTTGCACCAGGTTCCTTTGGAGATTTTGACTCTTTAAAGTCAGGGATCGTTTCACCTTGCGAATCTGTGTTGGTGATCATGGATTTAATGTCTCTGCAGGTTGCTGCATTTTATCACTGAATTTCCGAAGGAAAACTGTGGAGAGGAAAATTTCTTGACCTACTGCACTGTCATCTGCTATAAATGTCCCCAGTCTCATAAATACACAGATGCTTTCCACTGCACTTTTCTCATGTAACTTTACAGTTTTCGGTCATCCTGTGCTGAAGTTTTCATGATTCAGAAAACACTTGCATATCTGTCATATAATATCTATTGCACTATTTTTGGAAACCTTCTAATTATATATTGATGCAACAATACCTTAACATTTATTTTTAATAACCGAACAAACTTTCCTTTAAACTCTAACCAATTTTTTCTCTACTTGGGAAAGTTCTTTCCAACCAGTAATTATGATGCAGGGCCTTCTCTTTGATAACTATATTAATTAAATACTAACTTGTTCTTAATGATTATCTGCCATTCAGAATCTTGAAGTACTTTATAAATTTCACTGAATTAAGCACCAGTCCATCCCTTCCAGCTAAATATTATTAGCCTCATTTTACAAATGGGGGAACTGAGGCATGCAGAAGATAAATCACAGAAACAATCAGTGGAGCAGACAGAAATAAAGTAAGAATCCTGATTCCTAGTCCTAAATTTAAACCTGAGTGCCATTATTCAATTCTTATTGAATGTGACCATGCAATGCTGAAATATAACAGGGAATGAGTCAAAACATAAGAGAAAAGTATAGTTGCTTTATAGTCCATTTTGGTTCTACTGTCCCTTGTCAGGCACACTTCATTTGCCAATATCCTTGTTACAAATCAGTGGAAACCACTAATCTGTTTTATAGACTAAGAGGGGCCCTCTGGAATTAGACTACTGCTAACACTGCCCTGTGTATCATTCTGAACAATGGCCATTGTAATTGGTGCCATTCCCTATAATACAATATATATTAAATTCTCTTTACCTCTAAAAACTAGCAGCTCTGTAAAATACAAAAAGTTAATGTCACAAGGTGAGATTTAAGTAGGAGTCCACAAAGTTTGCGGTTTTGTCTGCACAAACCAGAAGCAAATGAGCCTCTTCTGGTTAGCTCCTGGGTTGGTTTGATGAAATTCTAGAGTACTTGAGGGTGATTATTTATACGGTACAATATATGGTCACTTCTAGCCCTGTGTAATCACCTCAGCAGCAGTCCAGAGACTGAAATACATCTTGTGAGTAAGAGGAATTATATATTCAAAATCTTCATGTACGTTTGGAAATCTCAGTCCAAGAGAAACAGGAAGAACCCTACTTTGTTAAAACTTCATCACTTCTGCAGCAACTAGTTTCCTGGATGTCGTAGTTGCTGGCAATTTATTTGAAAAAACATGTTAAAATAAAAATAAAAAGATAAATAGTTTCATGGATTTGTACTGTCTGTGTCCACTTACTTTTTTTCACTTAATTTGACTTCAGAACTATATTAAAGATTAAAATTGAGGCTTCCAATCCTTTTGCTTTCTTATCAGTGAATAGGAAATGATATAATTATTCAAGTAAGAATTAGTGGCAGCTGATATCACTATTAAAAAAATCCAGTAAGAGACTACTTGTTCATTCATGAACAGATCAAGTACAGTGAAAACGTGCAATACATTATGCCTCCTATTACTTCACTAATCCAATAGAAATTAAAACAAAGGAATGCTTCAGTATTCATTTATACTCAGTCCTGGGCTGTTAGAAAGCAACAGTGTTTGTTACATAATAGAATTTAGCTAACTATCTCTCACAAATAGGGAAAATAGTATCATAGCTGCTGACATCCCTAGCAAATGTTATGCTGCAGACAAAAGCAATAACAGCAAGCATGGTGCTTATTGATTGCATTAACTGTACCTAAGGAAATGTTATTAGTCTATCCTTTATATTTACTTATGTGTTCAATTACAAAACATATATAAAAATATTGTGTTGTCACCTCTTGGCTTCATGACATGCTGTACACATAGCAAGTAGAGATGCTGCTGACCCCAAAATTCTTGAGCTCAACATGATCAAACTTTTGGCAAGTTCAACTCCAGATTCAGACTCTGCAGCCCGCGGACATGTATAGTGGAAAGAGCTAGCGATCTCCAAGTCTCATAGCCTATGCCAACCTTAAGCATCTGGAAATCTATCTGCACAAATAACTTACAGAAACTTTCAGTTGCTGCTAATATACATTTATTCCTGAAGCTATTATTGACTTGAATGGCATAGCTAAATGGGGAAAAGAACTACTGCTAGTTATTTGCCTTTCAGCCAGAGGTTTCCACACAATAATAGGGCTATGGTTTTCTTCTTTCTGTGGCAGTTCTATAGTAATTAGTCTCTCAGTATACGTTGTTATTCATTAATTTTGATTTTATTTTACTTTACTTTTTTGTTAGAACTAACTTATACACACATACATTTAATTTACAGTATCTGGAAAATATCCCTTGCACACTGTAATGCTGCCATGAATAAAATAGTCCCCACAGATCTACATTCATTGCTTGATTTCACGTGGGCAAAACTGCCGCATGGTTTCATTTCTCCAATACTGTACTTTTTGTTAAACAAAGTCACTGTACCACTAATGACTCATCTGGACAGGTATCTAATCCTGGTTCTAATCAGTTACATTATCAGTTTTACCCACTTTTGGATCATCCCTTTATGTGTCAATTTCACTCACTCACTTTCAGATATCAACAGCCTATTGTTTACTATATATCCCCATACATTGCAGGTGGGAGTGGAAACAGTCCACCAGACTTGATGGGA
This sequence comes from Pelodiscus sinensis, assembly GCF_052426305.1. Taxonomy (NCBI): domain Eukaryota; kingdom Metazoa; phylum Chordata; order Testudines; family Trionychidae; genus Pelodiscus; species Pelodiscus sinensis. The sequence continues at coordinate 19,092,818 of NC_143052.1, read as the reverse complement.
AAAGAGAGACTAAGCATAAAGTGAGGAGGAGGAAAAAATCTCAGAAGTTTGAAATTCAAGTCGGCCCTTAGGAGTCATATTCTCAAGGACATATCATCTCCAATGCATGCAGTCCTTTCTTGTTATACTGCAGACAATTGGTAGCGTGCTTGTTATTATTTCTCTTCCTTTTCTGCAGAGTAACATTTGCTAGGTGAGTAACATTTGCTAGGCAGGACAGGAGGAGACGTTGCACACTTCCCCCATCCCCAGGCCATGACTGTCCTGGGGGTGAGGGGAGCGGCAGGGCCTCTGCGGGCCGGATCAACTTGCTTGGTTGGCCAGATCTGGCACACAGAGGCCCTTTTGCCCACCCCTAATTTAGACCATCCCTGATAGATGTCTGTCTAACCTGCATTTAAATATCTCTAGTGATGGAGATTCCACAACCTCTCTAGGCAATTTATTCCAGTTTTTAACCACCCTGACAGTTAGGAAGTTTTTCCTAATGTACAGCTTAAACCTCCCTTGCTGCAATTTAAGCCCATTGCTTCTTGTCCTATCATCAGAGACCAATTAGAAATTTTTTTTCTCCCTACTCCTTGTAACACCCTTTTAGATCCTTGAAAACTGCTATTATGTCCCATCTCAGTCAACAAGCCCAATTCTTTCAATCTTCCCTGATAAGTCATGTTTTCTAGACCTTGAATCATTTTTGTTCTTCTTCTGTGGACCTTCTCCAGTTTCTCTGCAGCTTTCTTGAAATGTGGTGCCCAGAACTGGACACAATACTCCAACTGAGGCCTTATCAGCACAGAGCAGATTGGAAGAATTACTTCTCATGTCTTGCTCACAACACTCCTGTTAATGCATCCCAGAATCATGTTTGCTTTTTTCAGCAACAATGTAATGCTGTAGACTTATATTTAGCTTGTGGTCCACTATAACCCCTAGATTCCTTGCTGCAGTACTCCTTCCTAGACAGTCGCTTCCCATTCTGTATGTGTGAAACTGATTGTTCCTTCCTAAGTGGAGCACTTTGCATTTGTCCTTATTAAACTTCATCCTATTTACCTCAGACCATTTCTCAGTTTGTCCAGATCATTTAGAATTCTGACCCTATCCTTCGAAACACTTGCAACCCTCCCCAGATTGAAAAAAATCTACAAACTTAATAAGCATAATTTCTATGATAATATCTAAATTGTTGATGGAGATATTGAACAGCACCAGTCCCAAAACAGACCCCTGTGGAACCCCACTTATTATGCCCTTCCAGCATGACTGTGAACCATTTATAACTACTCTCTGAGAATGGTTATCCAGACAATTATGTGCCCACCTTATAGTAGCCCCATCTAGGTTGTATTTCCCAAGTTTATTTATAGAAGATCATGTGAGTCCATATCAAATGCTTTACTAAAATCTAAGTATACCATATCCACCGCTTCTCCATTATCCATAAAACTTGTTATCCTATCAAAGAAAGCTATCAGATTATGAGTTATATAATGGAATAGCACACTGCACTTAACATATATTTTATTGTATGTTAACTTTTTGGGCACTGATGCCAAAGGTAAAAATGATTTGTTAACATGAGTTGATCCAAGATGTTTAATAAAATCAAGTGAGATCTTATCACTCAAAAGTAAATTACAGTAATAAGCATTATCAGCATAGTGCATACAGCCTATTCGTCGTTCTTCTGAAAATTTAAACTTTTACTGGAAAAGTTTGTGTTCAGCCTTTAAGTTAAGACTTTCTAAGAGAAGTTTTCAGGTTTTCTGCTTTTGATATTGTGAAGAAGAAGAAAAAGAGTGAAAGTCTAACTATTGTGTTGAAAAAGAATTAGAGAGAGGACTTCTAGGGATGTACAGCTCCTCTTCTTCAGACAGATGAAGACTTCTTTTAGGCTCTTTGTATATTGGCGACAGATCACAAAAAGTCCTATTTAAAGTTTGTGATGGAATAATATCTAGGACAACTCAGAAAATGGAGCAACCAATTAGGGAGCTTGCTAATTGGTTAAGCATATAGATAGTCATCGTGGTGTAACTGGCAGATTTGAAAGCCAGAGAACAATCTAACAGCCAAAATTGAAAGATGAGTGGGTGGGTGGGTATGTCTATAATCACAGACATGAAATATAAAGGGACAGCTAGAAATAAAGATCAAAGAGAGTATTGGGGCTTCCTGTTTGAAAGCATATGTTGACAAATAAATTGAGCCTTCAGCAGAATTTAAAATTCTAATCCTCCTTTATTACCCATCCAATCTCCATGGCTTCATCACTCCATCACTCTACTGCATAAGACAATACCACTGCCAGAGACAAAAGCATACATTAACAGATTTACCCTGAGAGAGAGATTTTATTTCCCTTTTACAGATGGGAAACTAAGGTGCAAAGAAACTCATTTTCACTTCTGACTAGTGATTTCTTCATTCTCCATTTGGCAGTTTTGAACATCAGACATCTTAATGGAACCAGATTTTCATGGAGAGTCAACAAACAAACAAACAAAAAAAAGCCCCTTTCAGATGTTTCAAACCGGGCAGCCAAAATCATTGGTCGCTATTGAAAATTGTATCTAAATGACTTGCTGGAAATCATAGAACACCCTGCAACAGAGCCAGCAATTAAATCAAGCTCTTCTCAGCCCCAGTCAGGTGCCTCAACCACAAGATCGTCTTTCCTCTCTGTGACAGCATGGATAAGAATCACTGCAACTGAGATCTCGTTTCCTCATTAAAGACAGGTTTTCATTAACATCTAAAGAACTACTCACCACCCAGCCTTCGATCATCACTGTCATTTCTCTGTGTATAGCCTGTGAAACACACATCTTATTGTCAAGCAGAAATCAAACTTTGTGTACTGGGTTAACCCCCATGATGTTCGCTGAGGTGTCCTATGCACTTTAAAAGAAATTTTACTAAAATAATATAAGCAAATTGCAAATGAGTTCCCACATCTGGCTCGAACTCATCTATCATTCTTTGTAATACGAATAAATGAAGACATTCATCACAAAGCACGCAACAGAAATTGTGTTCTCCTATTGATATAATTAAATACTCATAGAAGGCTAAATGCATAATAGCTTCCAGACCCTTTATTTCATGCCAGAATTCAATGGCTCCATACTCATATGTTCCTAGTCAGAACCATTGTGAACCCTCTCCAGTTTCTAAACATTTATTGCTCCTGCAGTAATAATAAACATCTTGCATTTATAAAATGTAATGTTGCCTAGAATTTTTCATTTTTCAAGAATGTAGATCACACTGTCTAATGGCTCTCATATGTCCAGCATGCCCACGAACAATTTGTCTTCTGAGTGGAGTGTTAATCTGACACCTCAAGGACAGAGCCAGTTTCAAGAAGATTCAAAGACAAGCTGGAAAGTTTTACATTTTGCAATAACTACTGAAATTCCACGTGAGCTGGTGCAGGGGTTGATCACACTCTGGATTGCATTACCAATTATTTGCAAAATTTTGCTTAAGTGGGAATTATTAAAGAATAAAGATAATTTTGAACCTAATGATATGACATTTATTGTTATTTTTTTTTTTTTTTTGCTGGAGTCAGAGATCAGTTGGGCAAGAGTAGCTGACTTTTTGATCTGGTTGGAGACACAAAGGGAATAAAATCCACCCTACTCATAAACACTTAGGTAAAGTCCCCTCTTGGGTAAAGTTTTAAATTCAAGATTCCTTTTGCAACTCAGGGTCTTGATTTCCACTGGAGAGAAAGGTTAATCAAGTGGCTGTTCTATGAGCATTGCCTCTGGCCTGGATAATAGAATATCAAACTGGTTTGTGAGTGTAGGTAGCATGGTCTCCATCCAACTTCCGTTAATATCAATGGAAATATTTCAATTGATTTTAGGTTGATAAGACCCTGCAAGCCTAATCCAAAGCCCATGGAAAAACTTCAGCTTCAGTGAGCTTGGAATCAAACCCTTTTATGCCTTCATCTGCAAGAACTGGGAGTCCAAAGATACATCTACATGGCAACATTATTTCAAAATAACTCTAGTTATTTTGAAATAACTTAGTCCGCTTCTACACTGCAGGCAGTTATTTCAAAATAATGTCAAAATACTGTCAAGCTGAAGGGCTTCTTACTCCAACTTCAATAACCTTCATTGTACGAGGAGTAAGGGAAGTCAGAAGAAGAATGCTCTATTTCAAAATAAGTGCTGTGTAGACGCTCCCAATTTTGAAATAAGATATTTAGAATAAATAAGCTACACAACTGATGCACCTCAATTTGTGTAGCTTATTTTGAGTTAAGCCCCGCTGTGTAGGCACACCCCAAGAGAAGAAGAAAAAAGTTTTAGAATTTAAAGATATTTCCTCCGACTTTACCATCTACCTGATAAGAATTAAAAATGAATAGAGAACAAAGATTTTAGAACCCTACCATCTATTCTGTTTATACATGACAAAAAGGCACTAAATAAAGGACACACAACATAAACCAGCAGCAGGTGTTTGAAATGATATGGTTAAATTTTCATAAAATATTTCAAAATGTTGGATCCTGGAAATTCTTTGTTGTTAGAACTGTCATCAAAATGGTTGTCAAAAGTGTTTTGCTTACAAAAGGGTGGGGGGTATAAATTGAGCATTTTCATAAGCATTTCAGTAAGTTTTTTTAAAGCATCCTTGAAAATGCAGAAAAATACTCCTAAACTGTCAGCAGTTTTAGTTAATAGGTTTAATAAAAGAACAATTTTCAAAAACAAATAGCCCAAACTTCTTTCATTTGTCAAATTTCAAGCATCTGTACTTTTAAATAAAATAAATAACTGGTTTATACCTTGGAGTGTACATCCATACAGGGGAGTAAGAACATTCTTATAGTTCTGTGGACTTTCCCAATCCTGACTTTGGATGGGCAGGTGAGAGCAGGCTATTGGTTTCCCAGAACCAGCAGAGCTGGAGAAAAATTGGTTCCACTCCCTCAGGGTACGTCTACACTACAGCGCTAGTTCGAACTAACTTAGTTCGAATTAGTTAATTCGAACTAAGCTAGTTCGAACTAACGCATCTAGAACTAAAAACTAGTTCGATCTAGCGTTTTGCTAGTTCGAACTAGTAAGTCCACATTGAGTGGACTCTGAACAGGGCTTAAGGATGGCCGGAAGCAGTGCCGGCAGGGCATAAAAGGAGGACTTAGAGCATGGAGATGCTGTCTCAGGCTAGCCGAGGGCTGCGCTTAAAGGGTCCCGACCCCCACCCCGGACACACAGTTCTAAGGGGTGCCCCGCTTGCAAAGAAGTTCTGGCTTGGAGTGCCCTGAGTGCCCACACTGGGCACATCACACCACTCGGCCATCAGCCCGGCTGCACTTGCCGCAGGCTGCCATCTGGGGAGAGGGGCAATTGGGGGGCTGCAGGAGAGCTTCCACCCCCAGAAGCCTGCAGAGCCAGCCCAGTCCTCCCCATCGGGGGCTCGTACCCCATTCCTCCCTCACCTCCTTCCACTTACCCTTCCCTAGCCCCCCTTCTTATTGATGTACAAAATAAAGATAACGTTTCTTCCAACATTGACTCTGTCTTTATTGAAAAAAACTGGGGGAGACTGGGAAAAGGAGGTGGGAGAGGGGAAGAGAAAGGCTGGGAGAGGGGAGGGCAACTAACATGATCAGGGGTTGGGAACAGGTCCCAGATGAAGAAAGGCTACAGAGACTGGGACTGTTCAGCTTAGAAAAGAGGAGACGGAGGGGGGACAGGATAGAGGTCTCTAAAAGCAGGGGTTGGGTGGAGAGGGTGCATTCAGAAAAGTTCTTCCTGAGTTCCCATAAAGAAGGACTAGAGGACACCAAAGGAAAGGAATGGGTAGCAGGCTTGAAACTAGTAAGAGAAAGTTGTTGTTGTTCCCAAAGCAAATAGTTAACCTGTGGAACTCCTTGCTGCAGGAGGCTGTGAAGGCTACAACTAGAACAGAGTTTAAAGGGAAGTGAGATCAAGTCATGGAGGTTGGGTCCATGGAGTCCTATTAGCCAGAGGGTAGGAGTGGTGTCCCTGCCCAAAGTTTGTGGAAGGCTGGAGAGGGATGGCACAAGACAAATGGCTTGGTCATTGTCTTCGGTCCATCCCCTCCAGGGTCCCTAGGGTTGGCCGCTGTTGGCAGACAGGCTACTGGGCTAGATGGACCTTTGGTCTGACCCAGGACGGCCATTGTAAGCTCAGGGCTCAGTGTCGGGGGTCTCAGTGGACCCCCTTGATTTTCATGCACACCTGGTCCTGGGTGGCCAGGCTGGCAGCTCTCCTGCCCTAGACGGCCACTTTCCTGTGCCTAGTGCGGAGATCGTGGACGAGGTCCACGATGTCCGCACTAGCCCAGGAAGGTGCCCGCCTCTTGCAGTCCAGGGCAAGCTCCCGGGAGCCGCCAGCCTGGTCCCGGCAAGAGGGGGTGGGCTGGGGGGCATCGGGTGGGTGGCTCTGTGCCGTGCCAGGTGCAGGGTCTGCTAGCTGGGTGCTGGCAGGCTTGCACCTGGCACGGGCACCGTAGCCAGCCCGTGCCCCTTTAAGGGGTCCGGGGCCGGGAGGGGGGCATAGAGTTTCCCTGGTGTTGGCCAGAGTGGCCACCAGGGAAACCTGGGGAGGGCTAGCCTCCCACTAGTTCGAACTAAAGGGCTACACAGCCCTTAGTTCGAACTAGCTAGTTCGAACTAGGCGTTAGTCCTCGTAAAATGAGGTTTTCCTAGTTCGAACTAAGCGCTCCGCTAGTTCGATTCAAATTCGAACTAGCGGAGCGCTAGTGTAGCACCTATTAAAGTTAGTTCGAACTAACGTCCGTTAGTTCGAACTAACTTTGTAGTGTAGACATACCCTCAGTGTGCCTGTGCAGCTGGGCAGAGGTTGGGGTGTTCTAATGTGGTGCTGTTTTAGGTCAGGAGAGAATTACTAATCCCATCTCTCCACCAGAACTAAGCAAGTGGGAGGCAGGGTGGGAAATGAGCTTCATAGAATCACTCTAGGTTTCTACGTTTGTCATGAAAAATACATAGCATTATTTATTCGGGGCTATGCCTAAATATATAAAATAGCATTGATGACAACTATTGAAGCTCCAAAAATATTGGGTTAAAATTTGAGGGGAAATGATTTGTTAGTTTTATCCTGGGGTAGGACCAGTGATATTTATGTGGTAATAAGATCAATCTAGATTGGAGTATGGCAAAGTCCCAGGAAAGAATTGAGACCGCACATAGCATACAGGCTACCTAAATACTCAACAGCTCATTCTGGGCTGTCAGCTTTCCTTTCCATGGAAAAGAAGTCATGGAGACTACCTTGGGTAGTAAGTGTCCCCCTAATAAGGCTTCTATCACATCCTTCATGGAACTTCAGTATGACAATTCAATTGTTGCCCATTCTGAGAAAAATCTTCAAACTATTTTGAACATGTTTGCTGATGCTTATGCATGTCATGGTCTCACCCTCACCATGAAGAAGACCAAAGTGCTCCATCATCCCTCTCCAAATGAGGTATCATACACCCCATCTATTAAAATCAGTGAAGATGTGCTGAAGAATGCCATTCATTTTCTCTACCTTGGAAGTTATCTTTTATCCAATGCAGATATTGATGTAGAAAACCAACATAGTCTGAACCATGCCAGTGCAGCCATTGCTCGTTTCTGGCACAGGTCTTTTGAAGATCATGACATTTGAACAGACACCAAATTCCTTGTCTATCAAACCGTCATTCTCCCAACACTATTCTATGGGTCTGAAACCTGGACAACCTACAGACATCACTTGAAAGTCTTTGAGAGTTATCACTGACGCTGACTCCCCAAGATCTTGAAGATCAAATGGGAAAACAAGTGTACTGACATTAGTGTTCTGGAAGAGGTAAAGACCACCAATATCAAGGCAATGACCATTCATCAGCAACTTTGCTGGACTGGTCATGTTGTTCGGACGCCTGACCATTGCCTCCCAAAACAGGTACTGTTTTCTCTGCTGAAAGAAGGATAATATGGGTGGACCACAGAAGTGTTATAAAGACTAGCTAAAGGATAACTTAAAGTAGTGCAACACTGATGTTGACACTTGAGAGACACTTGCCCAGGATTGCTCAAAATGGAGAGAAGTTCTATACAATGGCTCCCTGCATTTTGAATTTGCCCACCAACAAACTGAGGAGGAGGAGAGGCCCAGAAAGAAAAGGAGACTGGCTTCTAGTGATGATTAACAGCCTTCTGCTGTACCTAGAAGCATCTGTGCTCATTGTAATAGAACTTGCGGTTCCAGGATCAGCCTTATCAGCCACCTGAGGATTCACAGCAACAAGTGATCACCCATCATCAGGTGACTATCCATTTTCTCCCTGGTTTTTGTGTGAAATTTGTGAGTGAGAATTGTGTCCTTTCCATGAGTCAAGCTGTACTTTTCTCTACATGAATCAGTTCTTATTTTCTCCTGTCTCTTACTGAATCAGCTCTTTATGCAACATGTTATACTTCATAGTGAATGACTGATATTCTGGAAGTAACTAGGGGAATTGACAGCTTCTGTGGGCCACCAGAAAGGTGTGGGACCTCAGGCATAAGGAATAGGGCCAAGGTAACCAGTCCTCAGTGCTGTAACTGGCACCTCGAGTTACACAGAGAGGCTCTCTAGCAGCAATCTGAAGGGCCCCTGGGTAATTGCTCCCTTTGTCCTTCCCTGTCATTGGTCCGGGGGGAGGGGTAACAACAAAACTAGTTTGGACTGCTGTTGAGTCATTGTGAGGAACTTGAATTGTGCAGAATTGGTATTCATCTACAAATTTGACATTGTTTTCCTGGGCTTGAACAAAGACATTAATTGGATGTTGAACTATAAAGTCAATCTCCTCTGCCTTTAATAACTGTACTTTTACCTCAAAAGCTAAGAATGGGTCACTTCAAGCCTACTTAATTAGCCTCATTAGTACCAGTCCTACAGTTGACAGGTCCTTTTTTTCCTGTTAAATATCTATAGCTATAGCTACTATAGCTATATATTAGTTTCTGTTATTTCTACTCCAGTTCATCTGATGAAGTGGGTTTTATTTATGAAACCTCATGATACTATATATTTTTGTTAGTCTCTAAGGTGCCAGCCTACTACTCATTGTTTTTACAGTAAGAAAGAGTTATTGCTCCAGAGAACATATAATTCAAACAGACAAGATGGACAGTATAAAATATAATTTCCATTTTACATATGGGGAACAGAGATGCAGAGAGATTAAGGGTAACATTTTCCAAAGTGACCTAGGACCCTAACTCTGAGTTTTTAAAGTGACAAGTCAATGGGACTTAGGCTCGTAAGTCACTTTAAAAACTGGGAGTTAGAAGCCTGAAAGCTTTAGGGATAGATACACAGAGAGTGTTTGGCATGGAAATGCTGAACATTATAATGCCTATGTCCTAGGTTCCCTGCTACCAGGTGGAATTAATGAAGTTAGAACACCAGGCTTTTACACACAATGCATGAGGAGAGTTAAGCTCCTCAGCATGAGATTCTCAAAACCCATGAAGCTGAGCAGAGAGATACCCAAACTAGCCAAAAGTAAAGTACACATGGAAGGGCCCAAATCCATCACAAATATTAAGTGCCTAAATCCAAATGCTCTGAGCCTTTGATGACTGACTGCCAGGCTGGAGGGAGGTGCCTGTCTCCACTCAAGATTCTCAGATATGAAACATCTCCTAGAATTAGGGTTGGCCTGGCTGAAGATACATTTTTCATGAAGAATGATAGAAAGAGATTTCCCATTATAGCAAACAGCCCATTAGTTAAGGCACTCTCATCTGGGATATGGGAGATCTACTTTTAAAATCCCTGCTCTATCCCTACTTTTCCTCTGCCCTGCATTATTCAGGAGTCAGACCACATGATTACAATGGCCTCTCCTAGCCTTGGACTCTGTGATTAGGATTTGCAGCAAGAACTAGAACTCAGGTCTTCACTCATGTTAGAGAGCTTATCCCTTCACCCAATCCCAATCTCTGTTTCCCCCCACCCCCGTAAATAGAGGGTCTCGCTACTAGAAGACTGAAGTTGCAGACAATTATATGTTTATTGGGGTAAGTTTCTAGTAAGCATGATTCCAGTTTCCTTTTCTCCTTTTTTCCCAACCTACTTCCTGATTGCCCCCAATGTATTTAGTAATATTCTCAGTTATACCTTAACCAATCATTTACGGAAATATAACTCACCAATCCTAACATGATTATCTAACCAGTTATATCCCACCACTTTCATTGGTTTATACCCAGCAAAATTAATTATGCAGCCGACAGAAATAATCAAAGAACCATACAGATACTGAGACCATACAGATAAATAACAGAGACATCTCCCACATCCGAGGCAAGTGTCTTAATCGCTGGGCAATTAGGATTACTAGAGGACACAAATACACCAACCAGCCCCCAATATTTTCAGTCTCCTTTCACCAGCTACTTGTTTGTCACAAACCAGCTCTACAAGCCAAATACACAGAGAAGCCCTGGAATCCCAGTTCATCCACAAATTCAATTCACATGCTAATGGACTCAATTATGATATGGGCTGGTGGGGACTCTACCTACTTAATAACCACTGAAGGTGCTAACAGCTCCCTGAGTGGTATCCTTCCTGTTTTAGGAATCTATTGGCTTTGATTTTTATGTGCTTTGATTTAACTACCCATTCTCCAGATACTTAATGATGCTCTGTCTCCAACCCCCCCTCCTTTTTTTCTTTCTCTCCCCCTCCCCTTTCCTTCTCCTATTTATTTTGAGTTTTCATATCCCCAACTCATAACTTCGGTCATCTGAAGAAGTGGGCTGTGCTCACGAAAGCTCATGACACCATCTATATATTTCATTAGTCTATAAAGTGCTACCAGACCATTTGTTGATTTTTTTCTGTAACAGACTAACTCGGCTACCCCCTGAAGCTCATTAGCTGTCAGGCTGCTTTGTGCCTAAACTTTCAGGGCCGGGCAGTGGTGGTTCCTAAAGAGTAGTTAGGCATCTAAGTCCCAGTCTATACTACACTGTTAGATTAATCCAGCTATGTCACTCCAAGGTGTGAAAAACCCATATCCCTGAGAGATGCAGGTAAAGCAGCCTAACCCCTGATGTGGACTGCTAGGTGGATGGAGAATTTTTTCTGTTAATCTGGCTCAAGGAGATCAATTGCCTATATTGATGGGGAAACCCTTCCGATGGGATGGATAGTGTCCACACTGAAGTGCTACAGTGGCACAGTCGGTGTATCACTGTAGCATTTCAAGTACAGACAAGCCTTAAGTCTCTGTGTGAATATAACCCTGAAGAACTTCTGAAAATATTAACTGAAGTCAGACATGGAATCTGTGGCAGAGTTAGGAATTTAACCTGGGTCTCTGGAGTCCCACTCCAGTGCTTTAACCACAAGACCATTTTTCCTCTTGATGAGTAAATGTTTACTCTCAGATAATTACAAAACCCAGTGCAAAGCCTTTTTTCTGCACTTCACGTTTTATTTCATTGTTGTTTTCTTGCCAAGAAAATAGCTATTCAGTTGTGAAGAAAGTATTTAATTTTTGCTCTCATTTTGGATCATGAAGGATGGGCTTGACACAGCAAATCCATCTTTTCACGAGATATGACATGATCCAGTTTAGCAGCGCTCACTTGGCTTTCGGTTTCACAGTGTCTATAGCTTCTCTTAAAATGACAGTGGCTTATAAAGGTAGGTAGTCTTATCTAACCAAGGGTATGTCTATACTACAAAGTTAATTCAAACTAACAACTGTTAGTTCAAATTAACTTTAATAGCGTCTATACATACAAACCGCTAGTTCGAATTTAAATCGAACTAGCGGAGCGCTTAATTTGAACTAGGTAAACTTCATTCTACGAGGACTAATGCCTAGTTCGAATTAAGTAGTTTGAATTAAGGGATGTGTAGCCACTTAATTAGAACTAGTTGGAGGCTAGCCCTTCCCAGGTTGCCCTGGTGGCTACTCTGGGCCAAACCAGGGAAACTTTTCTGCCTCCCTCCTGGCCCCGGAGCCCTTAAAGGAGCACGGGATGGCTACAGTGCTCATGCCAGTTGCATGCCTGCCAGCACCCAGCCAGCAGACCCTGCATCTGGCATGGCATGAGCCAGCCACCCGGTACCACCCAGCCCTCTGCCTCTTCCCAGGACCAGGCTGGAGGCTTGCAGGAGCCTGCCCGGGGCTGCAAGAGGTGGGCACCCACCTGGTCTAGTGCGGAGATCATGGACTCATCGAGGTTTGTGGGGAGGCCTCCAACATCCACAACCTCTGCACTAGGCACAGGAATGCGGCCGTCTAGGGCAGGATAGCTGCCAGCCTAGTCACCAAAGGCCGCATGCAGACCTAGGAGCAGGTTTGCATGAAAATCAAGTTGGTCCAGTGAGACCCCTGACCCTGAGCCTTGAGCTTAGAACATAAGAACAGCTGTACTGGGTCAGACCAAAGGTCTATCTAGCCCAGTAACCTGTCTGCCGACAGAGGCCAGCACCAGGTACCCCGGAGGGGTTGGACCGAAGACAATGACCAAGCCATTTGTCTCGTGTCATCCATCTCCAGCCTTTCACAAACAGAGGCCAGGGACACCATTCCTACCCCCTGGCAAATAGCACTCCATGGACCCAACCTCCATGAATTTATCTAACTTCTCTTTAAACTCTGTTATAGTTCTAGCCTTCATAACCTCCTGTGGCAAGGAGTTCTACAGGTTGACTATGTGCTGTGTGAAGAAGAACTTTTGCTTATTCGTTTTAAACCTGCTGTCCATTCATTTCATTTGTCCTTCTATTATGGGAACTAATGAAGAACTTTTCTTTATTCACCCTCTCCACACCACTCATACTTTTATAGACCTCTATCATATCCCTCCTCAGTTTCCTCTTTTCTAAGCTGAAAAGTCCCAGTCTCTTTAGCCTCCCTTCATATGGGACCTGTTCCAAACCCCTAATCATTTTAGTTGCCCTTTTCTGAACCCTTTCCAAGGCCAAAATATCTTTTTTGAGGTGAGGAGACCACATCTGTACACAGTACTGAAGATATGGCGTACCATAGTTTTATACTTCCCCTCCTCCTTCTTCCCCTAGCTTCCCCCTTCCAGCTCCCTCCTCCCAGGTTTCCATCTCCCCTCTCCCACCCTCTCTTTTCCCCTCTCCCACCTCCATTTCCCAGTCTCCCCAGAGGTTAATTCCCCCCCCCCCCCCCAGTTTTGTTAAATAAAGAGAGTTTCTATTTTTGAACACGTGTCCTTTATTTTTTACATCAGGAAGGGGGGCTAGGGAGGGGTAAGTGGAAGGAAGTGAGGGAGGAATGGGGTATGAGCCCCCTATGGGGAGGACTGGGGTGGCTCTGCGGGCTCCTCATGGTGGAAACTCTCCTGCATGGCCTCCTGGATCCTGACAGCCCCCTGATTGACTCCCCCCCTCGGATGGCAGCCTGCGGCAAGTGCAGCTGTGCTGATGGCCGAGTGCTGTGATGTGCCGAGTGAGGGCACTCAGGGCATTCCAAGTCAGGACTGCTTTTCTGTCCCTCATTGAGGTAGAGAAGCAAGCGGGGAACCCTCAGAACTGTATGTCCAGGGTAGGGATCAGGTCCCTTTAAGCACAGCCCTCGGCTAGCTTGAGGCAGCAGCTCCACACTCTAAGTCCTAACCTGATGCCTTGCCGGCACTGGTTCCAGCCAGCCTTAACTTTGGTTCAGGGTCCACTCAGTGTGGGCATGCTATTTCGAATTAGCAAAACGCTAATTCAAATTAGTTTTTAGGTCTAGATGCACTAATTCGAATTAGCTTAGTTCAAATTAACTAATTCGAATTAAGTTAGTTCCAATTAGTGCTGTAGTGTAGACATACCCCAATATAGTCATTTTCTTCAGTAAAATGGCATAGGCTACAACAGATGAAAACATATTTACAATATGCTGTGATCTTTCCAGTTTATCACATTTGCTTTTATGCTTATCTAGATACTTATTTGACTTTTTTCTTTTTCGTATCTTGCATGTCTGATCAGAGTGCGATAACTCTTTGTTTTTAAGTAGCAACTGTTTACAAACATTCACACTTGGTAAAATGTACGGAAACATATACAAAACTGGGACTGAAGTTCTGCAAAGGTTTTGCATAAATTATTACATAACCACAGCTCCTGGAATGATTTCAAGTTTTACTTAGATGCTACTTATATTCATAAAGACCCCCTGGGTAATGCGTTGTATGCAGCAAGGGTTTGATATCTTTGTCAGAGACCTGTGGAGTAATAGTTAGACTTCAGTAGAATGGGGGAAATATGCTTGATGAGTTGGGATATCACGTGCTTCATAAATAATTGTTTACATTCTTTTTGCTTATATGATTCTCTTATCACCTAGTTAAAATATTAAATGTATAATCTCCTATGTTAAACCAGGCTAATCTGTGGTTCTGGCCAAGAAATGCTTTGTACTGCTCTTACAGAGAGTGTGCAAAGATGGTGGCAGGCTGAACACTTCGTTAATCCTATGGTTGGACTTCCCCAGAGACTTGTTACAACAAGCTGGGGTGAATGGATATATTGGACACGCTCCTTTTACCCTTGTCACCCATCCTGTTCTGCCAGAGAAAAGGAGGGGATTATGAAGAAGCCCTATGTCACTAAGGAGTTTTCTCACAGTTGTGTCTTTACCATTCACGGCTGTATATGTATAGGTTGAACCTCTCTTGTCTGGGATTGTTTGGTCTGGCAACATCCATGGACTGTCAGGACCATAGATGTTGCTAGACCAGACAGCCCCATCCCCAGAGGTTGAGAATGGCTGGGAGTAGAGCCAGCCTGGTCCGCAACAGCCTGCAGGGCCTGTGACCTGGGGGTAGATAGCCATGGGAGCAGCTACTGCTGGGGGGAAGGGTGTGGGCAGGAAACCCAGTGAACAGCTTTCCCCACATGTGCAGGGCCAGAGTACCTGTCCAGGAACAGCTTCCCTTGCGAGCGCGGGGCTGAGAAACCCTGGAAGCAGCTGCCATTGTGTATGTGAGGCCGGGGCCAGAGAACCCTGGGAACAGCTGCCCTGCGGGACTGTGGGCAGGGAGTAGAGTCCCGGAAAGGAGCAGAACCGGGCAGGTGAGCCTTTGGTTTTCCCAGATCAGTAGCCAAGAGGGGAGTCCCAGAAGATCCTGGATGCCTGACCTCCCCTGGTCTGGCAAATACCTTTGTTGGGGACCACTGGGCCATGAGGGTGCCAAACTAGGGAGGTTCAATCTGTAGTGAGGTTCTGCCCAAATATATACATGGGTAGGACTGGAAACTAATAATTCATTATCATTGAATCATTATTCTAATTGTTGCTGCCCTTCAATAGTAAGGAAGACAGAATATTTGAACCTTTATTTCCATTTGCTTACCCCAGCTATACATTGTGGTTGCCCCTGATTTACGCCATCATGGATTCAGAATCTGATCTCTGGCATGAGAAAAAGCATTCATAGCCTGCCTGAAATTATAGTCAGCAAGCTCTTTTGTGAATGAGGTTTTTAAATTAGGAAACCTTGCAGATAATCCTTCCCTTCCTGGCTGTGGTTTTCCACTCATCTGTTTTATGAAACACAAAATGTCAAGAATCAAATGTAATGTTATCATCTTTAAGAAAATCCTTGCAACTGTGTCTTTAAAATGAAAACCATAGACTGAGTTTGTTGATGGTTCAACACCATAAAAATCAGAAAAATTGCAGTAGGGATGAATTTCGTCTGTTAGTACTAGCAATTATTAAGCTGATCTCTGACTTGAGTGCAGCAGCTCCAAATAGCTGTAGCAAGCCAATAGCTGTGTAAGTCTGTATCATGGTGAAACGACTGTAAGAACATGGAGAAATATAGTTTCTGTTGATCCATCAGCTCAGAAGCAGGCAGCTGGTGTACTGAAACCAAATGCTACCATGATGCCTAGTCCCCCCCCCCCATTGTTTTCTTGTGCTCTTTCATATTCTGTTGGTATCCAACTACTGTTTATTGTATTATACTTAAACTATAGTTTGCAGTGTTGTTGTGGCCTGGTTGGTTCCAGGTTATGAGAGAGACAGAGTGGGTGAGGTTATATCATTTATTGAATCAACTTACGTTGGTGAGAGAAACAAGCTTTCAAGTTTACACAGAGCTCTTCTTTAGGTCTCTTTCACATGTCTCTTTGGGACAATAGAATACAATCCAGATAATGATAGCTGATTGAGTAATGTTTATCATGACATAATTTGAATATATATTGTTTAAATAAGTAAAAAAACGCCATTGCCTACAAACTGTCAGCTTGCCAATGCTAGAACATTTCATTGCTAAAACCACATGCACAATTGAAACCATATGTAACTATTTATTTTGTAATATCATAATAAAAAATTGGCCTAATAAAGATTTGGTAAACGATAAAGAGGGTCCCACATGTTCAAAATATGTGCATGGATTGAATATTTTATGTGATCACTTTTTAAGTCCTTGAGAAATACAGAATGCTATATAAAAAAATCAAGGTGTGAATGGTATTCACAACCCACCTGTTGTTTATATATTTGTAGAACTGTTATAAATTTTCTGAATTTTGAAAATGTAATATTCTGAAATTAAAAACATTTTGATGTTTGAACATAATGTTCTTTCCAGTTTTTCAGTGAATTAGAGGGCAGGTTGGGTTTTTTTTTGTAAATTTAGAACATTTCGATTTTTAGAAGAAATGTGTGGATAGGGAGACACTTTTGAAAGAAAGTTATTCTTTCTTTTTTATCATCTCTAATATGCTTAGGCAGCTGATAATGTGCACCAGCATAGCGGTGTCCCTGGCAATATTACCCACAGCCTTTGGGTGGAAGGAGAAAGAGAATAAAAATTGTAGTCCAACCCTCCTTAACGGTTCAGGCATTTGCTCTGTTTTATTTGATTCTGAAGTAATTTCCTGCTTCAAGAGTTCCAAGTCCTCAGTGCTTTAAGGGCTACCTTATTGAATGTAACCTCATAATTTCCAATTACATGCAGAAACCACAGATAAGGTAAGGTAAATTTGTAGCATGATGTGTGGGGGCGTAATGGACATAGTTTCTGTATAGTAGTGTGTGCATCCAAAGCTCATAAAAGGGCTACAATTCTGGATGATATTATGTCAAGGAAAAGGATCTACAAAGCCTAATTTTGGAGGAATCCTTGCTATCTGAAAGGTTAGGAAGCTTCTAAATGATTCCTCTCCTCCATTCTGCATAATTGGTTCTGTTTAAATTTGTACTGGTGTGTGTTATTATTTTGAACTATGACACTTTGTCATACATCTGTATTTCAATCACTGGAGTTGAACAAACACTTTGGATGTAAACAAGCCCCAATATATGGACCTAGATGCAAATTTTGCAAATGGGTCACTATAATGGAATGGTCGAAAAACCTCAGATCTAAAAACACTCAAATTTTGGCTCCTTGGCCCTTCTCTTCCTTATCATTGGAAATCTAAAAGGGATGTAACCTCCTGGCAGATCTCAAGCTAGCTCAAATCCATCCTTGATTCATCATTTGAAGTGCAATTAATCCACAGAACACAAGGATATAATCTGGAATTCACCTCCATTTAAGCCCTTAATAGGGGGTTTAAGTGGTATATTCGACCTAATATTCTTTCTCAAAAAGCCTTTTATAAAGGTATTTTAAGCATGTTAATAATTCACACCATGTGGACTGAGAGAGAAATCTCTATAATAATAAAGCTGCTCCATTTCACTGGATATAAACAGTAGCGAAATAAGTAAGCCTGTTCCTAATTGTAATCTTTAAAAACAAGGAAAAAGCAAATGAGGTAAGCCACTAATGAAATCAGTACCTTAAGGAATAATGTGCAACTTTCAGCTGAGTTTTTCAAATGTGTTGATTCAGTCAGAGTTATTTACCACATTTTTTTTTTTACTTTTTGAATTTTGCCATGTCCCTATTGATCCATTTTCATAGTCATGTCAGAAGGCTATATTCTGCCAGAAGTTTGGAGCATGTAAATGAAGGCAGAATTTGGGATCTCTGTATATTTTAGGATGAAGAAGATATAGAAATGTTGGACTTTCATAAGCTGCACAAATGCAGTCCCATCCAACATCCTCGGCTTTTACTAGGGTGGGTAGTTTGAGCTGCAGCCACACTGCTATTGCTAGCATGCTAGCTCAGTCAAAGATAGCACCTGTTTGTATAGCTGAGGTGGGAATTACACCTCCAAGCTGTAGTTTTGAGGCATCTTCAGTGTAATGTAATAGAGCTGAGGATAAGATAACATAGGTGAACATCAGGACGTGTGGCAGAAAAGGACCTTACTTAGGCCCACATTGAAGGTTTGCTATGGGATAGGAAAAGGAATTAAGAGGACACTTGATGCTTCCTTCTTGCCTTGCATTGTTGTACTGTACCATTGCTTCCTGTATGTGAGGGTTCGCAGCATGTCTGGAGCTGCTATGGTCTGGGGAGGTGGGAAAGGACCTGTCTCTCTATAGTAGTTTTACCCTGTGTGTGAGGGAGTCTGTGCTGCATGGGATATAGTCCTGTTGCAGTGTACTCCCAGAGCAGCAAGAGAAGACTCCCTGGGCTTCTCCAGCATCACACCAGATTGTCACTTGCTATATGGTAGTATGGAAATTGATATTTGGCCTTTTGACTTTATGAACTAGGTGACCATTCACATTCAGGGTTTGCACAGTCTAGTCCTAAGAATTAATACCAGAGATAGGGGGAGAGGAGGTTTCAGTATTTTTGACAGTTTCAAAACTGGAAATATTAAAAGTTCAAAATTTAAAACTGTGGCCATGTTATGTGACTGTTTAAAAAATAGTAGAGTTTTTTTTAAGTGTACAGGATGTACTTCCTGAAACTGGGACTCCCTGGTCCAGCAACATCCGTGGTCTGGCAGGACCACAGATGTTCCTGGACCACAGAGCCCAGGAAAAATGAATTCTGGCTGCAGAGTAAGAGCATGGTTGGGAGGCGGGGGACAGGAGGCATGGTGGGGAGATCTGATCACAGCAACCGGGGAGCTCCAATCCCATCAGCAGTCACAGAGCTCCGGAGCCCACCCAAGCAGCAGAACTCTGGCCCTGGCCACAGAGCCAGGCAGCTGAGGAGCTCCAGCCACAGCCACAGGGCCTGTGGAGCTCCAGCTGTAATACTCCAGTAGCAGCTAGACAGCTCTGGGAGGCTGTGGCAGCAGCAGGGATGGGCTGGAGCCCTCACTCAGGGTCAGAAGGGCAGCTGGGGCCATTAAGAGAGGGACCTCCCCTGGTCCGGCAAATCCATTCGGGATCAGTCACGTTCTCTTTGCACCAGACCAGAGGTCCACCCTGTATTAGAATTTTTACTTTTCTGTTTCCAATTTGAAAATTTCTATTTTTTTCCACATTTTAGACCCACATTATTTAATATTTCTGAGCATTTACAATGGTAATGATTAAAATCAATAGTTAGCAACAGATAACACACAGTTATGTCTTAAGTTCATGAAAAACTACAGAAACTTGGGTAGCAAGTGAGATAAATGTAAGGAAAACTAACATTTTCTTGATGATAATTTAATTCTGTATATCTCTTAAAACTTCTTTAAAATGTTAATAGGTTCAGTGTTAACTTATTAATTATAATCTAGTGCACAGTCCCCACAGAGATAAATGAGTGGCAACATTTTCAAAAGTGCCTACATTCCTAGAGTGACATAACCACTTTTGAAAATTTTACCCAATATGAACTGAAATACTTATTTGCCAAAAAAGAGCTCTTCAGTGTAACAGTAACAATCATAGTAGATAAACTGTTCTTCCACCGCAAAACATATTCCACGTAGATGTGGGGAACAGTATCAAAGATTTCAGTGGCTCAGAGATGAGGAACAAAAGGGTTAAATGGATGAGACAGTGGAGAGCATCACTCGGGCATATTGGCTATTCATCAAAGTCTGTAAACAATTTCACGGATAAAGTTGATCCACAGTACTAAGTCCCTTTGCACACATCACACTGTACATAGGATGCTCTGCACCTCTGTGCTGTTCTGTCCTGAAGAACAATGCTGCAACATTTGGTTTTATATGACTGATGCTACTATTCCTACATGGGGCATCTAGAGTGCTTTACACGGGAATATGTTTAATGAAAGGCAAATACAACATATCCGTGGTGGAAACAGCAATAGGACAACATTGCCTTGGATATTAATGCCTGTGTTTCTTGGAAGAATAATTTTGGCTGGATCCCCTGCTGTTTTAGAAAAGTGTGATGAGTTGTTTAACTTCCACCTGGGCAGAGATCAGAGATGAGCACAAGCAACTTTGGTTTTATCACATAGTAATCTGAAGACATTGGGAATATCGGGATCTACTGCTCATTGAAACACATTTGTTTTATTCTTCCATTTTCCACCTTTGCTCCATTTCCAAACTAATCCATGATGAAAGATACAGGACTGAGAATTTACAATCTCTGGTATGATTTGTTTGTTTTCTTTTCTTCTCTTTTAAAGAAAAAGGCCAAAACATATTTCACTTATGAAAAGAATCACAACATTCATTTATTTTTACCTCCAAGTTCCTGGATCTGTGTTAGTTGAGGACATTGCCAACATCATGAGCCCTCCAAGGTCCATTGACGTCAATGGAAGTCTCCCTATTGACTTCAGTTGGTTTTGGATCAGTCCAACTGTGCTCACACATGCCTTTGCTTCGCACACTTAAGCCTAGTCATGAATAGTTTCTTCACTGTTGCTTTTGGTACTGAAATCTGTGAGGATATTGGAGTTGGGGGGGAGGGGGTTATAAAATCTGTGGTCACCGTTCTGTCAAAGGCAAAGCCAGGAAAATCCTGAGTGAGTTCCAGGAAGAGAACAATTTGCCAAGACACTAGCTGAAGCAGGATGTTGTAATATAGTTGAACACTCTGTAATGTGTGCTTCAAAGGCTTCCGAGACAACACAAAATCAAAGTAGGATAGGATAGGATAGTAAATGTAGATGGAGAGTTCACCTCTACCCAGTTGAATGATGCTGCCTGTTTGGAATACAAGCCAAACATTGAAAAGAGATGTCATTGGTGATAATAGAATGAACAATCAGATGCTGCCATGGATCAGATATCTTCACATTCCAAGTGAAGGAGAATGGAGCTGCAATCATATTTGTACCAGACGTAAAATGGGAAAAAGCCTCATACAGGGGCATGTAGCCATGTGTTTGAGCAGAGGGAGGGGGGATACGGGCAACCACAGCTGGTTTTCCAACTGGCTCTGCACTTACAATAAGCTCAAGGCTTCCCAGAACTCCGGGAAGTGCACTGCTTTGGCAGCTTTTTCTTCCCAGTCAGCTTTGCCAGAGATTCTAATGTAGACAGTCATGTCAGTCCTCTGGGGCTGGCTATAGCACCCTCCGAGTCTGGCTATTCTGCGGAGGGCAGAAGAATAGCAGAGAGTTATTGTGCCCCTTCCACACTTTGCTGTGGAGGCATGGTGGCCCCACGTATTGGCAGCATTATTGGTATTAATGTTTATATCACAACAGGACCCAGAGGTCCCAGCCAAGCCTGTGCTAGGTGCTGTACACGTATGTGAAAACACAGTTCGTACCTGACAGTGCTTACCAATGGAGAAGCATTGCTCTTCTCTGAACAGTTTTATGGTTCCCCATGCTATGCAGGGAAAGGGAAGGATAGTCCAGTGGCTAGGATACTAACCTGTGTGACTTTGGGCTAGTTCATTAGAGTACATCCACTCTGCAATATAAGAACCACAAACACAAGTGTCAGAGCCAGGGGCTGACAACTCAGGTTTGCAAGGCGCATACTACAGCACTGAAAACATCATCGTGGATGTCTGGGCTCTGACTGAAGCTTAGGCCTGAGGCCCAGTGAGGAGAATGTACTTCAGAGACTGAGTCTGGAGAGCACAATGCTGATTTTAGTGCCATAGCAGGAATCCAATGAGCCCCTCTGTAGATCTGAGGTGTGAAACTTGTTGCCGTGGGATTAATAATACAGTGTCGACATACAGTGAGTATCTTCATGCCTCAGTTCTCATCTGTAAAATGACTGTAATGGGGGCTATCTAATTATCTAAGATAGGTTCATACGCAGACATACACAACATCACTGAACATCTTTCCAGCAATCTATTTCATCCTCCAGAAGCCCAAACTCCCATAAGCAGGGCATATAATTTTCATGAAACAGCAGGAAGTGCAGAAGATACAACTAATGAAAACCCTGACAGAGGCAACAGCACAAAAACTTTCTTCTGATACCTATTTCTGAAATCATGAAATCTTTTTTCTTTCTGATTTAGGGCTCCAATTTTTCATTAAAAAATGTTACAGGAAATTTTGAAAAAATAATTCTGAATTGTTTCCCATAAAAAAAATATGGCATTTTTACCCACTCAACCTAAAAATGCTTAATTTAGCACTGGCAAAAATTGCTGTAGTTGAACTGTCATCGAGAGCTAAGTAAATGAACGCAGTGTCAGAGTTACTGATGGTATTCCAAAACCTATGGAGCTAGTGTGGAGTTTCTTTAAAAGGAATCTGATTGTCCCAGTTTATGTCCATTACCTGCCTCCTTGATTTACATCCAGATGATAAACCTGAACCAGGAAGGAAATGAGAAGAACCGATAAACTATCTCTGCAACATCTGTGGGTGATCTTCTTCAAACCTCAGACATCTTTGTGCTGATACAGTAGGTGTGCTGCACAGCTGTGAGTTTGTCATCCCTGAGGCATAGTCATTATTTGCCATATTTCAGTTTCTTTATGTAAAATGGATTCATGAGGATATTATAAGGAAAAAGAAGATGGAAGGAACTAAAAAGATAAAATGCACAGCACACACTAGGAAGCCTTATTTTTGTCTCACTGCTATTTTTATATCCATTCCCTTTTAAATTTCACTCTTCTATGTGTTATGGCAATGATACAAAAGGTTGCAAGTCTTGGCATACAAATCATTAGATTGAACCTCAAACATTTGAGACTTTTCTATTCTGGTAGTTTGTATCTGATTCCCCATGATTGTTTTAGGAGTAACTTACAGCGGGCATTACAACCCTTGTCTGTGCATGTGTGTGTTTAAATATGTGTGTGTAATGTTTCAAATAAACCATTTAGTTTAGTTTATCCCTAATTCTTTTACACAGTTTTAGTATTTCACTTATCTAATACTAATGATCTTGTACTAAAAGGAGCAGGCCCTGTAGAAATATAAAATTTTATGAACTCTGGGTAAAATACATGCAGTCAAGTTTGCAATGAACTGTCATTTTCATGAGAGTTAAGAGCAGAGTTTGAGGTTAAGAATTTCGTGACTTTTGGCAATATAGTGCAGTGATTTTTCTCAATGGGAGTGATATACCAGTGATATATTGTGAACTGTATGTTCATTTTCGGGGGCTTTAAAACAGCTTGTATAAATCTACATATGGAAAGATGTAGCTACAGAGTTGTAAAATGTTACAGCAGATCACTTGAGACATAGCGAGAGCCTTTTATAATGTTAGGTAACCTCCTGGAAATGTTATTCTTACACCACCTTTCCTGGATCTTGGACAGACTGTAAAGATTTAAATCCCACAGGTGCTGAGAACGGACATAAACAAAAAAACCTATGTTCTGTACGTTTCCTGATCCTCAATAATTCTATCTGGGAAAGCAAGTTCATTTTCTAACAGCAGATCTTTTCTTTTGTTGCTGTTTTCTAGAAATGCATAGTACAATAGCATCATTAGGTCATGTAATAGTGTGAACTGTGCTACACAAATATGCTCTTCAATATGAAATGTGCCAGCAAAAAGCTATGCAAGTCAATCAGATGCAGCAGTGATGAATATGGTAGAAATGCAAAGATGGAAGTTTGAACACTTTCATCATAGAAACCTCCCACGACCTTTCAATTGAGGGTGACAAGCTTCCAAATTGTGATTGCAAAGCACTTCTGAACACTTAGGGGAGCACTCGTGTTGTTGCTGCTGCTGCAGCTCTGGGATAAGCTTTGGGCATATCGCCAGGAAAGTTTC
The DNA here is from genome assembly GCF_052426305.1 of Pelodiscus sinensis. Taxonomy (NCBI): domain Eukaryota; kingdom Metazoa; phylum Chordata; order Testudines; family Trionychidae; genus Pelodiscus; species Pelodiscus sinensis. The sequence continues at coordinate 19,068,792 of NC_143052.1, read as the reverse complement.
CTTTGGTATTCTAAAATTCTGCTCACATCTCAGGACTATAATGCAATTCTATCTTGCCAGTCAGTGCTTGTTTACTGAGTCCAGAAATGATGCTTCACTGAGTCTGTGTGCTTCAAGAAAAGTCCTTCCCTAAGCAGTGTTTCCATAGCCTCCCCTTGCAGCTCACTTTCAAACCACAAACCAAGAGAGTGAAGAGATATCTAAGATGTCTCCACTAGCTCAGCAAATTAGATCTTGTCCTGGTCACAGCACTGACTTTGTGTCTTCACAGGACAATGCAATGTAGTCAGTGTCATGCAATGGTTTGCTGCAGTGTGAGAAGACAAATTTGGGAGAGGATAGAAGGGTGGACAATTAGCTGAACATCAGCTTCCCATTATGATGCTGTGGCCAAAAGGGCCAATATGATCACTGCATGTACAAACAAGAGCAAAGAGGTTATTTTACTTCTGTGTTTGGCACTCATGCAACAACTACCAGCGTGCTGCATCCGGTTCTGATGTGAACATTTCAAGGGGATTCAGAGAAGAGCTGTGAGAATGATTAAAGGATTAGAAAATGTGCCTTACAGTGACAGACTCAAGGAACTCACTGTATTAATCTTAGCAAAGGGACAGTTAAGAGATGAGAGAGGCGGGCAATAGTTTTGGAAGGGGGGACGCTTCACAAATTTTGGAAATGGTTTCAGGTTGACCCAGAAGGGGCAGAGCCCTGGGCAGAAGAGGCCGGGTTGAGAACTACCCTGGTGGGTACGGTGATCTCATTTTCTGAACCAGCTGCAGCTAGAAAGAACAGTTTAATTTAAATTATGAAACAGATTAAGCATTTTAAATTTCTCATGTTAGTTTATCAAATTTCATTTTAAATAAAGTAAAATATTAGCTCCAACACAAAAGTTTTCAATGTTTTCTTTATTTATGGCAGAGGTGGGGAACCCTTTGTGGGTCGGGAGTCACTGACCCAGAAAAGAATCAGTTGGGGACCACACAAGTGAGAAAAAACTTCTCCAAAAACCCCCAACACTCACTGATGTGGCCTCAGCTGAGACATCTCACTCCTCTGGTGCCCCAGCCTCATGGGGGGAGGGGAATGGAAAGAGGGAACTGAGGTTCAGGGCTTCCTATAGACCACATTTACTTTTCTGGGGTTCTGGAGTTAGTGGATTTTATGGACCTCCTTAGACTCTAGGGTAGGGACAAAAAGAGGGGTACAGTGCATGAAACAGGGCTGCCAGCAGGTATGATAGGGATGGGGAGCAGGATCTTGGAGGGAGTTGGGGAAGCAGAAGCAGGCTGGGAGTAGGGTGTCTGGCCAGCTGGAGAGAGCAGGGACAAGGGAGGGTGGAGTGTGTGGCCAGGAGAGAGAGTGCAAGAACAAGAACAAGGAACCACAGGCCATCCCAGAGGCACCACATCCACAGGCTGCCCTGGAGGCACCAGTGCCACAGCCACGCAGCTTGGGGCTGGCCCCAGAGTTGCCATTACCACGCCCATATGTCCTGGGGCTGGCTCCAAAAGCACCACTACCATGCCCATGCTACCATGACCCGGAGACATGCTACCATGGCCCAGGGCTGGCCCAAGAGGTGCTACTATCATGGCTAGGTGGCCTGGGGCCAGCCCTGGAGGCACCACTACTGTACACACATGGACCAGAGTTGGCCCTGAAGGCGCCACTACCATGGTCAGGCAGTCAATGGCCAGCTCTAGAGGTGCTGCTACTGTTCCCACGCTGCCCGGGGCCAGCCTCTGGAGGCGCCACTACCACAGCCATGTGGCCTGGGGCCAGCCCCAGAGGTGCCATGGCAGCAGTGCTTCCAGCCTCCTCAGCCCCAGCAATGCCTCCTCTCCAGAGGCTGTGAAGGGGGAGGAGGGACTGGGCTGAGCTCCTTCCCCCGCAGCACAAGCCAGTTAGGGGGCAGAGCCTGGACTCGCCTCACAGGCCAGATCAAAGCCCAAGACGGGCCAGATCTGGCCTGCTGAGAGGCTTTTGCCCACCCCTGCTCTAGAAGTATGTCCATAATTGGTTCTTCAATGTAGCAGAGAACATTGTAACATGATCCACTGGCTGAAATTTGAAGCTAAACAAACTCAGACTTGAAATAAGACCTAAATTATTAACAGTGAGGGTAATTAATCATTTGAACAATTATCCCAGGGTCATGGTCGATTATCTGTCACTGGCAATTTTTAAAATCAAAATTATTTTTTTCTAAAACATAAAAAAAAAATATTTTGGGATGTTCTCTGGCCTGTGTTATGTAGGGGGTCTGACTGGATGATCACAGTGCTCCTTTCTGACCTTGGAATCTGACTCTATAAAAGCCTTGAAAATTACTCACAGATTTAAATCTGAAGTTCTGGACAGCATCATAGCCAAAATTTTATATGGAGGAGACCAGAAGGACTACAAAATGCCATCCTTGTTACACATGTTGTTCTGTTGTTGCTGCTCTTCTTGGAGAGAGAGAACCTTCTTTCTTGTTGTTGAGCTTTCTGGACTGAATCAGTTGTGTTCTTCTCTGAAAGCATGGTTTGTTTCTCAGTGGAAGCTGGTTTAAAGGCTGGCCCATTGAATATAAGTCTTCTAATTATAACTCCAGTGGGGAAGGCCTTGTAGGGCTGAAGGTTCTGACAAGATGATGCATGAGAACATAATCCACAGGAAGAAGAAGGATGTGGAAATGTTATTGGAGGGGGATAGGGAATCAGTGTATGAAAGAAGAAAGTTTTGAAGCATGGAACGTTTGGAACAAATGGGGACTGAGATCTATTCAGGAATCAAAATATGAAGAGACATGGTCAGAGCAGAAGAAGATGATGATCCCATTAGGGTCTTTCAGCACAGAGTGTGAAAGGGCCAAAAATGGGTCCATTCCCTCAAACCTCCCTCATAACTGTTGGAGTGAAGATAAAATTGACACTGTATCCAAACTATGAGCTGTTGGATTCTTTTGGATTTGGTTCCCAAATGAGATTTTGCAAAACCCAAACCATTTTCCTGTCTGCACCAGATGAAGAAGTGAGAAGTGACCAGGCTAGAGGGGAAGAGGTTGAAGTGGCCAGCACCCAGACAGAGCAAAATGAGATAATTGAAGAGGAGGAAAAGAAGGGTTAATATGGAGCAGCAATCAACCATTTTCACAGTTACACTTTGTAAGAACTCAGCTGGCTGGGGTCAGTTGAGGAAATCTCTGTAGGAAGCCAGGTAATAACAGGCCACTAAATTATGAATGGAGAGAGAAGTTCAGTTTAAAGAAACTGAACTTCCTGTACTTTTCAGTTGTGCTCATAGCAAAATCTGGATTTACTAAATAGGTTGTATTTACCTTGTATAGCTCCATGGTATAAATAAAATGACACATGTAATATGCCACTGTGAAATATGGAATTATTGTAGAATGAGAATTTGGACAATAAGAAACAGCTTCCATTTCCATTGAAATTTCCTGTCTAAAAGGGTATCAACATTTGCTTTATTTTTTCCATCTTCCTTCAGGCTCCTGTGGAAATGCTGCTAAACTATCATAATCAAAGTTCTCTGGTCTGGTTGCAAAACTCTGGGCATTTTACAGAGGACCAGATTTTTAAAGGTAGTTTGGTGCTTAACTTCCACTGATTTCAAGAAAATTTAATTTGCTTTTAAAAGGGATGAAGATCATACATTCATTGAAATTTCAACGTAATCAATTTAGATGGAAGAGTCATCACAGGTTTGCCCTGATGTCTTCAAAGAAGCAGCTCTGAAAAGCCATCTATGAAACAGAACGAGAGTTAGCAAGATGTTCAAGATAGGAGACTAAGCATTTAAAAGGACCATTACCACTTGTGGACCAGATTCTATGGTTGCGTAATTCAGAGTAGTTCCACTGACTTCAGTTCAGTGCCTATTTACATTACCAGAGGATCAGGCCTGTAATTTCTCTCTCCTTAATATGCAAAATTGTTACACAAGAAAACAAATCATTGTTGAAAAATGGATAAATCCATTTTGAAGAATGTAAAATCAAGTGGGATAGTTAAGTCTGACTCAGCTAAGCAGTTAAGTAAGGATGTGAGGGAGAGATAAAAGTTTGCAGCATGACCACCTTGTAATGCAATAATGCCACACTTTCCCCTGGTCAATTGCACAGTGCTTCACAAAGGAAGTCTTTATTCCAGTTTTACAGATGGGAAAACTGGGGCAGAATGATGAAATGAATTGCCTAACACAATGCAGTAGAATTTTGCCACCTACTGGTAAAGTCAGGAACAGTCCCAAGGTCTCCCAAGTGGCAGTCAGGTTCTCTATTCTCTAGTCCCCACTGTTTCTTCAATACTGTGATCACATGAGAACAAACACACTAAGCTTTACAAGTTGGGAAATGTTAGCACTTACGTAGAAAGGATCAGCTTCTCCAAAGCAGAGTGACACATGTATCACACTTCTCCTGTATCCTAGCTCTTAGCCCAGATAAAGAGTAATTTGTGTAAATTTGAGTGGGGTCTTATGCCATTCCCTAGCCTGGCTGCTGCTATATGAGGGAAATAATAGGTGTGGTGTTGTGAAGAAGCTATGTGGGGGTTATTAAGGATCTGCTGCTTGGTGGGAACTCCCTTGATAAGACCTCAGCTGCCCACAGTGGGCCTTTTCACTGACTGGGGTGTTCTGCTGTCTAGAGGAGGAGACTGGACTAGTGAGGTGGCCTTTTTGCCACCAAGATGAGTGAGATACTCTGATGGTCTTTGCAACTCCAGGGAAAGGGAGAAAGAGAGAGAGCGAGAGAGAGTGTGCATATATGCGTATGCACATGCACTTCTTTAACTGGTAGGTGGTGCCTGCTGCCTAATCGGCCAACTTAGGTGCACCATTTATTTTGAGCATCACCCATCACCACTGGAAATGGAAGATAAAGCAGCACAGGGATTATGCATCTAGTTTCTGGCAACTGTTTTTTATTGTTGTTGTTGTTGTTGTTCTCTTTAACTTTCTTACTTCTGGGATCTGCATTTTTCTGATGCAGCTACTAGTGTCAGGAATTTTGCAACTCAAGACTATCATCAAAGCTAAAAGGCATGATAATAAATCACTATAGAAATATTTATTTTTGAGCTGGTAAATTGATTGCTGGACAATAAAAAGTCTTCTATTCGCAGTCATGCTGAAACCTCTATACCATAAATGAAGTAATTCCCTAAAATACATCCATGAGACACACTGATAAACTCTGATGAAAATATTCCCTTTAAAAGCATATTTTTTTCTTTTTATCCTTTAATATTGCTCTAGTGCAAAACAGTAAATTTCACCAGAAAATCTCAGGAATCAAAATTAATACTTTGGTAGGTTCTCAGTACTTGAAAAGGAGATGTTGTAAGAAGAGCCATTTTTTGCTTTCCTATCACATCCCTAAGTATTTATGTATACTTCCCATTCATGCTGTCAACAGGTGTTATTTACAAACACTTTCTTCAGTCCACATTTTGAAATCCTTAATATAAAATAGAACCCAGTTTTTCAGTTGCTTGTACGTCAGAGAAATATCAGGATAGTTCCAATACAAAGAATCCCATGGGTTTCATTATAAGATCTTCAATCAATATGTATTCAACCTACACTTTTATGCAAGCCCTAGTTGACTTCAGTAAGATTTTGTCACGTTAAAAAATGAGTAAAACTGAGAATTTGTCCCATTGTAAGTTATACCCTAGGAAAGAGGTGGCAGAGACTAGGGCAGAGGAAAAAGGACAAAAATATTAATTATATATGTGAATAATAAGAATATCCTGGCATTACCTTAGCTCAGAGAAAAATCTATAAAGGACATCATGCCTCCTGTTTCAAGGCAAAAGAACACCCATAACTGATGACAGTTAATAAGAAAGTTTCCCTATGGGCCAGTTATTCCATTAATGGTGTTTCCTGTGATGAATCTGCCATCGTCCACTGTCATAGACAGGACACAGGAGAAGGTGAGTCTGATATAGTATGGCAATTTCTCTGTTCCTTGTCAAGGTGTTGTGGGTTCAGGTTTGGCTTTTGCTGTTCTTCTCCAAGCACCTTTTTTTTCTTTTTTTAAAGAAAGCCTATGCTGGAACTAGCCACTTCAATAGCAGCCTCTGTTTTAATTGCTGTTAAAGACTTTTCTAAATGTTGATCCCTAATACATATTTTTCTAACTATCTTAGAGTTTGGTACTGCTGTCCATTATCTTAGTAGCTAAGCTCCCTCTGTGTTAAATTGGCAATAATGAATAATGCCTAGTGGATTTCTTGATGAATGGGCTTCTTCTCTTTTCTCCAAAAGAACTGGTTGAATATGGAAATTCTGAAAGTTATAATTTTTTTCATTCTTAATTATAATGAAAAATCAAATTTTCCCACAAAATGGAGATTCACAAAAATTGTGGAATTGAACAATTTCATTTGGGCAATGGTGAATTGTTTCATTTTCTTAAGGTCAAAATCTTATAAAAGAAAAGAGTGTGTATATTGACATACACATTCAAATTAATATATTAAAAATAATATACATGTCAAAATGAAATTAATCAGAACATTAAAGTCAAAACAAAATGCTTTGACTTGTCTAAACTAACCATTTTTATGTGACAGAAAAAGAATGTTGCAGTGATTAATTTAGACATTTTTCCATCAAGTTTATTTTCAAACAGCTCTAGTTTCTAGTATATAGGAAGGTCTGCTTGGGGTAGATTTTTTTTAAAGGGTACTGTTGTTGCCATCTCTGTTCCCCTCTGGTAGGTGGAGAAGGTTTCTCAAATAAAAAGGGTTTCCAGTGCTTCTTAAACAGGAGCTCAGCTTTCTAGAATGTTCCTGAAGAAGGCAACCATTATTTTTAATGGTTTCTATATTGGGTAATTTGAATGGAATGTATGTGAGAAAAACAAACAAACAAACAAACAAACATTCCTCTACTCTGTAAGCTTTATTCCTGTTAATAATCAAACGCTTGGTGTTAAAAGAGGTGTGAAACCATCTCAAGAAATGGGTCACAATTACCTATATCAATCACTACCGGCTCCACCCTCAAAACTCAGTATTTTGAGACAGGGAACTTCTGTTCCATGCTGGGTGGCCCTGGAACAATACTATAGCCTGCAGCTCCTGCCCCTTCAGCACTCTGGGGGTATGTCTACACTACAATGTTAATTCGAACTAATGGACGTTAGTTCGAACTAACATTCATAGCCGCTACACTAGCGCTCCGCTAGTTCGAATTTGAATCGAACTAGCGGAGCGCTTAGTTCGAACTAGGAAAACCTCATTTTACGAGGATTAAGCCTAGTTCGAACTTACTAGTTCGAATTAAGGGGTGTGTAGCCCCTTAATTCGAACTAGTGGGAGGCTAGCCCTCCCCAGCTTTCCCTGGTGGCCACTCTGGCCAACACCAGAGAAACTCTATGCCCCCCTCCCGGCCCCAGACCCCTTAAAGGGGCACGGGCTGGCTACGGTGCCCGTGCCAGGTGCAAGCCTGCCAGCACCCAGCCAGCAGACCCTGCACCTGGCACGGCACAGAGCCACGCACCTGATGTCCCCCAGCCCACCCCCTCTTCCCGGGACTAGGCTGGCGGCTCCCGGGAGCTTGCCCTGGTCCGCAAGAGGCGGGCACCTTCCTGGGCTAGTACGGACATCGTGGACCTCGTCCACGATCTCTGCACTAGGCACAGGAAAGTGGCCGTCTAGGGAAGGAGAGCTGCCAGCCTGGCCACCCAGGAGCAGGTGTGCATGAAAATCAAGGGGGTCCACTGAGACCCCCGACCCTGAGCCCTGAGCTTACAATGGCCGTCCTGGGTCAGACCAAAGGTCCATCTAGCCCAGTAGCCTGTCTGCCGACAGCAGCCAACCCTAGGGACCCTGGAGGGGATGGACCGAAGACAGTGACCAAGCCATTTGTCTCGTGCCATCCCTCTCCAGCCTTCCACAAACTTTGGGCAGGGACACCACTCCTACCCCCTGGCTAAGACTACTCCATGGACCCAACCTCCATGACTTGATCTCACTTCCCTTTAAACTCTGTTCTAGTTGTAGCCTTCACAGCCTCCTGCAGCAAGGAGTTTCACAGGTTAACTATTTGCTTTGTGAAGAACAACTGTCTCTTACTAGTTTGAAGCCTGCTACCCATTCCTTTCCTTTGGTGTCCTCTAGTCCTTCTTTATGGGAACTAATGAAGAACTTTTCTGAATGCACCCTCTCCACCCAACCTCTGCTTTTAGGGACCTCTATCCTGTCCCAGCTCCATCTCCTCTTTTCTAAGCTGAACAGTCCCAGTCTCTGTAGCCTCTCTTCATCTGGGACCTGTTCCCAATCCCTGATCATGTTAGTTGCCCTCTCCTCTCCCAGCCTTTCTCTTCCCCTCTCCCACCTCCTTTTCCCAGTCTCCCCCAGTTTTGTTCAATAAAGACAGAGTCAATGTTGGAAGAAACGTTATCTTTATTTTGTACATCAATAAGAAGGGGGGCTAGGGAAGGGTAAGTGGAAGGAGGTGAGGGAGGAATGGGGTATGAGCCCCCGATGGGGAGGACTGGGCTGGCTCTGCGGGCTTCTGGGGGTGGAAGCTCTCCTGCAGCCCCCCGATTGCTCCCTCTCCCCAGATGGCAGCCTGCGGCAAGTGCAGCCGGGCTGATGGCCGAGTGGTGTGATGTGCCCAGTGTGGGTACTCCGGGCAATCCAAGCCAGGACTGCTTTGCAAGCGGGGCACCCCTTAGAACTGTCTCTCCGGGGTGGGGGTCAGGACCCTTTAAGCGCAGCCCTCGGCTAGCCTGAGACAGCATCTCCACGCTCTAAGTCCTCCTCTGATGCCCTGCCGGCACTGCTTCCGGCCATCCTTAAGCCCTGTTCAGGGTCCACTCAATGTGGACTTGCTGGTTCGAATTAGCAAAACGCTAATTCGAACTAGTTTTTAGTTCTAGACGCGTTAGTTCGAATTAGCACTGAAGTGTAGACATACCCTGGGAGAAGTCAGGTGGGCACAGAACCAGGATACAACAACAGAGCTGCACTGCTGTAACTGAGAAGTGAATCAGATCCACTGAATCTGATGGAGGTGTTCTCTCAGTGGACTGACAAGCAGCCAGGGAGAACCTAAAAGGGCCACATACCAGTTGATGGAATTTCAGGCTGACAACTCCAGAATAGCTCCTTGCCTCAGAACGGAAAGTTTCCATTTCAAAAGGACAAACTGGGACCCCATAACAACTGTATAAGGATTACCCACTGCTCTGTGGCAACATCAGTCCCTGAAGAGCAAAATGAGAGAGACTAAGGGCATGTAAAAGCCTTCTCAGAGAGACAGAGATTTCTCTGCAAATAGTTCTATGGGTCATGAGTGCAGACACATTTGAAATTTTTCTACTCTTCATTTGTGCAGTCCCCACAGTTAATCACTGTCACATAGAAGTGGCATAAAGTGTGACAGTTAGGTAGAACCGGTACAAGCATTTGGCCTTTTGTTATTAGAGAAGACTAGTTTCATATTAATAACCTGCTTCTTAAAGAGCTCTAGGAGGTAATGAAAAATACATTTTAAAGAGGACATTTTACCCCCAGCAATCGTATGACATGCTGTGAGAAGAACATTCATATAAAAGAAAATTTATTTGGCCAGTCAGCTTTATTTTAATGTTCCCTTTGCAGTTTCAGGTATTTGGGTATAAGTGGACCTATTAAAACTATAGTATGTTTTTGGGAGGAGAAGTATTCATAAACTTTTCTGAGGAACCTTTTCCGCTATAAAGGGCCTAATCATGCAGCTGCTAAGTATGAAGGACGAGCATCCCTTAAACACACTGGCTACGTCTACACTAGCCCCTTCTTCGGAAGGGGCATGCTCATTTTGAAAGTGGGAATAGGGAAATCCGCGGGGGATTTAAATATCCCCCGCGGGATTTAAATAAACATGGCCGCCGCTTTTTTTCCGGCTTTGGGAAAAGCCGGAAAAAAGCGTCTAGACTGGCCTGATCCTCTGGAATAAAGCCCTATTCCGGAGGATCTCTTATTCCTACGCCTAAAAGGCTGAATTGCGAGGAGGCAGCCGCGGTTCACAAGGAGGCAGCTGCGGTAGGCTGGGGGAGTTTGAGCCAGGGAAGCCCCAGGCCATAAGTCCGCAAGGCAGGGTTACAGGAGGCAAGTGAGCAGTCAGAGTGGAAGAAGAACTGGGGGTCGTAGGGAGGACCCTGGACGAGGAGTGGAGGAAGAACAATGACTCCCCCCCAGAAGGGGGCGTGGACCAAGACTGGAGTGGTCACTGCCGGAGGGCAGTACCCCGAAGAGAACACCTCTCCCAAAGGGGGCGTGTCGGCGTCAGAGCAGCCCGTTACTTCCCCAAAAGCCACCCTCAGGGAAGAAGCCATGAAAGTGAGTCGAACCTGCTACACTACTTAACCCTTCTGAATAAGTGGTGGTGAATAGCTTGTGCATGGGCCCTCTGCACAGGGTGAATTGCTATCTCAGAACAATGGAGGGTCACTTCTGCATTAAGCATTTGACTGCTCTCCAGCCTAGGTAGGGGTTACTCCTGTGAGGCATTCTAAAGCACTGTTGATATTACAGGGATCTTCAGACAATCTACTCTTGCCAAGGTTTAGTATCCTTCTGTGAGAGACAGTAAAACATTTCCCCCCCATCATGTATATAAATGGGGCTCTACCAGAAGTGAATTTGACCCATTGGACGCTATACAGAAGAGTATACGAAGGGGCCCCCCGTACACTTGTCTGAGGAGCTACTTCAGCCATCCTCAGAACTAACAGCTAACTGTAGATTCTCTTCCTCCAGTCAGCCTCCCTTTCCTCTCTAAACTGAGCCAGATCAGGCAGTGGCCCACTTCTTGCAGCAGTTCTTATCCACTTCCCAGTCATTCCTCCAGTTGTGCAGTAGCACAGGTTTCTGTTCTGAACAAACTGTTAATGCCATCCATAATGGAGTCGTTTTAATTAAGTGTATACAAAAAGTGGGGGAGGGGCAAGAGAGCCATTGCTCATCAGGATGATTACAGAATCATGTGTCTTGGCCAGCCTGAATATCCACGCTGCATTATCCATTTGTTGTATTTGCTTGTGACTGCCCAGTCCCAGTTCTGGGCACTTCAGTTCCCGGGTGCTTTCTTGCTACCCCCTTTCCAGCGCTATAAAACGGAGGCCTGCTGTTTTAATCACGCCTCCCTTTCTCAATGTTGTTTGCGCCCTGGTACAACCCATCTGCCTTGAATCTAGTGCTCCACTGGGGCTGTACACATCTGCCAGCCAGACTACCTTCGTACACAATTACTCAATCCACCGTAAGGCTCTTTAATAGGAAACAAGTGTGACAACAGCAAGCCCTTCTCTCTCTCTCTCTCTCTTTCTCTCTCTCTCTCCCCCTCTCTCTCTTTCTTAAACCACAGAGTCAAACGGCTCTAATAGAGATGGAGCTTGATAGATCCGCCCAGGTGTAGGTGAAATGATAGTGCCTCAGGGATAATAGACGCCGTGCTCTTATGCTGAAGTTCAGCGCTGTGTCCTGAAGGGTTGTCTAGCAGCAGTGAGATGGGTTGCTCTTTGCACAGTTAAGTCAATAAGCTTCCTCCAGCTCACATGTATGGCTAATTTAGAATGCAACCTGGATCTAGGTGAGAGCTGCAGAACTGTCTCTTCTTCTCAGTGACGGACAAAGCACAGCAAACAGTAAGTGGAAAATTTGCTTTTACTTATTTTACTTGGGAATTAATTAAGGGTGTTTACTTTGGAAGGAACCCTCTAAAGACTGGTGCAGAAATGAACCATAATAACGTTTGCATGCAGGTCCCCTGTGGGTAGTCTCCTGTTTCATTTTATATCATGCCCTGGCATTGCCACTGCTGCTTGAATGCTCAGATTGAATTCCTGGTCTGAAGAGGACCTCTCATCTAAATGTGGCAGTAGTCCTAATAAGATCATATCTTAGATCATTTCTTTATCCAATTAGGTCCCTATGCTATAAATTTTAGTATTGGTCAGAATTAATGATGTACCTTTATTATAAAAATGCAAAAAGTAAATGCTCTAAATGTAGGAATAAAAATCTAACAAATACTTAAACCCCTTGCTATAGCTATCCTGGGATGTTAGCGTCTAAAACATCAAAGTTTACTTTGAGGAAAGCTGTATTATTTGTTTACTGAATTGTTCCTTTAAATATTATAAAAATAACCCCAAATGATGGCATTAATGTATTGGAGCAACCACACCAATAGTGAAGTTTAAAAGCAGAAAAGAAGGTCACTTGTCTAACCTGCATAAAGTGGCATATTAAAACCAGATGTATGGAATCTCAACTTTGACTTCTTCGTCTTTCATGCTTGGTTTAAAGCAGCATTTACTTTTGCATTTACAACTTTGGATTTGCTGTTAAACTATTCTTGAACTTGAAGTTAAGATTTGATCTTAAGACACGCGTGCACACACGCATGCACACACACACTCTTTGAGCCTCCTATCCCAATTTTACTTTGCTATAGGGAGTCTGTTTATTACGGCACCATATACCCTGAAGCACAGTAATAAGCTTGCTGTGATGGTCTTTCAGGTGGAATGTCAGCCAAGGTAAAAGAATGTGTCTGTTTCATGTATAAAAATATACTATGTAAGAAATAAATATGCAGTTAAAAATAGATCCTCCAGACTCTCCAATAGATGATGACACAAACAAAGAATGCAGACCAGAGACTGTCAAGATATTGGCACTTTGGAAGATCCAGTGAGATGACATTTCTGAGGTTAGGCTGTATTTTGAAATACTACTGGGCTTGGTGTCTGTTGTCTTCACTAAAAGTGGAACAAATGACTCAGCACTATTATAAAATGTTTTCAAATGGTCTTCCTTTTTCAAAGGAATTATTTTCTTTGCACTTGGACAGGATAGTAGGTGGTGTTTCAATGAGCCATGCCTCTAGGCTGCTAGTGATTCCTTTGATCATAATAATGGCTGTTGTGAAAAGTCCCATGTATTAGTAGTTACCGTGAGTTTCTATGCACAGCAATGATTATTTGAAATTGCTGAAGTGGAGAGGATAAAGAGGTAAAACAGCATCCCACAAGAAGTATTTAGACTTGCATTTGCTGACATCCAATAGTGGTCAATGCCTACCCCCTACAGGGAGAGAATCTAATTTCACTAGTACATGAACACTATATGGCAGTATGATTCACAGATATGAATAGTGAAGATAGTTTCAAGCTCCAACAAGTGCCCCTCAATGAAGAGGTCAGACTATGATTAATAGTAAATAGGTTTCAAACGGCTGGATCTCTCTTCGGGAGCGCTGATAAATAGCAATGGACATTTTATTTCCCTTCAGTGTAACTCAGTGGCAGGGACTCTGAATTTTAAAGTTTGAGTCAGCAGTGCACTTCTTTTATATGTGAAGGACTTAGATTTTAATTAATTATAAACAAATGTGCAGATTTACTGTATATTCAATGCACCATGATTTAGGGTTCAGATCGGCACACTTCTGTACATAGAGTACTATCCTATTACAAACGTAGTCTCATTGTTTTCCATGGGAATACTCTCAGAGTAAAGTGCTACTCAATATGAGTAAGGCTGGTAAAATTAGACCCTTCATTACTAAGAGCCAGATTCTGCCCACTGATGTTGATCTAATAGTATTCATTTTGAAATCATCCAATGTCAATCTTCCATCTTTACACACATCCCATTCAGTGGAAATTCTTCTCAAGTAAGAGCACTGCTCTGTGAGATTAAAGGGATAAGAACCTGGCCCAATGAAACTGTTTGTGGATAAGATTCTCTTCACCATGAGTCAAGTTGACAGAATTTGACTATGCAGGTTCTTGTGGGGCCCAGATTTTCTTCCCTTACTTATGAGGAGTTGAAATTACTCAGCTGTTCATTTCAGTGAGATTACTTACTGTATAAGGTATTGCATCGTGTGGGCAACTGCACAGCAGTGGTGGCAAGGAGCTCTGGCCTTTTTGAATTGCTAGACCTCTGCGCAGTTGCCCTTTTTTGCCTTCCATCTCCTCCAGCAGTGGGCCTGCTTCTGAGTACATTAAAAAAAATGAAAAAGGGACCAGAGTAAAAATGTTAAGCTTGAGCAATTCAAATTAGGCACCTAACTCCATACCTAGTCATCTAAGCAAATGAGATGATTTGTTTTGGTCAGAGGTTAGAGGTTTATTTTTATTGGCCCTTTTGATTAGTTGTGTAAATATAGATTTAGGTGCCCAAGTTCAGGCATTCACATTTGACAGTTTTGACCTATGTTAATTCCAGGAAGACAGTTTCTCAGACCCAGAGCAAGTTGGCAAGTTGACTTCCTTTTTAGTATCTGTAGAGGAAGTATGAAACATAGACTATAAGGCCAGGGATGACCATTGTGATCATATTGTCTCACCTTCTGCGTTACAAAGCCATGGGACTTCCCTGAATTCATTCCCATTTGAACTAGAGTTTATCTTTTAGAGAAACATCCAATGCTGATTAAAAAATTTCCCATGACAAAGAATTTACCACAGTCTGTGGTAAGATGTACAATAATAGATAAATTAGCAATAACCGTACAAAGTGAAGTAGAACGTGTTAGTAAATATTTACTCATTGCAAAATAATTTAAAAAATATTAGTTCATTGTGAAATAACTCAGTCAAATTCTCTGCTAACTTAATTCTATTATGCTGGCAGAGAATTTTCTCTAATGAATCTTTTCTACATAAGGCTTTAATTTTATTCCAATTTCTGGTCTTGTGGAAGCTATAGATATTGCATGTCCCAAAGAATCATGTATTATCCCCTTTGATACAATTACTGCTGTATGCTAAAGATTTCATAAGTCATAAACTGGACAATATGTAGAAATGGTGCCTACAGGCAAAGTAATGTGTTATTGATGATCATCAAAAGATTACTGGAATATTAGAGAAAATTACAAGGAACAACAAAACCATTTTTGCAGTTCTGAAATACTTTCCATAAGAACTCACTGGAAAAAGTCCTCCATCCTTTCTGATATAATACTTATATAAGTTGGTCAGATCTTTGGACACCCAAGTAGAACAATTTTAAAAACTTAAAAAACAACAAATAGTCTAGCAGCACCTTACAGACTAACAAAACATGTAGATGGTATCATGAGTTTTTGTGGGTACAACCCACTTTAAAGTTCATGATACCATCTACATATTTTCTTAATCTTTAAGGTGCTGCTCACTATTTGTTGTTTTTTTAAGTTTTTCCAGTTACAGACTAACTCGGCTACCCCTCTGAATCTTTAGAACTATTTTGTAAGTGTAATTAACAAGCATGGCTGGCCTTATTTACACTACAACAATAATAATTATCACTGATATACTGCATATTTTGCACAAAGTTCTATTTGCCTTGGTTTCATTAATTTCAATGGTAATATTGTCATGAATAAGTTGAGAATTATTTTGACCTTGTTTTTTGTAGTTTAGACATCACCACTGCTGGTAGCCTTGATAGTTTTCAAATACTAGCATGGAAATGAAGCCTTTGACATTAATATCTAATGATCAATTGGTGTGGGCCCACGCTTTCTTAACATAGGGTATGTCTACACTACAGAGATCGACCGTCCAGAAATCAATCTTTTAGCATTTGATTTAGCTGGTCTAATGTAGTCCTTCTCATTCTGTGAGGAGTAAAAGAAGCCGACGGGATTGTGTGCTCCCATAGGCCTCCTACAGTGTAGATGCTGCAGCCGTCTGGCTTAAGGTAAGCCAAATCCACCTATACATTTTGGCTATGTCTACATTGGTAAGATTTTGCGCAACTACTTTTAACGCAAGAGTTTTTGTGTTAAAGTATTTGCGCAAGGGAGTGTCTACACTGGCATGTGCTTTTACGCAAGAGATGTGATTTTGTGCAAAAGCATCTGTGCCAGTGTAGATGCTCTCTTGTGCAAGAAAGCTCCAATGGCCATCGGGCTTTCTTGCGCAAGAAATTCATGTTGCCTGTCTACACTGGCCTCTTGCACAAGAACAGTTGTGCAAGAGGGCTTATTCCTGAGCGGGAACATCATAATTCTTGCGCAAGAAGCCCTGATTTCACACATTAGAACATCAGTGTTCTTGCGCAAGAACTCCCCACCAGTGTAGACAGGCAGCAAGCTTTTGCGCAAAAGCATCTGCTTTTGCACAAAATCTTGCCAATGTAGACACACCCTTTGTGTAGTGTAGACTCGGTCATAGTGTTTAATACCAAGATGGTCAGATTGAAGGACAGAAAAATAATTCTGGATAAAACAATACACTTATCACTTCCAAATTACTGCCTGATGTCAGAACCAAAATCTAATCTACCCAGATGTTGTAAAGGATTCTGATACGTTCACATAGCTTTATTTTAGTCTTTGCATCTGGGACTAGAAGCAAAATTGATTAAATATAATTTTAATTTCTCCAGCCCACTTTTATAGACTTAAAATGATGTCAGTAATCCAGATAAATATACAGTGCTTGTCTACAAAGTGTCGCAGTCTGAAATGTAGACCATTCTAATATGTTCTGCTCTATTAGCCTAGTGTAGACCTTCCTGGATCAAATTAAAAGATACTTAGTTTCCATTGAGGTAGTCTTGTTTCAGACAGGATTAATATACAGACATCTGGATATTCACTGAGACTGTTAGATGTTTTCATGGATTCATAGATTGCAAGGCCAAAATGGACCATTGTGATCTTCTAGTCTGATCTCCTGTATAACACAAACCATTCGAAATTCCCCAAAATTTCTGGAGAAAGTCTTTTAGAAAAAGAAAATCCTATCTCAATTTTAAAATTATGTATTGATGATAATCTGTGTAAATTTTTCCAATGATGAATTACTCTCACTGTTAAAAAGTTATACCTTATTTCCAATCTAAATTTGTCTCACTTCCAGCTTCCAGCCATTGGCATCTGTTATACCTTCCTCCACGAGACTCAAGAGAGCATTATTAAATATTTGTTCTGCATTTAGATACCTACAGACTAAAGTCATTACCCTGTAGCTCTCTCTTTGTTAAGCTAAAAAGATTGAGCTTTTTGGGTCTATCACTACACAACATATTTTCAAACTCATTTATCATTCTCATGGCTCTTCTCTGAATTGTCTCCCATTTATCAACATCCTTGAATTGTGGACAGAATATTCCAGCAGTAGTCACACCAATGCCAATATCTAAAATATTCTCCCTAGTTCTACTTGAAATTATCTTATTTACGCATCTCAGGAATGCACTAACTGTTTTCCCTTGATCTGTACATTCTTTTTCCCTTGATCTGTACATTTACATTTAGCCATATTAAAATGCATATTGTTTGGCTGTGCCATGTTTAGCAAGTGATCAATAGCTCTCAGAACTGTGAGAGGCTAGTGACCTAGCCTCCTCTTTATTTACCATTCCCCAATATTTTCTGTCATCTGCAAACTTTATCACAATGTTTTTGTGTTGTTCTTCCAGGTTTTTGATTAAAAATTTACATACAAGAACTAATCCCTGCAGGACCTCACTGGAAACACAACCACTAAACTACATATATACTTATCTGTACTGAACCAGTCTACAAAAGTTCTTAGATTCACCTATCATATTACTGGATGCGATGATTGGAAGGGTGCGGAGCTGTGATATTATATTCTTAGTAGTTGAGCAGTTTAGATGCCTGTTCCTTTTTAAGGAGTTATAATCACAAGTTATGGGAAGAGAGATATAAAGTTATAAAAAGAGAATTCAAATGGAAAGATATACTTGTTCTAAGCGTTGTGTGCAGTTTTACTTTCCCCTAGCTAAAGACACGTGGGCTACGTCTAGACTGGCATGATTTTCCACAAATGCTTTTAACGGAAAAGTTTTTCTGTTAAAAGCATTTGAGGAAAAGAGCGTCTAGATTGGCACGAACGCTTTTCCGCAAAAGCACTTTTTGCAGAAAAGCGTGCGTGCCAATCTAGACACGATTTTGCGCAAGAAAGCCCCGATCGCCATTTTTGCGATCGGGGCTTTTTTGCGCAAAACAATACGGCCTTGTCTACACTGGCCCTCTTGCACAAAAGCATTTGCGCAAGAGGGCTTTTGCCCAAATGGGAGCAGCACAGTATTTCCGCAAGAACACTGACAATCTTACATGAGATCGTCAGTGTTCTTGTGGAAATTCAAGCGGCCAGTGTAGACAGCTGGCAAGTTTTTCCGCAAAAGCAGCTGCTTTTGCGGAAAAACTTGCCAGTCTAGACGCAGCCACTATGTGCATTTAAATAGCAACTTGCCTATATCTTTGTTATAAATGGAAAGAGTTCACATAAGGTGATTAATGGGAAGTTAAAAAATTTTATGCTGTTCTTTAAAACTATTTAAACCTCATGATGTGCACAAATACCATGCATGGTGACTATGAGCCTAATTCACCATTGCATCCATCTGTTTATACACCAAAGTAAATCTGTTGCAATCAGTCTCATTACACTGAAATAATACAGCTGTGAATCAGATCCCATTCTTTTTCACTTGTGAAAGCCACATTTTTCTCACCTAAATTTGGGGGTAGGGAAGTGAAACTATACAAACAAAAAGTTTAAAGAAATATTTTGGGTTCAATGATCAGCAGTAATCTCTGGTGTAATTCCAATGACTTCATTGAAATGAATACCAGAGCTGAATTTGGCCAGCCATTTTTATTTGGAGCTGCTTTAAACTAATAGTCATTTATGGGTTCTGTTCCTGTGACAACTTTGAAATAAAAACCCTGTAAAATCAGTACAAATTGGCCAACAATCCTGCAAAGAGCATGGGTTGAGGTCAAAAATGTGTTTGTTAAATTTCCAGACAGTTGGGCTGGACTTTAAAAGCTCCATAAATTTAAAACAGTCTTTGAAATATCAGCACAGCAAATTCACATGCTGCATATCACAGATGTCGTCATACCTGAGTAATAATATTAGTGTTACCATCACATTTACATTTGACCAAATGAAAGGAACATGTATGGTACAAATTAATGGGTTTTCTGCTGGAAAGTTTTTGTCCCTCTAGCTTTTTTTTTTCCAGAGTACAAATAGATCCCACCATCTCGAAAACTGATACATTAGTAATATTATTTTTGAAATAATAAATTAGATGCTTTGAACATGCTCAGATATATAGTTATCAGGCTTCTTTCCATTTTAATGTTGTGCCAATATGAGAAATAAATGGCATATGATTATAAATTATATATTGCACATTCTTTGTCATTAAATGTAGCAGCCAATCACAGATGGTATGTCTAGACTACATGCCGCTGTCTCAAGAGGCATGTAAATTAGACATACCGACATAGTCAATGAAGCGGGGGATTTATATATCCCCCGCTTCATTAGAATAAAAATAGCCACCGTGTAGTGCCGGCTCAGCTGTTTGTTGGCACGAACTGGCAGTCAAGACAGGGATCAGTTGGCAAGGAAAGCCTTTGCCGACCGATCCTGTTAACCTTGTTGCATGTGGCATAAGGGATCGGTCGGCAAAGGCTTTCCTTACTAACCGATCCCTGTCGTGACTGCTGGTTTGTGCCGACAAACAGCTGAGTCGGCACAATGCGACGGCCATTTTTATTCTAATGAAGCAGGGGGATATTTAAATCCCCTGCTTCATTGACTATGTCGGTATGTCTAATTTACATGCCTCTGGTGACAGAGGCATGTAGTCTAGACATACCCTAAGACTGGGCTTTGATACCATATATTATAAATACATCACAGGGCTTATTAGCAGGCCCAAAGCTATTCCCATTCAAATCAGCCTAAGTCTCTCCATTGGTTCAGTGGTAGCAGGATCAGGCCCATCATACTCTATTAATATTTTGACCATATCTCTAGTATAATAAAATAGCTCCTATCTAGGCACCTGTTTAAATAATTAGCCAGATTTTCAGAAAAGCTCAGGTCCCAATTAGGCATGAAATAAAGCAGACAGATTTTCAAATATATTCAGCACTTGGAAGTTTCTTCATTGTCTTTAGTAGGATCTGGGAGATGATGAAGACTTTTGAAAAATGTGTCCACATCAGTTGTGTGTCTGAGTTATGAACTCTTCTGAAAATTGGATCCCCAATGTGGGCACAAATACTTTTGAAAATCCAGCCTGGGTATCTATCTCGATTTACCTGCCAGTCGTATGGTTCACTGGATAAAATATATTTGTAGGTAGGTTTTTATTTACTTATTTTTCATGAAATTCAAGTTTTCCTCGTGTGGTTGAAAGCAGGGTTGTGCCTCCTTTGCTGGTACAGATATTGTGTGCCTGATGCACAACTGAAAGTCACACAGATACTATGGTTATGAGGGCAGGGTAAGAACCTGAATAGATAGGGTGGAAGAGAAAGGGGGAGGGGGGAGAGTTACAGTGCTAGATGTATGCAGGGGCAAATCCTATCCTGTTCTGCCATTTGTAACCAAGAAAACACTGAATGCACTAGAAGAGGTATGTGGTTCTATTTTGATAAATGGTGGAGGATTTGAGAGACTGTGCAAGTGCAGCATGCATCTCTGTGGGCTTCCTGTTCCTTGGAATGGGGTGCTGCAGGATGGCACAGTTTAAGGATCGGCAGATAAACAACTCCATGGCTCCACTTAACAAATTTCCACAAGATGATGTAAGGGGTGGCATGTCAAAGTAGGTTACCTCATTTATTTTGTGAAATTAATGTGTGTGTCAGTCCACTCAGCTGTCCCAGTTATAGGACACCCCCACCACAAGTGGCATTAATTGGCAAGCTCAGCCCAAAGAAGCCAAGAATGTAATGCTCATGACATCTGAACTACCCTTTTTATCATTAGAAATGTTCCCTCCAGGCCAGGTTGAAAGCACATGACAAGTCATTGTGCAAACCCGTCTATTTGTAGCCAATTCCCATGCTGTGTCTGCTGTGTGAATAAACAGATGAATTTACTCTCCAGGGGTGAAATCCTGTCCAAACTCACATTGACTTTAGTGGGGCCAGGATTTCAGTTTGGCTCTAAAAGTAATACCTTTTACAAGATTTAAATTAATATATTTCTACTCACCAAAGTGTATGTCAGTCACAAAATTTTCAAGCCTAGACCAGTGCTAAGATATGAATTTACTCACTGCTTGAATTCAAGACCTATTCGCCAATATCTTGATGAGTCTGCACACATTATGGTTAGCCTAAAAATATTGACAAATGCATCACTGAATACAGCTTAATTTGTGGAAGGCAGAATTTTTTAAACCTGATAATTGTAGGTGTTTTGAATTTGTTTCAAAACCCAGTGGCTCTTTGTCAAACTTCATTTTAAATCAAAATTGTTTTCAAGTTCTACACCTGCAAAACAAGTGTCCAAAACTTGTAAACTTTTTTATGCTTTCATGTACAGTGGATGGAGTCCAGGACAAATTTTATAGCTGAGTTTTAATGTTTGAAAAATGGAGTTTGTAATGAAAGTGCTGACACAGTCTTAATTATTGCAGCATGAATGGCTTTATTATATACTGTATACAGTGTCTATACATACAGAGTATATGTTATAGTGTAAAGAAATATTCCAGTTAGGCAAAAAGCAATTACTTAGCAGCTGTAGAGAGCTAAATATAAACAGGCTACACCAACACCTCTATGGTTTTAAGAAACTATAGAGAAATGTTATTACCACATAAAAGGGTTTATATTTTAAAAGACTTAACAGTACAGAGAGCCAGACCCAGCTAAAGTAATAAACTGCAACTGAGTATTTAATTAAAAAGCCTCAAGTTACTGAAGTCTATTGAAAAACAGAGGCATTGATTCTTTGAGTTAATTTTGTCCTGCTCTGTTAAGTACTTAGCGGATGTTAAAGAATTAAAATGCAGCCCCAGCAGTTTAAATAGAGAATAATTTGTCTTTTTTCGATTGAAGGCAATTCTTTATTCTGTCAGCTTGTAGACACTGTAATAAAATGGAGAAGGGGAATGTAATTGGGTGACATAGTTGGATTTAATTTACCTTTAATTAAGCAAAATTGGAAAAGAACCTGGGAAATCAGTATAAAGTAATTTCAGTAAACCACCATTGCACTGTCCTACTATCTCACTCTCTCTTTTCATAAATCACTGCTGTAAATCTTTGCAATAATTGTCCCAGGGGTATAAGAAGCTGTCCAAAAATACTGCCATGATATGCCCTCTATTTAACACATACAGGCCTTCAAAGTTAGTTTAGGCTAACAAGACATTAACATTTTAAAAGCCATACCTAAAGATTGCCTGTGGTTCTGTCTTGGAAGCCTTTGGAGTTTTTCATGAAGTCAGATGCTATACGGAAGTTCTGCAAAAGTGGAGTTTGTTTTTTACTTTTGTAGTGTTGGTTGGTTCATGTTTGCCCTTTGGTCTCGGTATTTGTCAGAAATTTTAAAATAAAATGAGCTTTATTTTTCTTCCCAAACCGCCTTTTAAAGTGCCAGTAGGTGCTCCTGAAAAATGTCTTTAAAAATGAAAATAATGGCTTGGATTCTCAATTGTGACCAGCAGATACTGGGAATAGGTAAGCATATGTCTACACTATCCCCTTAGTTCGAACTAGGGGGGTAATGTATGCATACCGAACTTGCTAATGAAGCCCGGGATTTGAATTTCCCGGGCTTCATTAGCATAAAGCCGGCGCCGCCATTTTTAAAAGCCGGCTAGTGCGAACCCCGTGCCGCGCGGCTACACGCGGCACGGGGTTCGCACTAGCCGGCTTTTAAGAATGGCGGCGCCGGCTTTATGCTAATGAAGCCCGGGAAATTCAAATCCCAGGCTTCATTAGCAAGTTCGGTATGCATACATTACCCCCCTAGTTCGAACTAGGGGGGTAGTGTAGACATACCCTCAGTGTGTATCTGTGTGGCTAAGAGAGGCTCAATTTTGGCTTCCTGGTTCAGTTTTATAGCAGGTGTGACATAGTTTGCACCATTAGATTAGACTAGTGAAGTATAGGCAGAATGCTTTGCTGTAGGTCATGGTCCCAACATAACTTTTATGCTGAAAGCTGCAAGTTGGGTGTCAGGAATTCCTAAGCCAGTTTGGGGCTATTCTGTGCCATGGAAATGTCCAGCTGGAAAGATCTTCTGGATTTCTTGTCTCTTTGCAATGCTTAGAGGATCAGAACAAAGGAGCTGATAGATATAAGAGATCTTGCTCAATCTGCAGACTATATAAACATATCCATATGTTCCAACTTCTGCATCATCTGTTTGAATTTCAACTTTGCTGTATTAGTACTACTCCAAGAATCGTTATTGGCTAGGGTTATTCATTATGTAGCACCTAGTTAGAGGTGGGCCTTTTGAACTCAAATGCATACAAGACAAAAAGCAAGAGTGTCTTGCTGCAAAAAAACCTTTGCAGTGATGCTTGATTTAGGCCAACATAAGTGAGACTGGAAATAGGCACTTTATACTTAAGATTTTAGGACTGAATGAGATCATTTTTCATTAAATCCCAATATTCTTTCAAATTAATTGTGTTTTGCCCCAGCTGCATCATTTCTTAGTAAATTACAATATATTATATATCCAGACTCAGATTAGCCCAGACTTGTTTAAGGGATGAATATTTTGTTTCCACTACCTGACATGTATTGGCTGAAATCAAATACAGTAGGAACATATTATTCTGCATGTAGCAGCACTACATCAGCTGTTATAAAGAGGTTGAATAACTTTAGAGCTAATTATTCATGAATGCCAGGATCCTTGGATACCAGCAAGGTAATTTGGCAATGTTTCAAATATAATATTTAACTACTATATGCTCAAAAGTGAAAAACAACTGCCTGAATTCATGGATGCCCCCTAATACTAAAGACCTGATTGTTTGTGAATTTGCTGAAGTGTTCAGCAATAGATGCTGTCTCTGTAGAGTCAGACAGTTCAAGAAAGGATGGGGACAAAGAAGGCTGCTAAGCTAGTACTGATTCTTAAGAAAGTAGAATGTGATTCCAAATATATCAGCTACTTTTAATTAATTTGAAAAACAAAGTGTTCTGCAAAACTTCCATTGACTTCAGTGGGAACAGTGTCAGAACCATAATAAAGAAATGTGCCTAATTCTGTTCCCAGTTCGACTGGCTTAAATTGGGAATAACTGTATTTCCTGAAGAGGATATATTCACTGTGTAGAATCTGTCCCCAGGCCTGGCCACTAGTAAATGATAGAAGCAAATCCAATAGCAATGAAATCAGATATATTAGGAAAGGATTAGTCATCTCAATGGTCAAATTAAATATAAAACAAAGGAAGATAATTAGGTCCTTATTCATATTTTATGGGTTTGTGAACCCTAGGAGATAGATCATGCCATTTGTATCATATTAAATTTGACCCTTTCCTAACATATCTGTTTTATAGATATCATGGGTCAGATCCTCTGCTCTTATAAATCAATGTGGTTTTAATAGGTTGTACACCATTCTTTTCAATAGTTTAGAAAAGTTGTCAACATTTCCCTCTGATGGCCATGATGAGGAGGAAAGGCTTAAGACATTTTAATCTTTCTGGGCTGAAGTTCCACATACATAAAGTAGAGGTGTAGCAATATTCTTTCTCTAGCCTTAATGGGTCTTGTCTATTTTGATGCTATTGAGGCAGGAATTTCTAATACTGCGTGCAAGGGCAGATTCCAGCACAAGGCCTGGATCTCAATAAGTGGTATTGTAATAACAACAATTATACATTCAAAGAACATGATGAAGATAGTAAAGTCAAGCACTCAAAAGTTAGGAAATGTGAGAATTAAAGTTACCTCTGTGTCCTTAGTTTGGTTCTTTGGAAATATGCATCATGCTATTTCCATGGGGTGGGCAAGTATGGCCCAGGGGCTGAATCCGGCCCACAGGCCTTCCTGCCAGGACCCTCAGGCACAGAAGCAGCTGGCTGTTTACTATGGCTTTCAGTTCCAACTCCTGAGGGGATGAGGAGCCTTCATGTGCTGACAAAATCTTTCAGCTTCAACTGACCAGGTTACAGCTAATAGGAGCTAAGAGATTTTGCTGGGGGTCAGAGGCAGTGTGCGAAGCCTCATCCCCACCTGGCCCAGAGAGCCACGAGGAGCAGCCAGCCATATAGAGCAGCCTAGGACTGTGGCAGAGAAAACCTGCCTCAGGATCCTGTAGGGCTTCTGGTTGGGAGCCACTTAGGTAAGCGCTTCCTGTCAGAGTCTGACACCCCTGCCCTTCCCTCCCCACCAACTCCTGCCCCAGGTCACCACCCTCTCCTGCCTGAGGTCACCACCCAAACCTTCTGTACCTCCTCTCCCTCAGATCACAACTCCCTCCCAGACCCTGCACCCTCTCCTGTACCCCATTCCCCTATCCCAAGTTTTGCACCCAACCTCCCTCAGACCCCACATCACCTCCACAGAAAAGTGTGCCCCTTGACCATTTACCAAAATCTTGGCCTGCCCCTACCAAAAATTATTGCCCATCCCTGCATTACGGTCTAGTCTTTAATTACATGACCACACATTATTTTTTTTCCCACAAGACACCCTCATCTCGTCCTACAATTTACAGTCCCCAATTCCTCTCTCTGCCTCTCAGTTTCAATCTCATTGTCCAGTCATTTACACTCTTCCCACACACCCCAATTCCCAGTTTCCTTTTCTCCCCACTTGCTAATCTTCCGTTTAAGTATCCCTCTGTCCCTCTTCTTGCGCCAGTCTGCTTCCTTCAGGGCTTGCCTCCCCTGCTTTCAGAATCAGCAGCAGTTGTGTCCACAATGTTGCCTAAGCTCACTGGGAGGTGGGAATGAGCCATAGACAGCATAAGTCGGACATGCTCTCTGCTGTTACACCAGGTGCCCAGGTCCAGAGTCAGCCCAGACTGCAACAGCCCAGACCTGCAATTACAGGGAAACACACGCTCATCTGCATGTTGGTGCTTGTCCAATGCAAATGGAAAAATCAAGGAATTTAGCTATTTAAATATGTGTCCTCTTAGAATGTGCACAGTATAATTTTTCAAGGGCTTATAACTTTATCAGGTTTGGATAGATTTTTACAAGAACAGCAAAATGAACACACCCTGGCAAAGTCAACCTCCTCCTTCAAACTTTTCAAGTCCATTAACCAAAGCATGGGGACACTAAAATGTTTCAAATAAATTTTGGTCACTATGATTTTGAACATGTGTAAGACCATGCCTTTTCCCATAACCTCATTCTCAAACTGCTGAACAAAAACAAAAATAAGAATACAAAATAATTTTAAAGAAATTAAAAGCCCAAGGTAGTGATTTAATATGGAAAATTTTACCCCAAATAGTCAAAATTTGGCAAAGATATAAGCAACTAGATGTAGAATCTTATAATAAGAAGTGTCAGGGAATATAAACAATAGGTGATAATACTATCCCTTCCTATAATAACAGAAGTTTAACTTGATACTGTTGAAGCGTGACTAACTATCCTTCTTTTTAGGGCCTACTTCTGCAGTCATTGGGAAATGTATCTGGAGTTAAAAATTCAGTCTTCAGTCACTGTGACTTGGCTTGTCAGAGGATGGATCACTTGATGATTATCTGTTCTGTTCATTCCCTCTGGGGCACTTGGTATTGGCCACTGTCAGAAGACAGGATATTGGGTTAGATGAGCCTTTGGTCTGCCCCAATATGGCCATTTTTCTTCTCTTACAGGAAATCATTTTCCCGCTCTTTTATGGAAAATCAGTAACTAAAGGCTGGGGAGGTTTGTCTTGCAGAGGTTCCTTTGAATTTCTCCTCCATGTTGGGGTGGTAGGTTTGGCCACCTTTACAAAAATCAGTGATTCATTCTGTGGTTACTCCAAAATCCTACTGAGTTTGCAGGCTATTGCTGGAGACCCAAACCAACTGAGAGCCTTAATGCTGGTTCCAGAGATCGTTGCTCTTCTAACTCCTTAATAGTATAGCTCCAATGTAGCCACACAGATGCTATTGCCTTTAGAGTACCCCAGTGAGGAACTCTCTGATGCATAGCAGTTCATACAGGCTGATTTTCTCTGGAAGGCAAAGAGGACATGGTGTCATGGTAATGGCTGACTTCTGCATGGATTGGGGGATGTTCATATACAATGGCTGTGGAGCAGCAAGAGACAATGTACAGCCCTGTATCTGACTAAAAATCTTAGGAATTTGTGTTTTGATGACAGGAGGGCATCACATAGTTGGAGGGGCATTGCCACCAGATCTTCGGCACTGCTCAGGCCACATTTGGAGTGTTGCATCCAGTTTTGGGGACCCCATTACAGAAAGTATGTGGACACACTGGAGAAAGTCCAGGAGAGGGCAACAAAAATTATTAGGGGGCTTAAAGACATGACTTATGAGGGGAGGCTGAGATATTTGAGCTTATTTAGTCTACAAAAGAGAAGGGGAGGGGAGATTTGATAGTAGCTTTCATCTACCTGCAGGGAGGTTCCAAAGAGGATGGAGAGAGACTGCTGTCAGATCTGATAGATGACAGACTGAGGTACAATGCACTCAAGTTGCAGTGGGGGAGGTCTAGGTTGGATATCAGGGAAAACTATTTTACTAGGAGGGTGATGAAGCACTGAAGTGGGTTATTTAAGGAGGTGGTGGAATCTCCAGCCCTAGAGATTTTTAAGTTGCAGTTTGACAAAGCCATGGCTGGGATGATTTAGTTGAGATTGGTCCTGCTTTTATCAGCTGGTTGGACCTGATGACCTCCTGAGGTCTCGTCCAACCCTATGATTCTATATTTCTATATTTCTTTCATTCAGATAGCAGAACTTTTGTGAATATTGGAAATTTTGAATTGTTTGGCCAAAAACATGAAAACTGAAACATTTCAGCTAAAATCTTGTGAAATCCGATAGAAATCTTTTGAAGAAAAAGTGAGGATATGTATGGAAAAAGGAGGAATTTTTACACCCATTTCCCCCAAAAAACTGTTTAGTCAAAAATACAATTTTCTGTTAAAGAACAGTTTTGATGGCTACCTTTTGACCAGTGCTAATATATCTGAATGAGGGAGGGGAGTAAAAGCAAGGAACCTTAAAGAAGATTAATTCTCTGTATTTGCAAGTGTCTGGTGAGGCCACATCTGGAGTATTTTGTCCTATTTTGGGCCCCTCCACTACAGAAAGGATGTAGAGAAACTGAAGAGAGTCTAATGGAGGGCAACAAAAATAATTAGGAGGGTGGGTCACATGACTTATAAGGTTAGACTGAGGGAACTGGATTTATTTAGTGTGCAGAAGAGAAGAAAAAGGGGGAATTGGTAGTAGCCTATACATCTTCTGTGATTCTATGATCCCGCCAAGTCTAGATATAATATTTTGCCATATTTCTGCCCCCATATGTGCCTAGTGCTGCATCTGCCTGAACAACAAGAAGAGAAGGTAAGCAAATAACACAAAAAGGAGGAAAATAGAGGTACAAGATGACAGACTGATGCTTTTAATGGATATCATGGACCAGCCAGCTAGAGGGGAGGTACTGGCTATTGAAAACCAAATAAAAGAATAGAGTACTCCCTTGGGGAACTACTGTAAATGAATAAATAGTGGGAAACACAAGAAGCTGTTGTGATTGAGAATGAGCAAACTGGCAGAAAAGCAAGATAAGCATGCATTTTAGATGTATAGCCAGCAGAGGGAGCCCAGGTACAGCCCAAGGAAGAAATCTGCAGTGCTGGTACATAGCCAGTAGTGGCAAATCAAGAACAGATAGGGCAGTAACAACAAGCCATATGCCTGTGGCAAATATCCAGGAGAGCAGAGAAAATGGCAGTTTCTGTGGGCAACACTGGTGAATTGGATGAAAACTGCAAACCACAGGTAGTGTACCTGAAATATTTTGAGTAATTTGCAACTGCAATCCTGTTCTAGATGGACAAGTTTCAGCCTTGCTGACACTGATGAGTCTCAAGACATATGGACTATCATGTGAACTGTTGTCTCCAACAGAGCCCCATGGACTACATGTGACCTGTTTTCTCCAACAGAACCATATACACCACAACATTTTTCCTCTGTCCCATTGATGACAACAGAACACTGTCTAGGAAGTGAAGAGTCAGTAGCAAAGCTTATTGCTTCTGTAAGAAATTCATGAGAGTGCTGTCCATTTGAAGAATCATTAAGCAAAGCTATGTGATCCTGTAAGTCTCTGGGATTATATAATGCCCAAGCTCTGTAGAAGTTACTGATATCAGTGCTTATATCTAAGAAACCTGTTGAAATAGTAGCTGCAATGGAAATCATATCAAAGGATTTTTTGAAATTTAGTATGCATGAATTGTTGCATATCGATGAGGCAGATGACCACGGAAACGTAAGGACTTCTTTATGGCAATTGTGAACCAATTATTCACCCAGGAAAGGATTGCTAAACATGTGAGATCATTTTCAGAAAGTGTCTGAAAAAGGACACATCACCATGACCTGTAACACAATTCAATGATCAGCACCATAGCATATCAGTTCATCCCAGAAGATACGTGTGAAGATTGAACCTAAGCAAGGATCGAAGCTGTGAATTCTTTATATGGAAAAAGACTAGAGCTCTAGTCATGCTGAACAAAGTCCAGTAAAACACATATTATCACAAGCAAGAGTTATATGTCACCTGAGTTATTTTCTTGCTCAATGGAGTTCCAGCAAGAATGGAGCTTAATATTGAAACTGCTGTTTCACTAAGTTTGCCTCTAACCAGACTTTGTCACAAGTTCCTTGGGAAAAAAAACTCCACAGTTTTCAAGACTTACTGCAGGGAATAATGAGACTCAGAAGGGAGACTCCAGGTGAAAGTTCAACTAAACTCTCTGATTTCACCCTTTTATCTGATTTAAGGAAAGTATCCTCTATTTTGGCTTGAGAAGCTCAGGGGGAGCTGGACCAAGGCAAGCACAGAAATGTTCACCCTGAAATATTCAAAACATACTAACTAGACACTCCAAAGTTTTTGAAAAACAGCTTGGAGCAATCAACAATGTGTCAGTGAAGCTTACAGTTTTTGTAACCAGTGTAAAAGCTTACTGTTTAGTCTCTGACACCCAAACAAAATTCTGCAAGCTCTGAGTTGTGTCTTACACTCTGAAGAATTTGCTGGAAGCTGATTTGCATCATTTAGTGAATATTGGAGTCTTGTCACCTTTCAGGGCTATTCCCCACTGTAGTACTCCGAGTGCAGAAGATGGGGGCCTGCAAAGACTTTAAATATACCTTGCCAGGCACTCGTTATAAAAACTTCCCCCAGAATCACAAATGCACAGATTTTGGGAGGCTAGATGCCACCATTAAGTGATTTTTATCCCTAAAAACTGGAGTGAACACTTGCCTTCACCCCAAGCTCTTTTGCCCCAAAGGAGTTTGAAAAAAGAAAAGAGAAAAACAAGCTGCAGTCTCTGGTATCTGACCTTTCAGTTTGAGGCTCTCTGGGAACAATGCTTAGATGGTAAATGGGGAGCTGACACACAGATTCACACAGAAATTTAAACCAAATCACAAAATAAAGAAAATACCCTCATCGTGACTACATTCACTTTTTCCCTTTACTTACTCCCAATCTTTTCTAGGTTCAGTCCACTTCCATGCCCCAAATTCGTTGGTGGCATGGTAGTCCTGCCAGGGTTTTAATCATTCTGTCTCTCAACTCCTAGTTTAACTCCCACACACAAAGAAAACAGGCAAGGTACCTTATACAAATCATATATCAGCACTTTATTCCTGTTGGTTCTCCTGGCTTCCTGCCAATAATCTTGCTAGCTACCTGAGTTTAACCCCTTAGTCACTGGGTGCTGGCCAGCACTCCTCCTATCCATTACATAAAGACTTCTGGAAACTGATTTGCATCATTTAGTGAATATTAGAATATTGTGACCAGATTCACACAATTAATGGCCTACCCACATTGCATCAGTGACCAAGAAGGACATCACAGTCTGAATTTGTGGAGACTTCAAAATGACATTGAAATTCAAATTTATGTTCAGAACAGTATCCACTACCTCATATTGAAGACTTGCCTGCTGCTGTTAGTGGAAGACTGGGCTTAAGTCAATTGGATTTGCTCAGTATATGCCTACAAATGGAGGTTAATCTGGCATCTCACATATCTCACAATCCATAGCAAAAAGGTTTATTTTATTACAACAGAATGGCTTTCAGTATCATACTGGCCCATACCCTGTTTCAGAATGCTGAGCATGAGATCCTGAAAGGACTGAATGCCAAAATCACTTCAATGTTAGGTTTTGGAAGTGTTTTTTTCCCCTTCTTCTTCTTCGTCAAAATAGCTCATATAACCCAACCACCGCACTGTGAGAGAACATGGACTTTTATTTACTACAGCTATAATAATAATTTTTCTTTATAGGATATTCTTTCCATGAAAAGTGCTCTCCCAGTCAATGTAAACATTGATAGATGCATGTTCATAGGGCAACTAAGCTGACACATATACTATGTGAGCAAATAACATACTTTATTAAGCTATTTGATTCATTTCCAAGTGACAGTCTCACAGGGAAACTATAGAGATATGAATGCATAATTGGCTAAAAAAATCAAACACTGAGAGTAATTGTTTATGGTTTACTGTCAAATTGAGGAGAGTTGTCAAATGGGGCTTCCCACAGGTCCAATCAGTGTGTAATAATATTCCATGCTGTATTTTCATTAACGATTTCGAGGACAGAGTAAACATCACAATGGTCAGAGTTGCATATAATCCAAGATGTAATTTGAACATACATTGTATAAAATTAAAATCAGATAAGGTGTAACATTCAGTATGGATTTACTATAATTGAATTAACTAATGTGTACATCGGTGCAGGACATGACCTGGAATCAATAAACAAAAAAAGCTGGGAGAAGAAAAATAATCAAAATCAGATTCAACACGTGAAGTGTTTTCTGTAGAAAGGAATAATCAATGGATATAAATATGGGTCCAGATTCTGACTTTGCCTTGTGCTGGTACACAAAGGGAAAGGAAGAAAGGTCACAGGGAATCTTATTATGGCTTTCACAGTGGAAAGCAAGAATCTCAATTCTTATGCTCACTTGGGTAAGATCCAAAGCCCACTGAATTCCATAAAATGATTCCATTGATTTCAAAGGGCATTGGATGAACCCTTTGGAGCACAAGTACTGGAGCAATGAAAGCACTACCGATGCCATGAGATATCCCAAAACAGTTCTGAAAAAAAGCTGAAGTTGCAGTTTGTCAAGTTTGCTAACTTTGTGGAGTTGGATGGCGCAAAAATAATTTACAATTGTATTTTACCAAGTGATACAAAATCTTCTTGTAGAGGCATGAGGTAATAGTGCCATTCTCATTCACTCCCTTAATCTGTTCACTCATTATATATTTCTGCAAGTGTGTCACAAAATTGTACTGGCTTTATGGTTACCCTACTTCTCATTGTGTCCTTGTTTCGCAGTTTAGTTCTCCTAATGTCTTTAGTGTAGCAGACTTGTTGTCTTTACTGCTATGCCTAGATGATAAGAAAGAGGACAGCTGTTGTGCAGGTATTGTTTTCATGAAAACAATGGATCACTGGAAATATAATTAACAGCAGCTATAATAATAGCATTAATAGCCACATGACTGCCTAATCAGCATTAGCTGACTACCAGTGGCTGTGCCTAACAATTTGTATGATTTTTTTTATGATGATTAAAACCCAGGGGAAGATGTTAAAGTCTATACATACAAGGAACTCCCACGGAATTCATTCCTTAGAGTGTGTCTAGACTACAGGGTTTTTTCGAAAAAAATGGCCTTTTTTCGAAAAAACTTCCCCTGCGTCTAGACTGCTGCTGTATTCTTTCGAAAGTAAATCAAAAGAATGTGGCAGTTTTTTCAACAGCGAAAAACCTCGTTTTACGAGGAATAAAGCCTTTTTTCAAAAGTGCTCTTTTGAAAAAAGGCACTATGTAATGCAAACTGTGCTTTTTTGAAAGAGAGCGTCCAGACTGCTGGGGTGCTCTCTTTTGAAAAAGCGACTTGCTTTTTCAAAAGTACTGGTTGTAGTCTAGACGCCCTTTTTCGAAAGAGGCTTGCAGTCTAGATGTAGCCTTAGTGTTGTTCTCGTATCTCTTAAACTAGGATAGAATGAAAAGAAATCTCTGAGCTGGAGAGACCAACAGCACTGAGCCCTGCATATGGTCTTTCATCACTTATTAACTACGGTAGCTTTCAGACCCTATGTAATATCATAAAGCAACATTTTTAAGGAATTGCCAACGCCTTAATCCCATGCTGCTCTGTATTGTGAAACTGACAAACTGCAGCATTAAAATGAGGATGATAGGTGCTAAATTCAGAAGCCTCATTAAAAGAGGGGAAAACACTTTGGTCCTTGTGTAGTGTCTTATTTACAAGGATTTTGAAGTGCTCCATAAAAGTAAGCATTCTTTTCTCCATTTACCTGCTTGTTACATTACAACTTAATCTTGACTTTGTGAGTGTTCAGTGTTTCACAGGAGGTGCTCAGGACCTGGAAGCATGAGGCTTTTACTTTTTAAGT
Organism: Pelodiscus sinensis; assembly: GCF_052426305.1. Classification (NCBI taxonomy): domain Eukaryota; kingdom Metazoa; phylum Chordata; order Testudines; family Trionychidae; genus Pelodiscus; species Pelodiscus sinensis. The sequence goes on along the minus strand of NC_143052.1, from coordinate 19,035,331 downwards.
AACAGGTTTATAGATGGTTATTGATTTTTAACATGCAGATTTTGAGGAAATCCTAAATTTAGACAGGTTAATATCAACTTTTTTCCTGCCTACATCAGTGGCTTTACAAATTCCTACTTAGACCAATAATCTGTACTTTCCCGATGAATACTCCTACATTAACTAATAGCAGTAACTGCATCAGTAAGAATCATTCATGGGAATGTGTGTTGGAGAGTTAGAATACTGAAGAATAGGTATTTTTTAAATTGATCTAATGTAGCTTGTCCAGGTCTGACAATTGTTGTTACTTCTTGATTCTCTGGAAATGACAAAAAGGCTATCAAATCTAAGTCTTTTTTTCCCTAATTTATTCACTTCACCAGTACTCTTAATTTCACAATGATCTTTTGTTAACACAAAGTACACTGTTTCAATTTCAAAAAAATGATGGTGAAATCCAAAAAGCTCTTGCTCATCTGATTTAATTAAAAACTCCAAATTCAGGTTACAATAATGTACCTGTTTGCATACTTAGCTTTCAGTAAAATTAAAAGGAGTTTCATGGAAAGCCTTGTAAAATTCCAAGACAGTCAGAGCTGATTATGGGTTCAAGTGTCATTCATGTGAAAACTGGCAGTTTTGAATTGTTTCAGTCGAAAACCAGACATGATTTGGCAGTTTCAGATGAATAGCACATTGAGTTGTTGGACACATTCTACACTAAATTTCAAATGGAAACTGAGGGTAGTTAACACATCTGGATCAAAATTCGACAAAAATGAAAGGGTTTTATTCACTACTAGAAGTCCAACACCACAGTTTTGCAAAGATAGAGTATTTGCTTTTCACGTCATTTAATTTCCCAGCTCTTGAAAATCTGTAACTTAAGTTTTATTCATTTTGTATTGTATACAATCGATCAGCTCTGAGTTAGTACCTAATTAAAAACACATTTATGAAGAAGATCTCTAAAGTGCGTCTTTAGGGATTCCTGGGTATCTTTTTAAAGGATTGTCTCTCTTCCTCCTATGACAGATATAAAGCTGATGAGTCAGAATAAATGCTAATGTTACTAATGAGTTTGCATCATGCAATTGAGCTGTTTCCAGAATTAAGGCTAGCAGTGTTGAAAATGTATTGCTTCTTTTGGATGGCCTTTCATGAGCCCCTAGGGAAACAGACATCAGAAGACACAAGACAAAAGGAGAAGTTGTATTGTATGACAGAAAGGTCTGTTTTCTGTGCTGCCAATTGAAATGTGTTATGTGAGTCCTGACATCAGAAATCAGTCTTCACCCAGAGTGAAAAATGTTCTCTCCTCTCTCATTTTTTCCTTTCTGTTTAGAATCCATGGACTTACACCAATCCATCTCACGCATCGTCTCTTTCTCTCTCTCTCCCCCCCGCCCATCTTCCCTAATTTACTTAGCATTAGTCTCCTCTGTATTTGTAGACCTCCAAGGAGTAACGGTAGTTTGGAATAGGAAGCCTAGTCCGAACTACCTAGTCCGTGCCGCGTGTAGCCGCGTGGCACGGAGTCCGCACTAGCGGACATTTAAAAATGGCGGCACCCGGTGAGATGCAAATGAAGCTCGGGAAATTCAAATCTTGCCAGTCTAGACACAGCCTTCATGTATTTATAGCACCTAACATAGTACAATCCCATGCTCACTCAGTGCTTCCACAATCTACTGCAGTACCAATACTAAAGGCACCATTTTGGAGAAAGTCCCGTCCCTGAGGTTTGATATATGGCTCGTGCATTGATCACTTGTTTTCATCAAAAATACCATAGCACATTTTGAACGACTCAGGTGATAATTTCAACTTGAGTAATTTCTTTTGCCTCCCTAAATTTCCCGTTATTTTAGTTGGATAAATTAATCTTCATCATCTGTCTTTAGTTCTTATGTTCTGGTACTGTGTTCTGCAAACAGTTACCATATTGCACTTCACCAGACAGTGAGGTGATTCCTTGGTATAGCTTGTATTTCAGTTGGTAATGCACTTTAGGAAATTATGAACATTACTCTATGGATAATAATATTTGATTAACATGAAAAATTAGAGATACCCTATATTATATAAAACAAAGTATATAAAATACAATACTAAAAATGTTTCATCCCCTCCTTAGCTCTTTGGAGGAAAAAATACATTTGCATTGGTGCCTCATTTCTCAATTGTTGAGTTCAGTAATTAATATTAACCTGAAGTAAAAATTTGTAATGGCCATCAGTTGCCATGTAAGGTATCAGGGCTTTGCTTATTGTATGCAATACTGAAGAAGGAAACACCAAAACCTGCATTTTATTACTTTGAATCAGGCGCAAAGGGTTTTCAAAACTTCAAATTCAACTGAAAGCAGCTGTTGAGAAATATCATTACATTATACCTTAAGCTACAAAAACCAATTTAATGGTGACATTTTATTTTATTCAGATGGTTCCCTCTTTTATTCTCTCTACATGGATGAAGCCCGTGGAAATTGTATCTGGATGAAATCACCAGAAGGTGAAGGGCTCATGACTAAAAACATTCTTTAAAGATTATACAGGGTAACAGTCAAATGGAATAGCAGCACTAACAAGAGCAAAGGTCTCCATAGCTACAGGAAGTCATATTACATCATTTAGCCCTCCACATAAGAACACAGAGTGTCCTTGTGCTAGTACCGGTTAAATTTTAATGAACGTGAAATACAAAAATCTGATTGACTAAAGTAAATATCAGTATTAATTAAGAAATGCACAAGTCACACTTTCCAGATAAACAAATTACATTGTTTGGAGAAGGAATTAATGCTTCTCGTACTCACTTCCAGTCTTATTTGTTGCATAGAATTTTTATAACAATTGCCATGGCTTTGCTCAATAATTTTTGAGTGATTCCTTTGAATTTTTATTGAGGTATAATGTATGCAACCCATGTGGGGACTGAGCACAGCACTTGTACATTTGCATCTAATTTCATTGCGTAGTTGTATGAATAGAGGTTAAAGTAGGATGCTCAGCTAAATTCATATTGCACTTTCATTTAAATGTGAAAATGTCAGTTGATTTCAGTGGGTTGGTGCCAGTCTCAATGAAACATGTAAGTCCAGTATAGAAACTTACCTGTGTGTATAATACTGTTAGAAATACATAAGAACAAAATAACAGTGAAAAGTTCAGATTTCACAGTTCCATAGAGCGCACTCCATAGAGTGTTGTCAGGGGTCCAGTTTTCCATCAGAAAATATAAGAACGGCCATACTGTGTCAGATTAAAAGTCCATCTAGTTCAATATTCTGTCTTCTGACAATGGTCAATGCCGGGTGCCCCAGAGGGAATGAACAAAACGTAATCATCAAGTGACCCCATATCTGTCACCCATTCCCAGTCTCTAACAAACAGAAGCTAGGGACACTATTCCTACTCGTCCTGGCTAATAAGCGTTGATGGACCAAACATCTATGAATTTATCTAGTTCTTTTTTGAATCCTGTTAAAGTCCTGTTCCTCACAACATCCTCTGGCAAAGAATTTGTGTTGCATGAAGAAAAATTCCTTCTGTTTGTTTTATACCTGCTACCTATTAATTGTGTTTGGTGAGCCCCTAGTTCTTAAATTGTGGGAACAAGTCAATAACTTTTCCTTATTCACTTTTTCCACACCAGTCATGATTTTATAGACCTCTATCATATTCTCCCCTTATTCTCCTCTTTTCTAAGCTGAAAAGTCTAAGTCCAAGGCTCTCTGTCTGTCTTGGCTCCACGCAGCTCCTAGAAGCACCAGTATATCACACACTGGCTCCTATGCATAAGGGTAGCCCAGGGACTCTACATGTTGCTGCTTGCCCCAGGCTCTGGCTCCAAAGCTCCCAGTGCAGTCAGTGGAAGCTGTGAGAGTGGTGCCTGCAGACAGGGCACTGTGCAGAGCCTCTTGGCTGTGCCTCCACCTAGTAGCCAGAGAGGGAGACATGCCACTGCTTCCAGGGACTGTTTGAGATAAGCACCAACGGGAACCTGCACCCCTGGTTCCTGCGTATTCCCATGCCCAACCACCCTGCACTTTTCATTACAAAAGGGCACAACTTCCTTGCACAAATAAGGTCCATGGCTGTGTCTGAACTACAGGAACCACCTGCTGGGGAGAGAATATTATTTAATGTCCATGCCCCATTCAATGCTTAATTTCTGCCAAAACTGCCTACAAAAATAACTGTTGGTCTTTGGGGTCTGGACAAGTATCCACTAGGCCTAAACCAACTCACTTGTTAAACACTCATCAGATTATAAAAATGTTTGGTCTCTGGCTGGAGCCAAACCAAGAATCTTGTACTGAAAACTTCCCAATTCCATTATCATTCTGCTAAAGCACATCATTTCTGTTGTGTGTGTAGTAGATAGAGGGCCTGAGATAGAAGGCCTTGTATCAGAAGCTTGAGGACTGGGCTAAAATAGTGGTCAAAACTTTGCTGCTATAGGCAGTTAAATTCTGAGCAAGAGGCAGGCCCTGCTTAGAGAGTCTGGCAAGAATGGGGCTGATATTGCAAAATCACGCATTCCTATATAGTGCTTGTGCAATACAAACAGCTGGAATTGATCCTGAGACCTCTGGAGCTTAATGCATGAGCCTCTACAACTTGGGCTAAAAGATAGCTGGCTGTCAGCTAAGGCAGTAGAGCAAACTCATTCTTTCTGTCATAAGTGGTATAAGTGCCACTGCATGGGAGACTGAACTACACTGTGTGGGTATGTCTAAACTACATGGCTCGGTCGACGGAGTTGTGTAGATTTGTTTGTTCAGCAAAGGGAAATTAAGCCTCGATTTAAATAATTGCGGCTTCATTTAAATTTAAATGGCTGCCGCGCTGAGCCGACAAACAGCTGATCAGCTGTTTGTCGGCTCAGCGCGCTAGTCTGGACGCTCCCGCACCAACATGAAAGCCCTTTATCGACCTCCCCGGTAAACCTCATCCTACGAGGCATAAGGGGGAGGTCAATAAAGGGCTTTCAGGTCAGCGCGGGAGCGTCCAGACTAGCGCGCTGAGCCGACAAAAGACTGATCAGCTGTTTGTCGGCTCAGTGCGGCAGCCATTTAAATTGAAATGAAGCCGCGATTATTTAAATCATGGCTTCATTTCCCTTTGCTGATCAGCCTAATCTACATGGCTCCATCAATGGAGCCATGTAGTTTAGACGCACCCTGTGTGAGTTACACTAGGCACAGAAATACATATGAAAACACATTCTAGAAAGGAGGTACAAGAACACCTCAAAACCCACACATTTCCCAGAGATACCAGGAATATGATGACCCATCTTAAAGAGGATGACAGCAAGGTGGATAGAGATGTTTTGATTGGACCAACAGCTACAAGGTAGTGAGTAGTGATCAACTATGTCAGAGGGAACAGTAACTAAGTACATCAGAGGGTTGCACCTATCTTAAGTCAGAGGGGCGGTATATAACTTATTGGGGTATACAGATATAACTCAGAGGAAATGTCTGGCCTCAGGAGGAACAGAATGTTCCATCCTGCACAGAGTTGGTCTATTTTATGGGTATGCATGTATTAGTGATCTAGTAGATTCTTAGGGATACTTATACCTTGTTTCATCAATAACAAACATGGCTGACTACCTTCATATGTTAATGGATCTTGTAGTCATTGGGCAGTTCACTGAAGGTCTGTTGTGCAGTTTACAAAGTGTTGAGACAGTACACAGGGAAAACACATGTACACACACGTGCACATACATACAGACAAACATCTGATGACAGTATGCAGTTTACAGGATCATCTACTTTGTTTGCCTAGCTTTTTATAGGCATGTAAATACTGGAGAATAAGCTTAAGCACTAACTGTCCATTGATTGTAGCTCATTTCCATCTTTTATCTTATTTCTCATTATTTTCAGATATATATTCAAGTAGCTAAACAGTAGTCCATCTGTAAGGTCAATTTGAGAATCACAGGAAATGTAGGTTTGTGGAAAAAAATGTAAAATGAGCCTATAATATTTTATGTAATTAGATACAATTACATTTTGGTGGCATATGAACCCAATGTAGTATGTAATTAGGATAACCTTCATGCATAGTGCTATACAAATCATATTTTTACATGGTGGGAATTTGAGTGGCTAGCTAGTAAAGATCTATGGTGCAGTTATCAGCATTTTAAAGCCCATTCTTGCAGTCCTGAATCAGTGAGTAACCCTTACTTGCGTGAATAGCTCCCTTAACTTCAGCAGAACTACTCAGCTGAGTAAAAGTTTACAGGATCGAGCCCTTCTGGAGATATTTTTATAAGAAGACAGTGAGTCAGGAATGGCTCTTTTTTAATCTCTTGTCACTGAGACTTTTGCAAACAAATGCAAAGCCAAGGCTTAATCAAACAAACACACATGGCATTCTGAAAAAGTTCAGGCTAGTCAGCACTGTCAAAGAAATTTCTTGCAGAGAGAAGAGCCTTGCTTACTATGAATAACAGTACTGCTGAGGCAGGAGAATCCTCCCCAAATCCCTGTTGATCCAACTTTTGTCTTTGCATATAAGAGTTCAGTGGAGCAGACTTGAAAGAGATGGAGAGATTAGAGCTCTGGAAGCATTTGAAAAATTCTATAACTATTATGGTGCATAAACATTAGGAAATTAATAGATTTTTCCCCACAGAGTTGCATACTATATACAGTATTTTAGTTGGCAAGACTTTAATAGGTTAGTCATTTTGAAGTAAATCATAACCCAATTTCTTAAAATAAATCGTTAGCCTCCTCCCAAAGGATCCTTACATTATTTACACAGCAACAGTGTGGAAGGCAATCTTCCCCATTGTTTTGGCATACTGTGAGCTTGTTTGCAACACACAGAAAAGTATTTCTTCATGCATGAGTGGCTGATTTATGCATCCAAAGTCTGCCTTCATTTAAAAGAGGTGAAGTGTGCCAGTAATAAAATGAAAGATTTACAACTATTTATGCATCACAATACATATTCATGTTGTAATATTTTGACAAAAGTGTCATCAACAATTAGCAACATTTTTAACTCCATGTAAATTGTAACCAGTTGATCCCATATTCCATCTATCCAATTACTTCTACTCTGTACTCAGAGAGCAGGAAAACATTCCAGGTAGAGCCAAATGAAGTCTGGAAATGCTGATCCATGTGCTTTCTGCTGGAGATGAGTATTTGTAGTTAACAAATTTGAAAAATTAAAAAGATAGGTTACTGACACGGCAGGGAGGCCATGTCTTACCCCAAAATAGATCATCTTGCATATTTTAGAGACTGATCCAGAAGTTCAAAGGCAAGCAAAACTCCCTTGTCAGGCACCAGTTGAGCAAGGTACTTAAGCATATGCCTAATTTTAAACATGATTTCAGCGAAACGACTGGCATACTTTAAAATAGGCACATAATGTGCCCTGCCAAATCAGTGTTCAGAATTGTGGTTAGGATGTTTAGAGTTTGAACTTGTACCAATTAAGTTCAGTGGAAGTTTTGCCATTTCTCTCAATGGCAGCAAACCCTCATTCATTTCACATTTTGTGCTTAAATAATGGGCACATTACAGGGAACATATTCTACAGCATTTTACCATAACAAACTAAAGGGGAGAAATGTGGATTTAAAACTGTAGCCATTATGTATGTCAAAGCTTTTACTAATTTCCTGTACTTGCAGCTTCTGGGTTGCCAGGGTGGCTTTTAAGGTGATGGCTTTCTTCTTGTTAAGCCCCAAATCACTTAGGACCTAGCTGTGACATAGCAGAGAGAGGTTGCTAGCCAGAGGTTGCTGGGAGGGAGGGCCCTGTTGCTTTGGGATGTTGCACCTTTCTTTGGCTCCCAAATGGCTGGATATGATGCTCTTCATAGTATGCTGTAAAGCCATTTTTTCCCCAAGATATATACTCAGGACAGAGTATCATTAGGGAAGCAAATTTACAGAGTGGCAAAATATAGCTTTTAATTTGTGTGGCTTGCTGGTTACAGTTTATAGTGGTTGAACCTATCTATTCTGGTACTCTCTAGTCCAGAAACATCCATGGTCTAGAATGATTTTAGTTATCTGTATGTCCACTTTTCGTGAGCAAGGCCAAATTTCCTGTGGCCCCATAAAAGTTAATTTACAGCCAACAGTCCTAGCTCTCAGTATTCTGTGCTGTTGTTTAACTCTAATTTACCTCTAAAAGTGCTCTTAAAGTCCAGTAAGCAGTGGAAATGTTGATAATGATGCTAGACAATATTGACCTCCTGTGGTCTGGAAAATGTTCTTTTTTGGAACATATAAGATCTTGAGGCTGCCAGACTAGAAAGGTTCAATCTATATTAACTGGTACTGCTGCTTGTTAGTTCTTTTGGGGTGTCTTTGTTGTGGGTATTTTAAAGTTATGTTAAAGGCATCTAGCGCATATGATAAGACACCTTTATGTATGCAAATATATACATAAAGTTATTTCTGTGTGGTATCTTTCACCACAGTGGCTAGATCCTGTGGTAGGCAGAAATCCTTGCTGTGAGCAACCTCCTCAGAAAGTGCCCTTAGTATTTTACAAAAATGTGTCTGTTTTAGAAAATGTTCAACACCCAGTTTTTCAAGTTTTTTTTCTAATTTCCCTATGAAATCTTCACATGTTTCTGATGGCCATCTAGTCTGAGTCAAATACGTATTACTTTGTTGGTCTAGGTAAAGCCAAGTCCTGTTATCACCAAAAGCGGACTGTTTTGAAGCAGGATTTTCATGCTAGAGATGATATTCTGAAATATAGATGCATCGGAAGGGTAGCAAATGTAATTTTGTTTTGTTGCTGTGATTATAACCGCTGGATCGACCAGAGTGGTGGGAGAGGCATGCTGCCAAGACAGAGGTGCTCTTTCCAATCATATGTGCAAAGCATCTTTCGAGCACTGGGCACATGGAATATCACATGTCTGGAGTGTAGAGACTTTTACCCAAAAGCAGCTGTAGAAGTGGGTCTTGTCAAGCTCTGTCTGAGAACCCCAGGGTGTTTTAGTTGGGGGGGGGGGAGGAGTCTAGTTGGGGAGAGCATGTGTATTTTGACCACATCCCTTGGATCGCCTCAGCCCTCAGTGGTGTGTGAATATTAAATGCAACCTCCTTGCAGAGCTGTGTCCTTTAAGGAGGTTCCAGAGATAGAACCTAGATAGGAGATCTACCCAGAAATGGGTGCAGCTTGCAAGTAGTGTGACCAGACATTCCAATTTTATAGGGCCAGTACCAATATTTAAGGCTTTTTCTTACATAGGCAACTATCACCACCTACCCCCATCCCAATTTTTCACACTTGAGTCTGGTCATCATAGGTGCAAGAAGTTCCTGAAACATAGGTGAGTGGCACCTGTCGGGGAGGAGGCGCAGGAAGGGCCACCTAGAAGAGCAGGGAGGGGACATGTGGGCCCCCCCCTTAGCAATTAAAAGTTTAGGAGGGGTATAATGGAACAACATGCCTCATGAGTGCTACTATGAGTCACCAGGACTGAACTCAGAGAGATTCTGTTGGTTATGTGGGATAAAACCTTGCTTTCTTTTACATGGGAGAACCTTTCCCTCAACATGTGATTGAAGAATGAAAATGGAACCTTTCTGCCCCTTGTGCTGTTACATGCCAGGGATATGAGCTAGCCCACATTCTTTTAATTATAGCAAAATGCAGGACTATGTACAGAGAGTCATGGAACAAGGAAAAGTACCATTATCAATAGTCATATTTGTATCCAGAATTATTTGCCTTTTCCACTCTGAAACATAGTGGGAATGAGTCCCTTGAAATCAGTCAAGTTACAAATGTGTAAAACTGAATTGATGGGGATCAGAATCATGCCTATAAACATTAAGATGAAGCCAACAGGCAGCTGGAAAAACAAAAACACATCTTTTTGCACATTTATCTTGTTCAACTTGGGGGGCCTCAGATGATTTGGAAGAATCAAAATTCTGTTGAACGGGTCATTAAAAAGTAGCCTTCTGTTCTTCATGGATTTAAAACTCATTGGTTCTATTTACTTGGCAAATATAAAAGAACTATTCACTTCTCTTTGTGTTCATCACCATTGACAAGCAGGTGATAAGAAAGTAGCAATGAGTTAACCTTTGGTGATGATCCCATAATGAGATTGTGAAAGCACTGTTGATGAGAATACTCTGTTGATGGGATGCCAGGAACATTTATCCTTCTTTGCTACTTATAAACATGTTGAGTGAAAGGCAGTTTTTTTGGTGGTGGAGGATTCTGAGATTTTATCCTCTCTGCATTTCTAGTGTTTGTTTTACTGAGAAAATATTTGATTCAGATTTGCAGGGAAATGGGTAAAGGGTCTGATGTTCAAAGCAAAATGCAGAAACAATTGTTTTGGTAAAAGTTAATGTGTTAAACAAACAAAAATAACCATTTTTCTTTAACAGTCTTGCCACTCTTCATTGGTAGAAGGGACTATTGCTAAATTATTTCACTGGTAATTGTGGAACTTAAATGTGGAAACTGACATGTGTCCATATAACTTGCACTCCTTTGGTAGCAAAATGGCATGGTTGGTTTAGTAGTATTTTGTTATTAATAGTGATCTTGAAAATATCTACTAGAAACTAAGTGCTGGACACCGAAGATGGAGATTTGTGCCTCCAGCAATAAATATGAGTGTTTTAACCAAACCACTATCTTCAAATTATTCTCTGTCTCCTCCATAACCTTTTCTTTATGGCCTTTTTATTGTCTCAGCTGGTGCCTCTATGAACAAATTTTATTCTTTGTTTTACTCTATTGTAAGCAGGGAACCATAAATTTGTAACTATTTTGGTAGGATTAAGGCACTGACAGGTAAATTCCAGAAAACATTAGGGGGAAATGGATGCTATTATGAGAATCTGAATGGATTGATAGAAGTTCTGCCCTCTGCTGCTTGCAGCTGTTGTTAACATCAAGGGAGCAGCACACATATGACAGAAGAAGCTATTGCAATGTCAAAAGATTAAATCTTCAAAAATCAGCACCTAAACTACTTACAAAAATATTAGACACAGGTGTGACCAAGTATTTCTGAAATTCAAGCATCATGTGAAAATCTGTGTGTGTAGTTATGGACATTTGAGTACCTAATTTTTTTTTTTTTGGCAATAAATACACATGTTCATGCAATTAGCTTTTTCTTAGATTGCATGCAAAATTGTTTAAAAATTTAGATAAGAGGATCATCTGATTGAGAGAAATTTCTGATAATCTTTTTGTTTTGAAATAAGTTCAAACTGAATTAGGTGCACTATGTTTAAGCTAATTAAAATAAAAACAAGGGTCAAATAATTAATCACGCACCTGAAAATCTTACAGTATCTTGAATGGCTACAATATTTTAAAGCAGATGGGAATTCATATGAAAGGGTTACAGTAAAAGGAATCTCTGAAATGCTAGACTTGGCCCTTTAAATACATACATCTATTTTTTGCCTTCATCAGACTAACAGCCTCTTTCTTTTCTAATCATCTTCTCAAATATTTGTCACAATTTTTTTAAAGAATCAGCATGTTGGGATTTTCTTTGTTTTATGGTTTTCCGTTACTTAAAAAAAACTCAAGCATTTTAATTAGATTCAACAATCTGAATGTGTAGAAGGATTTAATACAGTAAAATTTACTCCATGAAAAATATGATTTGAAGGGGGGACTCATTTTTTAATAATAGAAATGAGACATCTTGAATTCCAGATGAAACAGCAGGGATTTCAACATTTCATGAACTCTGCCCATCTGTAGAAGCTCTCATTTAAAATTCATTATGAAGCGTTGGGATGGCAGTTATTGTAACAGGATAATACTGAAAATAAATGGGAAACTCACACACCAACATTATGCAGTTTTTGTGTTGCTCAATAGTTAATTAAGGTCAGACACTTTTGATGGCAAATAATAAATCAAGTGGCATATATTTTCAAAATGCATGATAGTATCTCTACTTTTGGACTGTAGTTTAACTGTAGTTTATCTTATTTATATTACACTACCAAAAACATCAGCAAAAATATCTATCTGACTAGATTAAGGACCTGTTTCTGATGTCACTTACGTAAGTTTTATGGCAGTATAATTCCACTGGAACAAATTCTGTTCTGTTATACCAATGAAAGTCTTGTATGAGTAGCACTGCCTGCTGCCTTGAACTGAGTGAAATTGTAGCCAGGGCTGAATTTGACCAATTAAACTCAGTGTTATTTCAGGGATCATCACTTTCTAAATGTGTGTACATCTCATTTCATACTGGGGCCCTGATTCAGTTGTGAAGAGGAGGAGGTAGGTAGACACATGGACACTGCTGTAACAGGATTAAAGTGAGCAGGATTTTGTTCGACACCAGTTTGATCCAAAATCAGAGAAAAAGTCTATTGCAGTTGTTCAATATTGACTGTGAAACAAAGCTCCCACCACCCACACACAATACACACACACACACAATACACAACTGGATTTAACTAATAGCAGGTTATTGCTAATGTCTGTTTAGATGCAGTATTTTCTCTTTTGGCTCAGACTCTTCACTTCAATAGCCTTTGCAAACAATTCTCTCCCCATTTTTAAATCAACAAACTTTTGAAGTTTTCTGAATAGGTTTTAGCTTATAAAAATCTGTTGTGAAGCTCCAGCTGTGTGGGCATGTTAACTTAAGATGATATAGTGTCCATAGATGTTCTAATGCTAATATCAACAGAGGGAGGGAAACACATGACAGTTGGTAAAGATTTACTTCCGAAATCATGCTTCTTGTTTGCTTGCACAAATGGCCGCAGAGAGTGACGAGTGACCTGCTGCTCTGAGTTCAGGCAAGTTATAAAAGTCAAAGACAAATGGGACCCCTGCTCACTGACAGATGAACTCAGCATTCTTCAATAGAGCTCCATGGTGAAAGCAGGTGGCAGTATTACTAGTCTCATTGAGGAACCTTTGCCCTGGGCTAAAGGAATAACTCCAGTCATGATGAATAATGCTGATTCCTGCATGCATATAGGTGTTTTACTGGAGCTGCTTTAATTAGCGTTCTTTGGATATTTATAAACTACCTCTGAATTATATAATACAGTGTTAGGAAACCAAAAATTGCTGATGGCTTGAAGGCATGAGGAGACTTAATACATTGAACCTATTCTGAACTTCTGACTCAGGCTTTCAAGGTGTTTTTTCAAATATGGGCCTTTCTCCCCCCCCCCCCTCAATTTACACATGGAGAAACTGAGGCATAGAGCTGTGACACCGTCAAGGGTAACATTCATCTCTCCTGAGACTTAGTTCCCTTTTCTAACCTCAAGACATGGACTTTACACTGACACATGACTCCTGCAAAGTGGTTGTGAGGTGGCACCTGCTGGGTTTCACTCAACTGGCTGAGAAGCTGCGAACTCCAGTAGTTGCTAGGAACAGACAGAAGACAAGATGAGGAGGAAATAAGCAGGTCACTTTCACCACTGCATCTTCCCCACCACTCATTCAGCTTCCCTAAATTAGCCTTTCTTCTTCTCTCTCCCAGCCAGCATTCTGTTATAGGATTCCAAGAGGCTATTGAGATATTTCAACAGCAAGCTCTTCTCAGTACAACTCACACATTTTATTGATCTACAGACCATGTAAAGCACTTTTTCTTTCCGCAATGTAACCTTAACACAATAGTTAGAACATAAGAATGGCCATACTAGGTTTGATCAAAAGTCCGTCTAGCCCAGTTGCCTGTCTTCCAACAGTGGCCAATGCTAGATACCCCAGATGGAGTGAACAAAACAAGTAATCATCAAGTGACCCCATCCCTGTCACCCATTCCCAGTCTCTGCCAAACAGAAGCTAGGGACACCATCCCTACTCATCCTGGCTAATAAGCATTGATGGAGATAACCTCTATGAAACTATCTACTTCTTTTTTGAATCCTGTTAAAGTCCTGCTTTTCACAACATCCTCTGGCAAGGAGTTCCATAGATTGACTGTACACTGTGTGAAGAAAATCTTCCTTTTGTTTGTTTTAAGTCTGCTATCTATTCATTTCATTTGGTGACCCCTAGTACTTATGTTCTGAGAACATATAAATAACTTTTTCCTTATTCACTTTCTCCATACCTGTCATGATTTTATAGGCCTCTGTCAAAAAGCTAAGGCATGATATCCTTGCCTCTTTTTCTCAGAAGCTAGGAATGGGCAACAGGGGATGGATCACTTGATGATTCTGTTCTGTTTCTGTTTATTCTGTTCTGTTTATTCCCTCTGGGGCACCTGGCATTGGCCAATGTTAGAAGACAGGATACTGGGATAGATGGCCTTTGATCTCACCCAATATGATCACTGTTATGTTCTTATGAGTGACTGAAAAAGCATACTATAATTAAAGAATCACCTTAGTACTTACACAATGGCCACGTGACTAGGAGATAAAATAAAGCAATAAAAATATATTTTCTTTGCCTTTTTGCCACCTCAAAATGTGACTAGATTGGAATATTTTAAAATGTTATTTAAAAAGAGATGGTGATTATTAAAAAGGTTGGTACCTCTCTCTTATTCTGCTTCTTTATTATACCATAGCACTTAGGGCACTGTTAAAACAGTTCAATTCTGTTGCATGTGTTGTCCAGTTTTTGTTTGTTTGTTGTTTTTGAATTTGCAGATTTAGTTATCTTCATACTTCCCAAATATCAGCACATGAAAGATCTTTTCTTCAATTAATAGCCCTACTCTAAATCATTTTTATGTGGTTAACATTTGATGTGGTTAACATTTTGCTTGGTCTCTGCTTATAACTTTCTAACAATCCCGTTGATGACGATAAACACACCAGCATCCAGGGATAGATTTCAGTGTGCCAAGACATAGCCCAGAAATCATCTCTCCAGCTATGCATATTCATTCTACAAAACTAAAATGGACAGAGTTGATCTTAACAATGCTGACCATGGATGGAATGGAGGCTGATTAAATACATTCTAAGAAGGAAAGCAGACAAGCTAGCTAACAACATGAATATTACATATCTATATGATAGCAAGGAGTAGAAAGCAACCTCAGCTTTATTGATTAGGCTAACTTACAAGAAGTTTTACCTTTATATGTGAAGATTTTTTTCAAAATTCCTTGCAGGCAAATTCTATCCTCTCTGGGCCCCCTTGGACTAAGTCAGTTTAACTCCCAGAGGGTATGTCTACATTAGCCACCCTAGTTCGAACTAGGGTGGTTAATGTAGGCAACCGGAGTTGCAAATGAAGCCCGGGACTTGAATTTCCCGGGCTTCATTTGCATATTGCCGGGCGCCGCCATTTTTATATGTCCGCTAGTTCGGACTCCGTGCCGGCGGCTACCCGCGGCACGAACTAGGTAGTTCGGATTAGGCTTCCTATTCCGAACTACCTAGTTCGTGCTGCGTGTAGCCGTGGGCACGGAGTCCGAACTAGCGGACATTTAAAAATGGCGGCGCCCGGCAATATGCAAATGAAGCCCGGGAAATTCAAATCCTGGGCTTCATTTGCAACTCCGGTTGCCTACATTAACCACCCTAGTTCGAACTAGGGTGGTAGTGTAGACATACCCTGAGAGACTAATGGGATTTGTTTTCACTTATACCAGGTCTGAGTTTGGCCGTAATATCCGCAACCTCTGCTTTCACTTGTGTCTATCTTAGGGTATGTCTACACTAGCTCGTAGTTCGAGCTCGGTAGGCAAATGAGGGCAATAGGAGTTACAAATGAAGTCCGAGATTTAAATATCCTGGGCTTCATTTGCATGTTCCCAGGCACCACCATTTTTAAATCCCCCTTAGCCCGAACTCCATGCCCGCGGCTACACGCAGCACAGAGTAGGTAGTTCGAATTAGAGATCTTAATCGTTACGCCTCATTCCATTCAGGAGGCATGGAGTTTGGACTAAGGGGGATTTAAAAATGGTGGCGCCCGGGAACATGCAAATGAAGCTCAGGATATTTAAATCCCCGGCTTCATTTGCAACTCTGGTTGCCCTCATTTGACTACCTAGCTCTAAGTAATGAGCTAGTGTAGTTATACCCTACTGTACTTCATATGGCCCCCATTAACATAGTTAACTGAATTCCTCTTTAATATATTTAGCCTCATAATTCTCTTGTGAGGTGGGAAAGTGTTATTCCCATTCTACAGATGGGGCACTGAGGCAGAGAGATTAAGGCTACATTTACACTTGGAGCTAGGAGGTGTGATTCCCAGCTTGTGTATACAAATGTACACTAGCAGGGGAGTAGACAGCTATGCCAGGTCCAAAGACAAAAAGGGGGTGGCCTAGAATGGAAAGGGTGGGGCCTCAACTGGGTGATTCAAAGGGCCTGGGGCTCCAGGTTCTGCTGCTGCAGTAGCAGTAGTGGCTGGGAGCCCTGGGCCTTTTAGAATTGCCAATTTTCAGAACAGTTTTCCCTCCCCTTCCAACTCCATGGGTAAGCCTTCTCGCTTACAGTAGTGCACAAAACTAGTGGTGTAGCCAGGGTAGCATGGACAGTGGTGGGACATGTTAGATTGTATCCAGGGATTAAAGCAGGTTTGTGCTTATCATAACTAACCCATGGTGCCACCCACCACTTCCCATAATACCCTGACTAAACCAGAAGTTTTAGCATTCTAGTTCAGTGAGAGCTAGCAGGAGTGAGTCTACGTGAGCTGAGACTGGGACCTCCAGCTCCAAGTATAGACATCCCCTAAGCGACTTGCCAATGTCTGTGGGAATTAAAATGAGAGTATCCCAATTGCTAGACCTGTACCTTAATCCCAGGATCTTCCTTCATCTCCTTTATTGATCCAGCTCTCTGGGACTTTCCTTCCCTCTAAGGATCTGATCCAGAGCTCACTGAACTTCTTAACAGGGCTTCAGTTGATGTTAGTAGACTGTGGGCCATGTCCCGAATTGGTAAATCTCTCTCTCTAAATTTCACCTTAAACTCTTCCTTAGCACTGAAGGTGTGTCTACACAGCAGGGCTTAACCTGAAATAAGCTATGCAAATTGAGATACGTCAATTGCGTGGCTTATTTTGAAATTGAAATTGGGAGTGTCTACACAGCACTTCTTTCAAAATAGAGCACTATTCCTCCGACTTCTCTTACTTCTCATACAATGAGGGTTACAGGAGTTGGAGTAAGAAGTCCTCCTGCTTGACAGTTTTTCGACATTATTTTGAAATAACTAATTGCTGTGTAGACGCAAACTAGGTTATTTCAAAATAACAGTAGTTGTAATGTTGCTGTGCAGTTGTACCCTTAGATGCCCCAAAACTTTCTCTGCTGCCTTTACTGCACCTTTAATTGTGTTTTCTGTTAGCACTATTGTTTCGTGATTTATTAGCACAGCTCCAGGAACCATATGACAGTGCTTTCCTGACTAGTCCAGTGATCTGGTTAGTTGTGCCAACACTGGCATGGTAAAGATTGCTCCTGCTCTCTTAGTGTTCCTGGCTATGTGCAAGAAGGCAGGGCCGTTGTTTCACCTCCTCAGGATGATGTACACACACAAGGGAACATGGAGGGAATAGGCTCCAAGGGACAACGCTGGTGACTGCACGAGCATTGTTAAGGAGGGAGACTGTTTATGCTCACAATACTTTCCTCCC
Source organism: Pelodiscus sinensis (assembly GCF_052426305.1). NCBI lineage: Eukaryota > Metazoa > Chordata > Testudines > Trionychidae > Pelodiscus > Pelodiscus sinensis. The sequence continues at coordinate 19,017,753 of NC_143052.1, read as the reverse complement.
CTAATACAGGCCAGCTGCAATCCATTCTTAAGTCTGAGAACTCCAATATTTCTTGGGAGTGCATTTCCAATTTTATATTAGACTGTAGCATTCACATTTCAAGTTGCAATGTTTAGGTGACTACTGTACAGTCATCCAAATAATCTAGGAACAGAAACAAAACCATGTGGTGAACTGATGGTATTCACACTGAACTGTTGTAAATGGACTACAGATCAAAGCTTATTTTCTGGAGAATTCTGAGAAAGCTGTGAATTAAGAAAAACGTGAGAACTTCATGATTTCTCCAGGAACAATTCATGGATAGACATAAGGGGAAATATGTGAAACAAATTACCCCTTGCAAATTGTTTGTTTCCAAAATTAAAATCCCCAGCATACTGTACTGTACTGCACATGCAGAGACTTTAACACATGATTAAGAAAGTACCAAGGGGAACTGAATAAATCAAACTCTCTCACATGGGCTCTATCATCCATCCTGTTTACAAATAACTATGTTAATCGTTGCCATCTGAGAATCCAGTGACACTATGTTATAATGCCTTACTTAATATGAAACCAAACGTTCCTTTAGCCGAAGTGGCTATTGATAATTTGCCTAGTTACTTTTCATCTGTTCCACCATCTGCAAATTCATAAAAGATCTTCCTTGCATTAGCTACACCCCCACTGGTTCAAAATGAAATATTATTATTAAAGAAATGACAAAAGTACCAATTTAGGCCTTGATCCTACAGATAGTGAGGCCCCACACCAAGAATGCATGTAAGTATATGCTTAGTAGGAGTTAAACATGTGCTTAAGATTAAGCAAGCCCTGAAGTGACATCTTGAATAAGGCCACTTTCCTAAATCACAGATTTAAGTACATTAATATCCTTTTATAGGGGAATAACCTTATCAGGAAAACACAGTCTAGATCAGGGCTGGGCAAAATGCAGGCCAGTGACTAAATCAGGCCTGACAAGCCACTGGATCAGGCCCATGGACCACCCTGCCAGGATCTTCTGACATACAGCTGCCGTAGTTTAAAGAGCAGTCTCTCTGCTCTGTGGCAGGGGGAGGTGTCAGCCGACGGTCAGGGCAGTGAGTCCCTTATGACCGGCTGAAGTTCTTTTTAAATTGTGCTTGGTTCTGTTACAGCAACTGAAGGAGTCAGGTTAAAGCTTAAACAGTTACTATTTATTGTTACAGGGTAAACTTAGTTGTTAAATGCTACTGCTGTGTTACAGATAACACAGCCACTACAAAGGACAGGACAGAAATTACACTAAGAAGTCACTTACAGGTACCATGAAACCTTTTTGGTTCTCTGAGCTCTTATTAAATGCATGCAAAATACACATAGCAGGTATATATTCTCACCCCTGCGTTCCAGACTTGGCGTGGCCAGCGTCTTTCTCTCAATCCCTCGGGAAGAAGTAGGGCGAGGTTGGGCGTCCCACAGACCTCGGGAGACAATCAATACCTGCCAGCAGGTATAGATGATTGGAGCTCAAATAGGGTGGGCTGCTGAACCTCTTTTATACCCCTTGGGTCATGTAGGCTTCTTCCTGGGCTCAAGTGGCCATTAAGGAAAAATGGCTTTGAATGCCAAGTTTCCCACAAAGGGTGCAAAGCATAATTTACACCTGGGAAAATGCAGACAATGGGCACCTCTGGTATGTGATGGGCGAAGATTCCTCTCTGGGACAGTGCAGGCGTGTCAATTACTGGTACTAGCCATCAGGGCGACGGGAGGCCCCGGGTCGTCAGCTAGCCCATTTACTGTCTGGTTTCTGTTTATGGTAGAGTCAGGGACAGGCAGCAAACCTGTGTTCCCAGGGCATCAAAGGCTGACTGCCTTTCTCTTGCTCTCTGGGGGGGGGGGGGGGGAGGGAAACAAGATGGGGCTCGTGGAAAAACAAGATGGGGTTTTGTGTCTGGCTACAGGAGGCTTTGTTGTGATCTCCTCACCCCAGCCCAATCCTCAGCTCCTATTTGCTGGAGACAACCAGCCAACCAGCTGGTGGATGGGGACAATATAAGCCTCTTCTCCCTCCCAGAGCTGAGAGTCATGTGGAGGGAACAGCCTGCAGTTTAAAGAGGTCTGGGTCTGCAGCAGGTAGGGAGTCCAGCCTGCCTTAGGGGTGCTGCAGGGCTGCTGGCTGGGAGACACTTAGGTAAGGAAAGAAAAATAATTCTTCTGATCCACTGTGCTGATTAAGCCTCTCCTGGAGTATTATGGCCTGTTCTGGGTGCTACATTTCAGGAAAGATGTGAATGAATTGAAAAAAGTTCTGAGAAGAAAAACAAAAATGATTAAACATGACCTATCAGGGAATATTAAAAAAATTGGGTTTGTTTAGTCTAGAAAAGAGAAGATTGAGAAGGGACTTGATAACAGTTTTCAGGTATCTAAAAATATTTTGCAAGGAGGAGAGTGAAAAATTACTCTTTCACCTGTAATGATAGGAGAAGAACCAATTGGGCTTAAACTGCAGCAAGGGAGGTTTAGGTTGGACATTAGAAAAATCTTTCTAACTATCAGGCTGATTAAGCACTGCAATAAATTGTCCTGGGAGTTGTTGGAGATTTTTAAGAGCAGATTATACAAATACCTTTCAGGTGCCAGATTGTTCTTGGTTCTGAGTGCAGGGGACTGGATATGATGAACTCTCAAGACTCAGTCTTTCCAGTCATGTTAGAAACATGACTCAAATTGATGTAACTTAGATCTATTTACCATTGTATCTACAATGCAGAGGATTGACACATAACATAAGAACATAAGAATGGCCATACTGGGTCAGACCAAAGGTCCATCTAGCCCAGTAGCCTGTCTGCTGATAGTGGCCAGCACCAGATGTCCCAGAGAGGGTGGACCGAAGACAATGATCAAGTGATTTGTCTCCTGCCATCCTTCTACAGCCTCTGACAAACAGAGGCCAGGGACACCATTTCTATCCCCTGGCTAATAGCCTTTTATGGACCTAACCTCCATGAAATTATCTAGCTTCTCTTTAAACTCTGTTATAGTCCTAGCCTTCACAGCTTCCTCTGGCAAGGAGTTCCACAGGTTGACTACAAGCTGTGAGAAGAAGAACTTTCTTTTATTAGTTTTAAACCGGCTACCCATTAACTTCATTTGGTGTCCTCTAGTTCTTCTATTATGGGAACTACTAAATAACTTTTCTTTATTCGCCCTCTCACACCACTCATGATTTTATATACCTCTATCATGTCCCTCTTCAGTCTCCTCTTTTCTAAACTGAAAAGTCCCAGTCGTTTTAACCTCTCTTCATATGGGACCCATTCCAAACCACTAATCATTTTAGTTGCCCTTTTCTGAACCCTTTCCAAGGCCAAAATATCTTTTTTGAGATGAGAATACTCTGAACACAGACACAGAATACTCTACTGTCAATTCCCCTTACTCATCTCCTTCTGTTGGATTACTGAAGTTGACAAGAGAGTGATCAGCAGTAGATTTAAGGGGTCCTTACTAAACTCACCAAATGGACTACTAATGAATCTATCACAGAAGCACTGATCAACCCTGTAGTAGAGACAAGCCATCTCATTCTATGATTCTAACCTACAAGAATAGTTCCATTCACTACATTGGAATTAGTCACATGAGTAAAATTACTCACATTCATAAGTATGTTTAACACCAGTTGGCAACTTCCCATTGAAATGAAATCAACTAAAACTTGCCAAAGTACAGAATACAGGATTGTGCCCAGATATTGACAAGACAACATTTCTTCTAAATAACAGCTATAAAATTAAATTTTAGACATAAAATTAAAACTTGGCTACCACTATATCACTGCCAGTAAGGATATGTTAGCACAGCAGTCCATAAGCTAGCTTGAACACATCTGGTGTGGGCAATAGATGTGAAGACAACACAACACGGGCTTCAGAGCAGGCTAGTGAGCAAAGTATGCGCTCTTGGTCCACTCCGGACTTCTCTTGCCCATAATGAAGCCTGCTATTCACTGTCTACATGATTTTTGTTACCTGTACTAATGATTCAAGCTAGTTTGTATAGGCTAGTTTGTACATACCCTAAAAGAGGATGTTACACTAGTTTATCTAAGGGTACGTCTAAACTACATGGCTCCGTCGACGGAGCCATGTAGATTTGTTTGTTCAGCAAAGGGAAATGAAGCCGCGATTTAAATAATCGCGGCTTCATTTAAATTTAAATGGCTGCCACGCTGTGTCGGCTCAGCGTGCTAATCTGGATGCTCCCCTGCTGACATGAAAGCCCTTTATCGACCTCCCCGGTAAACCTCATCCTACGAGGCATAACGGGGAGGTCGATAAAGGGCTTTCAGGTCAGTGCGGGAGTGTCCAGACTAGCACGCTGAGCCGACAAACAGCTGATCAGCTGTTTGTTGGCTCAGCGCGGCAGCCATTTAAATTTAAATGAAACCGTGATTATTTAAATCGCGACTTCATTTCCCTTTGCTGATCAGCCTAATCTACATGGCTCCATCAATGGAGCCATGTAGTTTAGACACACCCAAAGATTAGAAATGAGGCCCATTGGATAATGTATGCAGACTTTCACTCTTAGTATTTAGTTTTATTATGCTGGGTTGACTTTTGTAGCTAATTCTTGCTTTGGGTTTTTTTTGTGGGGTGGTATGGGTGGGAGAGGTTTTTTTTTTTTTTCATGAACACTGCTAATGTGATTTGAACTAGGAGGCCCTTTTTGGTTTAAATTATATAGTGTCAACATTGGTGTATGCTCTTCAGGGGTGAACCTTATTTTTCTCCGTGGCATTTTGATAACTTATAGCTGAAAATAACACAGGTTGCAACAAAAACATCACATGCTGTGTTAGTAGTTTCCATACTAAAAGTGGGATTATGTGTAAGCTTAGATAGAAGTTTAATACGTTTTCTGTATTGTAAACAAACACATAGCTAGCAAATCACATGGTATTTTCCCCATTATAATGAAAAACTATTGAAACTAACCTAGCCCCTTATTGAAATGGGATGCTTTCAGAATAATTATCCCTCCCCTAAAGAGAAAATAAAGGTAGAAGGGTAAATGAGAGGAAGGAAACTTGGTAACAGAATAAAGACACTTGTAAATCGGTACAAAGAAAAATAATTTGATGTGAATGGAATCCTACATTTGTATCTGACAGAGTAATAAATCAATTATTTCTCCATGTTTGTTTTGCTATGTATATAATATTGTAGTATGTGTGTATCAATTTGCATATATCTTATGTCAAATTCCGGCAAAGGTTACACTGGTAAAAATATGGACTAATTCTATTGATATCAATGAATTTATTATGGATTCACATTGCTGTAACAGGTTTTTGTTTTGCCCAAAATATCCACTGCAATCAAATCCACCTTGCAATGTAGTGAAGACAATTTAATTTTCTTTATTTCCTAAACAGTTGCCAGAATCATAATAAAAGAACATAGCTCTACAGTCCCAGCCAAAAGTAAGATGCAAACCAAATGAAACATGAGAGTAATAATAGTGACATTCGCAATTCAACAGAAGTGCTTTTCATGAGCTATCATATAGTATGGAAACATTTCCTTATAAATCACAATAATGTGTGCTCATGATCACGCCTCAAAACAAAAACATCAAGGCTGGGTTGATTAATAATAGTTGACATTATTTTTATATAAATTAACGAAAACCAAATATCAGAAGAGATGCAGGAGCTGAGTGAAATGTAATTCAGCCACTATATTAAAAAAAAAGACTGAGTGAAGAGTGTTAACATGGTAAGTACTGGCTTGTTTGTTTGTTAACTAAGGCTATGTCTAGACTGCAAGCTTCTTTCAGAAGAAGCTTTTCCAGAACAGATCTTCCAAAAAAACTTCTTCCAAAAAAAAAGCATCTGCACAGCAAAAGCACATAAAAAAATCTGCTTTTTGGAAAGATAGCATCCACACTAAATGGACAATATCTTGCATTTAAGCTGTGATTACTTTGGATAGAGTGGCCGCCATCTTTCCTATTCTTTTGAAAGAACTCCCTCTTCCCCATCCACACACGCCTTTTTCTGAAAGAGCTCTTTCGGAAAACGTCTTCTTCCTTGTAGAAAGAGGTTTACCAATGTCAGAAAAACTCTTCTGTTCTTTCGATTTTTTTTTGAAAGAACATGATTGCAGTGTGAACATAAGTAAAGTTTTTCTGAAAAAACTCTGTAGTGTAGACATATCCTATCAGAGGAAGAATGGTGAGTGTTTAGGAAACTATCTAGAATGTGTGAAACCAGTTTTGAATCCCTTCTTTACCACAAACTATCTCTAAGATCTTGAACAAGTCATGTATCCCTCTCTGTGCCTCAGTTCATCATCTTTAAAATGGGCATGATATTTCCCTACCTTACAAGGGGCATTGAAAGGATAAATGGATTAGAGATTTGAAAATTATTAAAGGCTTTGAGATGGATGAAAAGCATTATGAAGGAGTGGATCAGGAAGACACGTGTGCTTCGGTTATAAAACAGTGTGCAAGTTCAGATGATCAAATAGCCGTATAATTTATATACTGAACAAGGTAGTGGAGATACAGTTATGTCATTTGCAGTGTTTAATAGGTTGCCATACATCAATAGTATCCTACATTAATGTAGATCTTCTCGTGTTACCAAAAATACATTTCTCGTGTGAAATCCTGTTAATACTGTCAGGGAGAGAAACTTGACTGAGTTTCGGCTGGATAGTAAAATTCAGTATTAATAAGTAAATTCATCACTAGCTAGCTTGGTCTAACAGTTCACCATAATTAAAATCAGTCCAGGTTCAGATCATGTCATCTGTCTGTACTTTTACGTATCTCCATTTGTGTGTTTCACAATTAACTGCATTTGTTTGTAGGGGTTTTTGTGCTTAAAATTAAATTATTTGCATTTGATCCCTTTATTCAATAGAATATGTAACAATAGCCACAGCCATTAGTAGACACTGACACCTTTTATACAACACAGAACCCCGACAGGCCTCATGTGACTGGAACAAGTCAGCAGCTTGCAAAATTAGGCCCGATTTTGTGGTTATAGAAAGAAAAGTGACTATACAAGTAATATCTTACTCTGTTTATCTGCTCCTGGTTTATCTTCCACTGCTTTCTTTATAGCCAAAATATAATATTTTAATAATGAATGCATCACATATCATCATCATTGCCACCTAAGTCCTTAACACAGATTTTCCTTTGTGACAATGATGTAAGAGGCAGGAAGGAGAGAGTTTGTTGTTCAAATCCCAATATAAGATTGCTACACTGCCAGTTAGGGTGAAAAAGATAACTACGCTTCAGCCCTGTAAACTGAACTAATTGGGTCTGGAAGACATTGAGACATAATTAATAAGGAAACCTGCAGTGTCACTTTCGCAATCACTTTTGTGACTATAACTAATTACTTCACAAATAGATCATGTCATTTCTGGTGTTTGAATGCAGACTAAGAAGCAAGAATGATTACTTTGAAGTTTTGAATGCCTAAATAAATTCAAAATGTAAAGACAATTCACTTCACAGCACTAATGGCCCTGAATATCACCTATATCTGCATTATACAGTTTAAACCATTATGGAAAGAACTGTGCACATAATGTTTACTATGGGATAAGTTAAACCTATAATTCCACTGAATGCAGTACAAGTGTAATCTTATGGCTCCCCCAAGATAAGGCCATCTTTTAGTTCCCAACATATATTTACCTGCCAATAGAATGAGTGATATTCACAATATTTCAGTAGTAATGATGGACACATCAAACATCATACATGTAGTGTAATGCCCAACTGAATCAAGCTGATGGGACCCTGGAGTCCAGCACTCCCTGTGAAGTTATTTGTATTGAACCAGATACCAAATGGATAACATACCAGACCATGTTCCAATTCAACTGGGTAATATATATTCCATGTCCTCTCTCTTTTTGGATCAGTGTAAGTTGCATTTGGCAAAACTTGTGTTGATTTTAATGGGAGGAGGATTTAGACCTGTATCAGACTTTTTAAACAGCTTTCAGGTCTTGTGGTCTGTTCAATAATGTAGATAAGGTTGAGGGTCTATATCAGGCAGGTATAAAACTACGACAGCATCCATTCTGGTGTTAGGGAAGAGGAGAATGTATTTTATCCAAGCCAGCCAAATACCATTTCTTTAGTTAGAAGTATTCTTGTAATTGATTCAGTAATCAATTAAATTCCTTCTGCAGGCTGCAAAGAATAAACTTTGCCAGTGACCAATATCACTGAGGGTCATTGCAGAACACTGAACAACAACACCCCAAATACATCAGAATTTGAGATGGGGGTAGGGGAAGTAGTTAGAATCAGGCTTGTACAGGGATTGATTCTTGAGTCTTTGGGTGATAGGGAACAACCATGTAGTATTTTTGTTCAGAGTCAGGAATCTAACTACTGGGAGCACCACTTCCCCCTCCACTTTTTAATGGATTAGAATACATGGCTTTTAATAATATATTAGGAGTTCAATCTCTTTAGTTAACAAGAGAAGATCAAGGAGTGAGTTAACTACAGTATATAAGGACCTACATAGAGAACAAATATTTAATAATTAGTTCCTCAGTTTAATAGAGAAAGGTATAAAGCGATGCAATGCTTAGAATTTTAAAGTAGACAAATTCATACAGGAAATAAGGTATACATCTTAACAGTGAGGTTGCTTAACCATCAGAACAATATAAAATTATGATATTGCACTTTTATATCAAGATTGAATTTCTTTTCTCAAAGATTTGCTGTAGGAATTATTTGCTAGATGTTCTAAATCCTGTGATATACAGGAGGTTAGATTAAATGATCATAGTGGTTTCTTTGGGTCTTGCAATCTATGTCAATACTCACACATTCCTACCACAGGACTTTCTTAGTTCAAGAGAGGAGAAGCCTATTTCCATTAAAGGAAATTGCCAAAGAAGTTGAGAGGCCTCATCATCATGCGACATAACCCCAATATTAACCATGTACAAGACCATTACAAAGATGGGGAGTAATCTTCAGGTTCTAAATGTCTACTTTTTGAGTGTAGATTTTATTATTCTCTCTACTTTGTTTTAAAGAAATGAGATCAATCAAAAAGACAGAACCCTAAAATGCTCTCCTCCATAAATACTCCTGTAAAGAGAAGCTTAAGAAGTGAGATCCTGATCCCATGTAAATTAGTGTGAGTACAGAGCAACTCCAATGAAGTTCAGGGGCGCATTTTGCAGGCCAGATCTGCAGTAGGGGGCAAAGTCAAACTAAGGTACGCAATCAAAGCTACGTGAAGAGTTTAACTGGAGTCAACATACTTTAGTTCAACTTACAATGGCATTCGCACTGTGGGGGATCAAGGGAAGAAAATCTCCTATAGACTTCCCTTACTCCTCATGACCCAGTGGAGTACCAGAGTCAACAGGAGCATGAGCAGCAGTCAATTTAGTAGGTCTTTACTAGGCCCTCTAATTCAACCCCCGGGAGATTGATCTCTTCAGCATTGATCTCCTAGTAAGTGTGGATAAGGCCAAAGTTACACTGGTGCAATACAGAGGTAATGTAGTAGTGTCATGGCCATTACTCAAAAATACCACCATTGTTTACTTCCATTGTCAACACAGGGTACATATTGAAACTGGCATGGAAAATATACTATCCAATCAGCCTTTTGGGAGAGGGGCAGTGTGGGAAATTATGTGTTAGTCTTAAAGGCCATGTCTGCACTAGGAAATTATTTCAAATTTACTAAAATTCACTTATGGTCTCCCGATTTAACAAATTTGAACTTCTATATCCTGACTAGAGGGAAGAATTGAATGTAGTGTGAAGCAGGCTCTGCTAATGTGGATGCTGTACCTCAGACACAGAGCCCCAGGAATTGTTTTGGGAAGCTGTGTGAGGTCTCCTAGAGGCCAATTAGTTCTAACATTATTTCGGATTTACAAGTTTGGAATTAGCATTATTCCTCATGAAAAGCTGGAGTACTGAATTTGAATTCCACGGCCCCTTATTTCAGAATAACAGGCTTGGTAATATGGACACACCTCTTACAAATTTGAACTTGGGGGGGGGGGGTTATTTGGACTAAGATCCTAGTGTAGATCAGGCCTAAGATTCTTAACCTGGATTTTTATATCTGCACAAATGGGCTATCTTCAGCTGGTGTGGACTGGCCAATTCCATTGACTTCAATGAAGACCTGTCAGCTTATTCTCATTGGTGATCAGACTTTACATTTGTTAAAAGAAAGAAAAGGGTCAGTAAGTCTTCCAAAGAACTGGCGGCACAAAGAAAAAAATGCTGTTGATTTAGTATTTACAAAGCTTAGAAAATCTATGTCATATGTGAGACAGCGTGAATATAGTTTTTAAAAAATGAGATGACATGGTCAAATGTTTCTGCTTTTGGGAAAACAATTCTCCTTTTTGTCTGTAAGGTGAACATTTTCTTTCATGATATTCAATACAGAGAAAAAATTGCTAGTAATATTATTTTTCAAAAAGTACTTTGAAATTCTATCTCGGTTTGGAAGTGTGGTTCTCCTTTGTTGAATTCCCATGTTCCAGTTCTTACCTTAAATCCCCTTGTTCACAGCTTTTGAATCACCCCCACAAATCCTCTGTGAATATGACAAGCTTTAAAAGCTACATTTAGCCTAGTTCTGGGCAAGGCCTATAAAACTTTGCCCAGATGGTAATTCAGCTATGTCATGTCATAAAAGCAGAAGTTATAAAATGATAAATTCCTGAACAGGAGCCAAAAGCACATGAAAAGAAAGATAGGTCCACTTTGAGAAACAGCTTTATGAATAAAGAGAGAATATTACTAGGAAAAGCCTTAATCAAAATTATCTAAGGTAAATGTCATTTATCTTGTTTGGGTAAGTTTTATATAAGAAAAGGTAGTGTTAAGTACTTAAGTACTTTGCCACCATTGGGAAAATAACCAACAGTAAAAATATTTAAAGTAAGTTTTGTATGCATTTTAGACAACTATTGGGCCTGATCCTGCAAACCCATATTCTCACATGAATAGTGTGTAAGCTATGCAATTGTCCCATTGCCTTCAAAATACTCTGATGAATAAAGGTTTTCAGTCTGAGACTCTTGATTTCAATGGGTATGAAATGGGATTGCTCATCTGAGTAAAAATTCCAAAGTAAGAAAAAAAACCACCTCAGAAGTACTTATGGTCTTTACTGTCTTGTTTTCATTGGCATTAACGTTGCTCTGGATTAAAATGAATGATGTGTCCATGATATCTCTGATGATCCTGTCTCAGGAATCAAGCTGAAGGTGGCCAAGGTGTCACTGGGTAGCTCTCACCTGACGAACTTGTTTACTTGATAAGAAGCAAAGTTGCCCAAGGATCATCGTTATAAGTTCATTGGGATAAAGAACATGTCTTTTTCTGTTTTGAACAGCAAGAAGCTGGTGCTTAGTGCATAATTAATAATAAATAGGATATGCAGGACCTGATTTCAAGTCCCTTGAAATCTATTAGAATCTTTGTAGTGATGTTTTTTCAATGGGCTTTGCATTGGGCCCATATTGGATTGGATATAAAGGATCCCCAGCCCAGCAGGTTTTATAGTGCTGGGTGTGTGTCTGTAATTGAGTTTAAAGCTCTAACAGGCAACTTCCCAGGTTTGATCAGGGAATCACTACTATCTTTGTAAATTAATTAAACCTTCTATCTTATTTGCCTCTTTCTCAAATCACTACAGAGAAAAGCTGCCTTCTGCTAGTCTTCAAGAAGTAAGGAGCTTTTGGGGGATTTTTAAGTGACAAGCACCGTTACTAATAAATTGTCTCAGAATGTAAAAATGTGACCCTCCTCAGGTGGTTCAGTCACATTGTTTGCAAACTGTGACAAAGTATCAGATTCCTGCTTTTTTTTTTTTTTGTTAAGCACTCACCGTGGGACAATACAGTTCTGCAACTTAGTGCACCCGCTCTGATTGTGCAGCCTATAATTAGGGATTCGGATAAGGATGAATGACAAAGAATGCCACTGTGCAATTGGCTGTAACCAATGTGACCTTACCTGATCCTGTCTCTTTTTAAAAAAAATATTGACCTCTTGTACCCCTTTACATGGTCCATATTTGTAGTTAGCACAGACTCCCCTGCCAAGCTTTTCATCACTGTGCTTTTAAAACCATTAGTCTGCTTTGTAGTCTTAGCGAGACATATATTTCTGAGCTATCATAAATGAAATCTTAGAAGATACCTTTCAACGTATGCCAGGCACAGTAAAAAAGAAAAAAAGGCCATTATGGTTTCTTTAAAGGGAAAAAAATACACAGGGTGAAATGCTGCAGACTTTTGTAGCATATGGAAAGTCTGAAAGAAACTAACTCAGACTAAAGACTGCAAAGAAATATGGTGCTATCGGAATGAGAAGAGATATGCTGTTAGTCTACAGATTTTTATAGGATTTTTTTCCCTCTACAAATTATTTTGCCTCTTCTGTACCAGGCTGTAGGTGACTTGACCTCACTTTCTCTCCCAATAATTTACTCCTAATATTTCTTTCTATTACAACAAATGAAATGAAATGCTACCAAGGATTTGTCTTGCACAGTCCAGCTGTTGTTTGCGATTATGGGGGAAAACATGACTGGGAAGAATATATGTCTCAATTTATTTAGGAAAAATAAGGTTTATGGGTTTTCCAGTGGAATTTTTATGTAGCATTTGGACTGCACCATGTGGAGCAGATTCAGCTATAGCCCTCCACCCCTCAAATTTCCTAGTTACAAGCAATGATGGTCCAAATCTGCCAAAGTGAATCTGGACTCAGATTTAAGTCCAAACATCTCGCTACACACTCTGTGTTGAGGTTCAAGTTCATTATCAAGTTTGGGCTGCGGTCTCAGACCCAGAGATGGATTTGTTTCAGTCATTTGAGTTTTGGTAGGTGCTCTGTGTCCTGCTAGGAAGGAAGGCCATAAGGCAGATCTTAAAATGTGCATTCCTCTTGCTTGAAGGGTGAATTTAGGATATGATACAGAGCAGGCTAACTCTCCTTTGCAAATAGGAACAAATAAGTGAACTGGGAAATAAGAGAGTCTGGAGCCCTTCTAATATAGAATAAAGTTGTTGAAGGTAAAAATCTTATAAAGGGAAGTAAGAAGCTTTGGCGATTAGTCACTTGAAGGTGCGTCTACACAGTTTTGAAATAATGGCCGTTATTTAAAAAAAAAAAAACTTGTGAGCATCTACATAGCAATTCTGTTATTTCAAATTAATTTTGAAGTAACTGACAGCTTATTTTTAAATCTGTAAACCTCATTCCATGAGAAATAAGGCCTATTCTGAAATAGCTATTTCAGAATAGCAGTAGTGTGGACGCTTCACTGCTGCTATTTTGAAATAGCTCCTCCCCAGGGCCATTCAAAGTAATTACTCCCCAGTGCCCACTGGTGCTCTAAATCAAGGTAGCACATCCACATTAAGGAGGCCTGCCATGGGGTAATTTTGAGGCTTCCTTGTAGCGTAGACATGCTATTTTGAAATAAGCTATTCCGGAAAATAATAAACAATTCCGAAATAGCTTATTTTGAAATAAGCGTGCTGAGTAGACATTCCTTTGGAAATGTAGAATCAGTTGGGAGATCCTGGAGATTATATCCTCCAATGAATAACTGTTGTTCTGTAGGCACTGTTGCTTTTGGCTTTGCAGGATGGTGTGTATGTTAGTCTTCTCTCTTGTGGTTTAAACACATTTTAAAAGTCTGTGTGGGGAACAATCGTTCTCACTGAAGACTTATTTCTGTGTTGGAAAGAGTCAGCATTCAGCTGTGGTCATAGCATATTGTTCATTACCATTTGCTGGTGATATTTGCTATGTTCATATGGTCTACTCTGGAGTTAGCCATATAAATGAGAAAGTAAACAAGGCCTAGGAATACTGATTCTTAAGTATGGCCAGATGCAGGAAAAACCCACAAAGGGTAAAAGAAACTCACCAAAGTTCTCTTAGGAACTTCCCACCCTGTATCATTCTCTGATGGGTGTTGATCACCTGCCAGTATCATCACGCAATGGACAGGATTCTTGACTATGCATGTCCCTTCAGTTCAGCCAGATGCTTGGGTGAACTGTGTGGAGCCCCGGTGACTTTGTGCTGTCTCTGGAGACAGAGAATCCTACCATCAGCACAGTTGCTTTGGAGCTGCTCTTCCAGACCCTCTCCCAATTGCACCTATACCCATAACCCCCTCTCAGAACGAGTTCAACCCCAGAAGCGTGATGTACATGGAAGTTAATAGCATGGCTTAGTCAATACCAACTTTGTTGCAGAACCACTACCAGATTGCTGGTGGGATGATGCTTGTTCCCCTGATTCTGCATCCTCTTGCATCTTCCTCATGCATTGATCCTCAGCTGCATGGAGTACATACACTTCCAGAGTATTAAACTTCTAATAAATTTGGAAAAAATATGATTAGGTCTTTGAACTCCTGCATATGTTTGGAGCAATGAGTAGTGGCATTCCTCCATATCTCTTTTGGGACCCGGAGTAACCCTTCACTTCTACTTGTGGACAAAATCTTTAGGCCATCCCAAATTAATCCAATGGATAGGGCAGTGGACTGTGACTTGGGCAGCCTGGATGCTAATTCCATCTGTATTGCTAGCTAGTTGGGTGACCGCATGGATCACATGTCAGGGAGCACACTTCTCCACCTTGGAATCCACAGAAGCTTCTCCATGCAGCCTTTACTTCTCCTTCTTCTTGTTTGCTGTTTTATCTGTTTATAATGGGATAGGGTCTCTCTAAACTGTACTCTACTCCAGATTACTGTGATAATAATTTAGTATAGGAGAGTTGGATACACACTTAATTCCTTCATTTGGTGAAAGGTTTGCTGACAAACACATTTCCTTTACTTCAGATTCAAGTGTGCTAAGGATCAGAATAAGAGGCCAAGTCAGAGAAAAGAACCTGGCTCTCCTAAAAGCCAAAATATTTTATGCTTTATGGAAATAAAAATAAAATGGCATGAGAAAGAAATTGCTCACTTTACTAAACAATCCTCCAAACCACTTCCTCCAAATGAAAAAAGCACGTTCCCTAGTGTAAAATATTTATTATCCTGAAAACAATGTAGAAAGCACATTAGATCCCATTACATGTATATGTGTGTGTTCCTTTAAGGTACAATGCATTCTGGGCAAGCTGTAGGACATTCATCTTTTTGATCCAAGGCTTTCTTCAGTAGTTGCCATTTTAAATGAATATGTATGAAGGAAACTTGTCACAAACATGTCACCAATCCTACATTTTAAAATGTTTTTTGGCTTCTCCAGAGTAGCCTGTTTGTCAGAACACTGGTGGCTATTTCCAGCTGTATTAGTCATTCCCCCCAAGGTAAAATAGCCTATTGTGAGAAGATGGAGTGCAATATTTCAACTTGCTTGCTAAGCATTTCTTACCCCCTCTGAAAATTGAAAGCTCAAGTATAGGGTGATGGGTGAATCCAGCTCTTTAATGAATCCAGCATTCGCTGCACGCAGGCTAATAAAGAAAGTGAAGGAGCACCTGGTTTACGCGTAGCATGTGTCAAGGCTTAGTTCACGGTACTCACTCAGGGATGTGTATATGAACCACCCCCTGTAAAAGCAACTTAAAACAGCTTGGGGAAAATCCATTTTATTTAACTACCCATCTGTACAATACCAAAGATGATGCATAGGTATGTATGTGGTTTATTGATAGTTTAGAAAATAGAAATGGCTCAGTCACTGATTAAAAAAAACACTTAGCCATTCGCTTAGCTTTAATTAAGTGCTTAAATCCCACTGAAATCTTTCTACTCCATCTTCTCACATCTCAGTGAGCCTTAAGCACATGCTTAAGTGCATCCCTGAACTGCAGCCTCAAGAACTATGATAGTACTACTACTACTCACCACCAGATTGACACTGGAGATCCAGGGTTAGATTTAGAGCAGGCCTGGGCAAAATATGGCCTGCAGGTTGCATGCAGCCCACCAAGCCACTGGATCCAGCCCATGGATTCTGTGGGGAGCCCCAGGAAGGCTCCCCACTTGCCTTGTCCCACTCACACACTGCTTTGAAACACAGCTGCAGGGCAGTTTTGCTTTAAAAACCGTGAGGAGAGGGGGGAAAGCTTTGGGAGCTGCTCCTACTCCCAGCACAGTCCCACCGGTGGCTTCTGGACAGAAACCAGCCAGTGTCAGCTGCCTGTTTCAATAACAGGCAGCTGGGAACAGGAGTGGCCCGAGGCCGGATGCGGCAGCTGGTGCCCCAGGCGGAAGACGCGATCGGCGGCCCTGCCTGCATGGCCGTCAATGGCCATGACCTAATCACGGGGCGCCCCAGCACCCCGTGACATCATCATCGGGTGCCTGGGCTGGTGGCGCCCTAGGCAACTGCCTAGTTTGCCTAGGCTCACGGGCGGCCCCTGGCTGGGAAGCACAAGGGGGCTAGTAGTTATTCACAGAGCACTTGGCTGCAGCCTTTGCGGGGGCAGGGCTGCGCAGGCAGGGAGGCTGATTCAAGAATGACTGATAAGTCTCCTGGCCAGAGCCTGCCTCTGGCACCCCAGACCCTTCCTTCTCTGACCCTCTGCTCCCACTCCTGCCCCCTACTCCACATACACAAATCCTCTTCCCCCCTCCTGTATCCATATCCCCTTCCATATAAAGACCTAACAGGGACCCGGGTAGCAATACACAGTAGCTGTAAGAAATTTGAATTACTTTCACTGTCTGATGCCCAATCACCCTGGTATCAAGCTGCCAGATAATTGGATACACAGGAACAAATCCTCTTGCAAGGGAGAGCCAGAGGAATGCTGTGGTAACCAAAAACTTTCTGGAGTGCTCATCCATAAACTTTTGTTAAATTGTTAAAATTGTATCTTAGTTACCAACCCACTGCTACCAACCTAGGAAAAGTTGTTTCAGGTCTTTTCTTCTACTTTTTGTTAGATGGAATGCTACACCTTTTTTCCTAAGGGTCTGTCTACACTACAGAGTTTTTTCAGAAAAATGGCCGGTTTTCTGACAAAACTTGAAGAACGACCACACTTCAATTGCATTCTTCTGCAAAAAAATTGAAAGAACAGAGGGTTTTTTCCAGCATTGGTAATCCTCATTCTACAAGAAAGAAGCCTTTTTGCAAAAGAGCTCTTTCACAAAAAGTCATGTGTGGACAGGGAAGAGGGATTTCTTTTGGAAGAAGAGGAAAGAGGAAAAAGCACAGGTGCCGTGGTGGCCATTCCATCCAGGGCAATCACAACTCACGTAAGAGAGAGCATCCATTCAGTCTGGATGCTCTGTACTGAAAAAGCAGATCTCTTTTTCGATGCACTTTTGCAGTGTGGGTGCTCACTTTTGGAAGGAGTTTTTTTGGAAGATCTCTTCCAAAAAAAGTTTCTTCCGAAAGAAGCCTTCAGTCTAGATGTAGCCTGAGTGTAAGAGGATGAAAATGCTAACAATCATCGCCACAGAATTTTCCCATCTTTCTCTTCAAGCCTTCCTGATAAATACATTTTTAAAAAGTCATTGAGAGGTTTGCCACTGACTTCAGGGAGGAACAAGATCAGGCTTCCAAACACAGGCCTTGTATTTTTCTTAAAACATCTAAATCCAAGGGGGATTACGCTAGCAGTTACCCTTTTCTGGAGGGCTTTTAAACAAGAGTTCTCAAATGAGCCTATAAGCCCACCTGTCACCTGAAAATCTTTCCTAAAGTGGCCAGGCTTTGAAAGGTGTCTGTGTGTTTTGCAAGCATGTGAAGATCTGTTTGTACTAATTCTTAGTCTAGCCACAACCTAAAAGAAGCATTATGCTGGAACATAAACCCTTTGTGTCTCCAAGGCTAATGTAATTGTGCTTCCACAATTAACTTAGTGAACATAGCAAAATCAAGTGAGCTATACAATGTATGTTGTTAAAATTGTTCATATAAATGGGTTATTTCCATGGAGCACAGGTGGTAAACTTATCTCGCATGTTTTTTATATAAAAGCCTGAAATGAACGCACACTGGCAAATAGCATCTAATGGTGTCATTAAAATGATTGTAAACATGCCGGTTGTGGCAGATGTGTGCTTTCTTTCTGTTGATACACATTCAGATTGTTGGTTAAGATCAAACAAATGCAGCCTTTTAAATGTCAAAAATGTCTGCATTCTAACGGGTTCAGTTTGTAAAGAGATCTATTCCATAGGAGCCAGGACAGCTATAAAATAGCCAGACTGCATGATCGGATTCAATGTCTACTCTTATTTTCTTTGATTAGAGCAGCGCTCACCATATCTGTCTTTCTGCGGTCTACAGTTTCAAGTGAACAAGGGATTATGTGTTGCATCGCTCTGGTATTAAAGAAACATTTCAACAGAGTAATAAAGGTAGAGAAATATACAAAACTCAGAGCCTGGCACTTACATGTTTTGTTTTGTTTTTCTTCCATCTAGCAGTGTTGCCCGCAGTTTGAGTTAATTGCCAGTCTGACAATGATTATTTACTTTGCTCTGCAAAGTAACATAGCTGTGGTTGTTGTTGTATGCCAAAGGATAGGATGAAGTTAAACACATTTCCTTAGAGCCAAATTATCAAGCCTCTGAAAGGTTGTTGGATAGAGCTGAACCAGGCAGTTTCCCTCTGCTTGGAGATGAGTACATCTTGTCCAAATTCCACAATCCCCTTGTCCAAAAGAGCACAACTTGGTCAGGACTTGATCTGCATTCATGGGGAGGATTAGTTTTGATGTTAGGGAACGATATGTCTATGAGGCAGCCTGTAGATTTGCAGCCATGTGTTTATCTATGTCATCTAGTCACCATCCTTGTCTCATAAGATGATGTTTGTGTCACACAGACATGCACAGGGATTGTTCCATCAAAAAACCTTGTTGTGCCCCCCTGAACACACAATTTTGTGTGAAGAATACATGAGTTTAAACTTTAAAACAAATTATTTTTTGAGAATGTCACATTCTTTAAATTTAGGAAGTTGCACGTGTGTCTGGCAATCTTATCTACTGAGATCTTTCCATAGCTGAAATGCTAAGTATTCAATTAACTAGTAAATATCAATGCAGCCTGGACTGTGCTGTATACAGCAAAGCAACTTTATTATCCATTTGAACGTATATATCAGCCTATTATATTCTATATCTAAATACGCAAGAGAATGAGATTCTAGAGGGTGTAAATCAGTGAAGTTCTGTCAATTTATGTCACCTACAGATTCTGGCATCTATATCAGTGAAACTTTGGAGATGAATATTATTCTGTGTTGAGTGAAAGTTTGAGAGCTCGTTTTGCTCTCACCTATACCACTGTAAATCAGGCATAACTCTTTTAAAGTCAGTGGAATTACACAGGGGTAAAATTGATGTGAGCGGGAGCAAAACCCAGCCCATATGGTACAAAGAGCCTTTAGTAATGGTCAAAGCCATTATACAATGTGCCTTTCTTTATTTAAAACACAAAGCTCTTTACCTAACACTACATCAAAGTCCTAGACTTCCTGACTTCAGTTCTCTCTTCACTGAGAACCTCCTGAGAAAAGCTTGCCTTTAGTGTTATTAGATTACTGTATTTGGACTTGAGACATGACACATAAGCAAACAGTATCTGCACTATATCTCCGTGCAGCTCAGTTACTTAACTGAAGTGCTCCCCGTGTTCTCTGAACTGGACTGAACATACAACAGAGAACAGGCCAGGTAGATTTTTCTTGTTTCGCCATTCATTCTCGTATTTGGACCAAATTCTATACTTGTTACGTTAATAATGCACCTGCACAGTTTTGCCAATGGGGTTATACTGGTTATTCAGTGGTCTACCTGACAGCAGAATTTGACTCTTTGTAGAGATTCCTTCTTTTCTACATATCTAAAACTAAATCAGTCCATGGACAATACACACCAAACAAAGACTTCACTAAACATTTCCTGATTCTCATTAGCTTTGTGTCCCTTTCTTTGCAACTGAGACAACTAAGAGATGGTAGATCTTTGTTTTCACAAGGATCAGACTGTTGTGTGGAGGGTTAATCAGGTCCACCACACATGTAGCTGTTAGAAAAACCTTTTTGACTGACAGAGAAGATGTGAACCTGCACTGTGGGTCAATGCCTGGCAGGACCTCATGCACAAGACATGTTGAAGATCCTCTTGAGTAGGTGGAGACAATTTGTAATCATGAGCATTCAAAATATCTGATTTTCCTAGGAACAAAAAGAGCTGACACAACAGAGGTGATTTTGTTATAATCCTGCTTAATTTCAATTTGGTTTCTTTTAATTAACATGAGAAACAATCTATGATTTAAAGAAACAAATACTTTGAGTTCCATCTATATGGTATTAAATCTTTTCAAGGATATGCTCAGTAAATTGATAGCCCTATGTGCTAAAAGTTTATGTCTGCTTGAAGGCGCAGCTTAATTTCTATAAACTATTTGATACGGATTTCAAAAAGTGTGTGTAAAATAGTTTTAGGAGGCCCACTTGATTGGGTATGCAAAACTGACCTGATTGTATTTAAACATTTTAATCCTGATGCTGTTCCCGCCTACGTCATTGTGATGCTCCCATTGCACAGGCAAGTAGTCTCATTCAGTTCAATGGTAGTAAGAATTTTTTTAGGATCTGTCCCCAAATGGAAAAATGGTGGCAAAGATCTATCAATACATTTCATTTTGTGCATTATTATAAAATAGAAAGAATGTTTCCTGTGAAAGTCTTAGAATTGTATTCTGTTTCTTTAACAGAGCGCTTGTTACCCACATATGCCAAAAAAATTATCTTGGAATAGCTCTGTGGGGACTCATCTAAAAATTTACTTTTATCAGAGATTTATCTTCCTAGAGGCATGTTATTTTATTGCCTTTCGCCTAGCTTAATAAATATTTATGGTGTGATCCTGCCTGGCATATTATTATTTTTATTAATATTGTTTGTAATATATAAACTCCTGCATAGCTTGGCAAGCTGAAGTGACCTGAAAGAGTACAGTGGGCATAGAAAAAGCAAGGTTTCAACATGAAATCAATTACCGAACCCTGTTAATATCACAAAATCATGAATTGGTAGCCTAAAGACGCATAATGCTTTGCCTTATAAAAACTTTGACATTGAAACCTCTTCACTTGACTCTGGTGAGATTCGGGTACTTTTTCAGTAGCTTTAGAAATGGTTTTGGATTTAGTATTTCCCCAGTCTTAAAAAAAAAAAAAAAAGAAAGAAAAAAAAAGCAACAATCACAACAACCAACCCTTCACTTTTTTAACATTTAAAAAGCTGAACTGTGGAAAATTGCCTTTGTATTACAGGTCCATTTGCATCACTGAAAGGCTTTTAAGATGGAGACATTGTTAGAGCAATAAACATCTGCTCCAGAAGTGTAAACAGTACTTATGCAGCTAGATTTTGCATTTTACAGTCAGGAAATTTAAAGTCTGCAAAGTGAAAATGTAACACCCTTTGAATGCAGATTCCATCATTTAAGTAAGATGTGTGATTTAGGATTCAAGTCTGACATCTATTCTGCAAGGGGTTTTTAACAACACTACATTACTTTAGGATGCTAATTAGCATCACACTCTTCTACCCTATTAACTCTTACAGACTGAAAATGTCCCCATGTAATCTCTTTTTAACTGCCTTTTCAGAACATGATATGAACAAACTCAGAATGTAATGTACTGGTAACATAATGAGTTTTAACATAAGCTTTTGCTTTTTAAATGGGAAGACTAAGAATAAACAATATCTGGAAACCTGGCACATCTAAATTCTAAGGTTGGACAGTTGGAAGTGTGTTATTTATTGTCTGCTATTGACCTGTGGTTTATAATTCTGGGTGCATTGAGTGACTAGCCTTTTGACATCCATCTGAATATTAAAATTGTGCTTCCCAATGTAACCTCCTCGTAAATGAACCCCAAATTGTTGTGACTAAATGTAATTTTTAAAATCAATTAGCTAATCTCAGATACCTAGTTTCTTGGGGACATACCTAGTTTCTTGCTTGATATCAGTGTGTGTTAGGCAGGTTGTCCTTGGACAAGTCAGGTTACACAGACAAAGATCATTAGACCAAATTTGTCTTTGATTTGTAATCAGAGGGGTGGTGCCCATCAAACTTACTCTACTTAATATTTAATTTTAGTGGCAATACTTTATATTTTTGTATTTAAACATTTATGTTATAGTAGCAATCAAAATCCACATCAGGAGTGAAGTTCTGTTATGCTGAATGCTGTATCAACAAAGATTAAGCCCTTCAGGGACTTTCATCTGTTTGTGTCTGACTGTAAGATCATCATCGTTTCCTCTTATGGTGTGGATATTTGCATCAAGTAGAAGACATGTAGAAAACCCTACTCAACTTTTAGCCTCCTGTCATTTTCTCTCTTCTCTAAATGTTTCTATTGTCCTGTTCCTATATTAAGACCACCACTGCCACCCACCAGCAAGGACAAAGGAAGAGGAAGCCTTCCCCAGTCTGAAGAGCAGCTCAGTAGCCTGTGGACTGGTATACCCTCTGTGGTTTTAGTACCATGGGGAGTGTAAGGTAGATCAGAGAATCCTGCGGAATTATCAATCTCAGCTCTCCCTAAGGAGCTGCTCTGAGTATTCATATCAGGAAATCCTGCAGAGCTGATTCCCATGGTGCACAGCATGGGAGCAGCTCTGAGGCAGGCTCCTGATAACATGCTTCCTTCCCAGGCACTCTGGAATGACAGTGGTTTGTTGTGCCAGGGTGCAGAGAAGTCTTGCGATCTCAGGGAACGGGGCAAGAATTTGGTCCAAGGGACTTAACCAATACATAGGCCTCATTTCAGGTTAGATTCACCTCTGCACTGGAGTGAAATGTATTCATAGGGGGGAAAAAATCAAACAACACACACATCTACTGAATTCCCTTTCTTGCCCACACGATGCTGATACAGAGCACATGGAATTGTTTTTTTTTTTTTTTGGAAATATGAAGCACGAACTCAATCCCATCCCTCAATTATTTCCCTTATTTACAGTCCAAGCATTTGATTCAAAATTGCCAAGAACTAGATGCCAAGCTAATCCAATTTATGATTTTTAGCAATGGCTCGATTCATGCTGTGAATGCTCTCTCTTACTTCATTTAATACAAATTGTTCTTAATTGGAAAATGCCACACAAGACAGATAATAAAAATGAAATCCCGCCAGATCTTTGAAGTCCATTTGTTGCCCAAATGGGGTGTGCTTGCCAGCTTTACTCTTTGATCAGGGTACAGTTAAGCCTTTTTTCCTACCATCTCGCTTTGCAATATTATCTACCTCATGCATGCTAGAAGCTGAGAACTGTGCCTTTCTTCCAGCCGAAAGGGCAAATGGTAATTGGTGATATCCCCGCCCCTCCCAGCACGCAACCACTTCCTCAAATACATCCTTTGTTCATTTAAATAGCTTCTAAATTGTTAATACTTACAACCAGGGCAGAAATACAGCACCCAGATTATCACTGTGTGTATTACTGTATGGGTACTAACTTCAGAAGGACAAATTAAAAAGTAGATAAATGGCCATAACGATGTATGTTATTTACAAACATTTCTGACAAGTGGGCTGTGCCCACGAAAGCTCATAATCCCATCTACATATGTTGTTAATCTTTAAAGTACTACCAGACTATTAATTGTTTTTTAAGTTTTTCCTGTTACAGACTAACTCAGCTACCTCTCTGAAGTATCAGGGGGCTAGCAGTATCTGCAAAAAACAATGAAAAGTCATGTGGCACGTTAAAGACTAACAAACATTTCTGTAACTTTCCCATGAACTGGACTTCTATATGGGTAATAAAAGCTTTCATACTTACATTAATAAGAACAACATTGGCTATATTAGATTCTTAATTTATTTAGTTAATTATTACTTTCTTGAGGGGTGTAAGTAAGGCAATGCTTTTGCCACTGTTATTTTTAGGAAAAATTAACAGACAGGGTCATGAGCAATAAACAAAAACTCATGGAAGCTAAGGATCTGTGGCTCAGGGTGGTGAGCGGGAGCTGTGGAGGTACCCCACAGTGACTCGGGGCTTCAGGCTGGTGGCTAAGAACAGCAGGATCCATCACCAGCTCAGAAGACCCACCGCCATGGCATTGTCTTTGAACAGCTGGGAGATGCCCAGGGCAACCACTGTGTCTTGGAGCTTTGAGGCTGGGAACTATGGTGGGGCCCTGTTGCCTGTGGCAGATGAGAGCTCTGGGGCCTCCTTTGGCTGACAGCTCCAGCCCCATTCTGGTTGCAGATTCTGTGATTTCAATGACCTCATAGACATAGTCATAGCCTTATGTGCAAACCCTCTTGCTTTAGATCACAAGATAGCCAAGCTAGAGGTAAGGATGGAACTTTCCTATGGGCAGGTTATTGCATAATTGTTCACTACAGGCTTTCATTCATATTCCTTTAAAGCAGCGTTTCCCAAACTGTGGGCCGCGGTTTGGTGCCGGGCCGCGGGAAAAAAATACCGGGCTTCAGCGTGGCTGCCGGGAGGGGAGCAGAGCGCGGCGGGCTGGGAGGAGGTATGTGTGTGCAGGTGGGGCGGGGGGAAACCGGCTACCAGGAAGCAGGGTTGGGGCAGCAGGGCTGTCCCGCAGAGTTTGGAGCTGGTGGGTGGGCGGCCGGCAGAAGCAGGGTTGCGGTAGTGGGGCGGTCTGGCTGAGATCCGGGCGGGCGGGCGGGCAGCGGAAGCAGGGTTAGGAGCAACGGGGCTGTCCTGGGGAGATCCGGGTGTGTGGGCGGTGGAAGCAGGGCTGAATGGGGAGTGTGTGGGGGGGGGGGGCTGTCTGGGGGAGATTGGGAGGAGGAGGACTGGAGAACCACCCTGTGGAAGGAGGGCTGGACAGAGGCAGCAGGCTGGCCAGGGGACAGGGCGGGGGGTGGGCTGGATGGGGGAGATCGGGAGGAGGAGGACAGGAGAACTAGCTGCTGGAAGCAGGGCTGGACGGGGGAGACTGGGGGGGGGACCGGGACTGACCGGGGCACATGCAGACCCGGGCACACGAGTGAGTCCTGCCCCAGGGATTCCATTTTGCCCCCCTGCCCCCCCACATACTCTCCCTCGAGTAGTTGTGAACTGCCTGGCTGGTAGACACACTCATGCACCTGGCAACCCTACCCCTCCTTTCACCCTCCCTCCTAGCCAGATACCCTGCTCCCAATCTGCTCCTGCTCCCGCCTCCTGGAGTGCCCATGTGGCGCCGGGTCCCCCAAACCCTGGCCCAGGCTGGGCGGAGGATGCAACTGGGTGAAACACTGAAAATTTATTAATTTTTAATTCTTATTTTATATGAGTTTATAAGTTTGTGCTGCAAAAAACAGTACTGAAAAAAAAACGGGTTCCAACTAAAGTAAAAAGTTTGGGAAACCCTGATCTAGCCAGCTTTCTATCCATCTTACAGTCCATTTATCCAATCCATATTCCATTAACTTGCTGGCAAGAATATTGTGGGTGACTGTATCAAAAGCTTTGCTAAGTCTGGCACTGGGGGCTTTGGGAGGACCAGAAACAACTTTTTTAAATATTAATCATTTGCTTAATGAATATGCAAACATGCAAATGACTATTACCAGTCCTCCAAAAGCTCATGAATGGGTTTACTGGTCCCCATGTCAAAAAGTTTGGGAACCCCTGCTCTAAAGTATCTACTTTATGGCCACTGTCCAAGACTAGATACTTGTTTAAAGTAGTTTAGACCTTGCTGTATCTATATGGAAGGAATCATGACAGCACAAAAAGAGAAACTGGCATTTGCACATACAAACTTAGGCCCCAATCCTGCAAATACTTAGTAATGTGCTTAACTATACTCCTATATATAGTCCCATTGAAGTCAATGTGGCTACTTAGCCTGTGTCTACACTACTGCAGAAAGTTGACCTAAGGTATGCAATTCCAGCTATGTGAATAGCTGAGTTACTGCATGGTCTACTCTGTATGTATGTGTGTTGGTGTGTGTGTGTGTGTGTGTGAGGGGGGAGAGGGGTTAATCGGAGAAACTGTCCCATCAACTTACCATACTCCTCTCTTAAGACGGTAGAGCACAGAGGTTGACTGCATAGTAATCTGTGGTCCATTTAGCAGGTTTTCACTAGACCTACTAAATCAACTGCTGGTGGATCAATCGCAGAGTGTCCAAACCCATTGTAGTGTAGATGTAGCCATGGAGTCTTAAAACTAACCCATATGTAACATTCTGGTCTACTTAATATAACTTTTACAGCTGAGGTTTCTGCAGCTGTCGTATTTGGCATTCATGGCTATGGCAGAGCTAGAAGTTCTGAGAGTTTGAAGATGGTCCGAAAGGCCTCAGATATCTTCTCTTTCAACAAAAGCTGAAAATTAGACAGGCATGAAAGCAGCACCTAGACTACCACATTGGCATCTGGTGGGGTTGCTCCACCTCCCTCTCTTCTTTGTGAGATGGATACAGCCATCATGCAACTCCCCAACCCTTTTCTGAAGCGAGGGGCATCATAGGTCATTTATCCATCTTGCTTCAATTTTTTATATCCGATTATGATGCCCACTGAAACCTGGTTGTGTAATTTGAGTGCACTGAGCTAAATGCGATCATTTCAAAGCTATCTTCATGCCCACACATTTTGCAAAGAAAAGCCAGTAAGTTCTGATGCAACTGTTGCTTCATTGTGGAAGCTTCCTATCCACTTATGTCACTTAGTAACAAATGGGTGTCTCAATGGAGGATTGAAATGAATTCCTCCCCCCCCCAAAAAAAAAAAGAACTGCTACTGAATGGTGAAGTTAGTGAAGAATACCAGTATTTCCTAAAAATGGAGATTTATTATAACCATGAAGATACCTATCTATATACATCTGTCAGTGCAGTTTGGTACTGGGTTTTTATACAGCCTTTGTGGCTGGCCCAATCTCTGTTAAGGGTTGAAACAAATCAACAGCACTAAATACTCCTCGCCTTTGGGAATGTTTGGCTCCATAATGAACTTTGCAACCCAGGGCCATCTCTCTAACAAAAAACATTGGCTATGCTTGCCACAATTACTCAAACTCTATAGAGGAGAAAAGAAAGCTCATACGTGGTAGCACTGGAATAAATAACTATTGTTAAATTTCCCACTCCCACAGTCACTTCCTAAATGAAATAACAATATGTCTGAGATCTATTTTCATATGTTCATCTTTGTCTGGCCCCTGGGCAAATCCAGTCTGACCAGACACCTAAAAATTCAAGGAACAGACATGGACCAAAAAGACTCTTCTATTTTGTGTTCAGATTATTGACTAGTGGAGTCTCACAGTGGTGACAGATAGCTTAGAGGGCAGCCAACCACTAAACATAATTACATATGATATATTAGAAAATGTTAAACAAACAAGTGTTAGACTTATTAAATCTCTAGCTTTGGTTCCATTGGGGTTTTACTGGGATTCCAAATATAAATCCTTGCATCACTTAGCCACCTTTATGGCAGTCAAACTTGCAGAAAGGATGTGGGGCTTGACAAAGCAATTCTGTTAAAGTTAGAGTAAACTGAAAACCGGGAGAAACAATAGTTTATTGTTAATTAACCTAGGCCCATGGCTGGCCATGAGAGCTATGTTTGAGAAGACAACAGCAAAAACCACTGCATCTCACCACCAGCTTTGGGTCTGCAGCAGTCTAGTTAATTATCTCAGCAATGTCTAAATCATAAACTCAGAAAATGGTTTGACAATCCTGTTGTCTATTTATCCTCAGAGGCCACAATTAAAAGTTCTGGGAACAAATCTAAAAGCAGAACTTTTTTTTAAACAACATTCCTTTTTCCACAGTTCTGGCCAAATGTTCACCATGTACCTTATATATAATACCAAACCTCCTCTTTCTGATACATGTGTAAACAATTGCTGCTCCTAACTAGACATTGGTTTTACTTACCATGTTGCTTTGCTACTTATCTATGTTACTGAAAAGAAAAGAAAAGAAAAGAAAAGAAAAGAAAAGAAAAGAAAAGAAAAGAAAAGAAAAGAAAATTCAACCCCTCAACCTAACCTTTGTGTCTAACTTACCTTTCAAGAAAAATTCAAGTGATCCATTTACTGGCAGTTTTTGTTTCTAAGGATGCATCTACACAGCACTCTTACCTCGAAATAAGCTTCACAATGTGCGTAGTGCAAATTGCATAGCTTATTTCAAGGTAATTTAGAAAAAGCTTATTTCAAATTTTGGCACTGTCTACCTAGTGGCAAATTTCAAAATAAAGCACTATTCCAAAATGGCCCTTAACCCTTGTGTAATGAGGTTTACAGGGATGTCGGAATAGTGAGCCCGTTATATTTCGATATAGCGGGCTTGCTCTTAAGACACAGAATAGCTATGCATTATAGACATAGTCTCAGGCTATGTCTAGACTACAACCAGTACTTTTGAAAAAGCAAGCCGCTTTTTCAAAAGAGCACCCAGGCAGTCTGAATGTTCTCTTTCGAAAACACACAGTTTGCATTACATAGCGCCTTTTTTCGAAAGAACGCTTTTGAAAAAAGGCGTTTTTCCTTGTAACAAAGTTTTCCACGGTTGAAAAAACTGCCCTGTTCTTTCCATTTACTTTTGAAAGAACGCGGCAGCAGTCTAGATGCAGGGGAATTTTTTTTGAAAAAAACCCTGTAGTCTAGACACAACCTAAGTGTATTCTTTTCTGAAATGTCTCCTACACTAAAAAATCTTAGTTTATGCAACTTACCCAAAAGGAAGACAAGAATTAATTTCCCCAAATAAGGTCAGTGTTTAAGAGTGCTGTCATTTTTAACTGCGTGTGGGGAATTAGGGTATGTCTACACTGAAGATTTTTTCTGGAAAAATGGCTGTTTTTCCAGAAAAACTACACTTACATCCACACTACAATTGCACTCTTTCAACAGAAAGTCGAAAGAACGCAGGGGTTTTTCTGACAGCAGTAAACCTCTTTCTACAAGGAAAAAGCCTTTTTCTGAAATAACTCTTTTGGAAAAAGGTGTGCGTGGATGGGGAAGAAGGTTTACCTGGGTGGTCAACAAATACCTTTGATGTCGACACCCGCGCGTCCAGACTATCGCGCTGAGCCGACAAACAGCTGATCAGCTGTTTGTCGGCTCAGCGCGGCAGCAATGTAAATTTAAATGAAGCGGCGATTATTTAAATCACCGCTTCATTTTCCTATGTCTGGTAGCCTAATCTACATGCCTCTGGCGACAGAGGCATGTAGTCTAGACGTACCCCAAGAGTGCTCATAGTGGTTGTGGTGTAGGGATAAATAGTAGAAACAATGGGGAAAAAAATCTCAGTAATGGTGAACTGAAGTTTCTCTTGAGAAAAAGAAAGAAAAAAAGAAAGAGTTCCACCATCCCTAAGAATATATTTATCCACAAATACTTTTCTCTGATTTTAACCTCTAGACATTATAACTCCGGTGTCACTCTCTCCCTATTCACCAGTTGTCATTCTACTAAGCCAGAATGTGTTTTCTGCATTTCTAGCCTTGACTGGAAACCCATGTTTTTTATGCTGGAGTTACAATCAACTCATCACATATAGGCTACTGTCCCAAATTCAGTTTCTTCTTTTATTATCTATTTGCACACTGAGCCCTGGTCTATTCTAGGATCTTACTGAGAAATAATCCTCCCTCCTCCAAGTTTAAATTTATAAGTGGTATATCCACACTACCAAGCCTATTATTTCAAAATAACGGGCCACAGAATTTGAACTTGGTACTCCTGTTTTTCACAAAGAGTAATGCTAATTCTGAAATAATAATTTCAAAATAACATTTGTGTGGATGCTCTGGTACCGCTAATTCATAATTATTGGCCTCTGGGAGGCCCCTTCAGTTCCCCATAGTGATTCCTGAGGCTTTAAGTCTGAAATAGCAAGTCTGCATTAATGGGGCCTGCCTCAGACTAATTTTGATGCTTCCCCGTAGCGAAACACGCTAGTTCGAATTTGTTAACCTGAGAGTTCTTAAGTAAAATTTAGTAATTTCAAAATAGTTTACTATTGTAGACATGGCCTCAGAAAGAATAACTATAAAACAATCTTGTTATACTCTAAGCATGATTTTGCTTATAGCTACTGTACACTCACTCCCAAAAGTATTTACGAAACACACCATAACATAATTATCTGATTCATCACACAGATATTTCCCTGAATGTATATATCTCCATCTCTCTTCATCTCTGTTTTATTCATAAGGCACTTATCATCTTGAAATCACCTTTAGTCTCTGACCTGAAAGCCTCAGTCATCCTTTATATCATGCACCCCAGGAGAAGATCTTGAAACCATCAAAGAAAATTCTGTAGAACAGTTGTGCTTTCAGTACTAACCTGCTTTTAATGGAGAATTTTCTTTTAGCAGTCTCAACCTGGTTCCCATGTTTGATCTTCTTTTAATCAAAAGCATCAGGGGACACTGTGAACCCCTATGCCCCTTTCGTTTGGTCTGTCAACTGATCGGGCACTCAATGCCTTGATTCTGTCTGTGAGCATAGAAACTCAGCTCATCTTCAGTAGACATTTGTGTGAATCCTGACATTCTAAGGAGTATCCATTCGGATACTTATTATATCATTTGTAGCCCTTTCCCATGCACACTGTAAAACTCATTCCAAAGCACTCCCATCAAAACCCTGATTTTGCCTAGTTTTATTTAAAGGTTTCCACTTCAGAAGTTGGCTAGCTTATTTTCCTAATCAGAGAGGTAATTTTCTTCTAAAGGACACCATGACACACTTCTTCCATCTGGGAAAGGTTCTTAATCGGTGTTTGGATGATCTACAATCATAGAATAGGTAAATACCATTGGGAACCAGTAATCCTTGTACTGGAATCCACTGAGTTGTTGTTTTAACATATTATGACAATAGGTCTTACCTGTATTTTTCTTGGCTCCATTAGCTCAATCCAGTACAATCAGATAATTGTCACTATGTTGATTATTTTATATTAATTATTGGTTTTCTAAGTGCAGAGGATCTTTTTCATAGTGTTAAGTGGGATGCTGTGGGTATAGAAATCCGGTTGATTTCAATGGTAATTCTACATCGGATATAAGAATCATCTGCAGATTTGATATTTAGATAGCACATTGATAGGAATTTGTATTTTATATGGTGTATGACAAGATAGTTATTGACTAATTTAGAGTGCTTTTAGTTATTGGCTAATTAGAAGAACTTTCTGTTGTCACCCTTCATTAGCTGGTACATGCATGGAGAATGTTGTGGTACATACAATGCTTGTCTGATTTTATAACTATGGTAGAGTGTTTCAATATACAAAGAGGGTTTTATTCCTCTTTGAAAGTCTTTGGAGAAACATCTTCACATAGCATGGTGCTGACAGCTCAATTAGATTCGATTGACTAAGTTATCATTTATGGTGGGACAAATTTCGAGACACTTATGAAACTTCTACGTAACTTGATCTCAGTGGAGCCTACCACTAAATTCATTGAGTAAGGACTCCAATATATAACTGAAGTTTTCTCTATGTATATAAATCTTTCCTATAAAATATGGCCCTGACTACCTAAGCATGTGAATAGTCCTACTGACTTCAATTTAATTCCATTGACTTCCATTTATTCCTGGCATTTCAATAGGACATTTCATTTACTTAAGGTTATTAGATACTTGTTTATGTGCCTTCCTGAACTGAGACCTAATTTTACTTTTATGATTTTAATTGGTTAGTTCATTAATTTTATTCTTTAATAAATCTTCCCTCTTAACAGTATCTTTTGGAGAATAATTACTAATTATCATTTATTTTCTCCAGTTTCTAATCAAGATTGTTACTGTCATCACTCTGAGATCAATTTTAAGACATGATGGGCTAAACTTGGGTGGTCAACTATCATCACACTGGCAATTATTTATAAGCTATTGTCATAGTTTTGAATAGTTGTTTCACACATAACAGAAAAACTATGTTTAACTAATATCAAGACTGGGAAATAAACTGCAAGAAAAGAAAAAAATGCATCAACCAAGAAATTCAGATTTAAGAATAAAATTCTACCTGTATTTCTTTCTGCCTAGACACTGTAGCATGTGTGAGTGCATGTACGTACACACCCCTTGATTCAGATGCACAAATCCTGTTAATACCAAAATCTAACATGGTACTCTGCCTTTTCTGAGATAAAATGTCTTTAGTGAGAATAACAATACTTGACTCATATAGATCCTTCTTGTCCAAAGTGCTTTCTCAAGTGACTTTGATCATATGTAATGTTAGGACAAAAATGTACCCAATGGTCATACCAATCAATAGACACATGACATCATTGCTTATACAGGAACGGAGTGACTAAGTGATGTGAGTCAGGACTTGTTGGTTCTCTTCTTGGCTAAGCAACTGATTGGCAGTCTGCTAATGGGCAAGTCAGCTAATTGTAGCTCTAATCCTGAGTTTATCCAGCACTAAACTGAGCATGATGCTTCCCTGTATCGCTTGCTTTCAGTAGTTTTTTCAAAGTGCTTTGTTATATGTGGATGAAAGGTGTTTTAGCAGTATTGTCTGACACTTTTTAGTATTAAGAATATTAGGTCTAACTACTTACTGCCTGGCTTCCACTGAAGACAGTTTTATGATCAGTTTTACACATTTTAAAAATGGTTACTTATTTGTTATTCAGCAGCATCTAGAGATTACAAAGAGGGTTTGAAGTTGCATTGTGTGTGTGTGAAGGGTGTCCCTGCACAAGTGATTTCCAGAAGGGCTTACTATCTAAGCATTCAAGGTGAAATGAAAAGCACAGAAAACAAAATTGGGATGGGAGTGGAAAAGTACTCATAATGCAATCATGCTTGATACAATTAAAAGTCAAAACACTATAAAAATCCATGGAAGTTTTGTCACTGGGACCAGAATTTGGTTTATTAAGGGAATATTTGTTCTAAGATCCCTTGAATCTAGGTTCCAATACTGCAGGATTCTGGTATTTGACCATTGGCTTGCAATAGAGTAGGATTTTACTCCAGGCCCAGAAAAGTCATAATTTGCCAGGCTTAATGCACCAAAGATCTGTGTAGATGTCTCTTACGTGCCAAAGAAGGTCAGGCAAGAAAGACTACTGCTTTTTCCTTCACACATAAAAGCCTTGGTATTCTGCAAAGTTTTGTGCAAAGCAAAGTAAATTTTAATTATAGAAAAATGTCCTATTTGTTTTTCAATTTCAAAATTATTCCTGGCTTTGATTTTCATTGGAACTATTTTCAACAGTTTGAAAACATTTGTTTCCATGCTGACAAATTAATATTATTACAAAAGGAATTGGGTCTTTCAGTGAAATGATAGGCACTTTCCATCTTCCAAAACCTGCCAGTTGATATACAAAAAGAGAGAGAGAGAGAGCCATATGTTTTGCTTTTCATGCAGCTGGCAAAAATATGATTTCTTTTACTATGTTTCTCCAGTGATGAGAATTTATTCTGCAATACTGACATTCACATATTTTCCCTCAAACCTTTCCCTCCCCATCTTTCTGGCCAAACCTACTACTTTTACCATTACGCATCATTCTTTTCCTCCCTCTTCTACCCATGCTGTTTTTTCTGGGCATATGATATTTTTACTACACTGTTAAAATCATAGGGAGTTCTTTAATCTAGTAGGAAAAAGCACGAAAGAGCTGCTGGTTAGAAAATGGAACTAGACAAATTCACACTAGAGAGAAACAAATTTTTAATTGATGGTAATTAGCAATTGTAATTATTTATGTAGTGATATGCTGGGTTCTTTATTATTTGAAGTCTTCAAATGAAGATTGGGTAATTAAACATCATGTTCTGTCTCAAACACAAGTTATGGATTTTATGCACAAATTATTGAGGTTCTGTGACCTATGTTATGCAGGGGGTCAGACTACAATGCTAATGTTTGTCAGTTCTGGCCTTAAAAATCTACCAGTCCATTAAATTTGCCATGTTGTTCTCCAGGCCTCTTCCTATTATCGAAGTCCATACCTTGTTCTTCTTTCACTTCCCCTTTTCTGGCCATCCTGCATCTTGCCTCCCTCCCCACCATCCATCCACATTATTACAGATAAGGTCGCTTTTTTGCTGCCAAGATTCTTCACTGGCTTCCCTTTAACTCCTGAGTCAATGTCAAGCATCTTGTCCTTTTCCTCAAGACTCAACCAAAAGCCTTTTTTAAAAAAAAAAAAAATCTCTCCCTTTTGCTACCTGGTCTCCATGCTCCAATCAAGCATCCATCCCAAGCTCTCCCTTCATAACATTGTTCCAGGACTGATTTCATGTTCTCTCTTCTGTTGCCTCTTATGCTTCATCAGTTTTTGCATTATAAATGGTAACCCTCTTCTCAATTACATCATCCTTAAAACAGATTTCTTCCTAGATACATGTCAGTGAAAAGTCATCTAAGAAGTATAATTGCCTAAAAGAATCTTCTGTTTTGGGTTTACATTTCATCTGGTCAGCCAGGGTATTCTGGGTCTGTTTTGTACCATCTACCTTATCCAAAGATTAAAAGCTCCTTGGGACAAAGGTTCTGTTCATTTCCAGCCTCTTAGATCCCAAAATAAAATGTAAGAATTGAAATCCTAGCCTCATTGAAGTCAATGGTAAACTGATCACTGGGGCCAGAATTGCATCAAAGGAGTGTAGGGCATACTCTGTACTGTCTGAATGGACTTTATGAAGCTTCATGAACAATAAATATGTATTTATGGGATTTCGAATGAAAATTATTTATCATAGATTTAGAGGTAAGCTTTCCTTGGGTTCTTTCTGTGTTCTCCATAGTGACACTGAACTAACTGCCCCTCCCTTACACATAAAATTCACATGTTTCTGGTCTGTGTTGACACACTGTGGCCTAAGACCAGCAAACATTTGCGCACGTTTAACTTTAAGTTGCGAGCAATCCCACGGTTTTCAGTGGAACATCTCATGTGAGTTAAGTTAAGCATATGTTTGCAGGATGAAGTCCAAAATGCATGTGCTAAAAATATATATAATGATCATTTTTTTGGCTTCTAATCCCCAAGGCGTTTGGGCACCTTATCAAAAATTAAATAAAACAATATTTTCAAAATAGACATGTCCCAAATACACCATAAAATCACCAGACTGTGGAACAAAAAGAAAAAAATCTTTTTGTTGAATAAAACTACACCACATGTGAAGGCTGAAATCATCCAGGCAATGTTTCCTTTCTGTTTCCAGCATGTCCTTGTGCAATGCACTAATCCATGTCTCAAACCAGCAGCCTGAAGTTTTGAGCTATACTAAGGCCAAAAGCAGCAAAATTGACTAACTTGACCATTTGGGGGATTTAATTGAAAAGGAGAAGTACTATTTTTGTCTGTAGAATTTGAATACATTCAAATTTATTTATTGGGAAGATGAGGCCAGACCTACTGCTGGTGTTATTGGCATAGATCAACTGAGTTATATTTAATTATGCCAGCTGAAGATCTGGCCCAATATTTTATGATGGAAATGTAGTCATAAGCTCCAGATGTTTCTGTTTAAGTTTACTCATGCTAGAACTTTTGTTGATGTCTGTCAGTTTTGCCAATAAACTCCAAAGGTTCAGACTTGGCATATCAAAAACCTCCTTTGGAGGTCACCAGGGGTGCATCTACACCGCAATATTATTTCAGAATAACGGCCATTATTCCAAAATAACAATGCAAGGCTGTGTCTACATTGGCACCCCTTTCCGGAAAAGGGATGCTAATGTAGACTTCGGAATTGCAAATTCCGCGGGGGATTAAAATACCCCCGCGGCATTTGCATTTACATGGCTGCCGCTTTTTTCCGGCTTGGGGATAAGCCGGAGAAAAGCGCCAGTCTAGACGTGATTCTCCGGAAAATAAGCCCTTTTCCGGAGGATCTCTTATTCCTATTTTCAATTCCTTATTAATTCAAGTAGGAATAAGAGATCCTCCGGAAAAGGGCTTATTTTCCGGAGAATCACGTCTAGATTGGCGCTTTTCTCCGGCTTATCCCCAAGCCAGAAAAAAGCGGCAGCCATGTAAATGCAAATGCCGCGGGGGATATTTAAATCCCCCGCGGAATTTGCAATTCCGAAGTCTACATTAGCATCCCTTTTCCGGAAAGGGGTGCCAATGTAGACACAGCCCAAGTGTCTACACTGCCATTCCATTATTTTGAAATAATTTTGAAATAATGGCTGTCTTATTCCGATTTCTGTAAACCTCATTCCATGAGGAATAACACATATTCTGAAATGTTATTTCAAAATAGCTGTATTGTGGACGCTCTGCTGCTGCTATTTCGAAATAGCTCCTCCCCAGGGCCATTCAAACTAATTACTCCCCAGTGCCTCCTCGGGCTCTAAATCGAGGTAGTGCATCCACATTAGGAAAGCCTGCCTTTGACTAATTTTGAGGTTTCCCTGTAGTGTAAACGTGCTATTTCAAAGTAAGCTATTTTGGAGTATTTTTCTGAATAGCTTATTTTAAAATAAGCATGCACTGCAAACATACCCCAGGAGCTTTAGGTGCTTATGGACTGAAGAACTAGACAAAAAATCTGTTGCTATAGTATATAGGAGCAAAGTTCAAATACTATGGTTACTGCAAAACAAACAAGCAAATGTCCAAACCAAATTACCTTTATGTATGTGCGTAACTCTCCTTCCTCAACTAGTTTCACAGGGTTTAATTGTGTCACTAATTACTTACACAAGTAAAAAATGGGTGCCCATTCTTGAAAGTCAGACATGGCAGTCAGATAAGATCCAGTGTATGGGGAGCCAGACTGAGAGTCAGGAGACAAAGTTCTCTTTTGCATACTTTGCATAATTGTATGTAATGTAAATTGGGATCTTGGGAAAATCACTTAGAGCAAAACAGCCCTCTGATTTTAAGTAGCTCATAGCTTGGTGAGAAGGAACTTCTGTTCAGTGGTTCACAGGCAGTTGAGACTTCAGATTTGGTTGTCTGGCAAAAATTGCCGTGGGTTTGTGGTCTCATTCACCCGAGTAAATTGAAATAAAATATTGTGGTTTCTGTGATTATCATTATGCTTCTTGTTTGGACAATTGGAACAAGGCTTCTCATTTTTAGTCTTTTGTTTCTAGTGTGTCTGACATGCTTATTATTATCATTACTGTTATATTACTTATTTCTATTATTATTATTTAAATTTATATTACTAATGAGTCATTTGTATCACATTACAGACAGGGTCTTAATTGAGACTGAAGCTTGTTGTGCTAGGCGCTGTACAAACTTATAAGAGACAGGACTTATAAATAAATACCCTGAATAAATACCGTGGCTTGTTATTGTCATTATTCATATCATCATAGTGCCTAGGAGCCCCAGTTATGGTCCAGGGCCCCAATGTGCTAGGTGCTGTACAAACATAAAACAAACATAAATTCTCTGTCCCAAAGTGGTTACAATCTACATAGGCCCATCTGGGCAGATAGCTAGGTAAACCAATTCAGTATTGCAAGACTCTTATCTAAGGCTAATGTTAGATGCTTACTGTGACTGTTCCTATGAATACATTTTGTTCCTAATCTCCCTTAAAACCAGTAAAAAGTAGCTTTTGGAAGTTAGAATGTATCTGCACTTGAGCTGTCACGTAGGAATGTCCATACCGGCCCCAGAAGGATGATAAAATTAATAGCATTGTGGTCATAATTTCCAGGCAGTTCCACTCCATCCACCTCTCAAACCAGATCCTGTGCTCCACTTAGAACTCAATCGAGAATTCCTCACATATACTCTTGATCCATGAGTGTTATGTGGCACCTATATGTATTTAGGCTTGTTTTGATTAAGCTCTTTTTGGGAAACCTGTGTTGTAGCACAGGATATCAGAACAAGGGCAATATATCTTGAAAGCCAGGTGGCTAAAAGCTCAGTAAAACATGAATGTTCATTTCATTGGTTTGGGATTTGATGGTATTTAAATATAATTACCGAGTCAAACAACAATAAAGGACACTCTCTTTTTGCCTTTCACTCAGTACCGGTGGAAGTGGTTACATAGATTGTCAGTCTATGCACTGCTCTAATATGCCAATACTTCTTAAATCACTGGACCGCTATGTAAAAGCACTGAAAACCATTTGAATGGGGCTTGCAGTAGTCTGATCAATCTGATATCCATATATTCATTGACTGCATCAAGTATGTCAATGTGATTTTTATGTAACTTGCAAAGATACTTACGTTTCCAGATTTCTTCTGTATGTTACAAGTGGGTCACATCCAAATAATTATGACTCTTAAAAATGGCATTCTGGGCTCTTTTATAACTAACACATTTCTGGGGGGCTTTCAAAATAAATTGAGACTCCTGAAAGGATGAGTGAATCTAATTCAAACACAAGAAGGATATTCTCCAAGATAGCCTGGCTGACTCACTGGAAAAAAGTGAGGAAGAAGGAATATTCCACACTCTAACATTGTAACAAACATAATTGAGCAATGTGGCAATGGAGGGTCAGAGACACACAAGGAGGATTTGTTTTTTGTTTATTTCTCTAAGAAATCTCAGCTTCCTTAAGAAAGGGGAAAATAGATTGAGAGAGACATTCTCCAAGGGCCTGTCTAGCCTTGGAACTTGTTTTGGGACTCACTTGAGGCTTTTTTTCCAGACAAACTGCCATGCATCCACACACAAATGATATCTCAATGGTCCCTAATTAATCCATTTGGAAAGTTGGTTTAGTTACATTCAGGATGAGTTTTCCTGTGAGAAGGTTGCATTCTCATTTCATATCAACACTTCCACTTCTGGCAGACCTCTTACTATTGCTCCATACTGCTTTGCTGCTCAGCTGGATTCTCCTGATTCTTTACTTGTGTGCCCTGTGTAACTTCACTGGGTATTGTCTCCATGTTGAAATGCTCCCCCTTAGCCAAGTGGGACCTGTTGCAGTTCCAGTTCCCGGTGACTGTGCACACATGGAGTCATGTACCAGTGATACAGCAGCCATGTTCCATGAGTCTTCATAGCCCCATGTCAGGTCTTAGACATCTTTGCTCTCTCCAAAGAGGAGAGAGGTGTAGACTTTGTTACGCAAAATTGACATTAAAAATTAATGGTGTCCCACAAGCTCATTGGCTTCCTAAAGTAGTGTACATTGGTTCTGTTCTTTTTTTTTTTGTAACTCAAGAGGAAAGACCTTCAACTTAACTTGTACTGAAGCATAACACTGAATGAGGTTAAATAGTATTGTATGCACTATGCTATTTTGATCCTTTATCTAAACTTTGCTCCTACTGTTGAATGTAACACTTGAATTTAAGAAAGCCGTTGGCACTATATCATTGAAGAAAGGAGACAATTTTGTATTATGACCATCATAGGCTGCATAGTTCTATCTGGCAATATCAGTAGCTATATTAAAGAGCAATAGCTCCTGATACTGACCATACTTTTAATTCTTAGACTTCATAGGGCCACATCAAGTCTTAACTCTGACTTTGCAACCCAGAGAGCATAGCTCAGGGACAACTCACTCTTCCCTCAGTCATCTGTAAGCAGAATTCAGCTCTCTTGCATAAGTGATACTCTCCGGTCTCCATTCTCACTATCCAGCTGGAGAGATGTCCATGAGTTGTGGCTAAGAACTAACAAGTTGTCAGCTGTACTGTAGTCTTAACTCTGGTCGTGTACTCAACCCCAGCAACTCAACAAATGGGCTCCATCACAGATTTTCTTTGGCCAAGGCCACAGAAGAAAAAGCAACTTTTTTCTCTAGCTCCCTGCCCAAAAAATGATTTCTGCTGTGTATGTGTGTACTACAGCAGCCTCTGTCCTAGGAGATTTAGTCTTGTCCCAAAGCATACCTACCACTATGTTATGATAGCCCATCAAAGCAAGCATATCACATAAAAAGACCTATATAATCTGAATACTTCTGATAGGGTTTGGAGGGTCCTCAGGTAAGGGGCCTACACATGTAAGCTCTACTAACATTTGGATTTTTATGATCAACCTAGTAATGGGAGCTTACTGTGCAATAAGCAACATATTTTCATCTTCCCTGCATTTCACATGAGGAGCAGATTAGTCACGTGCATGCAGGAAAACAGTTCTAAAGGCTCAACTCCCATGTCCAAGAAACCCATGGCTATTTAGCTTTGCATGAATTCTGGAATGTTTATGTATACCCAGATTTTTCACTATGCTGAGCATACACATCTGTGCCATTTGCTTTATGCTTATTTCCTAGTGCCAATAATATGCCCGTCTGTTGATTTGGATAGATGAGTTTGGAGGATTACAATGAACCTCAGAAAGACAGTTTCATACGTGCAAGAAGAAATCCATATATATGTATGTATACAAAAATCTAATTGGCAAAACATTTGCAAAAACTTGTACTGATATGGTGTGCCTCAAATTTGGGTTTTCTGCTTAAGAAGTAAAAGGAGTTGGACACTCAAAATCAGAGTCCATGTTTGAAAATTACTGTGTGCTAATGTTTCCCTTTGTTTAAAATGAAGATAATAATTCATACATTTTAATACACTTGTTTGCATTTTTTGCATCTAAGTGGTAAGTATTATTAGCAGGAATTCTGAACATGCAAGGTTTACAGGATCTGATCCTTTTCTTAGCAACTGTCAAATGACTTTTTATGCAATGCTGGAATTTAAAAATAACTTGATATCCAAGATATGTCTAGCAAGAGATGAATTGCATGTGTCTAATTTTTTTTTATTAAATTAAGCCTTAAGATAAATCAAGTTGTATTTATGGAAAAACTCAAGTAGTTATTTTACTAGAATCATGAACTGATGTTATTAGCAATCAACTAAAGATCAAATCATATTTTAAAGTTAACATAAGCTAAAGATAGTTGGCTAGAATGTAGATTTTATCTCAGCAGTCTTCTCTTGCTGTGTGTTTGATAGCAGTTTCAAGACATAGAGAGCAAAAAAGCCAAAACCTTATGAACTTTAAATTGCATCTTTTTCTCATTAAAATACATGCTGCATATGTCTTTATTTCCACTATGACTTGCTTTTACTTCAACAAATCCAATTTATGGTCATTTAGTTGGCTTCCGGTAAATCACTACTTATAATTAGAAAGTACATTTCAAGGTTTTTTCCTATTTAAAAATTATTTACAGTTGAATAAGTGGGTATGGACGTTGCTTTATGCTGTAGTGTGAGAGGAAATTCAGGGTCAAAGGCAACATCACAGTATTAGTGTTTAGGGCAGTAGAGAATGCATATGCTTAATGAGATGGCACGAATGCAATCAAAAAGAAGGAGGAATGGGTGAAATCATTATGAGACAAATATAGTCTTGACCTTCTGGGGCATCAGAAAAGAAGAAGTGAATGCTGAAGACTAACTGGTCCCCTAGAATATAGCTCCGATCTGCTCACATATTATATACCAGTGTAATTATTTGGGTTATCACACAGTTTATTTTGCCAATCCTGGTACAATCCCTAGATTGGGTAAAATATACTTATATAAATTTTCTTATACTACCATATCTTATTCCCTTATCTGTACTGGAATAAGGTTTAGTCATATAAGCACTTTAATAAAATATCCACACTGAAGAAAGTGGGGTGCATTAGCTGCTTTAACTATATTGGGAGAGATAATGCAGTATAAGTCTTATGTGTAGATAAGGTTACAGATAGGAAGATATCACACTCAGAGAGGGATTATGACCTCTGGCTCTGCTGCTTTAATGCATCTTCATTAAAGTAATAGTTCATGGCTTCCATTTCCAAATGGTTCAGGAGCACTACACTATATTGAACTATGCCCATAAAACAAGTACAGCACCATATATCTGTGCATATTTATTACTATATTGTTAAGCCCTGTGACCCCAGTTTCATAGTAACACTCTATATTTGTGATGTCATGGTAGTAACTGGGGAATATACTATAAATGAGCCATTTCTCTTGTTTTAATTTACATTTAGGTATTTGTGCACTGAAAATTGAACATGCTCATCTCACCTAGGGTAACATTTTCTATACTTACAGCTAGACTATACCACCTTACTCAGTGATTAGTGCCTGATTGACCTAGTAGCATCTATGAAATTGTGTGAAACTACTTTTCTAGTAAGGAAGTCTTCAGTGTAGCTAAGTATTGCACACTTTGGTTGTGTATGAATAAGAAGAAATACAAGCTAGGGTTCATTCACTAACACCCCCAAAGTAGATCTGTAGGATGATTGCAAAAGTGGTAGAGCAGCAAAAACCTGCCTGAAAGGGCTCCTTTCATTCTCTACATCTAGTAGATAAGCTTTGGAGCTCATCTATTGGGTTAGAAGTTGAGCCAGGAGTATGGGCAATGTCTCCATGCACTATATAGATCAGTTAACAGATATCCTTTCAGAGGGGATTGCTACCTCCAATCCTCTAATCCCTGTTCTGAATTAGCACCTGTGACTCATTTTGGATTCTGGCTTGGACTGAGCACTCCATCCCACTGTCTCATTGGCTGTGTCTACATTGGCACCCCTTTCCGGAAAAGGGATGCTAATGAGACCAGTCGGAATTGCAAATTCTGCGGGGGATTTAAATATCCCCCGCGGCATTTGCATGAACATGGCTGCCGCTTTTTTCCGGCTCGGGGTTTTGCCGGAGAAAAGCGCCAGTCTAGACAGGATCTTGTGGAAAATAAGCCCTTTTCCGGAAGATCCCTTATTCTTGAAAGTAGGAATAAGGGATCTTGCGGAAAAGGGCTTATTTTCCGCAAGATCCCGTCTAGACTGGTGCTTTTCTCCGGCAAAACCCCGAGCCGGAAAAAAAGCGGCAGCCATGTTCATGCAAATGCCGCGGGGGATATTTAAATCCCCCGTGGAATTTGCAATTCCGACTGGTCTCATTAGCATCCCTTTTCCGGAAAGGGGTGCCAATGTAGACACAGCCATTGTGTTTCTTATGGAGCAAATACGTGATATAGGTTTCTTCTTTTAAAACCCAAAGCCTTCAAGGCATTTTTGCATTTTGCAGCTGATTGGTTCCTTCCTTAGGTGTTTCTTCCTAGGCTTGATAATAGAAAATAATGAATCATTACACTTTTCCTGAGGAAATAATAAACATTGGATACATCCAATGCTTCTTTCCATATTCTAACTGCTAGGTTAAGTTAGACTCTGATTTGACTTTTAATTGAAAAAAAACCCACACGTTTTCAGGCATTGTAGCAGAAAGGAAAAAATATTGGAAGGGAAAGATAAGTGCTCTCAGGCTATCAAGCTATTTTCCTAGAACTGATGAAATAATATCCAGCATCTCTCCCCAAATCACAGAAAAGTCTTTTTTAAGAACATGAAAGTCCCTTTCACTTAGACTCCGCTGCTTTGTTGGACTTTTGCACTAAGAAATAGCAGCTAAATTTTCTCCCTCTTTTGAAAACCTAATTAGAGAGCTTTTGAACCTCAGTACTTCACAGTCTTTCAGACCAAACAAACAAAATAAATCCCCACTGACTGTTTTTGTCATAAAGAACCTATGGCACTTTTGGAAAGAATTGGCGTGTTAATTGTAATTTTGCCTTGTCTGAACTATCTCTAAATGTCAAGTATTACTTTTCACTTCTTCATCCAAATGGTTGTGCTATGTTACTATTTACTGTTGAACGGCAGCTGCCAAAGCCAAAATGGTACTGAGCATAGAGCCTGGGCAATATATTATGAACAGCTGATTCTGTTAGAAAAAAGTTTTTACTTCTCAATTTATGAGCAGGATCAAATTTTAAAGCCCAATAAATAGAGATTTCAATGCAATGTCATGATTTTGAGAGGCAATTGAGGAGATCTCAACGATTCAAACAGAAAAAGCCATATATTTTCTCATTGCCTATCAAGCACAACATAGAAATTACCATACTAGGTCAGATCTTTGGTCCATCTAGTCCACTGTCTCTGACAATGGCCAATATTAGATTCTTCAGAGGAAGATGAAAGCAACTCTGCAGTAGAGGGATATGTGTGATAAACTAGTATGATGCCATGAAGGCCTCATCTTTACCTCTACTAGTAAGATGACAGATGTTGTTATAATATTCTAAGATGATCTGTCCCAAATTCCTGACACAGAAACAACGAAACAAGAGAGAATCTCCAAATGACTCACAGAAGTTTTTAAAGTGAGACCAGTTTATGCTGGGACAGATTTTTAAAAGTTTGGGGCATGAGATTATAGGAGCACCAATAGGACGAGGATTGGTCCCACTGACTGATAAATAACAAAAATTAGAAGGAGAAACTATACTTTTTTTTTTAAAGAGTAAAAACAAAGTTGAACAAGCACAGTAGCAGTGGGGAAAAGAAGCCATGTTCTAAGCAATTTAAAACACAAAACAGGACTTGTCATTCCCTGTTGCTTAGTTACATTTTTTTTAAGATTACAAAAAGCTTGATCCAAAGATTATAAACAGAAGTAAAAAGTATGGTTGAAAACCTTCCCATTAAATTACTATTAAAGCTGTAGGTGAAACAATGTTAGTTTTGTTTTGTATACTTCTCCTTATCCCAGAATAAATCAAAAAAGATTTGTTTATATAAATGGTAAATTCATACTATAGCTAGCTTACACTGTACAGTAAAATTGGCCTGCCTGTGAATGGAAAGTAAATCTATGGGTTAAATCCTCCAAGATAAATACTCTATCCTTCACCATGGAATCAGCCGCAATCTTACATTGAAAGAGACACATTGCAAATGGCCTTTGGCATGTCTTTCTATGCTAAGGACTCCTGTGGAGTTGTTATTACAACATTAAAAGTCTTATTTTATATTTGAAATATTTATAATATCATTTTAATGAAACATAATATTTGGCTGG
Source organism: Pelodiscus sinensis (assembly GCF_052426305.1). Lineage (NCBI taxonomy): Eukaryota > Metazoa > Chordata > Testudines > Trionychidae > Pelodiscus > Pelodiscus sinensis. The sequence goes on along the minus strand of NC_143052.1, from coordinate 18,972,927 downwards.
GACATGGTGACATTTTTATATGCTTTCTTTTTTAGAGTATTGTGTCCGGAGTGTAGGGCTTGAGGGCAACTGTTAGTGTGTCAGAGTAACACATGTTTCCAATAGGTAACTGTCTGACACATGAAAGGAGAGGAATGTGATTTAATGTTACAATTTTATTTTATGCAATTTAACATATGGCAGGAAAGACGACACAATCAAGAACAATATAAATGTGGAAGCGCTCAATAAAAGATACCTCTGAGGGTCTGATTTAGTGATTTATTGGGTCTTACTGGTTAAATTATTCATTTTGAACAATTTATTTGTTGGGGTTGAACTTTCTATTTGTTTGCAAGTTGTTAGTGCACAGCTTGTAATTTCTACAGACTTGTTTTTTGGGGGTTGGGGAGAGGATCATAACTGCTCCACAAATCTATTTAGATTTTATACCTCACCCATCACCATAGTATTTAAGTATGTGTACAAAGAAATCATAAGCAAAAGCAGCCACTGGATTGAGTTCCTTCCTGTGTTCCCTGAGGAAACTGAGAATATGATTCCTCTCCCTCTTTTAATCTCTCCCTTTTGTCTTCTCACCTCTTCTCTTTTTTTTAGTAAGAGTGAGTTATGAAGTGGAGTTCATTTGGTAAAGTTCCATCTAATTAGATATCTTATTCAATAGGTATGTGAATAGCATCTTTTACTTGATGTAAAAGATTATATTTTCAAAGGCTTTCAAGAGATTTAAACACCCAATTAATGGGAATTGAATTTCCAAAGCTCTTAGGCAGTTTTGAAAATTTCAGCCATATACATTAGTTTCTATTGTTAATTTCCAAATTAGTTTTCAATGTGGATATTTGTTGACTAGCTGTCATAGCTTCTTTATAATGTTAATGGGATAAGGGTAATTACAAAATAAGATGCTGTAGAGTGTTCCGTTTATTGCATGCCATGATGAAAGATTTGTACAACTATCCTATAAGTGGTAGAAGGATAAGCACTGTTTGATTAAGGTTAACCAGCCGCCAGGCATTCAACAAGTAATATCATGTTTGATTGTCTTCTAGAATATTAACTAGATTACTACCGTGATAGATACAGGACAATTAATAGATGTGATATGCTTTGAATTTCAGAATCCATTTAACTAGACTCTGAATATTACAGAGATGAATGGCTTCTACAAAGAATCTTGGAAGGAGGGCTTAAACAAAATACTGGGGAACTCTTTATTTATGAGTAAGAGAACAATGGAAACTATGATTGGAACTAAAGTTATGAATGGGGCATTAGAAGTCAAGTGTTGGATCTCTTAAATATAGCAAAACTGGATGTTTTGCACAGTGGTCTCGGGAGTCATGAATTCCATTGTTTAGTTTATGCCTTTTTAACAAATGTCTCTGGCTTTTGACAGTTGGGCATCTGGATGAGTGGCTGATATGATGAACACATTAATAAATTTCATTGAGAACTTCAGAATTAAATGCTTTGCTACATATGAGGCTAATAGATAGCAGAGACATAGAAACAGAATGGAGACAGAAGGTCGGTGACATGAGAGATAAAAACAGACTCTCAGCAAATCGTTTGATCTCCAGGGCTCATGAGATCCCACACGTTAGTATAAAAATCCTGGGGTGGATCTTACTTCACAAGTGTGAAAGTTTTACCATAGATTTTGATAGGAACAGGTGAGGTTTACCTAGTCCATCCTTTACTGCATATTAATAAAATATCATCATGGCTCATGCACTGTTCTTAATATTGCATTTGCTCAGTTTGGTCAGGGTATCTGTTTTTTTACACATATGGTTCTTATTGAACATAATTTGGGTTTCTCATGTATCATAGGGCTTGTCTTCACTACATAGTGGATCAAAGCTCAAGCGATTGATCCACTGATGGTTGATTTATCGTGTCTGCTTAGACACAATAAATCAATCTCCAAGCACTCTCCCATTGACTCTGTTACTCAACCAGGAAAAGAAGAGTAGCTGGAGTTGAGAGAGCAGTCCCCACTTACCTTACCGCAAAGAAGACACTGCAGTGAGTATGTCAACTTCAGCTATATTATTTGCATAGCTGGAGTTGCGTAGGTTAGACTGATGAAGGTATCTGTCTTAGTATAGATAAGGTCATAGAGTCTTATTTTAGAATAAATTATTTATTTGAGACAAGCTTCTTTGAAAATCCCCTGTTTCACTGGAGTAGATAAAGCAGTGCTATTATCTCGATTTTACAGATGGGGAACTGGGGCACAGAGGCCTGGATGTATAAAAGGAGTTAGGCATCACAAAATATTCTTCTCAAGAGAACAGAACTGTTGTGGGGATTCTGGGGGAATCAAGCTCTCCAAGTCATTCTTTCCCTTCTTCTACCTTTTCGTCTATTTTTCTTCACTGCAGCAATGGCGGTGAGAGGTTATGGCATATCCTAAACACTGAAAGAAATAAATTCCAGTCATATGCACCAGGTACAGAGGTAGCTGGAGGAATTAAAACCACACAACTGTGATGAGTGGGAGAGATATGGAAAAGATTTTGATGCATGTTTAAGCTGTAGATGTGAATCATATAGAGGCAACACCTAAGAAGATGTCATCCTATCCTAGTGCTAACTTATTTCAAGGCTACTACATGTTTTAGACATGTTTGTCTGCCTGTCTGCTTCTGTCCATCTGTGAGGCTTCTTCTTCCAGAACTTCTCCTAAATGGTAAGAGTTAGGACCACCATTCAGTGTCCTGCTATAGTAACTTTAAGCAAGGCAAGAGTTTGGGTGTACTAGGACAATGAGATCTGACTGAAATTTGATTGTTTCTCATACAATGGGAAGAGAGGAGTCTGGCAGGAGGGATAGTTATACTTTAGAATGACCATGGAGGGCCGCAAAGAGCCAGAGATGGGGAGCAGGATAGCAATAACTCCATTGAGCCAGGCACGAGAAGTGGTGGAGCTATCTACTGTAGATTTCAGAGTTTGTCTTTTTGTGTGTCTTTATCTGTTCCCAAGCTGGGGGAGTGCACCCTTCCCCTGACTGTTCCCCCCTGCAGCAGCTATGGAGAGGTACTTTCCACCTGCCCGAAGCTGCTGCGTTTAGAGAGAGCTGGGGTTTTTTGCCCTCCTTGAGGCAGCCTGCATCCCTCAACCCTAGCCTCACCCCAAAACAATGATTTAAATGAAGAAAAACAAAACTTATTTGAGTTAACGACCCAAACAACACCAGGTAAATCTTCTAGTCTACTATATATTTGAGAGAATTTGTCTGTGTGCGTGTGTCTGTTTGTGGGTTTGTCTATTTTTTCAAGAACTCTCCTAAACGGTAAGAGCTAGGGCTACCAAACGTGGTATTCAGCTTCCACTTTTCATACCTTAAAGCAAGGTCAAGGTTGGGTTGTACCAGGAAAATGGGATGTGTTTGGAATGGAATTGCTTCTCATAAAACCATGCAGAAAAGAGACAGAATCACCAGGCAGATGAAAGGAGTGGGCTCTGGGTTTTCCCCCCTCCGCTCCATCCAGGACTGCCTGAGCTCCAATCTTCCACACTCCCCAGGAAGCTGAAGCTCTATCCCTCCTGTTTGAATGGGGACATTGCTGGTTGTTCTGTTTTGTCAGGGAGTGAAAGGAAAGTGCACAGTTTGCTCCATTCCTCAATCTGGTTGGGGAGTGCAGGAGGCAGATAAACTGGGACCTGCCCCAGCTGGGAGGACATGCACCCTTCCCCCGGCTGTGCTCACTGGAGCTGCAGCAGCCATGGAGAGATGCTTCTCACTTGGCCCCAAGATGCTGCAGTGAAAGAGGGCTGAGGTAGTCCTCTTTCCCCAGGAAAAGCATGTACATTTTCATTTTATTTTCCAAAAAGCAAAACATTAATTGAGTTGAGGACTTGAGCAATAATGCTTAAATCTTCTAGTTTACAATAAATGATGCCAAAAGACTGGAGCAAGACATTAAATCATACAAAATTTAATTCACTTTATCCAGAATTCTAAAAAAGGATTCTATACAGTTCTTGTGGGACAAGTTTCTTCCTATTCTGTTCTATCTTTCCTGGCTAGTTAAACTCTCCATCCATTTCTTGACTAAAAATAAATTTGTCATAGCATAGTAACTGCACAATTGTAAAAAGAATGCTGCTTCTGAGACCTTAAAAAGCTGGCAGAGAAAACTCTAGGCTATCCTAGTTAGTTGAGGTCAGAAAGATATCATCTGTATCTCTCCTAAGCAAAATAAACTGGAGAAGTCTCTTTTTGTTGCATCATTGCACTAACCTCTATTCGCCCCTGTAATAGCATTAATAGCATGTCCCAAAGGATAATGAGATTGAAGAATAGCTGTGTCCAACTTCAGAGGCTGGCACACTAAAATGACAAAATTTAAAATGAGAAAGGGAATCAGCTCTTTTATTATGAACATGACTGACCTTGTAAGGTATATTGAGGTGCAAATGGCTGAGAACTGAAACCCTCAACAATTTAATCACTGTTCCTAAATCTGCTGACTTCCTGTGAATTGCTTGGAAAGTGCCCAAATGGTCCAAGCCCCAAAAAACCACCCTAGGATTCCATAGCTATTCATCTCATTTGACCAAAGCCACAGCTACGGAAAACAGTTTCACTGACATTTATTTTAATACCCTCCCTTTTCCACAGTTCTTGCCAACCTTGCACAGTAGGAACCCTCAAAACAAGCTCTAAACCCTCTCCTTCCTGACATGTCCATGAACAGCTGCAACTCCTTAGGCACTGAGAGCAGCTGCCTTGACAGTGCCATAGAAATGCTCTACTAAGATAGAAAAATGGAAATGTATTATACAGTATATATTTTGCAGCCTTAGAACAAGAAGAGTATGAGTGGTTTTCAGTGCATACTGTAGAGGTTAGTAGACATCAAACAAAAAAGATAAAAGGTCTGATTCTCCCCTCACTGTTTTTATAACTATTCCTCTGATTTACAGTGGAATATAAAGAGAATCAAGCCCCGTCTTTTAGGGTACATCTGCACTGCATGGCTATTTCGGGATAACGGCGGTATCTCAAAGTAGCCATCCACATCTACACAAGCAACCCATTATTTCAAAAAAATTTTCAAAATAACGGGTGCTCTATTTCACCATCCCGGTAAACCTCGTTGTACAAGGGATAAGGGATGGCTCTAAATAGCACGCTATTTTGAAATTTTGCAGTGTGTAGATGCACCAAATTTCAAAATAAGCTATTTCAAAATAGTTTTGAAATAAGATACACAATTTGCGTTGCGTAAATTGTGTATCTTATTTCAAGTTTAGAGTGCTGTGTAGATGCACCCGAGGTGACCACACAGGCAAAGGTCAAAGGTAAAATATTGGATATCCATAGATGTCAAATGCCCACCCAGTGACTTTGTTATTATTGTTATTGTTGTTACCCACTTTAATCTGACTTTCTTTAGCGTTAATCTCCACTAGAAAATGCTCAGATTTTAGCAAACTAACATCCCTCTATGTTTAAAATTATCATAATTGTGCTGGCATAAGCTTGTATCCTATGTTTTATGAAATTGCAAATTGGCTGTTTGCTTCCTGAGAAGCCTAAAGCAATTCCAAGCACTAGCATTTCAAGGAAATAAAAGACAACTGTGTGAAAAATACGGGATAGAGGTTATTTGTCAGTAACAGCACCCCACAGTGTTTTATTCATGACATAAAACCATACATCTGTGTTACAGTGTCTGATTTTTTGTTGCTCCCTGGGATATCTTGACTGGATAGAGGACATGGGACTTTCCATACTGAGGGCTTAATCCTGCCATATGTTTAGTACTCTGTCCATAGTCCAAAAAATTCCTATTTGAACCAAGACTAGCCATATTACTAACATACGGGGCTGTGGCCTTGACATCAGTCGACTTACTCATGTGCATAAAGTTAAGCCAGTGCTGACCTGTTTTTCTGGATTGGAATAGAATTCTTAACACCTTGTAGGACAAACATCTAGATAGAGAACATTCTTTAACACACATGGTCATAGTCATTGTAAACATGTAAACCTTTGCTGGGCCTGTAAAAGAATACCATGGAGAATAGGATATTCCACAGACATCTAAGCTGCCACTGAATGTAAAAGTACAGCCCTCAAAAGAGACCAGAATAACAAAATACTTTACCTTTCATTGTTTCATTTCTTAATAGGATTTTTGGCCATAGCCCTCATCTCCCATGATGTAGTCAAGATATTTCAGTGTGTTGTCTGAATCACATTTTTCTCTTTGCTTTGTACCTCTTCCTTCGGAGCATTGAGTATTGCAGGGTGTTTAGTTGTTGTTTTTTTACAATTTAGCCACACTATAGCACTTAGGTGATTGCTGTCCAGTCCATACCTGAATATCTTGATTGAAGAGTATGAACATATCTAAACTCCCCATTCTTAGGCAGGTGGCCTGTCGGCACTGCTTCCGGCCATCCTTAAGCCCTGTTCAGGGTCCACTCAATGTGGACATGCTAGTTGGAATTAGCAAAATGCTAATTCGAACTAGTTTTTAGTTCTAGACGCGTTAGTTCGAATTAGCTTAGTTCGAATTAACTAATTCGAACTAAGTTAGTTCGAATTAGCGCTGTAGTGTAGACGTACCCCTAGAGACTCTCTACACAGCTATCTCCTACGTTCATCTCCACTTCAGTCCAAGTGTGTACATTTTTAATATACAAGGCAACCCCTTCTCCCTTTTTTCCCCTGTCTGTCCTTCCTGAGCAAGCCGTACCCTTCCATACCAACATTCCAATCATGCGTCCCATCCCACCAGGTTTCTGTAATACCAATGATATCATAGTTGTATTTATTGGTTAGCAATTCCAGTTCTTCCTGCTTATTACCCATACTTCTCACATTTGTATATAGGCATCTAAATACTGATTTGATCTTGCCTCCCTGTTGTGCCCTGACCCTCCTTTCTCTTTGCCATTATAGACCGTAGTCCCCCCCATTTCCAACCCATCTCCCAGTCCCGCACATTCAGCACTTACCTGTGGGCTTTGCTCACCTGTCCCCGTCGAACCTAGTTTAAAGCCCTCCTCACAAGGTTAGCCAGTCTGTGTCCAAACAAGGCCTTCCCGCTCCTGGAAAGGTGAATTCCATCTCCGCCAAGCAGTCCTTCCTGGAAGAGCACCCCGTGATCAAGGAAGCCGAATCCCTCCTGGCGACATCATCTTCGCAGCCAGGCATTCACCTCCAGGATGCACCTCTCTCTGCCCGGGCCCCTACCTTTGACAGGAAGGATCGAAGAGAATACCACCTGCGCTCCAAACTCCTTCACCCGTACTCCCAAAGCCCTGTAGTCACACTTGATCTGCTCAGTGTCACACCTGGCAGTATCATTTGTGCCCACGTGGATGGGGTAGTAGTCAGAGGGCCGGATAATCCTCGACAATGCCTCCATAACATCTCGGATACGGGCCCCTGGCAGACAGCATACCTCTCGAGATGAGCTGTCAGGGCGACAGATGGGTGCCTCCGTTCCCCTCAGAAGAGTGTCTCCAACCACCACTACCCTACGTTTCTTCCTCGCAGTGGTGGCAGGAGACTGCTCAACCTTGGTGGTGCAAGGCCTGGTCTCCTCCACTGTGGGGGGTGACTCCTTGTCTCCTGCAGAAAGTAAAGTGTAACGGTTATGTAACAACACAGTGGGAGGGTTAGGAGCAGGGGTGGAACACTGCCTGCTGCCGGAAGTAACCAGCTGCCGGTGCTCACCCTGCACCACCGCCTCCTCCATAAGTGGCTGGTCAACAGTCCCACATCCTAGGACAGTGACCTCAATGGACTCCATAGGAATACCGTCCAGGAATTCTTCATGGCCTCGAATGCTCCTCAGCCTGGCCACCTCATCCTGTAGCTCTCCCACCTGCTGCCTGAGAGATTCCACCAGCAGGCACCTTTCACAACGGTTGTCTCCCCCAGCCTGGAGATCACTCAGTGGGAATTGCAAGCCACAAATACTGCAAGACCACACCAGGCCCGCTTGCCTAGGTCAGGCCTGCCCCCTTCTGAGTCACACAGGGGAAGGCTGAGCCTGAGGCTAATCAGAGGCAATCAAGGGAACAATGGCAGGCTCTCAGTCCCAACTGCCACAGAAGCTGAAACTGAAACTGCTAGCACTCACCTGGAATCAGACTCTCAATTCACACTTCAAACCGTAAAATTCAAACAGTCAGGCGCACACACACTCACACCACAGCTTGTACTCTCACCGGGTAGCCTCTTCGGCGGTGGGGTCGTGTCTGCATTGCAGGTAACAATTAGTGAATCCCAATTACTGAGTTCTCCAGAGACATGTCCCTGCACTACACAGCTCCTCTCACTGGACCCTCATGAAAGTTCCTAATCTCACTGCCTCCAAAAAGACAGAGCACACACCAGCCTGTCAGGTTAGGAGCAGAGTGACACTTCACCTCAGCATAACAGCATCAGGATGGTTTTGTAATAAAACAACAAAGACCATCACTGTAAGTCATTTCAGATGAGAGTGAAAGAGCTATGAATAAGGACAAACTAAACAAAACACACTTTCTAGTGTCTAAAATAGGGATGGAGAACTTCAGGCCCAGGGGATGGATGCAGCCCCTGGCTTGCTTGATTCTGGCCCCTGATGCTCAGGACCACCTCCCCCCCCCATCCCCTAGCATTCGGGAGCCAGTGCTGGTGCTTCAGCCCTCCCCTCCCCACTGCCCTATCACGGGGCTAGAGTACACAAAATCTACTAGCCTGGGCTCTCCTAGACACTGGTGTGTGAGGGGAATGTGGGGAGTGTCTTTCTCCTTAGTCAGGGTTATGTCACTGAGGGGGGGGGGTTATTTGCTTTTTTGGGGAGGTTTTTGGTTTGGTTTGGTTTGGTTTGGTTTGGTTTGTTGGGGTTTTTTTGCTTCTCGCTTGTGTGCAGCTCATGACTGATTGTTCTGTGGGTCAGTGGCCCCCAATCCAAAAAAGGTTACCCACACCTGGTCTGAAACAATCTTTGCCCAAGTAGGTTTCTCACCTGCAGTCAGTTCCCAAAGATTTCACGCACTTGGTTGAAGGATCACCTTTCTCAACTTTGAAAATCTCTGGCCTCCTTTGTCCTTCAAGCAATGGATGCCAAAATGGCTTTCTGTTTTTGCTTATATTTCCCAATGTCTGTTATCTCTACCTCAAGGGAAAAGCATGCTTCCTGGGGTACAGCCTAGACCCCCTATCATAATTATTAAGTGATCATAGAAGAATCATAGAAGATTAGGGCTGAAATAAACCTCAGGAGGTCATCTAATCCAACTCCCTGCTCAAAGCAAGACTAACCTTAACTAAATCATCCCAGTCAGGGCTTTGTCAAGCCTCACCTTAAAGCCTCTAAGGATGGAGGTTCCACCACCTCCTTATGCAACCCATTCCAGTGATTTCACCAGCATCATCTGTCCCACTTGCTGGTTGGATGGCTTTGTTTTCCTTATAAGTAAATGTGCCTCCATTGTTTCTGTCCTTGTATTGCTTAACTCACATTGGAGATACAGTTCACCAGATGAAACAACCTTCCTTGTCAAGGACAAGATAATAATGTGCCAAACACATTTTTAAAGAACATATTTTCAGCACACATCTGTAATTCTTTATACACCCTCTGTAAAAACATCACACAATAATATTAATGATCAATGTGTTATCTGTTTGTAGTGATATCTCACACGACACCTTTTAGATACAGATGAGGACAACAGTGTGTTGGAGCAATAAGTGTGTTAGGCCTGGTGTATCATATGGTATTGCTTCTCCCAGTCAGTATTGATGGGATCCTGGGGTCACATCACCAAATAGTTAATAATGGATGCTGTAAATTGGGGGGGAGGGAAATCATACACTCTCATCCTAACTCGTCACACGGGCAGGCTCTGATTAAAGCCAGAAAATATACAATGATGCACAGATGTGTACTGACATTGTGAAAATGTTCATTGACTTTTTAAGAATATGCATACACATAGAATATTAAACAAACAGAGGAATTTCTTGCAAACAAATGCTTCATTCTCTAGTGCATGTATTAGCTCTTTAGATTTAAGACACTGGCTCCTATCCTAAATTAAGAAATAAGATATAGTGCTTGTAAACCTGAATCCAAGAAAACACCACATTTGATACATCTGGGTTTTCTGATGAAAGCATGGGATACATGTTTATATACTCATATCTTGGATAGGAAACAGCAAGCAATAATTTGTTCTCACTATATATATAGCACCTTCCAGCCAAGAATTTTACAGCACTTTCCAAACATCAGTGAATATATTTTCAGAACACTTCTAAGATTTATTTACCTCCTAAGAGATATTATCTTGGTCTTACAGATGAGAAACTGAAGCACAGGCGGGTTATATCCAGTATTTTCAAACATCAGAGCCTTATGTGATCTCTCCATCTGTCTGCCAATCATAGGCTTCGTCTACACTGCAGGGCTTTTGCGGAAGAGTTTTTACGCAAAAACTTCTTGTGCAAAAGTATGTCCAAACCTCAAAGCGCATCTCAAAAGCAATGTGCTTTTGTGCAAGAGAGCGTCTACACTGCATGGATGTTCTTGTGCAAGAAAGCTCTGATGGCCATTCTGTGCCATTCAGAATGGCCATCAGAGCATCTGTGCTTTTTCCAATAGGGGTTTCTTGCACAAGAAACCCCCATGAAGTGTCCACACCTCCCTTTTTGCGCAAGAGCTGTAGCGCAAAAAGGAGTTATTCCTCATGGGGAGAGGAATAACTCTACCAGCAAAAAATGTTTCTATTCTTTCATCAAAAGAAATTCATAATAATGTGCCAAAACTTAAAAATAAGATGTATTTATATTTTATATAGTTATTTAACATTTATTTACAATGTTTAAAAATGCATTTCTAGGCTAACAGTAAAAAGGTTACATCTGCAAATAATGTTATGTATTTGTTGTTTGTTTGGGAGATGATCGATAGACCGTAATCTAAGCATTTGTACAAAATAATCAAACAATATTCATGATCCCCGAAAACTTGCAAGTATGTAATGGGAGAGGCAGATGCAACAAACAAATAGGAGAGAGATCAAGGTAGTAATGAGATGATTATGGATAGTGAAATAAATTGTGCAAAAGGGAAACCAAAGATCCTATCAGCAGATTAGCCATTAACAAGAATTTTGTAGGCATCGTGGAAAAGGTGGGTTTGAAGAAGAGATTTGAAGGTAATGTGGTGGTTTTAGCTTTTCATTGTGAGCTCCATTCATGCATAAATTCAGAACGGGAGAAAGCTCAAAGGCATTTTCATATAATGGTGCTGAGGTATCTTCAGGATAAAAATGTGATCAAGCACCACTCTAACAATTCTGTTGACAACCTTTCTAAATCTATCTGTACTACCTCATCAGGTGTGACCACAATTTCAAGAAGAGCTACCTAAAATGTGGTGGTCAGTGGAGGAAGGAGTGGCAACCAAAATTCCTGAAACAAATTTTCATTGTGTAGCCAAACACAAATCCGGTCTGTTTGAACAGCATCCATTTCCTATCACTGCATATTCATAAATATAATATCACACACACACACACACACACACACACACACACTTAATATAGATTGTATGGATTGTTACACAGATACAGCTAGTGATAGTATTTTTTTTTTCAGAATGCTGGATATTATTGTGACCTCAGGATGGCTTGGTTATTTCCTTTTCTTCCTGATGGTGGTGTTGAATAGATACAAGTTCATTCACATTCTCCTTTTGTATGTTGAAGAAGTAGAACTGTACCCACACCCCCTCACACACATGCATACATTCATATGGCGGGTTCCATCTGCAGTCCAGACTTGCCAACAAGTTTTAAAATATGTTGCTCAGAAAACAACCGCAGCATCTGGATGAGTGTGACTTACTTTGGCAAGTTTCATTTCCTGGCCTTTTGGCTGGAGAGAGACTTTTGACTGTTCAGGCACCTGTGGAAATCCTGTACTTCTAAATGTGATGTCAGATCATAGGTGGGAATCTTGTTTCCCAGGGCTAAAGGATTTTTAGCTAGAGACTGACCTCAGTCATGAAAATCACATCAGGTCAGAATTTGGGGAGATCAAACCCTCCAAAGTTTAATGTGTTGAGCCAGGATTTCAGTTTGGTCCATTACAAAGAAAGAGAACATTAGCAAAATGCATACACTGAGCCATCTGGGATTTTTGTTGGGGCTCTTGTCTACCTTGGATAATTGATTTTAAGGAATGTTTTTAAAAGACCAAATTGTGGAAACAGCACAGGGATAGGCTGATGGGTGTGCTATTATTCTACAGCAATGCTCGAAAAAGAAAATGACTATGTCCTTTGTCACTTAGCTGCTCTTCAATCTGATAGAGAAAAAAACATTTTGACAATTTTAGAAATATATATTAAGTTGCAACGAATTACCATTTGGCTGACTAGTAAGCTACAGTGTATACAGTCTAGATATCAGGAACAGGTATTCATATCCCTGAATATTAAACATTGGTTTTATTCATAGAAATTAAGCTAGACTTCTTTCCAGATTTATTGATGAATGCAGAAAGAAATAATAATAATGAAATAGGATGAAGACAACTGGGATGCTGACAGCCTCTGCAGGTCCCTGAGCAAGTGTGGAGAGCCAGCTCCATGCTCCTGGAAGTGGCAGGGTATTGAGAGTGACAGCCAGACCTTTGCACTGCCTGGAATGTAGCATGCTCCCATCCCCTCATGGCGCACACAGTGCGGTATAGTGCTCCAGTAATGAATTAAAGGGCCAGGGGCTCTGGCCACTTCTGTGGCCAGAAATCCCAGGCAACTGAATCACTAAGATCTAGGGCAACTGCCTCCTTCACCTCCCCCACCATAGGTGGGTGTGAAAAACAGCCATTTGTTCACTCAGTAGGCCAATGCCTTCGTTCATTGGTTGCACCATCACAAATTATAGATAGCAATGTAAGTTAAGAACATTATTGTTTTTAAGACACAGTATTCCTTCCATTAAATGCTTAGCCAGAGAAATTAAAAAAAACAATTATACTTGTTCTACCATATAAAGATTTATTCCACTAGATAGAACATGGTCTCTAACTCAAGCAAGAATGATGAAGTCACTATTAAATTATTAAAGAATTCTGTATGCCTAGGATTAAATTTAACCATATTGTATGTACCATGTGGTGCAAGATATTTTTAGCATTCTTTTTAACCTCTCTGTTTCTCAGATGCTGTAGGTACAAAGATGCTAAAATCAACAGTTGCTGTATAATTGGTGTCTATAATAATAGGTTGTATTGAATACCTGGAATAATCTGGAATTTTAAAGAGTAGCTCTCCACACCTGAAGAAATGTTTATTAAAATGGGTCAAGCTTTGAAAGGTCTGTTCTTAAGTGACTTAGTGTGGTGCTATCCCGAATTGTACAGTTACCTTAGAATATTTCAAAAGATTTACAATGAACATTTCATATTAATATAGTAGTGTTCCATTGAGTAAAGTTTTTTCGAAATTCTACTAACATTTATGGTAAACATTCTTAACATCTCACAGTGACTTCTAAGTCTTCATTCAAAAATAGAAATTATTAATCTGAAATTATTCTATTTGTATATATTACTAGATCATGTAGGCATGCCAGTCATAGACAGGGAATACCATTGTGCTAAGTGCTGCACAAACACAGAATAAAAGTCTTTCCTTCCCCCAACAAGTTTACCGTCTAAGACAAGAAACAACAGGAGCACACAGACAGATAGATGGAGGACTACAAGGAAAAAGTAAGACCGTATTGATAATCATGAAAGGCAATGATGGTGGCACATCAGGATGGGTGGGGTTGTCTGAGACATTTTGGTGGCATCCTATTATAATAAAAGTGTCAAATAATTGCACCTCTATTTTAACTCCCATGACTCAACAAACAAATTAAGTACAGGCAGTCCCCGAGTTACGTACAAGATAGGGACTGTAGGTTTGTTCTGAAGTTGAATCTGTATGTAAGTCGGAACTGGCGTCCAGATTCAGCCGCTGCTGAAACTGACTGCCAGTTCTGACTTACATTCAGAATCAACTTAAGAACCCCAAGCGTCCCCAAGTCAGCTGCTGCTGAAACTGATCAGCAGCTGATTCCAGGAAGCCCGGGTCAGAGCAACTCTGCCTCAGGCTTCCTGTAGTCAGCGCTGGTCAGTTTCAGCAGCGGCTAAATCAGGACGCCTGGGGCAGAGCAGCTGGGGTGCTGCTGGGTTGCTCCAGTAGCGCCGCTCCTCGGCACTACTGGACCAACCCAGCAGCACCCCATCTGCTCTGCCCCAGGCGTCCTGATTCAGTCGCTGCTGAAACTGACCAGCAGCGGCTGAATCAGGACCAGAGCAGCTGGGGTGCTGCTGGGTTGGACCAGTAGCGCCCAGAGCGGCGCTGCGGGACCAATCGGCAGCACCCCAGCTGCTCTGCCACAGGCGTCCGGAGAAAAGCCTAGTCTGCGGGGGGGGGAGGGCGTACTAGCTGCGCCCCCCCCCACCCCAGCAGACCAGGAAGACACGGGCGGCGGACCAAGACGCACCGCGGTCCCGCCGCTTGGGTCCTCCGCGGCTTTGCTCCCCGTCTCCCTGGTCTGCTGGAGACCAGCAGACCAGGGAGACGGGGAGCAAAGCCCCTGAAGATGCCGGCAGTGGGACAGCCACGGGGCGTCTGGGCTGTCCCGCTGCCGGCTTCCCCCGCAGCTTTGCAAAGCCTCGGGGAAGCCGGCAGCGGAGCAGCCCAGGCACACCTGGGGTGCCCCGCTACCCGAGCCCCCCCCTCGGCTTTGCAAAGCCTCGGGGAAGCCGGCAGCGGAGCAGTCCAGGCGCGCCTGGGCTGCCTCGCTGCCCGAGCCCCCACGCGGCTTTGCAAAGCCGTGGGGGGGGCGGGGCGGGCTTGGGCAACCCAGGCGCCCCTGGGCTGCCCGAGCGCCTCCGTGGCTTTGCTCTGCGTCTTCCTGGTCTGCAGACCAGGGAGACGCAAAAAAGCCCCAGAGTACACGGCCGGCAGGACTGCGAGGTCCTGCAGTCCATGTACTCTGGGGCAGCCCCGTTCGTAACTGCGGATCCGACATAAGTTGGATCCGCGTGAGTCGGGGACTGCCTGTACCTGCTTAATGTGGACTATGTGAGTAGTACCATTGACACATTGGTTCACCATTATGAGATATAATTTCCCAAATCTGTGATTAAATAGTGGAACTTTATATGGCATTCACAAGCCAGAGCACTAGCAAGATATTTGCTTTTTAAAAGCTACTCTGGATAGAAAGTGAACTTTGCTTTCTGTGATGTGTTGAGTGCCAAAGTTTGATAGCAAATGGATAACAGCAAATTTTTAATCAGTCTCTTGCTCATGATGCTCCTTATGCTCTAAAGATATTTTAAAATAGCATATTCAAAGCCACTACAGTATTATCACCTTGCAGAAGTGGGTCCATAAATTAGAATATTTTGCTTTTCTTGAGATAATGTTCTGTGATAAATACATGCAGACATGATTTTTAATTCAATTAATCAGAAAAGAGAAAGCCCAGAGTAAGAAAACTACTTCTCTCTGATAGGACATTCATCAAAAAAGAACATTTACATTTCACACTTGCCTTCTTTCATGGGGTTTGTCCTAGTGTTTAGTTGAGTAAAAAAACCCTGAAATGTAGGAAGAAAAACCATTTTTTTTCTGAATTTAAGAGAGAAAAGCTATAAAAGTGGAAAGCAATATGTTTCTTCAAAATCCAAGGATATTGTGAAAAGGGACAGCGAGAGGCTCCTATAAATGAAGAATGGGATAGTTCCTTTGACTGCCCATATATAACTAGGTTTGTACGGTGAAAATAAATGATATGTGCCTTGAAGAAATACCTACTTGATTTTGATATAAAGCCTGTTGGGTGTAATTGCTAAAGGATAGTTTGTCTTAACAAAAATAGCTCTTGTTGTTTTGCCAAGATCAATAAAAGCTTGAGTTACCTACCACATGAATGCTTGTTGGATAATAAAGAAATGAAACTACCCAAGACACCCAACTTTATAGAAATTCATAGAGTTCAACTTTATTGGTTCATCAATCAATTTAACTTGCTGTTTCATGCTGGCTTTTCCTTTCTCACCTCATTTGCTACCTATTTTAATTTATCTTATGCAGCTACCCACTGGTGCATACTAGACGAATTTCCTCTGGCATAGCCAGCATGTGCTCCTTTTGAAGAGATTAACCTTCATGTGTTAACCATGTAGCAAAGCTGTGTTTTCTGCGCTTTACATATAGCTCAATACAGTAACTCAGCCCTTCTCTGTGAACAAAGCAATTAGGGAATTTAGCAGATAGGACAAAGTCCAAGGATTTTAATTCCCATTTATTAATTGCCATCCCAGTAGATTAAAATTATTACAGAGATTCAGATGTGTGTAGGACAGTGGAGGAGAAGCTCAATCTGTACTTGCATGGATTTCTGCCTGAAACAATGGCAAGAAGAAAAAAAAAATAGAGATAGGGAAAGCCAAGGAAGAAATTAGTTCAGGTACAGTCAGCTGTTTCCAGATACAGTGTTTTATGTTGGCAGCTAAAGCATTTCTGTTCAAAAGTATTAACACTTCATGGCAGACTAGCATATTTAGTGACATGCATTCTTTAATGTTGGAATTGTTGGAAGGGGAAGAAATTAATTATTTTGTTTTACATGTTGTATATTTTGTTGTTTATTCTCAGAATCAATATGGCTAGTGAAAAGTTCTCAGGGATTTTTAGTGCAACTGGAGAGTTCATAGTTTTTGAGGACTGAAGAGAACCACTGTGTTTAGTTAGACTGACTTCTTGTATCATGCATATCATAGAATTTCACCCTTTAATTCCAGTAGCTGATGTAATTATTCTTTACTGCTAAATATCATATGGCCCGCGAACCTGTGGCTGAATGGGTATGTCTACACTGCCACCCTAGTTTGAACTAGGGTGGCTAATGTAGGCATTTGAACTTGCAAATGAAGCCCAGGATTTAAATATCCCAGGCTTTATTTGCATGTTCCCGGGTGCCGCTATTTTTAAATGCCCCGTAGTTCAAACTACCTGCCCACCTCGAGGTGTACCGGTAGTTCGGAATAGGAATCCTAGCCGCGCTACACGGGGTTCGAACAAGCGGGGATTTAAAAATGGCGGCTCCCCGCTTATGCAAATGAAGCCCGGGAAATTCAAATCCCGGGCTTCATTTGCAAGTGCGGTATGCCTACATTACCCCGCTAGTTCGAACTAGCGGGGTAGTGTAGACATACCCTCTGTTTGGTGTACACTCATAGTGGCTGGCCACTGTCTTCACTACTGCTGCCGGTCCTAATGTGACTATATTAGTCTTTTTGGCAGCTAGCTCAGCCAAGAAGTAACATGACAATGTTTACGTAAACTGAGAATCACATGCCAAGCTCATAGTGTAGATGTAGCCTAAAGGAAGTGCTCCCGTTCCAAACTGGTTGCTGATGACTTTGAACCAGTAAGAGATAATTGTTCATCCAGCCATGCGTACCTACTAGAAATGAATTGCATCATGAATTAAGTTCAGTTCAGTAAGATAAATTGTGCCTAATTTTGAATGTTAATTTAGGATTAGTATTAGGACTTTTACCTTGCCAAACAGAGAGATGGGAGGTAGATGAGGGATTTAATTTGGGGAGATGCCGTAGGAGGAAGTTACTTGCTCTTCCTGTGCCTGAACAAAAGACCAGTTCAATTTCTGACTCAGTGAGGAAGGAAAATCTAGAAAGGAAGTCAATTGGTTAGTTGCTTTCCAATTCCTGGCATAGATAGTGAAAAACTGTTCTTTATTGGAGCTAAAGCAAACAATATCAGCATATAGTACAGGAACCTGGTGTTTCATGTTGTTTCCTTCTTGTTATTTGGTTTCTATTTCTTATGACAGCCTATGTCAGCTGAACCTAGAAGAAGTTCAACAATAAGTATATCCCTAAGCCAGAGAAGTCCATCATGGCAATAATGTTGCAACATTGTGGCAGCACCGTCTTTGGTTAGGGAACTCAGAATGATGGCATATAAAACAGCCATACTGCAATACAGACAGGATGGAGAGGATACATAAAAAGAGCATGTTCTCGCTTCACCAAAATATGTCACCCTCTTTGGGAAAGAGTGGTTGTTGAAAGTTGTCAACTTCATTTTGATTGTATTACATTCCCAATGCATCTCTCCATAGGGATATTTCTGCTAAATGTTTTCAATTGATTTAGGTTTAAAAATCACACAGGTGAGGTGAAAGAAAGGAAATAATGAAAAACAATTTCAGTAGAAAAACAAGTGTTGATGGTGTGACTAAGCAATGAAGTAAATTTATGAACTGATTTGATCTTGGGTGTTAGCACCTCCTTTCCTTCCAGCATGACTCATTGTGAAAGTAAACATTAGAGCTACATGCAAAAATGTACATCCCAGGTGGGAGGTGGGGTGTCTTTTTTTCCACTATTTTTCAAAATAATATAAGTAATAATTGATAATCATCAAAACATTTTGCAAATTCACTTTAAGTTTTAAGAAGTGCCAAACAAAAATTCAGTTGTAGAAGTTGACCAAAAATTTTGTTTCCACTGTGAAAAGGGTAAATACAGTCTGTGCTATGCAACAATGTGTGTCATGCTGTGATACATTTTACAAAGGAATGTTACAGCTTTGCTGATGGTGCTGCTGTGTGCTTCATGTTCTTGAGTGAAAAAAAAGGTAATGGTTGTCCTTCAGCAAACTTGGGTTTTCACAGTAAAATTCACATCTCCTTCTCTGCACCCTCTGGAATGTCTGAAGGGAAATGAAGGCAGGAAAAAAAAACCAGTTTTGGAGCTGTGGCAGTTACTTGTATGCCATGTTATGAGCTGCCATAAAGGATTCTTTCACTGTAGACAAACTCAACCTCTACACATGATATGAAGTATGTGTTATATTAATCATAGACTAAATAGTCATTTTGTTTGCTTTTCTGAGAACAAAATTTAATTTGGTAAATTACAAATGTCAGTGAATACTGATCATTTCAGTATCAGTCCCTGAGCCAAATCCTGCATTCTCTTTGTTTCAGCCATATGCTCTGCTTTATGCTGTATAACAATCTTGTTTTTGTAAGTTCACTGGAGCTGGCAGATAACTAAGTGAGTTTGAATACCAAAGCAGATTCAAAATTTACTTTATACCCATGACTAATGTCAAATCTGAGCTCTATCTAATAGAAATATTGAGTAACCTCATGTTAATCTCCACTCTATGCCAGCTATGATGAACTATAATAGCCAAGGTCAATCACCATCCCTGATATATATCTTTCCCCCCCCCCCCCCCAGAGTTTCCTTTAGTAAGGAACCACCTCATGAATGAACTTGATTCCCCCCACCCTCCTGCAAATCAGACTGGCCTGGCACAATGAAGTTTTAACACATTATACACACCCTGTAATTTAAAAATCCTTGACACATGGTGGCAGGAATTCAATAGGACCAAGGCACTACACTGACAAACACTTGCTCCCTAACACATTTATCAGTTTATATATTCTGATTTTGTATCGACCCACCAACTTTTCAAAATACGGAGCATGAGGTGAAATACGTGGTTGGAAAGTTCTGAAACACAGTATTTTAACATCTCCTCATCCCCCTCCCCAAAACCCAGAATAAGTAGACTCAGATATGAATTCAAAATCTTGTTCAGGAGAACAGAAAATTGCATGATATCGTGATTTTATTGTACAGATGTGCTGTAACAAAAAATGCATGGGATATTACATTTTCTCTGCTATAAAAACCAAAACAATTAAATGTTACAATAAAACAAAAAAATTCTTACTCTATGGTGTATAATCCTAAAGCAATGGTAATCAACCTTGATGCATGACTAAAGCACACATCTGTCCAGATGATTTATGGTAGAATACAATCAGAGAATAAACTGGATTTAAAAAAAAAAAAACCAACTACATTTCACTGTAAGAGGATATTGTGCTCAACAATGGGGTCAAAACATCTTCTGTTTTTAAATTTTCTTTCCCACTCTATTTCCTAATCTGTATAAGTGTTACTAACCATCTACAATATTCTCTGATTTTGGTAGGCATAGAAACCACTTGACGCACTTTCATAGATATGGACTGTTCTGTTTTAGTTATGAGAGAAAAGCTGGTAATTTTAAAATAGTTATTTAAAATTTTAATGAATGCTATATTAAGATGAATTATAGTCCTTTGCTTATCCACATGCTTTCCTTATACACCCCTATACATGCTCTCATCTGGAGGCAACAGCTCTCCCCATGAAAGTGCTCTTTGGTTTTCCTGCCTACCTGGTTCTTTGTTTTGGTGAGACAGTTAACAAAGGTCCCAATTGTATTGGGGACTTTTATGATGTTGACATTATTACTCAAGGAACCAGCTGAAGACTATTGGACTATTAATTTCAAATAGGCTGCTGAACTTCCCTCAGAGATTTTTTTCTACAGAAAAGAACTGTGTTCAAACCAGTGACCTGTAAAGGAAAGCTCCACACCCTTAAAAAGCAGATATGTATTATAAAGGAAATATAACTTGGATTAACACTGGAAGCCTGATGCTGCAGTCAATGGCAAAACTCCCAGTGACATCTAGATTTCCGAGCCAAGTCATTTATGACCCAGTGTTTTCAAATAGAAATGGCCTCCTAGCAATTGGCTTTGTTTCAGAAGGTTTGAAAATTACAACATATTATATTTCTTGTACGCTACTGGTCGAAATATCCATGATATAATTTAGCATTGTATCAGGATATTTCCAAGAAACATTAAACTATCTAAACACAATGAGTTCCTGTAGCACCTTGGCGTACGTCTACACTGCATCCCTAGTTTGGACTAGAGATGCAAATGGAGATGTCCGAAGTAGTTCATGAAGCGGGGATGTAAATATTCCGCACTTCATTAACATGATCTCGCCGGCGCGCTAGTTCGAATCACAGATGATTTGAACCAGGAAGTGCGCACCGGGACGCATTAGTTCCGGACTAAAGCCCTTACTCTGAACTAAGGTAACTTCTGAAAAAATGAGGAGAAAAGTTAGTCATTTTTTGAGGAGTAACGTTAGTTCGCACTAAGGGCTTTAGTTCGAACTAACGTGTCCCGGCACACACTTCTTGGTTCAAATCAGCTGTGATTCGAACTAGCGTGCTGGAGAATTCATATTAATGAAGCACGGGATATTTAAATCCCCGCTTCATTAACTACTTCGGACGCCTCCATTTGCATCACTAGTCCAAACTAGGGATGCAGTGTAGACGTACCCTTGGAGACTAATACATGCATTATATCATGAACTTTTCTGGGTAAAGCCCACTTCATCAGATGAAATGGAGTGGAAGTAGGTTTTACCCACAGATGCTCATGCAAAAATATGTTAGCCTGTAAAGCACCACAGAACAACACGTTGCATTTAAAGTTACAGACTAAAACTGGTACCCCTCTGAGACTTTAAGCTATGTAAGAATTTAAAATAGTTTGTAGTATTTTCCCCTTGCCTAATCTTTGGTCTGTGTTTACACATTAGTAATGAATCCACATTCTGAGGTATATCTCACTGGGTATGTCTACACTACAAAGTTAGTTCGAACTAACGGACGTTAGTTCGAACTAACTTTCATAGGCGCTACACTAGCGCTCCGTTAGTTCGAATTTAATTCGAACTAAGGGAGCGCTTAGTTCGAACTAGGTAATCCTCATTCTACGAGGATTAAGCCTACTTTGAATTTACTAGTTCGAATTAAGGGCTGTGTAGCCCATTAATTCGAACTAGTGGGAGGCTAGCCCTCCCCAGGTTTCCCTGGTGGCCACTCTAGCCAACACCAGGGAAACTCGTCTGCCCCCCTCCCGGCCCCGGACCACTTAAAGGGGTACGGGCTGGCTACGGTGCCCGTGCCAGGTGCAAGCCTGCCAGCACCCAGCCAGCAGACCCTGCACCTAGTATGGCTCGAGCCACCCACCCGATGCCCCCCAGCCTTCCCCCTCTTCCCGGGACCAGGCTGGCGGCTCCCTGGAGCTTGCCCGGGACCGCAAGAGGCGGGCACCAGCCTGGGCTAGTGCAGACATCGTGGACCTCGTCCACGATCTCCGCACTAGGCACAAGAAAGTGGCCGTCTAGGGCAGGAGAGCTGCCAGCCTGGCCACCCAGGAGCAGGTGTGCATGAGAATCAAGGGGGTCCACTGAGACCCCCAACCCTGAGCCCTGAGCTTACAATGGCCGTACTGGGTCAGACCAAAGGTCCATCTAGCCCAGTAGCCTGTCTGCCGACAGCGGCCAACCCTAGGGATCCTGGAGGGATGGACCGAAGACAGTGACCAAGCCATTTGTCTTGTGCCATCCCTCTCCAGCCTTCCACAAACCTTGGGCAGGGACACCACTCCTACCCCCTGGCTAATAGCACTCCATGGACCCAACCTCCATGACTTGATCTCACGTCCCTTTAAACTCTGTTCTAGTTCTAGCCTTCACAGCCTCCTGCAGCAAGGAGTTCCACAGGTTGACTCTTTGCTTTGTGAAGAACAACTTTCTGTTACTAGTTTGAAGCCTGCTACCCATTCCTTTCCTTTGGTGTCCTCTAGCTCTTCTTTATGGGAACTAATGAAGAACTTTTCTGTATGCACCCTCTCCACCCAACTCCTGCTTTTAGAGACCTCTATCCTGTCCCCCCTCCGTCTCCTCTTTTCTAAGCTGAAAAGTCCCAGTCTCTTTAGCCTAGTCTCATATGGGACCTGTTCCCAACCCCAGATCATTTTAGTTGCCCTCCCCTCTCCTAGCCTCTCTTTTGCCCTCTCCCACCTCCTTTTCCCAGTCTCCCCCAGTTTTGTTCAATAAAGACAGATTCCATTTTGGAAGACACGTTATCTTTATTTTGTACATCAAGAAGAGGGGCTAGGGAAGGGTAAGTGGAAGGAGGTGAGGGAGGAATGGGGTACGTGCCCCCGATGGGGAGGACTGGGCTGGCTCTGCAGGCTTCTGGGGGTGAAAGCTCTCCTGCAGCCCCCCAATTGGCCCCTCTCCCCAGATGGCAGCCTGCGGCAAGTGCAGCCGGTCTGATGGCCGAGTCCTGTGATGTGCCCAGTGTGGGTACTCCGGGCAATCCAAGCCAGGACTGCTTTGCAAGCGGGGCACCCTGAGAACTGTCTGTCCAGGGTGGGGGTCGGGACCCTTTAAGCACAGCCCTCGGCTAGCCTGAGACAGCATCTCCACGCTCTAAGTCCTCCTTTGATGCCCTGCCGGCACTGCTTCCGGCCATACTTAAGCCTGGTTCAGGGTCCACTTAATGTGGACGTGCTAGTTCGAATTAGCAAAATGCTAATTCGAACTAGTTTTTAGTTCTAGATGCGTTAGTTCGAATTAGCGCTGTAGTGTAGACGTACCCTGAGGGAGTCAAAGGCTGCTTTTCTGAACTCCAGGGTGTGTATTTTGCTACTCTCCTTTCTTCCTTTGGTCAGGATCCTGAAATCTACCATCTCATGATCACTGCTTTCCAGTTTGTCAACCACCTCTAAACCTCCCTTGCTACAATTTAAACCCATTGCTTTTCCTATTGTCAGACGTTCTAGAGAATATTTTGTCACTCTTCTTGTTATATTTTAGGTTCTTGAAAACTGTTGTCAAGCCCCCTCTGGGTTTTCTCTTTTCCAGACTATACAACCCCAATTCTTTTAACTTCCCCTCCTAGGAGATGTTTAAACATTTCTGTTTCTCTTCTATAGACTTTTTTTCAAATTTACCCACATTCTCCTGAAATGTGGCACCCAGAACTGGATACAATCCTCCAGTTCAAGACTAACCAGTGTGTAGTAGAGCAGAAGAATTATTTCCTGCTTACAACACACCTATTTTTTGCAATCGTGTTACACTGCTGACTCATATTTAGTTTGTGGTCCACTATGACCCTCAGATCTCTTTCTGCAATGATATTTCCTAGGCAGTTATTTCCCATTTTGTAGTTGGGCAATTGATTGTTCTGGCTTAAGTGGAGTACTTTGCATTTGTCCTTATTGAATTTCATCCTATTTACTTCAGACCATTTCTCCAGTGTGCCCAGGTCATTTTGAATTTCAATCCTATTCTCCAAAGCACTTGCAACCCCTCCCAGTTGGTATCATCCATAAACTTTATAAGTGTATCTCTAGGCCATTATTAAATCCATTGATCAGTCCTCATCCTCAAAGGAAACCTGCATAATACCTTCAAGAGACAAGCCTGGGAGTTTAAATATATAAGGGTATGTCTACACTACAGCACTAATTCGAACTAACTTAATTCGAATTAGTTAATTCGAACTAAGCTAATTCGAATTAGTGCATCTAGAACTAAAAACTAATTTGAATTAGCGTTTTGCTAATTCGAACTAGCATGTCCACATTGAGTGGACCCTGAATCGAAATTAAGGCTTGCCGGAACAGGTGCCGGCAGGGCATCAGGTTAGGACTTAGAGCGTGGAGATGCTGCCTCAGGCTAGCCGGGGGCTGTGCTTAAAGGGACCTGACCCCTACCCCGGACAGATAGTTCTCAGGGTTCCCCGCTTGCTTGTCTACCTCGATGAGGGACAGCAAAGCAGTCCTGTCTTGGAGTGCCCTGAGTGCCCGCACTCGGCACATCACAGCACTCGGCCATCAGCCCAGCTGCACTTGCCACAGGCTGCCATCCGGGGGGTCAATCGGGGGGCTGTCAGGATCCCGGAGACCCTGCAGGAGAGCTTCCACCCCGAGGAGCCCGCAGAGCCACCCCAGTCCTCCCCATTGGGGGCTCGTACCCCATTCCTCCCTCACCTCCTTCCACTTACCCCTCCCTAGCCCGCCTTCCTGATGTAAAAAATAAAGGACACGTGTGTTCAAAAATAGAAACTCTCTTTATTTAACAAAACGGGGGGGGGGGGGGAAATTACCCTCTGGGGAGACTGGGAAAAAGAGGTGGGAGAGGGGAAGAGAAAGGTTGGAAGAGGGGAGGGGGAAACCTGGGAGGAGGGAGCTGGAAGGGGGAAGCCAGGGGAAGGAGGAGGGGAAGTATAAAACTATGGTACGTCATATCTTCAGTACTGTGGTCTCCTCAACTCAAAAAAATATTTTGGCCTTGGAAGGAGTTCAGAAAAGAGCAACTACAATGATTATGGGTTTGGAACAGGTCCCATATGAAGAGAGGCTAAAAAGACTGGGACTTTTCAGCTTACAAAAGAGGAGACTGCGGGGGGATATGATAGAGGTCTATAAAATCATGAGTGGTGTGGAGAGGGTGCATAAAGAACAGTTCTTCATTAGTTCCCATAATATAAGGACTAGAGGACACCAAATGAAATGAATGGGTAGCAGTCTTTAAACTATTAAAAGAAAGTTCTTCTTCACAAAGCAAATAGACAACCTGTGGAACTCCTTGCCACAGGAGACTGTGAAGGCTAGAACTATAACAGAGTTTAAAGAGAAATTAGATAAAGTCATGGCGGTTGGGTTCATGGAGTGCTACTACCCAGGGGTAGGAATGGTGTCCCTGGCCTCTGTTTGTGGAAGGCTGGAGAGGGATGGCATGAGACAAATGGCTTGGTCACTGTCTTTGGTCCATCCCCTCTGGGGCACCTAGTGTTGGCCACTGTCGGGAGACAGGCTACTGGGCTAGATGGACCTTTGGTTTGACCCAGTACGGCCGTTCTTCTGTTCTAAGCTCAGGGCTCAGGGTCGTGGGTCTCACTGGACCACCATGATTTTCATGCAAACCTGCTCCTGGGTTTGCATGTGGCCTTTGGTGGCCAGGCTGGCAGGTATCCTGCCCTAGATGGCCACTTTCCTGTGCCTAGTGCGGAGGTCATGGACGTTGGAGGCCTCCCCCCAAACCTGGATGAGGTCCACGATCTCTGCACTAGACCAGGTTGGTGCCTGCCTCTTGCGGCCCTGGGCAGGCTCCTGGGAGCTGCCAGCCTAGTCCTGGGAAGAGGCGGAGGGCTGGGTGGCAGCGGGTGGCTGGCTCATGCTATGCCAGGTGCAGGGTCTGCTGGCTGGGTGTTGGCAGGCTTGCACCTGGCACAAGCACCGTAGCTAGCCCGTGCCCCTTTAAGGGCTCTGGGGCCGGGAGGGGGGCAGAGTTTCCCTGGTTTGACCCAGAGTATCCACCAGGGCAAGCTGGGAAGAGCTAGCCTCCCACTATTCTAATTAAGTGGCTACACAGCCCTTAATTCAAACTACTTAATTCGGACTAGGCATTAGTCCTCATAGAATGAGGTTTACCTAGTTCAAATTAAGTGCTCCACTAGTTCGAATTAAGTTCAAACTAGCGGTTTGTATGTGTAGCGCTATGAAAGTTAATTCGAACTAATGGCTGTTAGTTCGAATTAACTTTGTAGTATAGACATACCCTAACTGTGCAGGACACTGAAAATCATGAACTGAAGAGAAACACTGATTTTGGCTTATTACAAAAATCCGGAAACCACTAACCTCCCTAGCTTTTTCCCCCTCATATGACTAAAGAGTGGGTAGGCCACTTTACCTTCAATGTTTCCCTTGAAATATATGCTTAATTATATTAAACAATCTGTTCCACTTTGTATTTAGATCTCTGCTGTATAGCCTCTACAAAGCAACTTTCTATAGATGCAGTTGTGGGTCCATAAACAATTTCAAGGCTTCTTCAATTGCACGTTTCAATCTGTATTTTGTGGACTGTTTTATGAGTGGTTTGGATGTTTGCATCACAGTCACACAAAGACAAATCTTTGACTTTCCACTTGTGCATCAAGTGCCTCTTCAATTTATTAATGTGGAGTATATTCCCCAGACCTGAAGAACCCTGTGTAATCTTGCGAGTGTGTGTCCCTCATGAACAAAATTTGGTCCAGTAAATGATTACCACCTCACCCACCTTGTCTCTTTAATTTCCTGGGACAAACACAGCTACAGCACAAAGAGAACTGTGTCATATAAATGTCATCTCATAACATTGGCATGGCTGTAAATATTACTGCCTGCCCTTTTCTGACTAATGCAAGTCCTTCCCTTTTTTTATTAAACCATTTTCACTGGGGATAGATATTACATGTCATTTCCTTTTGAAAAGGTAATTACATGTGATAAATACATGAGCACAACTTGCTTTCTTCCTGAAGCTGAAATCTAAAGGTTTTGCACAATGAGACTTTTAGGCACTATTGCCATGAAGCTGATTTATAAGCCTAGGCAGTCAACAGCCTAAACTGACAGTGGGTATGTCTACACTACAGTGCTAATTCGAATTAACTTAGTTCGAATTAGTTAATTAGAACTAAGCTAATTCGAACTAACGGATCCAGACTAAAAAACTAGTTCGAATTAGCGTTTTGCTAATTCGAACTAGCATGTCCACATTAAGTGGACCCTGAATCGGGGTTAAGGATGGCCGGAAGCAGTGCCGGCAGGGCATCAAAGGAGGACTTAGAGCGTGGAGATGCTGTCTCAGGCTAGCTGAGGACTGTGCTTAAAGGGTCCCGACCCCCACCCTGAACAGACAGTTCTCAGGGGTGCCCCGTTTTCAAAGCAGCTCTGGATTGGATTGCCCAGACTGAGCACATCACAGCACTCGGCCATCAGACCGGCTCCACTTGCCGCAGGTTGCCATCTGGGGAGAGGGGCCAATTGGGGGGCTGCAGGAGAGCTTCCACCCCCAGAAGCCTGCAGAGCCAGCCCAGTCCTCCCCATCGGGGGCTCGTGCCCCATTTCTCCCTCACCTCCTTCCACTTACCCTTCCCTAGCCCCTCTTCTTGATGTACAAAATAAAGATAACGTGTCTTCCAAAATGGAATCTGTCTTTATTGAACAAAACTGGGGGAGACTGGGAAAAGGAGGTGGGAGAGGGCAAAAGAGAGGCTAGGAGAGGGGAGGGCAACTAAAATGATCAGGGGTTGGGAACAGGTCCCATATGAAGAGAGGCTAAAGAGACTGGGACTTTTCAGCTTAGAAAAGAGAAGACAGAGGGGGGACAGGATAGAGGTCTCTAAAAGCAGGAGTTAGGTGGAGAGGGTGCATACAGAAAAGTTCTTCATTAGTTCCCATAATAGAAGGACTAGGGAACACCAAAGGAAAGGAATGGGTAGCAGGCTTCAAACTAGTAACAGAAAGTTGTTCTTCACAAAGCAAAGAGTCAACCTGTGGAACTCCTTGCTGCAGGAGGCTGTGAAGGCTAGAACTAGAACAGAGTTTAAAGGGACGTGAGATCAAGTCATGGAGGTTGGGTCCATGGAGTGCTATTAGCCAGGGGGTAGGAGTGGTGTCCCTGCCCAAAGTTTGTGGAAGGCTGGAGAGGGATGGCACGAGACAAATGGCTTGGTCACTGTCTTCGGTCCATCCCCTCCAGGGTCTCTAGGGTTGGCCGCTGTCGGCAGACAGGCTACTGGGCTAGATGGACCTTTGGTCTGACCCAGTACGGCCATTGTAAGCTCAGGGCTCAGGGTCGGGGGTCTCAGTGGACCCCCTTGATTCTCTTGCACACCTGCTCCTGGGTGGCCAGGCTGGCAGCTCTCCTGCCCTAGCCGGCCACTTTCTTGTGCCTAGTGCGGAGATCGTGGACGAGGTCCACGATATCTGCACTAGCCCAGGCGGGTGCCCGCCTCTTGCGGTCCCGGGCAAGCTCCCAGGAGCCACCAGCCTGGTCCCGGGAAGAGGGGGAGGGCTGGGGGGCATCGGGTGGCTGGCTCGAGCCGTGTCAGGTGCAGGGTCTGCTGTCTGGGTGCTATCAGGCTTGCACCTGGCATGGGCACCGTAGCCAGCCCGTGCCCCTTTAAGGGAGGGGGGCAGACGAGTTTCCCTGGTGTTGGCCAGAGTGGCCACCAGGGAAACCTGGGGAGGGCTAGCCTCCCACTAGTTCGAATTAAGGGGCTACACAGCCCTTAATTCGAACTAGTAAATTCAAACTAGGCTTAATCTTTGTGGAATGAGGATTACCTAGTTTGAACTAAGCGCTCTGTTAGTTCGAATTAAATTCGAACTAACGGAGCGCTAGTGTAGCGCCTATGAAAGTTAGTTCGAACTAACGTCCGTTAGTTCGAACTAACTTTGTAGTGTAGACATACCCTCAGAGATCTGATGGGCAGGATTCCCATCTTTATTAATGAACTGGATAAGGAGATGGATTTCACCCTCAGCAAGTTTGCAGATGACACTAAGCTAGGGGGAGAGGTAGATACAGTGGAGGGCAGGGGTAAGGTCCAGAGTGATCTAGACAGAGTAGAGGATTGGGCCAAAAGAAATCTGATGAGGTTCAACAAAGACAAGTGCAGAGTCCTGCAATTGGGATGGAAGAATGCAAAACATTTTTACCGGCTGGGGACTGACTGGCTAAATAGAAGTTCTGCAGAAAAGGACCTGGGGATTACAGTGGATGAGAAGCTAGATATGAGTCAACAGTGTTCCTTTGTAGCCAAGAAGGCTAATGGCATATTAGGTTGCATTAGGAGGGGCATTGCCAGCAGGTCTAGAGAAGTGATTATTCCCTTTTATTCAGCTCTGGTGAGGCCACATCTGTAGTATTGTGTCCAGTTCTGGGACTCCCACTATAGAAAGGATGTGGACACATTGGAAAGGATCCAGCGGAAGGCGACCAAAATGATTAGGGGGCTGGAGCACATGACCTATGAGGGATTTGGGTTTGTTTAGTCTGTAGAAGAGAAGAGTGAGGGGGGATTTGATAGCAGCCTTCAACTTCCTGAAGGGAGGTCCAAAGAGGATGGAGAAAGTCTGTTCATATTAGTGACGGATGGCAGAACAAGAAGCAATGGTCTCAAGTTACGGTGGGAGAGGTCTAGTTTGGATATTAGGAAAAACTATTTCACTAGGAGGGTGGTGAAGTACTGGAATGGGTTACCTAGGAAGGGGATGGAATCTCCATCCCTAGAGGTTTTTAAGTCTCGGCTTGACAAAGCCTTGGCTGGCTTGATTTAGTCCTGCTTTGGGCAGGGGGCAGGACTTGATGACCTCTTGAAATCTCTTCCAGCTCTATGATTCTGTGATTCTATAGGGTGGCATTAGGAAAAACTTCCTACTGGAATAAATTACCTAGGGAGGTTTTGGAATCTCCATCACTGGAGATATTTAAGAGCAGATTAGATAGACAATTGTCAGGGATGATCTAGATCAGGGCTACTCAACATATGGCCCATGGGCCACATGCAGCCCATATCACATTTGTCTGCAGCCCGCGGTCAGCTTGGGTTTACATGGTGCTCAACGCGTGGCCAGGAGCTGAAACAAAAAAATAGTCACTATCATGGTCTTTTGTTGATATGTGTTTTAGTAGTTACATTCCTGGACTGTCATTGCTCATTAAAAGTGCTGTCATATGGGTGGAAATCAGATAAATATTGAATTTTATTAATATCTGCTGAACTGACTGAAATGGGGCTTGTGTGTTGTGTAGTCTTGCCTTAATTTTTGTATTCATGCCCATCACTGTGAAAGAAGCTATTTGCATATATATTTGTATGTATATGCAACCACACTTAGGTTGTGGCCCTCGGCATGTGATGTGAGTATCATTGTGGCCCCCGGAGCTTTCAAAGTTGAGTAGCCCTGGTCTTGATGATGCTTGAGGACAGGGGACTGGACTTGATGATCTCTCAAGGTCCCCTTCATGCCTATGATTGGACACATATAAAGTGATCATGGGAAAAGTGATGTGATTTTTGTGTGTGTGTTTCATCCTTTTTCTGCATGAATTCATTCTAGCACGTGGTGATGGTCTCATTTGATACACATAGCTTTTAAATGGAGCATTTTGTGCACTGGATGAGATACGCTACATTTTCTGAGAGGCAAGTGTAGAACCCATGTGTTTTGAAAGGTGTGTTGTGATAGGTTCTTTTTGGACAGTCCTATAGCTCTCTTAATGAGACTAGAAGGCCTGAATGATGGGTTCATTTATTGTTTGTAATATATGTCAAATGCTTCATCTTGTTGCATTATTTTAATCTACAGATGCATCTGCTTCTGCATTTCTTATTAATCATGGGACATTTATCATATAGCAAATCAGAAATTCCTTAAGTAATTCTGCAACCTCAAGATGTTGCGAGGCAGCTACATTTCATGGCGTTTGACCTGCACGGCACGGTCCAAAGGATAATTTATCAAAATAAATGATTTGTCTAACTACAATCATAAAATAACTGATGAAATACTTTTACATGAAGAACAGTCAGTTATAAACTATGCATTGGAATCTACAGTTCTCATTTAGGCAAAGTCCCCAACTGCTGTAAAGAGAAGGCTTGCCTGTCTGAATCTGAAATGCTCTTGTATTGGAGTGTCTGCTATAAGTTTCATGCCACAAAGGCCAGATTTCTTCTCTCTGTCTTAAATGAAGAACTATGTACGCAGCAACATTGCATTCAAAAGTTTGAATTGTGACAGAAAACAACACAGAGCCAAAGATATTAAAATTAATCAAGGAGAACTTTCATTTATAAAGCTGACACTGGAAATTGTTTTGTCCATTTTCACTGATAATTTTAAAGGCAAGGAAATTTTTCTCAACCCTTTTTGCTGCCAGTTGGCTGCAAATTAATAAAATGTTAAATCTTCTAGGAGTGCATATTCCAACTTGAGACAATTATGGCTTGAACTGAACTCATTCTGTCATTTCCAGTTTGAGATTTTGCTTATTTTGTGCTTAATTGCTTTGCAAAGGTCAGAGTTTGGTACATAGCAATTAGAAAGGGGAAATGTGTGTCCATTTCTTAGTAAATATAAGATTGTTCCCTACTGTACATAAGAACATGAGAGTAACCATGCTGGGTCAAAAGAAAGGTCCACCTAGCCCACTGTCCTGTCTTCCAAGAGTGGCCAATAACAAGTGCCCCAGAGGGAATGAACAGAAAAGGCAAACACTAAGGCTGCGTCTACACTGGCATGATTTTGCACAAATACTTTTAACGGAAAAGTTTTTCCGTTAAAAGTATTTGCGCAAGAGAGCGTCTATACTGGCATGTGCCTTTGCGCAAAAGATTTGCTTTTGCGCAAAAGCATCCATGCCAGTGTAGACGCTCTCTTGCGCAAGAAAGCTCTGATGGCCATTTTAGCCATCGGGCTTTCTTACACAACAAATTAATGTTGCTGTCTACACTGGCCCTCTTGCGCAAGAATACTTGTGCAAGAGGGCTTATCCCTGAGCGGGAGCATCAGAGCATTTGCACAAGAACAACTGATTTTGTACATTACAAAGTCAGTGTTCTTGCGCAAATACTCGCGGCCAGTGTAGACAGGCGGCAAGATTTTGCGTAAAAGCGGCTGCTTTTGTACAAAATCTTGCCAATGTAGACACAACCTAAGTGACCCCCCCCTGTTGCCTATCACAACGTCTGTGATCTAGACTGAGGTGTCCTTATTGGGCTGAAATTCACTTTGGGCAAAATGGAATCACAAGGTATATACAGCATTGCAGTCCCACCCAAACCTTATATTGAGACCTTAAGTGACACATAGGCCTAATACTGGTCCTCAGCATACGGGTAAATTTCACCAATTGTGAAAACTTTCTCACACAGATATTGTCATTTGAAATAAATGAAAACTGCCTGTGTAATCAATGACTGTTTGGTATCGTGCTCTGTCCCCCTCTAGTGGCATCTAGCCCTGATAGAGACTGATGAATCTGCTACAGCCTTGGCTAAGAGTCACATGGCTTTTAACTCATGCAGTAGAGGCTCATACACTAACCAAAGGTCCCAAGTTCCATCCCACCTGCTGATGTGTGGGATCTGCTGGTGATACAGTTGAGTGATTGAGCACACACACTCTTGAATAACATAGGCACTGATTCTATTGTGTTCCAGGTCTTGGAACAACTGTGGGGGAAAATAGTGGCTGCTCAATAGTCCGCAGATCATCCCCTCCCCTCCTCCAGTGCTTTCTGCCCACCACGGATCAGCTGTTCAGCAACATGCTAGAGGTGCTGGGAGAAGATTCAGGAAGGGGATACAGAACAGGGGTGGAAGAAGTAGGGTGGGAAGAAGCAGGGAGGGTTGGGGGGAAGAGGTGTATTGGGGATGGGACCTGGGGAGGAGCAGGATAGGGCTATGGAATCCCTTACAAGACAGCACCTCTGATGAGTAAGGATTGCAAAACTGGGCCGTGTATATTTTTACGAATTACCCAATCTCGTCTGATCAACCAGATCCTCACCTGATGTATACCAGTGAAGCTCCACTGACTGCTATGAAGCTTTACCACATTACATCAGTTGACAAATTGACTCTCAGGGATGTTAAACATGATGGGATATAATGATAAAAAAGTGTGCCTGTATGGCTGGAGCTGGTCAGATGTGATTTGCCAGGGTTAGTCCCTAGCAGGCTGCCAGGTGTTTTGTTTACCTGAGTGTCCACAGGAACAGTGTTAACAGCTCCCAGTGGTCATGGGTTGTCATTCCCAGCCAGTGGGAGCCTCAGAAAGCAGTGAGGGTCGGGAATCATGCTCAGGACTTTCTGAAAGTCAAGTTCCTTCAGAATGCTTCAAATTGGACATCCAAAAATTGAGGTACCCAAAGTAAAGAGTCATTTAAAATAAAGACCAAGAAATAAATCTTGGCCCAGAAGTATTTTTATTTTTCATAGTATCATGACCTTCACCACCACCGCTGTGATTAAAAATGTTTTCGTTGTAGCTGAAAATTTCAAGTTGACATTTTAGTCTGGAGAATGTTTTGTCTAGAATTAGCACACTCTGGAAATACAGCTGATATTGTAATTTGTACAAGTGCTGACAGAACTTTAACAGGAGTATCACAAAAGGGGATGCTTTTAATATCTCTCTACTTTCAATATAATTAAGCTATTCTTTTCCTAAGTAGTTTTAATATGTGTTAGCAGACACATGTTAGGGAATAAATAGATCTGAGGTTTCAGTCCAGGCAAGATTGTCCTTTCATTGACATTATTTTAGAAAATCACAAAGGAAGACAACCAAATGGGCAGCTTAACAAGTTAGTGTTGACCCTGTTTGATGGTAGGGCAGGATTGGTTGTCTTTTCAATCAGTTTTGTGAATAGCAGAGTAAGGGATGGTAAAATAGAGCAAATTAAAAAAAATTCAAAGAGCAATAACATAAGAACAATTTTGGACCAATACTTTCCTAATCTAGAGTTACTCCACAGGCCCTACTGGAGTTACTCTGTATATTGGGCTTGATCCTAAGCCTACTGAAGAATCTGGAAGGACTCCCAGGGATTTGAGTAAACTTTGGATGAGGGTTCACCACCAGAATGATGGAGGTCTGACTTTGGTCCCCAGATTGGGAAGAGGAAGAAGACTGAGGGGTGAAGGAATCCAGCCTTCATCAGTTTGGCACTCTAGACTCCTCATCTGCCAAATCTGCCATCAGTTCTGCCCTCCACTCTACCTTCTGCCCAGTCCTCTTCAGTTCTGCATCTAGACTCTCCCATTGGCCCAGCTCCCTCCCCAATCAGTTCTGCCTTCTATACCCACATATGTTTCTACATGAGAAACAACTATTTAATAATGAACTCTGCAGTCTAGCAGAAAGAGGTGAAAAATGGCCAAATGTCTGGAAGTTTAAGCTAGATAAATTCAGACCAGAAATAAGGTGTACCTTTCAAATGGTGAAATGTATTAACCATTAGAACAATTTATCAAGAGTTCTGGTGGATTCTATGTCACCTGACAATTTTAAAATCATGACTGGATTTTTTTCTAACAGATACACTCTAGGGCTGTGTCTACATTGGCACCCCTTTCCGGAAAAGGGATGCTAATGAGACCAGTCGGAATTGCAAATGCCACGGGGGATTTAAATATCCCCCTCGGCATTTGCATGAACACGGCTGCCGCTTTTTTCCGGCTCGGGGTTTTGCAGGAGAAAAGTGCCAGTCTAGACGGGATCTTGCGGAAAATAAGTTCTTTTCCGCAAGATCCCTTATTCCTACTTTCAAGTAGGAATTCAAGTAGGAATAAGGGATCTTGCGGAAAAGGGCTTATTTTCCGCAAGATCCCGTCTAGACTGGTGCTTTTCTCCGGCAAAACCCCGGCAGCCATGTTCATGCAAATGCCGCGGGGGATATTTAAATCCCCTACGGCATTTGCAATTCCGACTGGTCTCATTAGCATCCCTTTTCCGGAAAGGGGTGCCAATGTAGACACAGCCTAGAAGTTATTTTGGGGAAGCTCAGTGACCAGTGTTACATAGGAAGTCAGATTAGTTAATCACAGTCATACTTCCTGGCTTTGAATCTATGAATCTCCAGAATCCATGAGGTGGCTGGAGTAGACCACAAATAATGTATGGTAGAAAAATATCATCATTAACATTGTTTTTCCTTTTGCTAACAAAGTTCATTTTTTTATTGTAAATAATTGTCAATCCATTTTACACAACAGCACTTTGGTATTTTTGATCTATTTGTAGCATTTTGGTAATTATTTAATTTTGCATGTTGACGGCTTTTATGGCAGCTGATGTGAGCCAGCTGATGGTTTTTCTCAATAGCTGAACTTTTGTCTTCAATATTATTAAAAATGTACTTGGGAATCATGTTGGGCAGGCTTATAATAAGTAATTGTATTTCCAACAGGTTTCCTTATTCTTTTGATCCCATTTGTGTTTGTCAGCATATAATTTCATTTATTATGGTTCCCTTTTATCAGCCATCTTTTTCAGCACTGATTGATAATTTACTTTCACCCTTACATGTGCTATGGAATACATTAAATAAATGTCCAGGGGGAATGTCACAAAAACATTGGGTAAGGATTGCCTCTTCCTATAAATTGTATAATGCCTAGTGCAACAGGGCTTCACTTTCAGCTGGAACCTCTAACTGTTCCTGAAATACAAACAGTACTAATTCCATAACGATAGTGTTCCAAATTACTTTACTAATATGTTTTCTGCTAACTAACTCTAGAACACTCTCCTTTCGTTACCCTTGATCCTGCAAGGCCTGTATGATGTGCCATAGAGAGTGCAAGGTTTGTGGCATTCCGATGTAAGCATGAGTGGCAGCTAAATGTGGGTGCCTGTGAGGTTAATTGCTAAGCAAAGTTCTCATCAATGAACAGCAAAAAAAGCTCAAGTATTCTGCACCTGCTGCCATTCTCACAAGAGTACAAGAAAAGATGTGAGCATAAAATGGATGTGTCTGAGAAGACACAGACTTTAGTTCAATTATCCACATATTAACAAGGCGCTTAGCTACATGTTTGTCTCTCAACCCTTAATGCAGCTACTAAGCAAAAATAAGTTGGCATCCACAGAAAAGTCATGCTAATAAAGGATCGGGTTGCCCTGAATGCTTTGTCCTGATCATTACATTTTACCTTATACTTATACATGCAACATTCTCACCTGTGCTATGCATCAATATTATTCACACACCATCATAAATCTGCTGTACACAAAAACAAAACAACAACAAAATTCCCGCTACCCTTCTGCTGTGCCAAATTCGGGAAGGGGGGGGGCAGGAATGAAACCATGATGTCACCTTCTCAGTTAAGTAGGATGAATTTGGCTCAGTGCTTTTTGTCCACACTTCTATTTATAAAACATTTTTTTCTTCTTTTGAGTACAAAGTGATGCATCATGGGTTTTCTTCTACACACTGAGACAAACCTGACAAACTGCAGTTACAAAACTGCATTTAGCTATGGAATAAAAGGCTGGTATTTTCTACAATGCAGCCTGGTTCTATTTCAACACATTCTCTTGCATTCTCAAACCATACTGAATTTGAAATGCACCCCTGTTATATGAAATAAACACCGTTTTGAACACTTTCAAACAATAACATAGTACCTCAGATATTTTTTTTAAATCATGTAAATCAATCTATTTGATATACCTATAAATTAGGTAATTATTGTTAAACAAATAAGAAATTCTCTTCTCTTAGGAGAATTGGAAGAAATACCAGTGAGAGAATCATAGAATACTAGAACTGGAACTGAAAGGAACCAAGCATGATTTATATCATCCCTGATAGATGTCTGTCTAACCTGCTCTTAAATATCTCCAGTGATGGAGATTCCACAACCTCCCTAGGCAATTTATTGCAGTGTTTAACCACCCTGAGAGTTTGGAACTTTTTCCTAATGTCCAACCTAAAACTCTCTTGCTGCAGTTTAAGCCTATTGCTTCTTGTCCTATCATCAGAAGCCAAGGGAAAAAAATTCTCCCTCTTCCTTGTAACACCCTTTTAGATACTTGAAAATTGCTATCATTTCTCCTTTCAACCTTCTCTTTTCTAAACTAAACAAGTCCAATTCTTTCAGTCTTTCCTCATAGCACATGTTTTCTAGGCCTTTCATCATTTTTGTTGCTCTTCTCTGTACCTTTTCCAATTTCTCCACTTCTTTCTTGAAATGTGGTGCCCAGAACTGGACACAATACTCCAACTGAAGCATAATCAGCTCAGAGTAAAGCAGAAGAATGACTTACTCACAATACTCCTGTTAATGCATCACAGAATCATGTTTGCTTTTTTTGGCAACAGTGTTATGCTGTTGACTTATATTTAGCTTGTGGTCCACTATGACCCCTAGATCCCTTTCTGCAGTACTTCTTCCTAGACAGTCACTTCCCATTCTGAAGATGTGAAAATAATTGTTCCTTCCTAAGTGGAGTACTTTGCATTTGTCCTTATTAAACTTCATCCTATTTACCTCAGACTATTTCTCCAGTTTGTACAGAACATTTTGAATTATGAACCTATCCTCCAAAGTACGTGCAACCCGTCCCAGGTTGGCATAATCTGCAAACTTAATAACACAACTCTCTATGCCATCATCTAAATCGTTGCTGAAGATATTGACCAGAACTGGTCCCAAAACAGACCCCTGCAGAACCCCACTTGTTAAGGACTTCTAGCATGATTGTGAACCGTAAATAACTACTCTCTGAGAATGATTATCTAGCCAGTTATGTACCCACTTTATAGTAGCCCCATCTAAGTTGTATTTGCCTAGTTTATTGATAAGAAGGTCATGCAAGACCATATCAAATACCTTACTAAAGTCTAGGTTTAATTGCAGATGCACAAAACGTCCACAGCTTCTGCCTTATCCACAATACTTGTTAGAGAAAATACATTGCCTCAACAATTAAGCACTTATGCAAATTAAGGTCAGAATGTCTTTTACTTTAAATTATTATTTAAAATTAATAATTTTAACAGTGGTATACAGCCAATAGTGAAGAATTCTGACAGCATTATTATATTGTTTAAATGTATAGCTAACATTCTGAAAATCAATTTAAGGAATTTATCTTCTAATGAATTTCTGTTAAAATCTCATCTATAAAGTAATTTAAACTGAAACATTTGATTTGGTTAGAGTCTGGTACACAAACATACAGAGCCAAATTTTCATAATGCTGTTTTTTAATCCAGAACCAGTTGCACCTGAAATATTTGCATCTCATAGATTTGAATTGTGTAAATGCTCTAATTTTGCATCTGCAATTAAATCAACAGTCACAGATATTGGAGGAACAAATTTCACTTGCAAAAGCTGACCTTGTAAAAATATACCCATTGCTATCAAAACTTCACAATCATTGTTCAAGGCACTAAATCTAAATTTTGCATGCTTCAGTTTTCATTATATTCAGGTGAGCCAAAAGAATACAGGCTGCCATATCTAAGCAGGTTCCATCACCTTTATCAGGAATTGAATGCCAAGATTTTTACTTGATGCTGTAATTAACAAAATCATTTGGCCCCATAGTCATTGTTTTGAAATGATCATTCATTTATGTCCAGATGCTGGTCCAGTGCTTGATTTCAATGGCTCTATTTGTTTAAGGAAGTGGAGCAAGATTTTGCATTTAAGGATAATTGGAATTACCTTTGAGAACTGCTGACAATTGTAGACAATTTTCCTGTGAGAAGGTTTTAGAATTTTAAGGCCAGATCATGAGTATGAATTGGGAGTAAATGCATCTTGTTAGTTCAGTAGATAGTTTAACCGTGATAAAACTAAGATCAGAGTCTGCCCTTAGGGCTAGACTATAATTTCTCCTGTTCATGAGGTGGTTTAGGGCGACCTCACTATACACCCAGCTAGCTGCTCTTGCTTTTACCCCTGCAACTTGATGCTCAATGTAAGCAAGGTCAGGCAGAGGATTCTTACTCCTTTGCATGGCCAAAAAAGATCTATAATAATCTAGCCTGTAGTGTTTAAACTATTGTTCAGTGCTGCATAAACTGAGCTGGGCACTGTTGGAAAGATCTTGCTGAACTGAGAGACATTCCCCCCTTGTGAGACATTGACATGGTTATGATTACAGGAGTATTGGAGTATTACAGCAGACTGAGAGAGTCCCTTATTCAGCAATACAAAGAGGGGAGGATTAGCATGTATGAGGCTCTTCCGCTAAACACTTGCCTAACTGGTTCACTGGCAACAGACACTTAGAGTCCCTTTGTTTGAGGGAGTACAGAGTCTGCTCCTTTGGTGTGCCTTGGAAGTAGAGAAGAGGACTTGACAAGCACTATCTCTCCACATTGGGCTGCCTGCCATTGCAGGGACAGGATGTGTAGTCTTAAAGGTGAATCTTAGAGGATGCTGTAGACTGCTAGTGTGGAGTATTCAGAAAAGATTGTGCATGGCGTGCACAGCTGTCTCTTGTATTCCCCCTGGGGCATTGCAGCTCTGCATCAAGGGCCCAAGTCCCTTGGCTTAAGTGATGTCCTATTAACCTGTAAATATAGATCAGTGATTCTCAGTTACTAGCTTGAGATCTGTTCCCAGAAGATCGGTACTATTTTAAATAGCACAATATGCTGGGATTTCAAATATTTGGTGGTCACTGGTTCCATTTGCTCTTCTAATGATAGGAAAAAGCAGCAGAAAGGGAAAGTGCTAGCATTACCTGTGTGTGTCAAAACCCTGAGAAAACTTGGATGTCATTTGACTAGATTTACAGGACCGTTCATAGGAGTTCCTGATTTTCTGAGTATCTTTTTTTATATATATATCCTTAATGGTAACTATTTAAAATACCCAGAAAAGGCTTGGCTATGAGGTTCATTTTAAGACAGAAAGAAAGGTCTTAAGTTTAGAATGGGGAGAGTATAATTTTCATTATTGTGAAACTGGTTTACCGCAAACTATAACAAATATTTTTAGATGTTCCATAATATTGTAGTCCAATTTTCATCACTATATTATTTTACTATAGATGAAGGCTAAGTATCTGCCTTCCCTTTCTGGTAAATAACAATCTCCTGATTTTTCCAATCTAAATTGCCCCCCAGGGCACTAATAAAACAAGTCATAGTTCACAAAGTAAATTTCCTGTGCACTAATTGAAAACGGTTTCAAATTTATTAGCATTTCAGTCTTCACCCTGAGATCTGATGTGAGTTTGTGCAGTAGTCATTATGATCATTAAGTATAGACCTAGTAGATAAAAGAAAGATTAAAGAGCAGTTGTCATACAATAACATTAAAATAATAAAACAAAGATGATAAGTATTAAGTTAACTGAATGCTGTTTAAAATGCTACATGTGAAGCTGAAGCAGCAATCTTCTGGAAACATTTGATATTGTATGGCCAGGTCCTTTCCTGGATGTGCCGAGACACTTATTGTAAGAAATAGACTCTTAAATTTTGCTTGAAATGCTAAGGGTAGTCTTCTTTACTCTAAGAAGACTATGAAGGCATGGAAGTAGGGAGGGCTATCTCTTTCCTGTGTTCCTGTGCCGTCGAGGATCCACATCTTTCCAGGTGCACATGTGCATTGAATGGTAGTACAAAAGCACAGGGCCTGCATGCAGATGGCCTTTGCCTTCAGTAGATCCCAAAGAAAGAATTGGGCCTCATTAAAGCTTGTAATTTCCATTTTTTTCAAAAGCAAACTTTGTGACTAGAGCCATCTTAGTATCTGCTAATTATTTTATCCAGCCGCAATTTCACCGCAGAAGGCCCATGCGCATAGAAAAAATGGCAGAAGGCCAGATGATCAGCATTTGTACACTACAGAGTCATTACCAGATGTGCAAAAGGCCAGTTGTAAATATTGTATTGTCCTTGTGGGAATTCAGTATCATGCATACTATAGCCCCCACAGGCTGGCAAGCCTATTAAATACCCATCACACCAGCAGCATACCAGATACTTTGCTGGTGTGTCATATCCAGAGGCATTCAAATATTTGTGTGTGTACCCATGACACCTTTATAAACCTACAAAGAATATTTCCTCATCCTTCAGTTACTCAGATTATTATTACCATAATATATACTGGCATTAGAAAAAGTTCAGAGAAGGTCAACTAAAATGATTAGGGGTTTAGAACGTGTCCCATATGAGAAGAGATTAAAGAGACTGGGACTTTTCAGCTTGGAAAAGAGGAGAGTAAGGTTTATGATAGAGGTATATAAAACTATGAATGGTGTGGAGAAGTGAATAAGAAAAAGTTATTTACTTGTTCCCATAATATAAGAACTAGGGACCACCAAATGAAACTAATGGGCAGCAGGTTTAAAACAAATAAA
The DNA here is from genome assembly GCF_052426305.1 of Pelodiscus sinensis. Lineage (NCBI taxonomy): Eukaryota > Metazoa > Chordata > Testudines > Trionychidae > Pelodiscus > Pelodiscus sinensis. The sequence continues at coordinate 18,931,435 of NC_143052.1, read as the reverse complement.
AGGAAGTTCTTCACACAGCGCATAGTCAATCTATGGAACTCCTATAACGAGAACTAGATACATTCTTGGCGGTTAAGTCCATTAATGGCTATTAGCCAGTATGCGTAAGGAATGGTGTCCTTAGCCTCTGTTTGTCAGAGGGGGGAGATGGACGGCAGGAGAGAGATCACTTCATCATTACCTGTTCAATTCACTCCCTCTGGGACACCTGGCATGGGCCACTGTTGGCAGACAGTGTACTGGGCTGGATGGACATTTGGTCTGACCCAGTATGGCCGTTCCTATGTTCTTATGTTCTGTGTTCTCAGCACTATAAGAACATTTTTCTTAGAATCATAAGTGCTGTACTTCAGTAATGACTCCTTCCTTATTTTCAAACTCTCCTATTATTATTATTTTTTAATCTGGCCTTTTAACTCTGTTGTTGGTACTCTGCCCTGTAATGCTGCATGTGGTGCTTTTGGCACTGAAACATTATGTAAAATCAACAATACATAAACTCTAAAGGAAAAAAAATGGCCTGCCTGGGATACTGTCAGGCCAAAACCATTAAATGATGAATTGTGATGTGGTTACTGTAGTAAGATGAGAGCCTGAATCAAAAGTCCATGTATCACAGCCTGGTTTGAGGCCTGAGGCTTGTCTAACAATCGTCAAGACCTTGCTGATATAAAGCAAAACCCAGTTCTGTGAGTAGGGGTCTGCCTCTTGCTCACAACTTAGTTTTGTTTTATAGTAACAAAGTCTTGACCATTTTTAGCCAGGCCGTAGACTTCAAACCAGACCTTTGCTACATGGGCTTGTGGTTCAGGCCCTCATCTTCCAGAGGTTAAGACTACACTTAACATACTACATCAGTTCACTTACTACAATACATAGGCTATCAACATTTGCTTTACATGCTTCTTCTTTGTTCCAAGAACATACTGGCATATAATGAATATAGTGAGGGCATCTCTCTTTCCTGTATTCCTGGGGTTCTCCTGTCACTGGAGTTAGCCTGGTTAGCTAGGTGATTGAAGAATCCTTTGATGACCTACTGGTGAATACTCCAGTGTTTGAGTTGGATTAATAATATTGCTCAAGGAGGTGGATTTTTCATACCCTTGAGTAACATAACAAGGTCAACTTGCCTTTCAGTGAAGACTAGCTGAGGGTCATAACTTGTAAGGGAAATTTTATTGAGAATTGAATAACTGTCATAATTTGTCTGCATTGCAATCCTTCAGGATTAGGCGTGATCTACACTGAAAAGTTAAGTCAACCTAGTAACATCCTCAACAGTTTGAAAAATTCACATCCCTGACAGATATAGTTAAGTCAACCCAACTCCTCGTTGAGTGATTGCACTCGATCAATGGAAGAATTGTCTGTCAACTCAGTACTGCTTCTCACGGAGGTGGATTAACAAAAGTGATGGGAAAACCGTTCCCATTTCTATAGTAATTGCCTCCCGACGTGTTGCTGTAGCATTTTAAGTGTAGACATAGCTTTAGTCGGAAATTTTACTACAGAAAATGTCTCCTTGATTCCAATAGTACTGTCTTTCAATAGGAATGAGTAAAGGGACTGACTTTTATTTATACTAAGGCCATTTTACACTGCTCTGACTAATGTAAATTATACCCACTTTAAGGACCCAAGGCCCAAAACAGTGTGGGGTAGCCTTTCTGTAACTGAAAATCAGGCTTCTTCAATTGTACCCTCTAATAATAGTGCTGATTCAGTTGTTACTGAAGGAGTCATTCCATTCCCAGTGTTGGTTTTCATAGATTCATAGACTTTAAGGTCAGAAGGGACCATTATGATCATCTAGTCTGACCCCCTGCACAGTGCAGGCCACAGAATCTCACCCACCCCTCTTAGAATAATCCTCTCACCTATATCTCCGATATTGAAGCCTTCAAATACTTTGAAGGTCCCAAGATGCAGAGAGTCCTCCAGCTGTGATCTGTGCCCCATGCTACAGAGGAAGGCGAAAAACCTCCAGGGTCTCTGCCAATCTACCCTGGAGGAAAATTCCTTCCCAACCCCAAATATGGCAATCAGCTAAACCCTGAGCATGTGGGCAAGACTCACCAGCCAGACACCCAGAAATTCTCTATAGTAACTCCTATCATCCCTCCATTGACATATTTCCCACTGAAAATGAATGGTCAATTAGTTACTAAGATCATATTCTCTCATCAACCCATCCCCTTATCATAGAATCATAGAACTGGAAGAGATCTCAGAAGGTCATCAAGTCCAGCCCCCTGCTCTAGGCAGGACCAATCCCATCTAAATCAACCCAGCTAGGGCTTTGTCAAACCGAGACTTAAACACCTCTAGGGATGGAGACTCCACTACTTCCCTAGGTAACCCATTCCAGTGCTTCACCACTCTCCTAGCGAAATAGTTTTTCCTAATATCCAACCTGGACCTCTCCCACCACAACTTGAGACCATTGCTCCTTGTTCTGCCATCTGTCACTACTGAGAACAGCCTTTCTCCATCCTCTTTGGAACCTCCCTTCATGAAGTTGAAGGCTGCTATCAAATCCCCCCTCACTCTTCGCTTCTGCAGACTAAACAAACTCGGCATTGTTCCTTTTGGGGCTAAGATTTCTCATACACCTCCTTAGTCCCAAGAAGATATTTTGGAAGGCTCTGAGTTTGGTTAAAGAGGAAAAGGACATTTCAGGTCATTTCCGTCAACACATGTAGCTTCTTAGAGAAAGGAGAGTAGTATTTTTAATTGTATCAGCTGGTGAATTGAGGTCCATCTTCATTAGCATGGTCATGTTTTCTTCTTTGTTAGTGGGTAGGAAGAGTTTATCCACCATATCAACAATTATTCTCTCAGGCTACGTCTATACTACAATCCTCTTCCACAAGTGGAAATGCAAATGGAGCGCTTATTTGCATATGTTGTGCTCTCATTTGCATTTACTCCTCAGATCCCTTTTGCGCAAGAGGTTTTTGCGCAAAAAAGTGCTGTGTAGACGGCTCTTGCGCAGAAGGGGGGTTTTGTGCAAAAAGGAGCCGTCTACACAGCTCTTTTTTGCGCAAAAACCTCTTGCGCAAAAGGCATCCAAAGAGGAAATGCAAATGAGAGTGTGACATATTCAAATGAGCACTCTATTTGCATTTTCTCTTGTGAAAGAGGATCATAGTATAGACATAGCCTCAGTGTCATATTCTAGCCTAGATCCTGACTGAGAATGTAACTAATACCAGGCAGATTTGAACTTCGCAGCTCTGGAGCTTAATGTAGTAGCCTCTGCATCTTGAGCTATAAAGTCAGCTGGCTCTTAGCTTAGGCTGTAGAGCTCCCTTGTTCTTATCTCTCGCTGTAAGTTGTCCAAGTGTCGCTACATGGGGCAGTGAACTACACTAGCTGTGTGGATTATAAGAAGAAATTAAAAAATATTTTGGAAACTAAAATATTCTTCTTCCATTTAAAATATCAGTGATACACTTTTCTGAGATTCCATTATTCCTATTGCAAATTGACTATCTCCATTATCCCCCAACCTGATGCCTGGCTATTGTCAGAGGAGAATTACTTCATCTGGTTCAGGGTTGACAACTTTTGAGAAATCAATTCCTGGACATAGAAGAACAATTAAGGCTCAGTCTGTACAATCTGCCTAAATCCATAAAAATAAGATGTGTAATTGCATGAGCTAACCATATGTAAATTTTTAATGTACAATTGTCAATTTCCTCCCTCAGCCACTTTTTTATGCATCATTTTGTTATTTGTTTTCATCTATGTTTTTCACAACCCTCACAACCCTTTGTGCCTTCTTTATAAATATAATTGTATCCAGCCATGCAACCAAAAAGATGCCAACTCTGCCCACATATCTACACTGGTGAATTCATCACTGGAGCAAACAACATAAGCCACAAAATCAAAGGGTCATTTGACTGTGCATCTAGTAATTTGATCTATGCCATTAAATGCCATCAGTGCCCCACTGCTATTGGACAACCTGGACGGTCTCTGTGGGAAAGAATCAATGGACACAAATCGGATATTCGTTAAGGGTATATACAGAAGCCTGTTGGTGAGCATTTCAGCCTGCCAAACCACAGTCTAACAGACCTGCAAGTAGCTGTCTTGTCACAAACTAGCTCTACAAGCCAAATACACAGAGAAGCCCTGGAATCCCACTTCATCCACAAATTCAATTCACATGCTAATGGACTCAATCGTGATATAGGTTGGTGGGGACTCTACCTAGTTAATAACCACTGAAGGTGCTAATAGCTCCCTGAGTGGTATCCTTCCTGTTTTAGGAATCTATCTATTGACTTTGATTTTTATGTGCTTAGGTTTAAGTATCCATTCTCCAGATACTTAATGATGGTCTGTCTCCCACTCCCTCCCCTCTTTCCCCTCTCCTATTTATTTCGAGTTTTCATATCCCCAACTCATAACTCTGGTCATCTGAAGAAGTGGGCTGTGCCATCTACGTGTTTCGTTAGTCTATAAAGTGCTACCAGACCATTTGTTGTTTTTTTTAATAACACTGTATAATTACTGCTGATCCACAGCCATAAAGAAAGGGATTTGGTCAGTAGTTAAATGTTTTTTCACTTTCTACTTTAATTTTCTCAATTAAAATTAAGAAATTTTCTCACTCCTTGCCTTCACCTTTTCTGTTTTCCCCCACAGTTCTTCAGTAGGCCCTTCTAGGTCTATGTAGTTAGTAGGTGGCTGGGGCAGAATTTTGCTTTTGAAAACTTTTTTCCTCTTAACTCATAAATATGGAAGGGGTGGGCACTGTCTATGGGATATAGAGCCTTTAACCTCTAACTCATCATCTCAAGTACAGTTCTTGTCAGACATGTCTGGAAGCAACAATATACGATGACCTATATGGAATGCAATGGTGGGCTCATTCTATGTCCATCCACGTCTGGTGGTCCAAATGAGGGAGCCTAAACTTTCAAAGAGTACATTGGCAAGGAACTACTCTTTCACTTCTAAAAATATTTCTTCAGATTGGAGTTGAAACACTCATTGGAGTGGGATGAGAAGATTCCAGTGACACTGAGCCCATTTTGAACAAATAAATGAATTTGGTTTCCAGGGCTCTTAATCTGGCACCTTTGATCATGACTAAATTCAATTAGCTTTTTAAAATACTAAGTGGTTCACTGAAGAAAGACCCCTGCTTAGGTAGATAAAGAATGGAGGTTATCCCCCAAACATCATAGAATAATAGTCTAATGCTGCTTCAAAGGCTTGTAGTGCTTCAAAGCAATACTTAAGAAAATTAAAAATTGTTCTGAGGTCATTAAGTGCATTTCTATTCCTCCAATACTTGCCATTTGTTTCAGTAGGGGTCCAAATGTTATGGAATCTGAGTTAGATACTGAAACTGGTTAAGGAACTCTTAAAAAAACAAACTATACCTATCCTGTTTCCTTAACGTTCTCATGGAACAATTTACCCCAACACGTCCCTTCCCCCCCCCCCCCCCCAAGCCCAACATACTCAGCAAGCAGTGCAAGTCTCAGAGCAACAATAATATATAAACAATGATGCAACAGAGCCTGGGAAGTCAATCTGGATAAAACAAGAAATACCTCAAAACTTGTGTGAAAATTTCCAGATGAACTTTTTACAATGAGGTTCAAAAGAAGTTCACTCAAGTTTATTTCTCTATTATGTTTAATTCTTATCTCTGCACTTTCTGGTTATGAATTGGAACGTGGAACGTAATTGGCAAAAGCCTGTAAGGAAAGGCTGTGTTTGTGGTATTTTAAGCCCAACTGGAAGCAAGGACATCTCAATCTGCTTCAAGTTTATTGATAATTCCAAGTCATATCAGGAGAGAATTTCAGAGATGTCTCTATATTCCCTATCCTGTACATCGGTCACTGTTGTACATGTCTAAACTTTAGGGGGGTGCTAGGGTAGACACTTAAAACCAGGATAGGATAGACTAGTTGTGGCTGCAAAGATGAACAGCCAGAAATAAGAGACTTAATGAAAAGTGATTAGAAGAAGAGACTTATGAGTAGGAAAACAACGTATGTGCCATCCCCTTGCTCATTTGCACAGTTTTCCCTTGATCCTGTGCTCATCTTCTCCCTTTTGGATCAGGCCAGGATCTGGTCAATAGATGCGTAGAGCTTTACATATTTCAAGATGTCTGTTTATCTGGGACTGAGCTTCCTCAAAGTTAGAGTGTATTTGGATATGTGGGATTTTGCATCTGTCTTCATATTAATATGAATAATACAGTGATGTATATTTAGAATGAAACATTCAATATGCAATTCTAGGACTGCCAAATCTCCTGAATTAATGGATCAGATTCCATTTGCATCAATGGTGTCCAATCCGTCCAGAGTTAGTGACCCTATCTTTATGATCTCTGTAGGTGAAATGTTTGGTTATGTCTAGACTGCAAGCCTCTTTTGAAAAAGCGCGTCTAGACTACAATACGCGGATCGGAAAATCGATCTGCTTTTTCGAAAAAGAGCATCCTGACTGCTGGACGCTCTTTCAAAATTAAAAGCCACCCGGAACCGCTTCTGCCAGGGCATGGGGCAGCATTTCCTTCCGGGTGCTGCTGCCTGCCCTTTGCAGAGACGCATGGTTAAAGGGACGCCCCTGAACACCCGTTGCTCTGCTTCTGCAGCTGCCTTTGCTGTCCATCTAGGAGGTAAGCAAGGCATTGCAGTGCTGGTTTGGAGTGCTCAGCTTCCTGGGACACCCCAGCAGTTTTTTTGTTTGGAGGTTTTTCTGTTTTAGACCCGTTTTTTCGGCATGGAGCCAGAGCTGCCCCTGGGCAGGCGATGGTCCCACGCCATCATACGGCAAGTGTTGCTGCATCTGCATGACACAGTCATGAGGCTACTTCCCCATCTGGACCCAGACCAGAGGTACGAAGGGATCATCCATCATGCAGCCCCACTGCTCTTGCCTCCAAACTTCTTTGTGGACAGGCGTTTTTGGAGGCTTGACACCAGCTCTGAATGGTGGGACCGGCTTGTTATGAAGCTCTGGGATGACCAAGAGTGGCTACGCAACTTCTGGATGAGAAAGACCACTTTCCAGGAGCTGTGTACCTGGCTCACCCCTGCTCTGCAACGGCAAGACACCCACCTGCGGCCCACTATCCCCGTGGAAAAGAGGGTCGCCATTGCCCTCTGGAAGCTGGCAACCCCCTCTGTGGGACACCAATTTGGAGTGGGCAGGTCTACTGTTGGATCCATCCTGATGGAGGTAAGTCATTGTCTGGGGACAGTCACAGTTTGGGGTGGGGGAAAGGGAGACTGTCAGGAAGGGCAAAGTGGAGTGTGAGTGGGAGGGAGCTCCTCCACTCACCCTGAAATGTTGGGGGGAGTAGTTCTGAGGAGGGGATTCCCGGGGTGTTTGAGAGGGAAGGTGGGTGGTGGGTTCTCCTCCTAAGAGATAAGGCACCCCTTCTAACATTTTGTTGTCTGTCTCTTTCTGTAGGTGGTGAGGGCCATCAATTCGGAGCTGCTCAACAGATCTGCTCACCTGTCTAGCAGATCTGGACAGCGTCATGGCTGGCTTTGCTGCCCGTGGCTTCCCGAATTGTGGAGGAGCGCTCGATGGGACACACATTCCAATCCGTGCACCGCCCCATCGAGCAGCCCAATTCATTAAAAGAAAGGGCTACTTTCCTATCGTCCTCCAGGCCCTGGTCGACCATCGTGGCCAGTTTTCTGACATTTGTGTTGGGTGGTCAGGGCGGGCACATGATGCCTGCATCTTCAGGAACTCGTACCTCTACCGGAGGCTTCAGGCAGGAACATTTTTCCTGCATCACGACTTTGCGGTTGGGGATGTGCACATGCCGGTGTGCATAGTGGCTGATGCCACCTACCCCCTGATGCCGTGGCTGATGAAGCCCTACACCGGCCACCTGGATGCGAGCAAGGAGCAGTTTAATGCTCACCTTAACCGGGCTCGCAACCAGGTGGAATGTGCGTTCGGACGTTTAAAAGGGAGATTCCGGTGCTTGCTCACACGGCTAGACTTGGGGGAGCGCAACATCCCTGAAGTGGTGGCCGCGTGTTGCGTTCTCCATAACCTGGTGGAGAGGAAAGGGGAGGCCTTCCTATCAGGGTGGGGTACAGGTGCTGATGGTCAGGAGAGGCACTTTTCCCAGCCCCGGACAGCTGCTATCCGCCAGGCTCACCGGTCTGCTGTTTGCATACAAGAGGCCCTACGGGAGCAATTCTCAATTGGAGGCCACTGACTCTACTGAGGGGCGTCTGCCTGGGGACTGGGCCCTGGCCCAATAGAAGCTTCCCTCCACAACCCATCTTCTGATCCTGTTTGGAAAAATAATAAACACCAGGGTTTGTCTCAAAAGAATAAGTTCTGTTTTATTTTTTTAAATATCACTCACTGGAAAATAGTATAACTGTTGCAAACATAAAAAAGCTTTTGTTCATTTTTGATGTAGAAAATATACTTTCATGCCAAACTATGTACAATAAACATTTTGTTTAACACATTCCTTGTCATTTAACTGGGGTGATGGGGGTGCTTGAAACCTGGAGGGGGGAAGGGGACTTGAAACCTGGAGAGGGGAAGGGGATCAGGTTGCTCGGTGCTTGCCTGATCTCAGTCTGCTGCTTGGGCCTCGTGTTCGGGGTCTACCATGGCCATGGGATCGGGTGGTGCGCCTGTCGGTTGGCTGGATAACAGCGGGTAGGTGCTCTTGGGACTGGGAGGCCTGGGGAAGAGGAGGGCCACGGGGAGAGAAGGGCTGGGGAACTGGGGGGGGGCCTGGGAGAGAGGGAGGTCTAAGGTGGGAAAGGGATGCTTCTGTGGAAGGGGGGTTTGGTGGGGTGGGGTCATGGGGTACTGGAGGAGCAGGACCAGGCACAGGAGCAGGCAAGCCGCAGACCTCCCTGAGAGTGGCACTCAGGGATGTGCGCTGCTGGACCAGCTCCTCCATCAGCCGGTCATGCCACCGATCCTCTGCCTCCGCCCTCTCTCGCAGGATGGTGTTGAGCTCCTGCACGGCCTTCACATGTTGCCTCAGGATGTCCGCATACACACACCTGTGTCTGTGGCTCCCATGTCCCCGAGATGGAGGTGGGGTTGGGGTGCTGTGGCCCTCTTGCACGGCTGGTCCAGCAGTGGAGGAAAAGAGGAAGACACAATCAGTCATAAAAAACTGGACTATGTAGCACTTAAAATACTAACAGGATGGTTTATTAGAGGATGAGCTTTCATTGCCCAGACCCACTTCCTCAGATCAGAGTAACACGGCTACATTTCTATCACAATCAGTCATGTGTGCAATAGCTGTCCAAAAGGGCATGCCCTCTCCTTGAGACAGGGGAATCAGACATTCTGAAGGTAACACCGTGTGTGACCTGGGCATCAGCCTGAGCATTACAGGTTTCCCTTGTGCATCACCCACTGTGCACCCCTCTCCCTCCCCCCTCCCCCGGGTGTTACACAACCTCACTGCACTCACCTGCTGCTTCATCTCTGGTGTCAGATGACACCTAGGAGTCCTCTGGGGTCTGTGTGATTGGCTCCAGGGTGAGGGTCACCGTCTCCTCACTGTCCTCCTCTGGCACCATGGCCCCGTCTCCAGACTGCTCTGGGTCCTGCTCTGGCGCGTCCACCACAGGGTCCGCCAAGCCTGACTGCACGAGATGCCGTGGTGTGCGTGCTTCACCACCACCCAGGATCTGGTCCAGCTCAGTATAATAGGGGCAGGAGTGGGGGGCTGCCCCAGAACAGGAGCTATCCTCCCTGGCCTTCACATACCCTTGGGGCAGCTCCTTAAATTTGGAGAGCACCTGGTGCTGGGTTCAGGGGTAGTATCCTTTCTGGGCCAGGGCCTCTGCCATGCGGCCATAAATGTCTGCATTTCGCCACCTGCTTTTTAGGGCTTGTAAGGCCTCCTCCTCTCCCCAGAGCTCGAGAAGGGTCTTGAGCTCTGACCCAGACCATGATGGTGCCCGGCATTTGGAGCCCCTGGTTGGGTCCCCAGAAGGCTCTCTAGAAGGGCCAGGAGGGTCTTGGGGCTGGGACATGCTGCACTTAACCAGCCATGTGCTCTGGCTACTTTGCTGCCACAAGTGGCTGTGAGGGTGCCTGTCCCTTTAACAAATGGCTGCAGACAGGAACCAGAGACATGCAAGGCATGCCCCAGATTGTCCACCAAGGCTTCTTCCTGGAGGCCATTATTTTCGAAAAAATGGCCTCCCCGCATCCACACTCACTTATTTTCCACAGATCTCCGTCGAAAAAGGCGTTCTTCCTTGTGCAATGAGGTTTACCGCCATCGAAAGAAAAGCCGCGTTCTTTCGATTTAATTTCGAAAGAACGTGGCTGTAGTCTAAACGCAGGTGAAGTTGAGTCTGGACACAGCCTTTATGGACAATTCACAACATGAACTTCCACTTATATAACAAATGTCATCTAAAAATGGCTAGCCAGGTGGCAAGTCATGAATGCTGCTACAGATTAGCTTTAAGAATTTTATACACAGATAGTTTCCCCTGTTGTCTGATCTACCTCTTTTGACTTTTCTTTTTCATTTCAAGCTCTTTGAGGGAAGGACTGCCATTTATTTCATGCTTATATAATGACCAGCACAAAGGGTCCCCAACCTTTCCCAATATAAATGTTTATTACAACAACAACAACAACAACAACAACAAACTACATGTATATATTTTGCTCTTTTTAACTGAGCTTTCAGCAAGACATACAGTAGATTTCCATTATCATTCCCACCTTTCAAATAGACACAGACAATTAAGCAGCATTATCTTTTTTATCAGGCTTATCTTCCCAGTTGGAGTGGAATGGAAGGTTACAAAGGATATCATGAGGGATTTTTTTTAAAGAAAACTAGGGCAAAGACAAAGGAAATAAAGATTGATTTCTCTTCCCTTATTGAGTGCTAGCTGTTAGGTAAACTGATTTGCAGTGAGGTCATCAGTCACAATTGGATGATAATTTGAAAATGGATTAGATTAGAAGTAGCAATTTCTGCTCCATGGGTTTCAGCAGAAAAAGGTTCAGTTCTGCAACAGACCTCATAAACTAGTGGAGATCAATGTCCACCTAAAGTGTCATTATGCACTGGGCACACTTCAGTGACTACAAGCACAGCTGTGGCTTGGTTTTTTCCATCTATATTTCCTCTGCTCTTTATTTACTTTCCACAGGTGCCTTTAGTTGATTATTTTCCCCCACAGGAATAAACAGTTTAAGACAATTCTTTTCCCTTTTTCCATAAGCACCAGTGTTAGAAACTTTCTTACAAGGGGAAAGAGTCAGATCATTTCTGTTTATACAGGTTGAACCTCACCAATCCAGCACTCTGGTCCCGGCAACATCTGTGGTCCGGCTTGATTTTAGTTAACAGATTGTCCACTTATCCTATACATTTTGTCCCATGAAGTTTGTTTACAGCTATCAGTCCTAACTCTCTTATTGAGCTCTAATTTACCCCTAAATTTCTTCTAAGAGCCCAGTAAGCAGTGGAAGTAAAATATTCACACACACACACACACACACACACACACACACACACACACACATATGATTTGGAAAATTATCTGGTTTGGTACTGGTTAGGTCCTGAGGGTGTTGAATTACAGAGGTTCAGCCTGTAGTAATGTTAGTGGCCTGCTAGATCTGGGCAAAGGATTGTTTTCCCATGGTGAGAATTTTTGAGATTTCAAAGACTTTTCCTGTTAAAAAATCCACATATCAAATAAATTTGTTTAAAAATGGGCCAATCAAAACCTTTCATTTGGATATTTTTAAATATTTCTTTTCAACTCTGATCTTTTAGTTGACGTTATTACCATAAATTACATTTCTGAATGAAATGGGATTTTTTTAAACTGAAAAAAGGAACATTTAGTCTTGAAAATGTCAAACTGGGTGGTTTCACAATTCCAAAGCTTTTTCAATTTTTTTCCAAATTTGGAAAGTCATCTAAACTGACCTTTTCATATGAACAATGTTGGTTTCAAGGAAATTGCATTTTCTGACAGAAAAACGACCAATTTGATAGCCTATTCTGGAGCAAATTTGGAGACAATACAGGTAAATAGTGGGGAAAATAATCTACAAAATAGTAGATTACACAATCCCCATTCACAATCTTCGGAGGGGTAGCCGAGTTAATCTATAACAGGAAAAACTTAAAAAACAACAAATAGTCTAGGAGTACCTAAGGGTACGTCTAGACTACCGCGTTTTGTCGACGGAAGTTTTGTCGACAGATACTGTCGACAAAACTTCCGTCGACAAAGAGCGTCCAGACACATGGAGTTCTGTCGACAAAGCAAGCCGCTTTGTCGACAGAACTCCGTAGTCTGGACGCAGTGTTATAGGCAATAACACCTTCTGTTGACAGAACTCTGTCTACAGAAGGTGTTTTGCCTCGTAAAATGAGGTATAACAGCGGCGACAAAACTGCTGAGTTCTGTCGACGTTATGTTGACAGAACTCCGCGGTAGTGTAGACGCTGGTATTGTTTTGTCGAAAAAGTCCACTTTTGTCGACAAAACTAGGTAGTCTAGACACACCCTTAAAGACTAACAAAACATGTAGATAGTATCCCATCTGAAGAAGTGGATTGTGCCCATGAAAGCTCATGATACCATCTTCATGTATTGTTAGTCTTTAAGGTGCTACTAGACAATTTGTTATTTTTAAAGTTTTTCCCATTCTCAATGATCAGCATGTAAATGAATATTCCGCATGAAGCCATTTGGCAAAAAATTATAGCTGAATGAATACTGCTAGCAATAATATACCAAAAAATTCAACCATATTAAGGCTTTTTATTTGTTTTCCAAATTGTTTCCAATTTCTACTAACGTCTGATTTAATATTGTCTAAATAGTTTGAACACATAATTTCCAAACTATGTGTTGTCCACTGCTGCTATTTAGTCTGAGACTGGTATATTTCCTTATCTAGATAGATGCCTGAAATATTTCAATATTATAGCAAATAATGCACCTTCAGACAATGTGGTGAAACTTCTGTGCATCTATTGAACATTGCACAAATGTTTTGCAAATAATGCAAAATACAGTCTTAGACATGAAAAATGAATCACTTTAATCTACTATATAACTGAGAGCCTGTCTGTCCATCTGTTTGTTTGTTCAAGAACTCATAAACCATAAGAACTAGGGTCACCAAATTCAGTATACAGCTTCTTCTTATAATTTAAAGCAACATAAGGTTTTGATTGTGCCAAGAAAATGGGATGTACCTTAAATGCGATTGTGTCACAAAAAATGATACAGAAAAGAGACAGAATCACCAGGCAGGTGAAAGGGGCTGTCTGGAGCATCCCCCATCGAGGATTGCCATAGGCCCGTGTCTCCCACCTTCAGGTTCCCTTTAGGCAGACTGGGCAGAGGGACTAGTGAAGGAACATTGCTGGCTGTTCCCCTTTGTCAGGGAGGGAGGGGAAAGAGCATTGTTTGCAGCAATCCCAACTTTTCCTGTAGAGCATAGGCAGCAGACAAATCTGGACCTGCCCCAGCTGGGGGATATGTACCTTTTCCCTGTCTATGCCCGCTGGAGCTGCAGAGGCATAGAGAATCACTTCTCACCTGGCCCCAAGTTGCCGCAGTGAAAGAGAGCTGAAGTAGTCCTTTCAGTCCAGAATTGCCTGCCTACTGAACCCCTCATCCCCAACCCCACACCAGAGCAATGATTTAAACCAAAATTAATTGAGTTAAGAGCCCAAGTAATACCAGATAAATCTTCTAGTCTATGTATATATTTTAACATTATTCAAACAGCTGTTGTAAATGTCATGAGATAAAATGTTCAAAAGCCCATTTTCATAAGTGAGGCTATGGCTACCTGTCTTTTTTTTGCGGACGAGGATATGCAAATTGCTCTCTCGTTTGCAAATCTTCCTCCGATTCTTTTTGCGGAAGAGGTTTTGCCTCTAAAAAGCCCTGTATAGATGGGGCCATTTGTCAGAAAAAAACCTTTTTTCGCAAGATCCCTTATTCCTCAAAAAGTGAGGCTTATAGGATCTTGCGAAAAAGGGGTTGTTTGTTTTTTCTGAGAAATGGCCCTGTCTATAAGGGGCTTTTTAGCGGCAAAACCTCTTCCGAAAAAAGAATTGGAAGAAGATATGCAAATAAGAGCATGATTTGCATATCATCTTCTGCAAAAAAATGGCAGTGTAGCTGTAGCCTAAGTAGAGGGTACATCTACACTGCAACACTATTTTAAAATAACTAGCACTATTCTGAAATAACTTAGTCTGCATCTATACAGCAGGCAGTTATTTCAAAATAGTGTCAAAATACTGTCAAGTTGGAGGACTTTTTACTCTGACTCCTGCAACCCTCATTGTATGAAGAATAAGGGAAATCAGAGGAAGAGTGCTCTATTTCGAAATAACTGCTGTGTAGCCACTCCCAATTTTGAAATAAGCTATTTCAAAATAAGATACACAATTGACATAGTTCAACTGGTGTAGCTTATTTAGATTTAAGTTCTGCAGTGTAGACACAGCCTAAATCACTTCTCAAAATTGAATGTAGGCTGCCAAGTAACTTAGGCTCCTAGCTATAATCTATTTGGTGTGAACAGAAAGAAAAATAGCTCTCTGGTGCAGGGATTGAGTCTTGTTTGTGTGTGGTGAAGGGCCAGCCCATTTTAGTAATTGCGTTATTTGCCATCATGTTAAAATTTTTCAGTCATCTGTCTTTCTATCACAATATAAATTATGAATACAAATAAATAATGTCATTACTAAATAATCTGTTCAAAACAATTAATTCAAGTTGGTTTAAACTTAACCTCATTTCCTTAAATTCATTTGAACCTGTTAGCTAGTTGATAATTTAAATGTGCAGAAAAAGTTACTCCACTTTTTCGTTTTGCCCCACTAGATTCAATAACGTAGATAGTAAAACTCACTTGTTTTATGAAATATTAGTATAAATTTGCATTTTTGGAAGCTTTAAGTAAAAGGGGTTCTTCTGTAGCTCTGCTTAGTGATTGTTTTCTTAACAAGTAAAAATAGCATAAGGGGTATAAGTTTCTGAAACCAAATAATATAGCTGTTAACTGGCTCCAGAGTGAAATTTGCAAAGACAATCGAGACACTGCTTGTTGCTCCTATTAAAATATCTCTGTTTTAATGGAGAACATGGCCTGGGGGTTCCATCGCTCACCTTACTTTGGTACAACATCTGATTTTGGCAGCAAATCAGAGCTGCAGAGTACTGCACCTGTTTTCAACACAGGAAGTTATGTTACTTAAACTGAATCTAATTTGCAAATGATTGTTATGATTGGAGTGCAAGGTCAGTTCTAGATTGCAATCAAATGTCAACATCTGGTTAATAAACAAAATGATACTTTGTGATTATTGCATAACAAATCAGAAGTGAAATATCCAGCCTTTCAGTTAGCAGAAAGTCTGTCCTTCCAGTGACACCTACACCCATTTTCTGACCACAAAAATCTGAAAGAGGATGTTTAAAGGATTAGATGTAGCAAAATAAATTTTAGATGAAATGTAGAAATTCTAGCAAAATTCATACCTGATCTTTCTCCATTGACTTAATTAGCATGACCCCAAAGATGAAATTGTC
Source organism: Pelodiscus sinensis (assembly GCF_052426305.1). Lineage (NCBI taxonomy): Eukaryota > Metazoa > Chordata > Testudines > Trionychidae > Pelodiscus > Pelodiscus sinensis. Next base: position 18,915,827 of record NC_143052.1, on the reverse strand, counting down.
CCACCATTTAAAATAAAACTTTTGAAATAGATTCAATATAAGATATGCAAATTGCGTATCTTATTTCGAGTATAGGGTGTTGTTCAGTCACACTTGAATGGACCAAATCTTGATCTCCCATGCAGTACTCAAGCAACAGGTCTTTTCAAAAGCAATTTATGGCATAGTCATTCAAGGAACTGAAGACTTGGCCATTATCCACCCAAGTACTTTAGCATAGTGTGAGGAGATACACACAGCTAGACATTCTTTAAACAGCAACTAGAGAACTCCCTAACCAGTAAGATTAGCTATTTATTAAGATACCTTTTGCAATATTTCCTGGTCCCCTCTGATAACTACGGAGGACCAGGATTTTATAACAACTTATAGATTCATAGAATCATAGAAGATTAGGGCTGGAAGATATCTCAGGAGGCCATCTGTTGCAAAACCCTGCTCAAAGCAGTACCAATTGTAAGTAAAACATCCCATCCAGGGCTTTGTCAAATCTAGACTTAAAAACTTCTAAGGATGGAGATTCCACCACCTCCCTAGGCAACCCATTCCAGTGATTTGCAGCCCTCCTAATGAAATAGTTTTTTCCCTAATATCCAACCTAGACCTTCCCCATGCTACTTGAGACCATTGCTCCTCGTTCTACCATCTGCCACTATTGAGGACAGCCTAACTCCATTCTCTTTGGAACTCACCTTCAGATAGTTGAAAGCTGCTAGCAAATCCTCCCTCACTCTCTACTTCTTCAGACTAAATATGCCAGTTCTCTCAGCCTTTCCTCATGAGTCATGTGCCTCAGTCCCCTAATCTTGTTGGTTGCTTTCCACTGGACTCTCCAATTTGTCCACATCCTTTCCGTAGTGGGAAGCACAAAACTGGACATGGTACTCCAAATGTGGCCTCACCAGTAGAGATGTAAAGGACTAGTTGACTAGTCGACTAACCAATAAGCAAATGCTTCTTGGGTAGTCAACAGGATAGTCGACTAGTTGCTCCCCCCTTTCCCCATTGCTGCCTCTACCAGATAGAGGTGTTAACGGGGGGGAGAAGAAGGGAGTACGTAAAAGTGGCAGCATCGCACGGATCTCAGGGTCAGCTGCTCCATGCAGCGCTGCCACTTTGAATGCCACAGGGACCCCAGCATCAGGCTCCTTTCATCATTTCAAAGTGGCAGCATCACATGGAGCCTGTGCTCTATGTGGTTTGCAACCTTTGAAATGTACAAGAGTCCCCAGCGTGGGCTCTTGTGCATTTCAAAGAAGAAGCGCATCATGGAGCCTGGGGCCAGCATGGGACTCTGAGTCCCCTGCTGACCCCAGGCTATATGTGATGCTTCCACTTTGAAATGCACAAGAGCCCCCACTGGGGCTCTCGTACATTTCAATGGTGGAACACAGAAGTGTTTATTGACTAGTCAAGTAGTCAATTAATCGCTACTTAACATCCCTACTCACCAGTGCCAAGTAGCGATGAATAACTTCACAGCACATAAATAGTTCCATTGACTTTGGTGTGACTGGTTACAAAAGAATTACGTTCCAATCACTTTGCAAATCAGTGATCACTTTTAGTTTAATAAAACTACATTAGTGAGAACTATGGACCTTTCAGTTCATGCTCCCAGCATCCAAAGAGGGGAGTAACCCTGCATCACTTTGGCACGCACTGTTATTCAGAAGTCCAAAGTCCACTCTGAAACGCAGTGTAGACATATCTTACCTTTTTGCTGAGCCTTGTGGGAAAGCATTAACATGGTCAGACCCAGAGCTATTGTATTTGAAGGGAACTGGGAACAAGTAATAAAACACCAAATTCCACGTGACTACTTAGCATACAAATATTTCAATTTAATGCATTTAATTATGCAAGCAAATAAATATTTTAACAACACATCAATTATTATTTTAAAATTTTAGATAGCTGGGCTAGAAGAGAATCTTTGCCATAACAAACTGACAAACAAAATTCACACACACACATGAATATAAATGTATACTTATATACGGACACATTATTTTTTGATTTTTTTACAGTCTGTTTCTAATGTTTGTGTTCCATAAAATATAGTTGAGTGGGGACACATCAATCCACCAGCCTGGATTCCATCACCCTCCCAATGAAGTCTTCAATTGTCTAAGAAAAACTGGGATGAACACTGAAATGTCTCTGCTTGTATCTATAATATTCCGTCAGTACTGGAAAAAAGTCTATGTCCCTACTCTTCAGGCCCAGCTGAAATATGGTTAGTACTGAACTCAGGAATTGAGGGGCAAATATGGCTCTATACCGTAATTGAACACTTCAGATCCCCTGAGCTGCTGGGGAATGGATAGCTCCCAGGGTAATTTAAAGTAATCTCAGCACTGCACTAATATTACCAGCTGGAAATGCATTCCAAGAAGGTTCTAAAGCAGACATGGATTACTGCAGTGTTAGAGCACTTCAGTCACACCTCCTCTCCCAGTCTTCTACTCCTTCCCTTGACCATGCTTTCATATATCCCTTATAATAGGGGATGGCGCAGAGCCAGAAACCAGCCAGCAGGCACCATCCACCTCATAGGGCTTGTTAATCATAGAATCATAGAATAATAGGACTGGAAGGGACCTCGAGAGGTCATCGAGTCCAGCCCCCCGCCCTCAAGGCAGGATCAAGCTCCGTCTACACCATCCCTGACAGATGTCTATCTAACCTGTTCTTAAATATCTCCAGAGAGGGAGATTCCACCACCTCCCTTGGCAATTTATTCCAATATTTGACCACCCCGACAGTTAGGAATTTTTTCCTAATGTCCAATCTAAACTTCCCCTGCTTCACTTTAAGCCCATTACTCCTTGTCCTGTCCTCAGAAACCAAGAGGAACAAATTTTCGCCTTCCTCCTTGTGACACCCTTTTAGATATTTGAAAACCGCTATCATGTCCCCCCTTAATCTTCTTTTTTCCGAACTAAACAAGCCCAGTTCATGAAGCCTGGCTTCATAGGTCATGTTCTCTAAACCTTTAATCATTCTTGTCGCTCTTCTCTGTACCCTTTCCAATTTCTCCACATCTTTCTTGAAATGTGGCGCCCAGAACTGGACACAGTACTCCAGCTGAGGCCTAACTAGTGCAGAGTAGAGCGGCAGAATGACTTCACGAGTTTTGCTTACAACACACCTGTTGATACAACCTAGAATCATATTTGCTTTTTTTGCAACAGCATCACACTGTTGACTCATATTCAACTTGTGGTCCACTATGACCCCTAGATCCCTTTCCGCCATGCTCCTTCCTAGACAGTCGCTTCCCATCTTGTATGTATGGAACTGATTGTTCCTTCCTAAGTGGAGCACTTTGCATTTCTCTTTATTAAACCTCATCCTGTTTACCTCTGACCATTTCTCTAACTTGCTAAGGTCATTTTGAATTATGTCCCTATCCTCCAAAGAAGTCGCAACCCCACCCAGTTTGGTATCATCTGCAAACTTAATAAGCGTAATATCATTTATATCTCTCAGGCATGTGAATAAGACACTCCTCTGGATGACATGTTACTTACACCTATGTGCCAGTGTGGACAGCATTTTATCAGTGGGGAGAGCTTCTCCTGCCGCCATAGCTACTGCCTCTTGTGGAAGTGGTTTTATTATGATGATGGGAGAGCTCTCACCCATTGGCATAACGCATCTTCACCAGACATCCTTCAGCAGCACAGCTGCTAGCCATTCAGGTGTAGACTGGCCCATAGATTCCTTCATGTCTGATGAATTCTCAGGCACCAAGGCTAGGTAGCTGCAGTTCCCTCTTTGTGATACTGGCACACACAAGCCCTGCTAGTGGCCAGGATCAGGTTCCTAGTTTTTGGGTGCTTACTGGCTAACAGCCATCTGGCTTCACTGCCATTAGCTCCCTTCAGATGGAGCAAAGCAATGTGGGTAAGTATCCCACAGTGGAGTGTTGTGAGAAGGCAGAGCTGATCCCTGTACTTTTTGGGATACTCTCTGGGAACGTCTACATAGCAGTGTTATTCTGAAATAACATAGTCCCCGTCTACACGACAAGCGGTTATTCTGACATAATGTCGAAATAATGTCAAGCTGGAGGACTTCGTACTCTGACTCCTGTAACATTCATAATATGAGGAGTAAGGGAAGTCAGAGGAAAAGTACTCTACCTCAGACTTCCTGCTGTGTAGACAGAGCCAAAAGCCGAAATAAGCTATTTTGACTTAAGCTACACAATTGACGTGGCTGAAGTTGAGTAGCTTATTTTGGCTTTAGCCCTGCTGTATATATGTGCCCTCTGAGTTCTCCCACAGCATTCTCAGCTACTGGGAACAGCATCATGAGTAGTGCTCTTAGCTATCCATGTTGAGGAATGTTAAAGGAGCACAGCAATCTTTCCAGCTTCCCCCCTACAGCAACAGTCTGCCTGCTGCTGTGTTTCTAGCAGGGCAGAATGGGAGTATTCCAATAATTTGCTCTTTTTGTTTCTTCCTTAAATGGAGTAGCTCACTCAACCATCAGATACTTACTGGAGCTTTGAAAGAGAAGGGCAGGGAAGCAGAGGTCACAAAACACTGAGCACAGGTATCAGAACAGGCATTGTGGGATACTGGCAGAAGCCAGTTCTCTGGACAAAACAAACAACAGAGTCCACACTGGCTCTTTGTTGGCAATAAAGGGAGAGGAGAAGACAAAGGTCTCTCACAGTAGTGGAAGTATTTTGTTCCCAAAACTGGGTGTTTTTCCTGACAAAAGATGTAGTGTGTATGCTGTTTTGTCAACAAAAGGTAGTCTGTGGTGATAAAACATGACAGTGGAGACAAGGCCTCAGTCTAGGGGTACACAGAATACACTATGGTAACTTGTTCATACCAGGGCTTTCCACCTCCACCTCTGAATTAATTTAATTTGACAGGGAAAATGGAATGAAAACTATAATGCTTCTCTAAGCTTCAATCAACCTCTTGAAAAAAGATCTAGGGACTAGGTCCATATGAACTATGTTTAGCTCAGAACTCAGGGACTATGGGACACAAGTGTCTGTGTATCATCTTTGCAAATGCACAACCACCTTCTCACTTGAAGCCAGCCATGAGACCTAGCAGTCACCACACCCATAATGTAGTAGCTTCATTCTGCTGGCTTTATCTGATGGGAACAGCAATTAATTTCAAACTCTGAGGTGTTGAGCTTCTGGACTGAAGAAATTTGAAACATGTAAATCTTTTATTGGTAGCTTCCATGACAGTAATGCCACCTTCGGACTCCACCTCCTGGATGGTTTTGGACACTTGTGCTTGGCTTGCACCCTGACCTGCTTTCTGCACATGCACATGCATATGGAGCATAGAAATGTTTACAATGCATCCAGCCCTTCTCACTGCTATGCACACACAAACATTCCATTTTCTTTCTTTCTTGCTTTCAGATCAGTGTAATTATATGTATAGAATTTGGTGAGCTACAGTATCATATTACACTGGTCCTTTAAAAAGTAATCTCAATTTTTAAAATAAGTGCTTTTAAATTCAATACTGTAAGTTATATGGTTACAGGCTAAATGTTAAATTAATGTAATTCCTTGTTCTTAAATTATTATTGCGACAACAAACTTGCATTTTACCATTTAATTTAAAAGAAATGCAATATATATTTTCTTGCTCTACTTAATATACTGTAGGATATTACTTTCCTTTACCACACCCAGGTGTTATGAGGGTTACTTTTATTTTAAAGACTATAGTATGGTTATAGCAGTTTTGTATTCCTCAGAAAAGCTTGAATACATTATATGAATCATGAATACTTTACATTTTTTTCTTTAATGTATCTCCCAGGAACTCAAAACACCTGCTGCGTAAGCCTGTGCATTAGAAAAGTGGAGAGGTTATATATTGGAGTTAGGATTGTGGATGAAAATAAAACTTTTCTTTATAGGAATGCCACCTGGGAATGGATGATAAAAGATTCTGTTAAAAACAATGGGAAATTTTGTTTAGACTCAGAGACATAGACTTTAAAAGGGGTGAAAAAAAGGAATTAAAATGAAAATTTAACACAATGTTGGAAAAAAAGCCCCATAGGAAAATTGTAAATTTCCCTCTGCCAACAGTTCTTTGAAACCCACTGTTTCCCCTGTAGGTGTCCACATGGTTTTGATTTTCCCCTCACCACAAAAAAACATAAACATTGGCAAATGCCGCATGGAGAGTGGTGACCCTATTGTATGAACTAGTACTTGATGCTGTTTGCCCTGACAGAAGCTCAGTTTAACTGTTAGGATGAGTTCATTTGGTTTTAATTTGAGGAAATTTTACATTTCAGTAAAACCAAAATGAAAATCTGCATGTTCGGACTAGTAAATTGCAACACTTGAGGATTACACAGGATTGACATTTTTGCTATTTGTTCACTGTGGCTTCATCTTTTGTTGTCATTTTTCTCTTGCTATTTAAAGAAATACAAAATCATTAGAGAAAGAATGAAGAGTGGGGGAAAGGAGAAAAATTCTGCAATAAAATAAATCAACAAACTGAATTTTTTTTCTATAGTATTCACACAATGGGAGATTCAAGTTTAAGGTCATATACAGGGCCACCTTCATGAGAGGAGGTAACAGATGTAGTCTTAGAAAACTTTGGCCCCCTAGTATTGTGGCTGGAGTTGCTATTTGGCTAAGTTGTGGTGTTGGCGGTGAGAACAGATTTATGCGCATAAAGCTGCCATTCTGCGAGAGCTCCTATAACACAAAATGCACTTCTCAAGTTGTACTTGGGTTTGAAAAGAGCTGAAAGAAAGAAGCAATTGACTACGAAGAGAATGGTACCAGATGCTGGCCTTTTGACATCAACCAGTGGGCCATGGCAGAGCACTTCCTCAGCATACCTTGCTTTCATTCACTACAATGTCCACCCTACAAATGCTCATAATGAAAAGCACCATAAAAAATAAAGATTCATAGGCTACATTTTAAAAGGGGTAAATTAACTTTTCTCAGAGAAAAGATGGCTACGTGCCCCATTAATAGTCTTTAGTTCCAAAGTAGGCACTTCACCAATTCATAATGCCATGCGAAACAATGCTGGTGTGCTTAAGATTCAGAAGGGCAAAAGTGTTTTACATGATCTCAGATTCCATACTGTATCATCCTTCTTTCCATATGTTGTCTTTAAAATTTCTCTTCTATTTTCCTTTCATTCCAGATACTGTGAATATCTTTCAAAAAGGAGACAAACACAGTATATGCAAATATGTACAAATAGCAGATTTACCTGGTGTTGCTCAAGTTTTTAACTCAATTAATTTTGCCGGGAAAATAAAAGGAAAATGTATTGAATTTAGTGTATTTTTCAAAAATACAGTATTATTTTTATGAAGTTAAAATTTTAGTAAATTTTAAAATGAGAATTCCATCAAGTTTATATTTTTCCTCGTTCCTATAAACTCATAGGATTTTATATGTTTTAATAAACATGCTATAATCAATTTGGTTTCCAATAACACTGTCTTCTAGTTTTCAAACCTTAAGCATTGAGTTAGCTGTGCCAAGATGGAGCACTATTCTAAATTTCTCCATTTTATTTCTTTTCTATGAGGTTTATTGAGAAGTAATCCTATTCAAGATTCATCCTGTTTTTCTGTCTCCTCTTGGTTCAGTCTCTTTCAACATTTGCTTAGTTATGTCAGTTTTGAGGACTGTGCTTGATTTGGTGATTCCGTCTCTTTTCTGTTTTGTTTAATGAGAAGCAATCCCATTCCAGACACATTCCATTTTCCTGACACAAGCAAATCCCTACGTTGCTTTGTTATGATTAGAGGAAGCTGCATACCAAATTTAGTGGACTTAGCTATTACCGTTTAGGAGTCATTCTTGAACAGACAAACAGACGAACTCTCCAAAAAATATATAGTAGATAACTAATAGGTAGACTTTATAATTTCACTGCCACATCTGTAAAATGCAAATAATAATACCCCCATTATAAGATCACTGGACATGGGACTGTCTCTTACAGCTTACTATCTTCTAGATAGTGTAATGTGAAAAAGCTCCTCATGAACACAGCAAGATACATTCAATATCAACTCATATAGCTTGATTTAATTTTTTAAACTATGGCCATCTATTGCACCTTTTAGCCAGAGATTTCTGAGCAATTTACAAGCAATACTGAGTACAGTTTTGCAGTGTTCACTGACAGAAGGGATATATCCTTATTAGTATTTTATTAATGGAGAAAACAGTGGTGCATAGGATATCTGAGACAGACACAGACTACACAGGTCTCTGCTTTAACCATTAGACCACCTTGTCTCACTTTGGAAATGTCTGCCAAAAATATTTACAAAGTAAATATGGGGAACACAGTGATCTGTGGCATGTCAAACGACAGTTTTTGCTGCCTTCCTAATTCAAGCCACAAGATGCACACTGCCAAAATATTCTAATAATGAGAGTGTTGAAAGGTATGAAAAGAATAATTTTCAGCTGGGACAAGGTGAGGGAGAGAGAGACAGAGATGTTGTCTTTATGCTAACCTGGTAGAATTGCTGCTTACTAAGCCTGATAAGTCTACCTCTAGTCGTGGCTGTTGAGCTACGTACTAGAAATAGAGGCTATGTCTAGACTGCAAGCCTCTTTCGAAAGAGGCTCTTTCGAAAGATACTTTCGAAAGAGCCTCTTTCGAAAGAGAGCGTCTAGACTGCACGCGGAACTTTCGAAAGAGCAAGCCGCTTTTTCGAAAGAAAGCACCCAGTGAGTCTGGATGCTCTCTTTCGAAGAAGCCCTATTTACATTCAAGAACGCCTTCTTTCGAAAGAAGCACTATCGAAAGAAGGCGTTCTTCCTCGTGAAATGAGGTTTACCGCCGTCGAAAGAAAAGCCGCGTTCTTTCGATTTAATTTCGAAAGAACGCAGCTGCAGTCTAGACGCAGGTGACGTTTTTTCGGAAAAAGGCTACTTTTCCCGAAAAAACCCCTGAGTCTGGACACAGCCAGACTGAAGTAGCCCAGGCACTGGATGAAGCTTAAGTCAGGAAAATTCTGTCACATTAATATTTTAGGGCTTTTTTTCTTCTTTGCATATCATTGGAGACTTTTTTGTAGGCTTGTGATTAGTTTAATGAGGAAGATGGCTTGATGGTAGAAGTCAACAAACCTCAATTCTGTTCCCAATGCTGCCACGGCTTTCCTGAATCACTTCCCTATAAGATCCCAGGCTTTGAGTCTTCTCTGCCTTGCATGTTCTTTAACCCTTTGCATCTGCACAAACCATGTATTAAATCTTGCTCATCTCATGTCCATTCATCATGGACAATTTTGTCTGTAAATGGGTGACAGGAGAGGGATCATGTGAGGATTACCTGTTGTGTTCCCTTCCTCTGAGGCATCTGGTATTGACCACTATTGGCAGACAGGATTCTGGGCTAGATGGACCTTTGGTCTGACCCACTATGGCCGTTCTTATGCCTCAAAGATTATATTCCTAGCCTAGTGCTTTGATCAGGTCACACTATTCTCTGAATTCCTGATTTCCCTTTCTCTTCAGATCCCCTTCTTTTCAATGCCTTCCACAGTCAATCTCTTCTCTATTTGTCAACTCTCCTTCCCTGTGAAGCAGTCATTGCTCACCGCCAGCCTCCATCATCCATTACTTACATTTCCAAACAAACATCCGTGTGTTTATTCCCTTGTTGCCCCTCACAGGTGGGAGAAATTCTCTATAAATGTCTGCAAGGCTCCCTCATGACCTACCTTCAAATTCCTCTTCAGAAATCTCTGGGACAAGCATAAGGTTCTTGTGGAAAAAGAGTATTTTTGCAAAAAATGGCCACGGACATATTGCTTGTTTTTGCGCAAAAACCCCTAGCGCAAAAACGGCGTGAAAGAGAGTACGCAAATGAATCATGGGGAAATGCTAATCCACGTTTCATTTGCATAGGCTTTTGCTGCAAAACTCATAGTGTAACCGTAGTCTCTGGGTTCATCTACAGAGCAGGACTTAACTTGAAAGAAGCTACGCAAACTGAGAAAACTGCACCAAATAGATTATAGCCAAGTGCCTAAGGGTATGTCTACACTAGCCCCCTAGTTCAAACTAGGGAGGCTAATGTAGGCATTCAAAGTTGCAAATGAAGCCCGGGATTTAAATATCCCGGGCTTTATTTGCATGTTCCCATCCGGTCAGCATTTTTAAATTCCACTAGTCCAAAGTAACTGCCCGCGGCTACACTAAATCCTTAGTTCGAATTACCATTTCACTGCCGTGTATAGCCGCGGGCAGTTACTTTGGACTAGTGGAATTTAAAAATAGCGACTGGACAGGAACATGCAAATAAAGCCAGGGATATTTAAATCCCGGGCTTCATTTGCAACTTCGAATGCCTACATTAGCCTCCCTAGTTTGAACTACGGGGCTAGTGTAGACATACCCTAAGTTACTTGGAGGCCTACATTTGATTTTCAGAAGTGACTTAGGCTGTCTACACTGAAGAGCTTAAATAGAAATAAGCTATGCCAATTGAGCTACATCAATTGCTCACTTATTTTGAAATAACTTATTTCGAAATTGGGAGCGTCTACAGAGTACTTATTTTGAAACAGAGCACTCTTCCTCCAACTTCCCTTACTCTTATACAGTGAGGCTTACAGGAGTCAGAGTAAGAAGTCCTTCAGCTTTATGGTATTATGGCATTTTTTTGAAATAGCTGCCTTCTGTGTAGATGCACACTAAGTTATTCAAAATAATGTTGGTTATTTTGAAATAATGTTGCTGTGTAGACGTACTATAAGGTGTCACAGGATTCCTCACTCTCTGTAGTATTCCCTTTTATTTTTCCATATTTACTAAGGTTGATTACTTCCAGCCCTGATGCCATCTGACTGCTAACAATGGATTTAGTTATCTGTGGTAATTAGCAAGTTTTTAAGAGCTACTACTGTGTGAGTTCATAATGGTTGAATCTCTTGTCAGATGAAGAAACCAAAGATATGCTGAAATTACAAAAGAACTTTGAAACTAAGCAACCTTTCACATTACAAAAAAAAAGTTTCAGGAAAAGTGATATTTCAAAGTGTCAGAGGCATATATTCTAGCTGGCAAGAAATAAAGGCTTAGCAAACTCCCCAGCTTTAAGAAAATAAGCATTGGAAAATGATATATTTCAAGACTAACAATGAATATGCCATACATTTTCACATATGAAACACTTGAATGCTTTTCACTATGCCCCAGAAATCAGTTGTGAGAAGCACAAAACAGAACCTTATTGTTTGAAGAAAAGTAGCTTTCACTGAAAAGACTATCTCAGTATAATTTCATAAACACGCACACATGCACACATAAACTATAACGTTACACTCTGTACTCAGAAGGATGAATAAGGACCATTTAACACATCACTGAAATGCTGTCAGATCTGAGGTGGAAAATGGAAGCTTCTGTCTGATAACATATATTTCACAAGAGTCTTCCAAGAGGGGACAAGAAGAGTAGCTTATCCAATTGTTACTTCATGGAGAATTTGGTAAAGATAACATAATTAACCATGTTGGAAGTTGGCCAGTACACTAGTGTTCACACCCCTACTCATGTGAAAAGTGCCATGGGACTTTCACGGACAACTAAGCAGTCAATGCTGTGGTTTTTGGTTTCATCCATAATGCAGGTGACTTCAGGACATTGCTAAATGAGTTACATTGAGTGTGAGTTTTGCTTGTTTAATGAGGCCAAAAGTATTTGTTTTTTAAACTTTTGCTAATATTTCTGACTATTCATTGCTATTTATGATAAAGGGAGTTGAAGAGGCAAAGAAGTTGAAAAGAGGAGGAAAGGAGGAGAAGGAATGTTGTTATAGTAAATGCATTGAATATCCAATCCTGAACTCAATGAAATCATTTGCCTCTTGGGGCACAATATCCCATTAGATAAATAAACATGAGTTTTGCTGTTGATTTTATTGGGGGCAGGATTAGGCTTCTATTGAATAAATGTGAAGGAGACAATTTGCATCTGAATTCTGTGATTCTTTCTGCAGAGAAGATTCTAAGACATGTAAACCATTTATTTCTATTCCTAGCAGGTATAGTCTTACTAATTTCTAAGAGCTTAGTCATGGCTTTGCCATAAGACCCTCTGTATGGTCATATTGTTGCTATGCTGAACCTGGAGCACTGCCTGAGTCACAATCTTGCTTCTAGTTCCCCCAGTGCTCTGAGGAGTGTATATGCTAAACCAGGCATATTAGAGGAGTGTGGAACCAAGACCCATCCCATTCTACACTAGGGATGTGAAGGACTAGTCGACTATCCAATAAGCAAATGCTTATCAGATAGTTGACAGTATAGTCGACTAGTTATCCTCTACTCCCCCCCCCCGCTACCTCTATCAGACAGAGGCAGTAAGGGGGGAGAGAAAAAAGGGGATACTTCAAAGCAGCAGCAATGCATGGAGCCCGGGGTTAGATGCTCCGTGTGGTGCTGTCACTTTGAAATGCCGTGGGGAGCCTGGCATCGGGCTCCTTGCAGCATTTCAAAGCAGCAGCACTACACGGAGCCTGGAGTCAGCGGGGGAGTCCCCAGCTGACCCTGGGCTTCTTCACTTTTGCCTTTGAAATGTAGCAATAGTCCTAAGGCTGTTGCTACACTTCAAAAGCGGAGGCGCCATATTGACTAATTGAATAGTTGATGCAAAAATGCATCTACTATTGAATTAGTCAATTACCTGGCACTTACTATCTTTATTCTATACCTCATCTCATCCACCTCTGCAGAGAGGTGTTATTGAACTATTTTATACTCCTGAGCTGCTGTATAATCTGTACCATGATTTAAATGAAAGCAATATTCACTGACATTCTTTTAGTCAATATTTGAGTTTTATGGAATGAAATGGGAGATTCCTTTAATACACTTTCTTTTTATTTCTGTCTCTTTGTTTCTATATTGAGACACCCTACTGGTGTGGTCCTTTTTTAGTCTTTTAACATGATAGGCTAGTACGATAGCATAGTATTTTCAACTGAGCTTTTTCGGAAAAAACAGCAGTCTAGACACGGATCTTTCGAAAAATAAACCCTTTTTATGAGGTTTACAGGATCTTTCAAAAAAGAGTTTATTTTTCGAAAGATCCACAACTAGACTGCCGTTTTTTTAAAAAAGCTCCATTTTGAAAAAAAAGCGGTGGCCATGTTTATGCTAATGAAGCACGGGATATTTAAATCCCCGCTTCATTAGCAATTTTGACGTGCCTAATCTACATCTCTCTGTCAACAGAGAGATGTAGTCTAGACGTACCCAGTATGGTTTGACCACTGACCTTCAACAGAGCTGCTAAACATGAAGTGGGTAAAGCAGAACAGTTATATGAGCGGAGGTAGAGGCATAGACCAAAGAATCATTGACAGGATTGATTGGGCCACGAAAAATGCAGGGATCAGTTTTGGTGCTGATAGATCAGGGAGAAGAGGGGAGAGATTAGGCACTATAAGAGCATTGCTGATGGAAAGATAAACTGTCCAAGATTAGCATAGGCCCAGAAAGAACCATGGTACTTCTCCCCTCCTCTACTGATCTGGCATGAATTGTGCTGTTTTGTCCAAGCCAAGCACATCAAATCAGAGAGCAGTCTGGCATGTATACTGCAAAAGTCTCTGCAGCAGCCGTGTACAGCTGTGTGTATCAGGCACACAGGTGTTTCTGTCTGTATTTTTTTCTGCCTTGCCAACACTTTTTAAAAAAAATATGGGCAATCCAGATTATTGGCAAACCCCGTCAGATGTTTCACAGATATGCAGCGTTAGGCCATGTAAACCACCCATTGCCTCAATTGAAAGTGAATAAAATTATTCTTAGCCCCTCAGTGACTTCCTGATCATTCTTATCCTTTGAGGTGAAAGTCAGATGAGGCAAATGATTCATCTAGGAAATATTGCCAGATTAATCTGATGGTAATTTGGCCAAGAAAGATCGGATGAGACGCTCAGCATGTGGTTGTCAGCAAAGTTCCTGCTTTTTACCGTGCCCTTAAGAAGGCTTTGCTGAGGCACAAGAGGGTCAAATGACTACCCTCAAGGTCACACAGTGAGTCAGTGCCTCAATTTATATTCAAATCCAGCATCCGCTTGACTCTACATCCTTTGTTCTAACCACAAGACACACCCTAAATTAATTGGTGAGGAATTCAACACTGGTTGCACTGGCTGGGTTCTTTTGTTTTAGTGACAATACCATGGCAGTGTTTTCCTGCTGAAAGTGGAAATGTCTGGCACTGGGCAACAATTCTTATAGAAATATCTAGTCTTTACAGGAGGAAAGTGCTTTAGAAACTTAAAAAAAATATGCAGACATAGAAACAAAAATAAGAGCCAATTTTGGGGCTGTTCATTAATTCCTTTTCTAATAACTCTCTTGCTATTTTCTGCAGGGACCAAAGTCACCATAAGTCTGTAGGGTAGATCTAGCCATAGGCAGTATCCCACAGACTGTTTACTCTTTTTGTACAAAAAGAAGGTAATTCCTTCTGAATCCATCTGTCAGGCTATTATGCAATCATGAACATATTCAGTTCTTGTCTAGGAAGTAGCTTATTTTCTAACCCATGTTTGGTAAGTGAAGGAGGCAGAACTTCCCATGGGGGTGATCCAAGATTGTGGAGAAATCCCACAGGAGCTAAGGACCATCACAAAATTCACCACCCTTCATTCTAAGTGCCTGGTGCACTTCTACTGTCTTCTCTCACATGGACACAGAGAAACGTGTTCATTTTAAAAAACAACAAATACTAATGCCCCTCCCTCCCATCTTACCAAAATAAAAAGAATGCCCAGTTTTCCTCCTGGAAAGACAATGAGAGAGAACAGGAACTACATGACTGATGTTAGTCATGCTGCTTAAGAGTGTATTGGAAGGCTCAGATACTTCTGTGATGAGGACACTGGAAGAACCAGAATAGAATAGAATAGAATAGAATAGAATAGAATAGAATAGAATAGCTAAACTTTTCATACCTATTTTAACTCACATATTATTGTTATGACCTGGCATAACTCTTAATTTTTATCTTACACTTTACATTTGTCCACACTGCTTGGAACCTAACACTTCTCATTTCTCACATTGTATTATATAGTACTGTATGTTGTTGGTGACTGGTTTCAAAGGCATAAAACTGAGAAATACCCAGTTTATTTTCTTGAATGATTACATTTGTATGTTCCTAGGAAAATTTGATTTTCTCTCTTTTTAAAGGAGACTAGACAGCAAGGAGACTAGACAGCAAGTGTGAAAATTGAGACAAGGGGAGAGAAGAGATATTAAATGTGTATATTAGAAAAAGCCTCAAATATTAGAACTGTCCCTACAAAATTGGGACATCTGGGAAATATTATTTTTTCAATCAAAACTTTCCAGTAAATTTTACAAGTTCCTTTACTATACCAGAGAGAGAAATGGTCCACTTCCATCTAATTGTCCACTTCCATCTAATTGGTGAGAGTAGAATTGTATAGCAATTATAGGTATTTTAATAGCTTGTGTTGAAAAATAATGCACCATTTCATTAGGGAAGGTTGATGGCACTGGAAAAAGTTTTGCACTGAAGAATGGAAGGGGCTTAGTTTTCTGTATATTTAAATAAGGAGTTTACTTGATTGCTCTTAAATTGTAAGCCATCTGTTTTAAAACTTCTAGGATACCAGAAACATGTAACTTTGAGACATTGCTTTTAGGTTATCCACTTACTATTTTCCCATCTTCTGGGGGAAAAACAGCTGTGAGCAAAAGGAATATTGCATTTCACTCCCATCAATAATTATGCTAATGCAGGTTCCCCATATTGTATATGATTACTCATTGGCATTTCTAATTTGCCAGCACTTTGGGATACATTTTACAGCTCAAACTCAGGCAAAGTTTCCAGGGAGTTCAGTCTTCACTGAGTTTTCTTTTGGAACAGAATGTGGTCTGTGTTATGAGAAGAGTCTGATTAGGTTGTTATAATGACTTTATGTAGATTTAAGAAATTCTTCAATATACAATGAGTTGGTTATTGAGAACTTCACCACCTCCAGAACTAGTATACTGAAGTGATGTCCTGAAAGCAGCTCTTAACAACTATAATTGGGTTAAAAGGAAATTATAGCTCTAACTGACCCAGATCACCGCAAGTGAAAAATTGACTTCTATTTGTCCTGCACTTCATATTACTTAAGAGTCAATGGAGTCCAACTGTCTTAATAAAAGCTTGAGTATCTTGGTGATACTTACCCATCTTACCTATTGCATTGCCTTAAAACATTAATCTAATTGTTGCAGTCCAGCAAAAGCGGTTATTGGGTTTTTTTTAGTTATTTTTTCACCCTTTATTTTTAAAAGCAACATGCAATTTGAGTTCCATAAATAAATAAAAGTAACTTTTGCACCCTGTTCTGAAAGTAGTTAAATAATTATATTCCACAGTAGAGTATTTGGCTTCTCACCATACAAGGCATAAATCTTGTGCTGAATTGCTGTTTCACTGTTTCTCTCTTCCTTGAACTTTTGCATGGAAGAAAGAATGTCTTAAGAGTTCAATAGGAATGTCCCATTACTGAGCATCAATCATCAAATGCCTATTGTGCATAGAAAGTGAGGTGACTGTAATAAAATTGACACAACTAAGCAAGCATCATCTGACCTTTGTAAGCCAGGGCTTATGATCAGAAGACTCATTCTTCCAAACCTTTAGGAGTTAAGAATTATCATCCCCCTGAAAAAATACCTCAGTAAATGAAGTGCTACATATGAATGCGTATGATAAAAGAGGTGGAATAAATTCCTCTGTGACCCTGAGTTGAGGAGTGTTGACAGAGTGGAGGTTGAGATTGCATTTTGAAAGGAAGGACAAAGGAATGTATCTTTCGTTCTTCTAGATGGAAGCAGCTACTCCCTTTATCTAGCATAAGCATTAAAATAGTTGCTGTTCGTTCCACGTCAGCCAAGTCACAACATAACATGGGATGCCGCATTTGAGCTCCTGCAAAGTAAAGGGGAATGGATACCGTCAAAATGTTGTATCCACAATGCTGACATAATGAGAACATAAATCTTCAATGAGTTTTGTCGACTTGTTTGCTTTTGTCTACACTCTGTTTTCTAAGTAACATGTGCTGTCACTACCATATTATTCTTCCTGAGCTTGTCCAGTCCTTCAATATCTCCTGAACTGGCCTATAGGAGAAGACACTGCTGCAGACTCTGACACAGCATCAGCATCAAGGTGTTGGATTAGTGACTTCATCAGCCCTTTTTTTCATACTCATTTCCTCCCTATTGTTTTCTGTTTAATTAAAATGAGCCATCGCGCACACAACGCTGATATATCTGATTTGTGCAAATCAAAGAGTTCTGTGTTTTAAATCCTAGTGGGAGGCCTCAAATCATTTCTTGCAGCAGGGATTAGTGTTTCAATTCAGGCACCACATACTTTCCCTAAAGTTGTGGCTATATAACATGTTCTATGTGCTTTTTACATGAGTATTCTTTCTAAGACTATAAACATTACACTGGGTTATTCCAGTTCCTTCCTTATGTTTTTGTTTAAGTCTATAATAAATACCAAAAGGAAATTACAGGAATTTTCAAATGCAATATTTCCAGAAAACTTTGAGAAAGATCTTTAGTCCCATTTTGGAGGGCCTCGTTAGCTAATCCCGTGGGTAAAGATATAAGCTTTTAAACAGGTAGCATGGTAAAGCAGCTTACAGTAGAGCTGAACTGCAGATGGGCTATTCATAGAAAAGTTACAATTTCAAAGAACTCCAGCCGAGCTCTAAAAAAAAAGGCCCAGCCTGTTTTTGATGTGTGTTTGACATTTATTACTTCCTTTAGGTTTTTCTGTTAGAAATACCTTGGTGATTTAGGAGAACTTGACTACTGCATTTTAGGGTTAAAAATGGATTTAGTCAGAAACTGATATTTCCTTGTTACTCTTTGATTCATGAAAGAGTGTGGAGATACTAAGGGGGGGGGAGGAAATTTTCAACAATGTTTAAATCCTCCTTTTTAGCTATCCTGGCTGCTTGTGTCTGGGATCCCTGCCTCCTTTGAAATCCAATGTGAAAAGAGGGGGAAAAGATGGTATTTTATTTTTGTTAAAGTTCAGTATAATTATCTACATACTTATATGAGTTTGCGGTATGACCGTGCATGCTAATATTTAGTGTATTTGCCTTCACAAAGACCCCTGAGAGGCCCGGAAGAGCTAATATCCCTATTTTATAGATAGAGAACTGAGGTGATTGAGAAGATCATATAGCCAGGGTGGTGGAGCATAGACTTGAACCCAGATCTTCCAAGTCCACTGGCTCAGCCTTTCTTTCAGATCAGAATTCTTATGCTCTCATGTATATTCTTTCCTGTTTTGTTGGAAAAGTACTGTCTGATGCTTTACATCACAGAGCATGTAAGCATGCCAGAGCATATTCAGGAAACCACGTAAGCATGTTCTCAAGTCCTAATGCTTTCCTGAATTGAAGAGGCTTTAGGTAACAAAACAAATAGATGCTGCTGTAACTTGGTGCTTGGTCTGCCTTGGTGATATTTCCAACCAGGAAAAAGTTTTCATTATAGGGTTCAGAATCTTGTGTATTTATATCTCAGAAACAAGTTTAAAAATAGAAGGAAAAGAGGATGCTAACCATATGGCGCCCCCTTTCCCCCGTGACTTCAAGGGATATAATGACCAGAGTTTTCTGAGCTGGGGAGCAAGTATACATTTTGCATTCCAGTCATTGGTACAATAAATGGCAACCCATCATTGAGAGTCTGGAATACAGTATGTTGTGGCTTTCGTTCAGCACAGTTCACTATGCTGAATGTCACTTTCTTATTATAGCAGTAAACATGGAATACTCTTGAAACAGATGCTAGGTATTTTTTAAAATAAAAAATTGTTTGGCTTTACAGTGTGGGTCAGAGAAAAGAAGAAATTCATGTCTGCAAATATCTTTTCTGTCAATATGGAAACTATGCAATGCGGACCTAAGATACTTTTGTGAAGAGGTACTTTTTTATTTGAATTTCAATGTAGGGATAGCCAAATGCTGTCTCCTTTACACGTGTGTGACACCCCCCTAGAGTCAGAAGTAACTGAGGGCTGAACCTGGCACATAGACAGATTTTGTTGCTTAATATATACTGTGTCACAAAATGAGTACTAAAATAAGAAGTCTACAGCATTACTTTACTGTTACAATGGAATTCAGTCTCATTGTTCACCAAATGAAATTCTCTGGATTAAGTCTAACTTTCAATAACTCCTTGTCTTCCCCCGCCCCCTCATGTGGCTTACAGTGATCAATGAGGATTTTGGTTGTAAAGCTTGGGCTAGAAGTGGTTCCTTTGATAGTTTTCAAAGACAGGAAAGAATTATGTACCTGTCTGAGTTCCACTTGGCTGCAGGTAAAGAATGCTACAGCTTGTGGGAGCACTAATTCAAACCAATAATTGACCTGAGCTGGCAGTGACATGCTTATTAGAACTTGATCTGTCCTGGAAAGATTGTGTCCATGCATATGTCTGATTTGAAAGCTTTCCGTTTCATGGATCTACAAGCAAAATTAAATCTGACAAAATAGTGTACCAGAGCAAACAGAATGTACTCTCAGAAAAGCACACCAAAAATGTGCTTTTGGACCCAGAAGTTGATATTCCTAACCCAGATCTGCAGTATCTTTCCTGATATCTAGGAAAAGGTCACTACCATAGAGCACACCTGGTAACTTAGGGTATGTCGACATTACCCTCCTAGTTCGAACTAGGAGTGTAATGTAGGCATACCGGATTTGCAAATGAAGCCCGGGATTTGAATTTCCCGGGCTTCATTTGCATAAGTGGGGCGCCGCCATTTTTAAAACCCCGCTCGTTCGAACCCCGTGCAGCGCGACTACATGGGGCACGATCTAGGTAGTTCGAACTAGGCTTCCTCATTCCACGAGGAGTAACGGTAGTTCGAACTAGGAAGCCTAGTTCGAACTACCTAGTTTGTGCCCCGTGTAGCCGCGCTGTACGGGGTTCGAACGAGCAGGGTTTTAAAAATGGTGGCGCCCCGCTTATGCAAATGAAGCCCGGGAAATTCAAATCCCGGGCTTCATTTGCAAGTGCGGTATGCCTACATTATCCTCCTAGTTCGAACTAGCGGGGTAGTGTAGCCAGACCCTTAGTTTGTTACAGTGAGTGATTCACACAAACTTCTGGCTGGGTCTCTCCTTTCCCATGCAAATTTACCAGAGCCCCCAAAAAAAGAATAAGGGAACAGGTCAGATGAATGTCTCCACTCAAAGTTTGAGATTAAGTTGCGGTCTGTATACCATCCTCAGCTTTATATATCAGGCAAGTCCTGGAGCAAACTGGGGAAATAGATCTATGGTTGGGAAAAGAGGGAATCATTTCTGATTTTATTGACCTTAACTCATGAAACTCAAATGAAAATATCCCATTCTCTCCAGTGTAGGACACAGGCACTTCAGTGAATTGTAATCAAATTCCAAGGCAAGTGAAAGGGACCAAAGAGGCCAGAAACATCTGAAGTGAACCAATTTGGATCTCTTTATGAAGCACATTTACACTACAATGCAGATTTGGGAGCAGCCGGGCTTTAAGAGCAATTTAAAAACATGTACTTTTCATCCAATATGCCAATTTGCTATATGTTACATCTATGAAAGGGTTAAGTGTACTACCATCAGGATCAAAGGGGTTATCAAGTGACACCTAGTTTTGAAGACAGTTGACAGTTGCAACTAAATTACTATTTAAAAACTCACATTTTAGTTAATTTTTCAGGTATTCATTGTGAAAATTTCTAATTATTTGTGTACCTCATTACTGCTTCTTCTGGAATTCTATTTTTTATGAACACCCACATTTGGGGGCAAATTCATCCCTGATATAACTCCACTGAGTACCACAGACTTATATCACAGATGAATTTGTCTAGCCTCTCTACAGTTCCTGATTCAGATTTATGTGTAAAGCGAGTCAAAACCTTGCACCTGCAAGTCTTTTAGTTCTTCTTATGCCCACATGGCTTGCATCCAAAAACCTTGCAGAACTGTCTGGGAATTGCAATACTCACCTTTTTTTACTGTGTTTTTTTTATTAGCAAGATAGCAGTAAATACCACACACCAATTCTGCTGCCAAAAAAAGTAATAATAATCTATGAAAATCCTTATATCTGTTTTTTTTAAAAAGATATAAAAAGTCACGAACATCTGAGACTGCAGTCCATTTTTATATGCACATTCCACTGAATATGCATCCAACGTTTGTGGGAGACAGGGAAAACAGTCTCTGCTGAAAATTACTTCATTGCTCTGCTGTCCTCAGAGTCATTAAAGCAAGAGAGTAACATGCTCAGATTATGACAGAAAATATGCAGTTCATTTGATTTTTGAAGTAGACTGTATTTCTGCTGTTAATGAAAAATATGTTTTCCTGACATTTTGTTGCATTCTGTGTTGAGAAGCCATGTTAAAATCTGGAAAGTTCTTATAGTATCTTATCTGTTCCCTATATTGTATACGAGGTTTGGTTGATACTATGGGATAAAATCATTGCTAAGTTTTCACAGCAAAATTTTGGAGTACTTTACTCTGTGTGTGAGTACCAAGGAACCCCCACGCAATACACTTGCAATCAATGCCTGGATTTTAAAAATGATTGAACAGGAACATTACGAGAGTCATCCTTCAGTAATGAGCATATGTTTGAAAAGCCTCTATTCGACCTGTAAGCAATGGCAGCAGCATATGCTCATCAGCTACTTTTCATTTGTTAGTTTAAAACAGGCCAAGTAAGAATATTTATTGTGGCTTAACCTGCATCTATTTTTTTTAAAAATTGCCATTCATATTAAGCACCTGCATGTTCTGCCCCTCAAAATGCTCCACATGTGGTAATGGAGCATTGAGCATTCTGACAGGTTAAAATTCTCAGACCGCTATCAGAGGAGCAGATAATTTGCATGGAAAAACTCTAAATTCTGTTTGAGTTCAAAGCACCCCAATATAAACCTCAATTCAGCTAAGTTATCTTGACTGGTGTAAATGGGCACAGATCCATTGATATAATTTACAGGAGCAGAGAACCTGACCCCAAATTCATGGGATTAATGAGCCGACAAAACGCTGTCTTTGGTCTTTGAAACACTGAATGTGGCATTTTGCCCTGATGCTTGTCCATACAATGCTATTTCTTACTGTGACTTTGAACCCTACCATGCCTTGAGGTAATCTCCTTCTACTTCCCAGTGGGTAATTCAGCCTTCGCACACAAAGAGAGAAGCAGGAGGAAGGGAGAGATTGCTCATTATCAATCACAGAACACAAACAGTTTAGAGGAGTCATCCATCTCTCTCTCTCTCTCTCTCTTTTGAAGGTAAAGAGGTTTACAGCCCCCAAAGAGCTTATTATTATTGCTGGACCAAACTCATCAAAGTAATTTGGTTTTGCCTTGTACAGTAGTCAGAGGGGTTAAAGTGAGGTTAAATTGCTTAAAGAAAATGGAAGTAATTACACAGTGGAATAGCATAGGGCTGTTTTCTTTACCCCTATGGACAAAACAATATAATAAAAAAGGAACCCTGAGTCTTTGCAGTTATAAAATACATTTGTCCTTTTGATTAAGTTAGCTATAGACCCCATTTACCTATTTCTTGTTGGGAGGGTTGCCAGTTCAAAGAAAATCAGTTGCTTTGCTAAGCGAAAATCCTCCTTGTGCAGCTCAGCACAGTGCCCATACAATATCTGAGCAGTGCTGTGTTGACACTGCTTTGAAAGCCTCTTCTCAGGGTAGTTCTTACACCGTGCCAGGGATGTGCCTCCAAAAGTTATGCTTTAGCATTTTCTGCTTAATGGCTTTGCAGGGAGAGGCAGAGGTGTATGGGATTATGTGGAAGTGCACTGAAAATAGAATGCAAAACTGACCCACTCCAAACTGAAGACATCAAGGTGGGGGATTTGTTCCCCTCACATGGGCAAGGTTGTAATCATGGCTGAATTGTCTATCTTGGCCTTCCAGTGACCCATATCACAGGATGGAGGAGAGCTGTCCTTGATTAGGTCTACTTTTTTGTTCCCTGAAAATGGTAGGTAGAAGCATAAACAGCTTTCGCTTACAGTGTGAACAGTGCCGCATTATGGATCTAAATGGAGTCTTTATTGAATTCCCTCCAGGGTCTTTACTGTTAAGCAAAAAAACACATCAAAGAGCCCTTTAAAACGGTATGTTTAAAGAAAGAATGGAAAGAAAGTTCTTTTAATTCTATAAACAAGAACTGACATGATGTTTATTGAAACTTGTCTGTCTGAAAAAGGACTGGGGGCTTCTATAGATAACCCAACTGGAGAACTGCATGTTTAATTTTATCATTAGGCAAAATTGCTGCTGCCCAGCTCCACAGTAACCTAAATGTATATTAATGAAGTTATTTCTGTAGCACTGTGAGTTCTTGGAAAATTAGTGGTGAAATATTTCTTTAACCCTACATCAAAACTCAAACAAAAGGCAAAACTTTCAAAGAGCTCTCTTTATCCCCGTGAAGGGTGTTTGTCTTGTTCAAGCTTGTTACAAAGTGTTAAGACAGAAACAGAAGGGGATGAGTGAGAAAGGGGAACATTTTGCTTTTACAACTGTAAAAGAAGTTGCAGTGATGTGGAATATCTTCTGTTGGAAATGGAAAAGGCTTTTTGCAGAGGAGCAATAAAACACCCCTGCAAGTGAGCCAAAACATCCACATGCAAAGAAGACTTAATGGAGTCATACTGGGAACGAAGTGGAGTAACACTGTGATGAAAAAGGTCTTTAATCCTCAAGCCATTCCTGTAAATGGTAAAGACTAAAGAATTAACCATAAAAATATATTTTTTTCCCACACAAGTGACTGCAAATGTCAAATAATTATTAGCAGCACTAGCCAATTAGCCTGACATAAGAGGGGATTTTCAGGTCTTCTCTCCTGAGCTCTCTCTCTCTGGGTATGTCTACACTACCACCCTAGTTCGAACTAGGGTGGTAATGTAGGTAACCAGAGTTGCAAATGAAGCCCGGGATTTGAATTTCCCGGGCTTCATTTGCATGTTGCCGGGCGTCGCCATTTTTAAATTTCCGCTAGTGCGGACTCCATGCCTCGCGGCTACACTTGGCACGGACTAGGTAGTTCGGATTAGGCTTCCTATTCCGAACTACTATTACTCCTCGTGGAACGAGTCAACAGTGTGATGAATATGAGTCAACAGTGTGATGCTGTTGCCAAAAAAGCAAATATGATTCTAGGTTGTATCAACAGGTGTGTTGTAAGCAAAACTCGTGAAGTCATTCTGCCGCTCTACTCTGCACTAGTTAGGCCTCAGCTGGAGTACTGTGTCCAGTTCTGAGCGCCACATTTCAAGAAAGATGTGGAGAAACTGGAAAGGGTACAGAGAAGAGCGACAAGAATGATTAAAGGTCTAGAGAACATGACCTATGAAGCCAGGCTTCATGAACTGGGCTTGTTTAGTTTGGAAAAAAGAAGAAGATTATGGGGGGACATGATAGCGGTTTTCAAATATCTAAAAGGGTGTCACAAGGAGGAAGGAGAAAATTTGTTCCTCTTGGTTTCTGAGGACAGGACAAGGAGTAATGGGCTTAAAGTGCAGCAGGGGAGGTTTAGATTGGACATTAGGAAAAAATTCCTAACTGTCAGGGTGGTCAAATATTGGAATAAATTGCCAAGGGAGGTGGTGGAATCTCCCTCTCTGGAGATATTTAAGAACAGGTTAGATAGACATCTGTCAGGGATGGTGTAGGTGGAGCTTGGTCCTGCCTTGAGGGCGGGGGGCTGGACTCGATGATGACCTCTTGAGGTCCCTTCCAGTCCTATTATTCTATGATTCTATGATTCTATGATTCCCTCCTGTGTCAGCTGTGGGAATTCAATCTCCCAAGGTGAAAGAGAAGGAATAGGTTTTGGGCTTAATTGTTATTACTGGTTATGCTACCTTACACTGAAAGAAGAAATGGCAGTTCTGCCTTCTTCTGGTATTTCACTCCCATCTTCTAAATAGTCCAAGACTAATTGATATGTCCAAGGCATCGGTTTGAACTGATGGGTTCTGTGGTGAGTACTTTAAACACAACCAGTCTCACTCACTCCTTCTCATCTTTTTTCTTCTGTGACACAAACACATTTAGAAGTCCCAGTCTCAGCTGATACTTTACATTTTATTTTTATGGTCCAATTCTACATGATTCTTGAACTATAAAAATGAAATTGCTTTCAATAAAATATAATTGGGTCTGTATTTTACTTAGTGACAATCAGATGGCTCAGGGGAAAAATGGGTACAATTATAAAAGTTTCTTTCAACCTTAAGTGCATGTAGATTTTTGCACAGAAGATTTTTATTTCTGCTGAGTTTTTTCTGGTAAATTTTACTTGCCCCTCACTTTCAAAGTCCTTTTCAAATATCTCATTTGTTAGATATACTAATATATTTTGAGATACGTGTATGCAGCAAGTTTGGAAATGTGTTATAGTAACTATTGTATTTATACTATACGTATAATTTGTATCTCTTTTAAGTGTCAGATACTGTTCTGATTCTCCAGGTACTTAAAAAAAAGAAGTGCAAATTTGCAATAATATCATAGAAGTCAATGGATTTATAACAGTGTCAATCCAGTATAAGGCAGAGGAGAATCAGGCTGCTTATGTTTACAGAACTCTTGGGGACCTGTGTACTTGATTTCTTTGAGTAAAAATTAGAAATTTGTGGGTGATGAGGTATTCCTGGATTTGGAATTTTTTGTGGGGAATTCATGTTATTTTGTTTGAGTGCCTGCCCAATCCACTCAAACTCTGCCAGAAATACAGACATTATTCTGCATGATCTAGTTATCTAGCTGAAAATAGTGTGGGTAAATATGTTTACTTTTAGAAGCAGCAACAAGCTGAGTGAAATCATTGTCTTGTTTCACATTAATGTTGCTGAGTTAGTGACGCTCTTGTTTCAGGGTTTGGGAGGTCATGAGTTTAACTTCTGCAATTGGTCTTGCCCTCATAGAACTTAAATGAATAAGTATAACTGTGTGAATTCCCACAGTTTTGTTTCACTGACTCTGTACAACTTTTTTGGGGGGGAGGGAGGGTTCTGTAAGTTTGCACCGCAAGCATAGCTTTTGAAACAAGTGCTCCAAAACAAAACAATCTCAGCTGAAAGTTTAGGGAATGCTAAATTGTTATAGGAATCATACTTCAAATATGGCCTTAAACTGAGGCCCCATCCACTGTGTCTAGTGACTGTCCTGGTGAAATAAAAGTCACTTTTAAAAGTGATAACTTCAAAGTTTTGTCCATTTTCCTTGCTCTCAATAAAAAGGTTTCTCAATTTCAGGTGTCTGAAGCACATAGTGCCTGCTGTATTTAGCTACATAGTCACGTCACTATCAGCTTTTAATCTATTTATTTTATTTTATTTTTCTAATATTGAGCTTCACCCTAAAAATGCTCAGTATATGGAATATCCATACATCTGTGCCCATTCCGATTTCTTCAAAGATCAACTGATACAAGTAACATCAGAACATTTTTTTTAAATGACACATTTCACAGTATTTCTCATAGGAGAAGAGAGGCAGTTTTTCACATGGCTTGGACAAAACTATTTGAGTCCCTGGAGGTCAAGGGAGTTCCTTAAATTTAAGCTGAAAATTATCTGGTACACAGAGCAGTGAATGGAATTTGCTCTCTGCATAATATAACTTTTGTAAAACTGCACTGTCACCAATATATGAATGGTTTGAAGGCACAGCCCTATGTAGAGTGCTCTTCAATACTCCAGGTTCAAGGTGATGAAGGCATGGATAAACCTTGTAAGGCATGGATAAACCTTGCATTCAAACAAAGGACTTAGCATCTTAGCTAATTGATAGGAAGTTCTCTTTGCAACTGTTGCTTCTTGGATGCCAATTTGGGGAGTTGGCAAAATAAATGAGAAAAAATTCTTACATATTTGTACCCCTCATAATTCTTTCTTTCTTATTACTTGATCATTTACATATATCTGGTATGTCTCTTTAAGAGTTTCAGTGTTAGCTAGAATGTGTATGTTTTACAGTCTTGCCAGAACTTAGAGAAAAGCTTTTTTTTATTTAGAGAGAACAAAAATGTGGGAATGAGAGAATGCAAATCAGCCTTTAGTTTGTTACCTTGGGCTAGCATCCTCTTGGATGAACTTTAACAACTGTGGCTGAAAAACTCATAAACATTCAGTAACAATGTAGATAAATCAGAACCATTTGTTTTCTGTGAACCAAATTTCCAGGACACCAGCATTGAGAGGGGACATTATAAAAGGCAGAATGGTTAGTAAAAAAGAAAGTCTGTACTACATTTTGAACTGGCAATAGTGTGCATTGCTTCAAGGTGGTAAGTACCTAAATAGTATGCATTCTGTATGCTACAACCAACAGTAACTTAAAAAGAGCTGTAGAGCATGATATCATTAAAATGTTTTACAGAGTGTTTTTACATTCACTGGTTCTTAACTAGGGCAGATCAGGAATTTTTCAGTGAAAAAAAATTTCATTACAAAAGGCTGATTCACTGAAAAGGTTCCTCAGATCAAGAATGGAGTTTCTGGCTACAGAAAGAGACACCCTTTCCCTCCAATGGTGTGGTGGCTATTAGACAGTTATCTAGCACGTGTCCAGGCCTGTTGACAGAAGGAGGCAAAAAGGGAAGTTGCCCTTGGGCCCAGTGATTCTAAAGAGCCCAGGGCTCTAAGTGCCACTGCTGCAAACACAGGAGCAGCAGTGGTCAGAGACCCAGGCCCTTTAAATCACTGCCAGAGCACCACACAGTATGATCTGGGTGGCTCTCACGGCTGACTGCAAGGGTGTGTTTAGACTACATGGCTCCATAGACGGAACCATGTAGATGAGTTTACTAGACATAGGAAAATGAAGCGGCGATTTAAATAATCGCCGCTTCATTTACATCAAAATGGCCGCCGCGCTGTACCGATCAGCTGTGTGGCGGCACAGTGAGGCAGTCTGGACATGCCACAGTTGACAAGGAAAGCCTTTGTCGACCGCTTTGGTATGCCTTGTGAAATGAGGTTTACCAAAGTGGTCAACAAAAGCTTCCCTTGTCGACCGTGGCGCGTCCAGACTGCCCCGCTGTGCCACCAAACAGCTGATCGGCACAGAGCGGCAGCCATTTTGATGTAAAGGAAGTGGTGATTATTTAAATAGCCGCTTCATTTTCTTATGTCTAGTAAACTCATCTACATGGCTCTGTCGACAAAGCCATGTAGTCTAGACATACCCCAAGGTAGAGGAGCCAGCACATTGCACTCCAAGTGGCGCTGAGGGCTGGCTTCCCTCAATCCCCCTGCCTTCTGCCCCACCAAGGCCCTGCCCTTTCCAAGAATCCGGAGCTACTCCCCTCGTCCACTTGCCCAGGAGCCGACAAGTCAATCAGCCCCCCAGCATCTGGCAGACTCACATTGAAGTCCCTGTTCTGGGAGTTCTGTAGCCCAAGTGAGTGCCAGAGCTACGGGCTATTCTCATCTCTTTCTCTCTCCTTTCACACTGTTTTGAAAGCTCTGGTTTTCATAATAGTGCACAATGAAAACAAATCTCAAAACCTCAGAATTTTTTTTATGATAGACATTTCTAATTCTTTTGGTCAGCCCCAGTCTTAATCTTTCTGAACAGATGAGACACCACAGTTGAAGGTGATGTGGATCAATGTAAATGCTTCAGTGATACATGTATCATTCTATATTAAAAGTATAGTTGATTTCAAACTTTAAACTCTCCATCATGCAGTGTAATTCACTGTGTGACATGGCATAGTGTACTGCATGTATATCATTTGGCTGGCCAAAGAGTATTCCACTTTAACACAGACTGTTGTGAAGGACAAATCTTATTATGTTCAAAGATGTGATTCTATTTAGATTAAGAACTTAAATATTTAGAGGCTAAGGTACACATGTATCTTAATCTGAGTTTGGGAAATTCAGATTTGTATGTAGGTTATGAATATCCAATTTTGGTAGTGTTCATATCTATGGTTAAAATCTGTAAAATGGGGACAATCCTTCATTTGTCTGGCCTGTCTATTTAGTCATGCAAAAACTTTACACACATGCTTAACTTTACACACCATTATGTAATTCTGTCAACTCCATTGAGACTAATCTTGCTGCCTAAAACTAAGCCAGGACATAAGTATTTTCAGTTTCAGGAGCTTAGTTTTTAAGTTCTCTGGAGAAGAGACTGAATCTTACTGTGTATGTAGACCACCTAAAGGCAAACTTGCACTTAAAATTCTGTATTGACACAGCTGCACCAGTGCAACTGTTCTGCTACAGCTCATTAGTGAAGACACTCTATGCTGATGGAAGAGAGCTCTCCCAATGGTGTATTTAATCCACTTCCCTGAGAGGCAGTAGTTATGTCAGTGGGAGAAGCTCTCCCATCAACGAAGTGCTGTCTACATTGGAAGTCAGGTCAGTATAATTGCATTGCTAAGGGGTGTGGCTTTTTCACACCCCTGAGTGATGTAGTCATACACATATAGGTCTGTAGTGTAGACCAGACCTAAGTCTCTGCTGAGGCAATGGGACAGATCCAATGCTCACTGAAATCAATCAGAAGTTTCCTATTAGCTAGAATTGGCTTTGGAGCAGGCCCTTGATATTACTGTGATAAACATAACAACAATTAATAATCACATTTTTTTTAATGAGACTCAAATCTAATCCACACAAGTTTTGTTGTGAAATCAGGTTTGCAGTCTTAGAGGAACATGCTATCTTAGGAATTTTTCATCACAATTAATTTTTAGCTACTTGTAATTGCCACAGAAGAGGTTAATATTAGAATAGCATGGTCTTTCCACCACCTTTCTTTCCAGTAACCAAGGGGAACAGAATCATGAGGGTGCTTTTAAAACTGAATTATTTTAAACCTCAGAAAAGCTTTGTACCTAGTTTGGGTTGAGCTTTGGGCAGTGGTTCTTGATAGTTTTTACTTTTAGCCAAACCAGTTCACTCCTTCCTACATTTCTGTGCCAGATCCCTCTTTCTGCACTTCCACTACCCACACCTTCTTGCTTCTTCACATCATCTGTACCCAGACGTGCCCTGGCACACTGGTACACAACTAGTGCTGGGAGGATCAAGGAGTGGGAAGGTCCTGCCAATTTTGCACAAGCCAAGTCTGTCTGAACTGATACTAGGAAAAGCAGAGCTATGCCTGGCCACTAAGGCATGCACTGTACCGGTGCTCTTGATGCAACCTGCCTGTCTCAGGCACATGCTGCTGAGAGAGGCCACTGGTCCACAATCCCTTCACACACCCTCCTAATGTAGACAGTGGCTTAAAGCCACGTTCATGCTCTTCATAGCCCATAAAATCATAATGCAGCAAAACCAAAGAATAACAACAATGTAACATGTGATTGCCATTAATCATACCACTATCTCAATCTGAATGTATCCAGGATCTGTCCTCCCCATTCCCTGCTCCCAAATGTTCCAAAACGGATCAGATGGAAACTCTTTCATACTTTTGCCAACTGAAAATGAATAATAACAGCTGGGGCCAGTGAGAGGCTCTTGTCTGCTCTACATCAACATTGAATTGTTTTGTTTAGTTGTTTTGTGTCTGTGCATGTTTTAATGGTCTACCCTCTGCATTCACAGTAAAATACCTGGATGGAATATGATGTAATGATTAAAACACCGCAGAGCATTCAGACCTTTTTTCAACTCTCTGATCTTGGCCCAATTACTGTTTTTAGTTCTCAGAATGTGTCAATTCCCCCCAACCTTTCCTTCTTATCTTCTCTTGGCTGCACATCTACATTTTTTCTCTCTTTCATGCTCCTTCTAGCATTTATAATCTTTTATTTTCATCATAGCCCCTGTCCCATCACACCCAGCATGTCTTCATTTCTCCCCTTTACCTATTATTACTTAAGGAGGAAAACACCCCATTCATTATTGTAAATGTATGTGCTCATTAAGATGAGGAAGCGGTTCCATTATTACTAAGAGCAAGTCTACACTGGCAAGTTACTGCACAGTAAATTATCTCTCAGTGCTATAATTCCCAAGGTGTCCACACTGGCAAGGCATTTAGTGTGCACAGTTGCTGCACTGTAGGTAAACCACCACACCGAGAAGCTTGCTGCACTCTGGGGACCAGTGTGGATACTTGAATTGTTTGTTGAATTCTGACTCGCCTCCAGAAATGGCCCCAAATCCCTCAAGTCCCCTCTACTCCTTGTTTGGAAGTTATCTGTGTGCCCTGCATGCATGCACATATCCCCTTTCAGAGCTCCACTTCAGACAGCCTGATTGTGGTGCTGATTTGCCCCAGGACATAGAACAAACCGGTCAGATGGAATGCTCGTGATGTTGAACACAGAGGCAGATGTCTGTATGTGTGAGTGAGAGAGAGCGATGTTGGGGGTTTCCCCCTCCCCTTGCCTCAGGATGGGTTGTTTCCTGCCACTGCCTGAACTTACAAGACAGCATGATGACATCCCCCAAAACACATTGCATCTCCCCCACTCGGCATACACACACACACACTCCCTGTCACACACTCTTGCTTCCCCCAGCTTCTATTCAAATGCAGCTGTCATTGTGGCAGGATGACCATGGAACAATAGGATTGGGAAACCTGCATCATGTGTATGTGGCACTGTAAACCCTTCCCAAAGCGCCCTGCGGCCAGTTGCACAGTGGGGTAGCTACAACAATGCACTGTTCTCTGTGGCATTGCAAGAAGTGCTGAAGTGTACATGCTCTATCATCACAAGGAGCACAATATGCACACATAACAGCAGTTTCCTGCAGTGCTCTGT
Organism: Pelodiscus sinensis; assembly: GCF_052426305.1. Taxonomy (NCBI): domain Eukaryota; kingdom Metazoa; phylum Chordata; order Testudines; family Trionychidae; genus Pelodiscus; species Pelodiscus sinensis. The sequence goes on along the minus strand of NC_143052.1, from coordinate 18,883,943 downwards.
GAGCAGCACTTTAACTGTCAACACTTTACATCTGCCAGTGTAGACATAGCCTAAGTAAACTATCAAAAATAGGAGGAAATACTGTAAGACAAAGGGGAGGGGAAATAATGGGACCCAACACAAAATCCACCACTTGTCTTTTCACATGGAAGGGGTAAAGCCCAGAGAAGGCATGAGGCTTGCTCCTGCCAATTAATTTCTTGTAAAGAGCCCAAAGTGAAATACAGATGTCCCATCTCATCAAATATAGATCAGGGCTGGCACTAAGCCATGCTGGGGGCTCCCTCAGAAATATTTGGGCCCTTCAAGAAGCCCGGCCTCACAATTGGGAAATTCAACTGAGGGAGTTGGAATGATAATGGGTGTGATTGGAAGCTGCCCTTAATACATAGATTTATATTAAATATACACATGGAGCCAACTCTAGTCTCAGAATATAGTTAAAAGCCTATGTAAAACAGAGTGCTCAGTGAAATTCCTTTCTTATTGTGAAGGTTGACTCCACCTCACATTAATAGGCAGAAATAATGGTTGGTTTGCATTGGCTCAGCAGAGGAATATTTGAGAGGCATTGGTCTCACACACCATTTGGATGGGCTGAGCCTCCTTTATGCATCTGGCTCACTGGCACCTACTGTTTAACTCCAAATGTCTTACAACAAGAGCTCATACAGGAGCAGAAAATTGTTCTTTTTTCCCCCTGTGGTAACATGATTATCGGGGCAAACTTTTGTAGTTCAAATCATGCTTTTGTTGGGATTGGAAATACCCCTGTAGGTTTTTCTAATCCCTCTTGAGAGAGACATCCTGGGGCAGTCAACTCATTTGTACATTCTCTATGGTTTTTTTCCCCTTTTTTCTGCTGAAGGGAAGAGCTGGTATTTTGCCAAGACCTGTTTAAATGGTAACCTATGCAGTTCATTCTAAAAACACTCATTTATCATTCACAAATTAACCTTGTAACAGGATAGCTGCTCTTATTTTCATTGTCATTTTGCCCTTTGGATAAGAGATTGCAAACACATAGAAATCCAGCCGAAAGAGCAGATGTAATGTGAAGAAGGTAACTCTGAATGGCATCACCATAATTATAAGCAAAGATAAGTAACCATACATCTTCATTTTCCACATACCAGATCTATTAATAATAGAATGAAATGTAATTTGTGCTAAATATTGTGCAATGCCTCATGCCAGCATCATAATTGCTTTCAATCAGGATGAATCTTAAATAGAAAAAAAGGTTAGCCTTGAATACATGCCCAGTAGTAATATAAAATGATTAAAAATGGTATGTCCCATTTCTTTGGCTTCCAAAGTGATTTTTTACATGAGGGATTTTATAAACAGCATGTTGTATGGTATGAGTTTGTATGGGACTATTGTGCTTTTTTTAAAAAAAATCACACACATACATTATAGTGAAGGAGAAAAACATCTAACACAAATAGCTTGGTATAATGAAAGATACAACAGATGTAACCCTTTATTGTAAACATGAAGCCTCTTTCAAATTACGCCTTGTAAAAGCATTGCAGGCAAAATTAAAGGAAGGGTCATGATTTGTGTAGCAGGTTTGGAGGTATGATTTGCTCCTCTTTTTTTTTTTTTTTTTTGTAAAGTTTTATGGGCTGTATTCATGCACACTTTGAGGCTTTTCTGTCAAAAGGACTTCCTTGTAGAGGAACATGCTGCAAAATGTGTGATTTCTGACACCTCTCTTGATCCTAGCAATTCAGGCCTAAATTTACGTTTTCTGTCATGTATCTTGCTCTACTGGGGCACAAAGAAAAGAATGCCTTTTTTTTTCATGTGGTGACACCTTTCTTCAGACTGCCCTTCCTCCCCTTTGGGCATGCACATATATTAAGTATTTTGAGGGGATGGCCTCTTTGCTTGAAGGATGGGTTGAGCTGAACAAATTGCAGGGAATATGTTTGTTTAGGATGTAAGGGCCTAATTCAAAATCCACTGAAGTCAATGGAATTGTTTCTATTGAGTTGATTGGTCTTTGGATCAGTGCCTTAGTCCTTATTCCAGTTCATGAATTGTTTGAAATTTGACTTTTTAAAGTTAAGTTAGCAGTAATTAGTCTATTTATACAAATAGATTTCAGCCAACGGTCCATTCTTCATGGATCATTTGCTTTAGCTGTTTACTATTTTGCTGTTTGTTACTTGAGTGATTGGTCACATGGTATTGTTTCTGCACAATGGTTGAAATGACTGAAACTTTTAAACAGATAAACTACTACACTAGTAAGTAGAGAATGGACCTGCTCATATGTAAGCATCCTTAGTGCCGTACCAAGAAGGGTATTCCTATAGCATATAGTTATTCACCAACCACTGGTATATGCAAAATCCCACTTGAACAAATAAGTGCAGTAGAGCACATTGGAAAATGCAGTAGAGTGTGTTTTGCTAAAAGTTATATATATGTTTTCAGTTTTCAAAAACATCACTTACTCAAATATTTTGCTTTCAGGTTCAGCTTTAAAAAAACAAAAGAAAAAAATGATGGGCAAAAACATGAACATTTTTGCATCTGAAATAAGAACATTTTCCATTGGAAAAAAAAATTAACGTTACTTGTTTTCTTCCTCTGCAGTTATGTGCTCCATATAATCAGGAGGACATGTCTTAGAGAACAATTCAGCATAGATAGAATGATTGGAGAGATCTAAAAGATATACTTCAGTGGAAGCTATGTACTCATATTGTTGAAAATTTTGCTTTGGACAAATTACATATTTCACAGTAACATATCTAGTTTGCCAAAATTTTAGATGAAAAATAACCAAAATGTTCCATGAAATGTATGCATAAAGTCAGACCTCTTCATTGCAATAAGGTTGAAGTGCTTTCTTTTGAATTATTATATGTTGTAAATCATAAATTTGAAATGATAAAATCAAAATGAAGCACTTGGACCTTACTGAAGCTTTGTTTCAATAGTGTTGAAAGAAAATATTCTGATAAGATGATTTCTAAGTATCTGAATATACATTTTCTGGGCATTTTGTTCTGTGGGAAAACTATATATTTTTTTTTAATTTGGTTCACATTTGGGATGCAGGGATATTTTGTAATGTGACTTTTCTGTAGAATAGAAATTCCAGGTTTTGAGTTGTTCCAGTGACAGTATTGTGAAGTCTAAGCCAATCCCTGGTCTTCACTAGGAAAGGTGAGTTTGACCAATGATATTTGTCCTACTGTTCATGGAATTCACATGTGATCTTCTTTGCTAAGTGTCTGTAGTCTTGAGTAGCATGCTACAAGGTCAGAGGAAACAGAAACTGACAGCAATCAGGTCTAAGCAAAGCAAAAATACAAAATGAAAAAGCAGAAATGGAGATTCTCATGGATAGTTCCTTTTGATTTATTTGAGGGTCACTCTCAGCTCTTGCCATATTTTGCTTATTAATCTACTCTGTAAACTTCCTGAGAATAGGGACCAAGCAATTCTATTTGTTTGAGAGCCTATGGGGGTTTCTATATAAGAAGCCATAGCATGTGTTATTAAGTGGCTGATATTTAACAACCCATGTAGGTATGTTAGCCAGTTCTGGTGCTTGGAGGAAGGTATCTAATTGCCCTCTTTTCCATTTTCTCCCATTATCAATAAGCTGTGGAGACCTTGTCCTTTCATACACCTGGTCTACACTAGGGGATTAGATACGTAACTTCAGCAATGTTAATTGCATAGCTTAAGTCAAGAGTTAACTCCCAGGCAGCTTTTAAGCCAGAGGCAGCCAATGGTGGTCTAACCCAAAAGACATAAGATGCCATCAGGGAAGCCATCTATTAACCCACAGGCAGCTTCTAAAAAAAATGAAATTTCAGAATTTGAGAGTCAGGTGCAAGAATAGCTTCCAGGCACACACTGCCACCAAAGACTTCCCATCATTCTTGTCAGTACATGAAGAACAGCATAGCGAGTCCATACATACCAATGTGGACAGATTTCCATTTTGTATGGGGTGGGGAAGAGCTATCCATTTAAGCCTATATGTTTAGTTTCATTGTTGAAGCCAATTGGCATAGCATTAATCCAACAAGTAAAACTTGAAGCATTTTTTGCTAAATACGTTAAGTCAACTCTTTGGTTGCAGCCAAGATATTATACACATTTCTCATATATTGACCTAATGCAGAGTTAACTGGGATGGATCAATGCTCTTGTGGAGTCTTGAACTGTGGATTAAAACACAAACATCTGAGTTAAGGATGTGGTGTCCTTGAAAATGTGTGTTTCTTCTAGCTGGTTTGCATTATATTTAATGTCACCATAAATTTTTGTCTAAAAATGCCTTTCTTTGGGGATTTGTTTTAATATCAGTCATCATGAAATCTTACCTGGAAAAGTTTTGAACATACATATTTACATAAGAACATAAGAACGGCCGTACTGGGTCAGACCAAAGGTCCTTCTAGCCCAGTATCCTGTCTACCAACAGTGGCCAGCACCAGGTGCCCCAGAGAGGGTTGACCAAAGACAATGATCAAGCGATTTGTCTCCTGCCATCCCTCTCCAGCCTTTGACAAACAGAGGCCAAGGACACCATTTTATCCCCTGGCTAATAGCCTTTTATGGACCTAACCTCCATGAAATTATCTAGCTTCTCTTTAAACTCTGTTATAGTCCTAGCCTTCACAGCCTCCTCTGGCAAGGAGTTCCACAGGTTGACTACACGCTGTGTGAAGAAGAAAAAAAATTAAGAGAATACACGATAAAATGTCTCTTTCATTTTAGGGGAGGGGCACCTTTTTGGGGTCAGGGGTCATTTACCCACAGAAAAATCAATTGGGGGCCACACGCAAGTGAAAAGCAAAAATAAAATAAAATAAAATAAAATAAAATAAAATAAAATAAAATAAAATAAACCCTCACTGAGGCAACCACCAAGTGAGAAGGAGAAGGACATTTCCCACATTCCCCTCACACACCACAGCCTTGAAGGGGGGGAGGGGGATCAGGCTAGTAGATTCTGTATGCTCTAGCACTGCAGGGGGACAGCTGGGGGTGGGAAAAGGGGGAAGCGCTGGAGCACCAGTATGGGCTCCCCAATGCTGGGGAGTACACCCTGAGTCTTGGGGGCTAGATCCAGGAAAGTCGGGGGCTGCAGCCTGAGGTTCCCCATCCCAGTTTTGGGGCTATAATTACACATTGTTGTACTACTTATATGAATTTCTATTGTGTTAAAACCACACATTAATTATCATTTGTGTGACAGTAGCACCTATCAGCCCAAGCCTTGCCTGGAGTCCCTCTGTACCTACATAGAATCAGAGTCAGTCCTTGCCTTGAAGTGCTTTTTACAGATAGATAACTGAGGCGCACAGAGCAAATGCAGGTTTAGCACCTCCCAGAACCAAAACACCCGCTTCTTAGGGTGAATGTTCATTCCCTTTGCAGTCTCTGCTGTGCTTGCCAGATAAAGTAGTGACTTCTGTGATGTGAGGACCCTGTCCATCTGGCCCACCACCAAGCACATTACAAACACTTCTACTCAGTGATGATGCAAGTTGGCTTTGAACCAGCACCCTCACCAAGAAAGGCTATCAAGCACATTTCCATTGCTCTAAGCCATCTAGTCTCGCTAGATCAGTGCTATGTCTTATAGTAATGATAAAACATTCTTCAGAAACCATCAGCACCTTACTGGTTCCATTGTTACTTGTTCAAATTCCTAAGAGTTATTAATATTTGGGGCAAAATTCCTAGTGGGCTTGAAGTAGAGTCTTGCATGCATAAAGTCAAGTAGCTAAATCCTGATGCTTTGTTTTGAAACCTTCTTCCCACTCCTCCTCCCTCCCCCCATTTCACAGTGTCTTGGTGGTCGTTCCAATTATTTCCTGTTGCTTATGTAATACAGAAACAAAAATGGTGCTCATCATATCATTTTGCTAACAACCTCTTTGAAGGGTAACATATCACTGGATATATTTCATTATCTTGGAAATATTCTAGCTTTCGACCTCTATCAGCCTAAAGTTAGAAGCAGCGAATCTATACTCATATACTAGGTATCAATAGGGATGGAGTATCACCAGTGAAAATTCATTTGGGACAACATGAAGTGATTAAATGTCTCCTAGGTTTACAAATGAGAGGTCATGGTGCCTTCACATTGGCTGAATAGGTAAAAAAATGGAGGTAAATTGTATTTTGTTTAATTAGAAATTTCCCAGCTATCTCTGATAGTCAGGATATTTGCTTCTGTTCTTGAAATACAGGCAGTCCCTGGGTTACATGGATCCGACTTACATCGGATCCCTACTTACAAACAGGGTAAGGCAACCCCGCACTAGCTGCTTCCCCCCAGCAGACCAGGAAGATGCGAAGCTAGCGCCCCCCCCCCCCCCCCAGCAGACAAGGGAGACGGGGATCGGCTTTTCTCAGCAGACACCTCAGCTTGAGAATAAAGGACTGAGGGAAGTGAGGTGTGGGAGAATAAAACTGAGCTCTGGAGAAATGTTTGGATAGAATTTCCCCTACAATATGTACCAGTTCCGACTTACATACAAATTCAACTTAAGGAACAAACCTCCAGTCCCTATCTTGTACGTAACCCGGGGACTGCCTGTAGGATGCTAGTCCGAGTTTTTTACTTACTGAATATCTTATCATTAACCATTAGGTATATTTGACTCAAGATCATTGGGGACAACTCTGAGAAATATACAATTTAAATGTTCCTGGTGTTTGCACTACATAAGTCTGGACTATTGTAATGTACATATCACATGCAGTATTGGGTAGCTTAAAATTCTACAGATTGAAGTGAACTGATGACTTAATTAACTTCTACTTAGGTAGTTATCTGCTTGAAGGCCATTCAGGAGGCATTAAGCTATTTGAGGGTGACAAATGAACATGCATGAGGAACCACACGCCACCCAGTGGGAGACCTGACAACAAACATAATTTATTTCACTAGTGGTGCCAAAGTGGGTATTTGAGCTGAAAACTTAAATATGTGCCACTGTCTTAGGAGAAGTGGAAACAGTGTGGTTTTTGTCTGAACTAATTGATTGTGCATAGTTCATAATATATATTTCCATGGGAAAGCTGAAGTTTAATGTCATTGATCATCCATCATGCTATGGTTTTATGTACTAGCCTAAATGGTATAAAAGGATAAATAATTGCAAATACTTTTGAAACTGGTACGGTTATAAAAAACTACTTTATCTCCACTTCCCTCTCTCCCCCCACAAACAATGACCACAAACTGAATCAGGATTAACTTTGGAGCTATCAAATATATTTATAATTGTTCTGCAGTTGTTGACAATGAGGTATAGATACAATCTCAAAGGTTGTTGGATTTATTCAATTTTATTTTAATTTATATAGTGACGGTTAGTGTCAGCCTTTAATTATGCACAAAACCAAGGTTTCCTAAATGAAAACTTAAGATCAAAGGGTATGAATAATGGCCTTAAAGCATCTCTTCTTACACAAGCAACTCTTAGCCTTTTTTGCTGTCCTTTGGTATAAATTAAGCACCTTAGGATAAATGATGAATAAAACATGAAGCACAGAAGGTTTAGATTTCTCAGAAGATGAACGGCTGGATTACAGATGGGAACAGGAGCATGGGAAAATATGAACCATTTACTTACAATAGTTTATCAGATTCAGTTTGCTAAAATTTCCCCCCTTTTCCTCTTCATTTCTACAAAGCTACTTATGCTGGTGCTAGGACTGTGTTGTGCTATATATAAAGATTTGGGCTTCACTTTTAAAAAAGTTCAGAACCTTAGAGCAGTGCAGTCATTCCCCTGATTTCAGTCATCATTAATTTTAGGGCCTGGTCCAATCCCTGGTTGTTAGAAACAATACAAACAAATCCAATTGCAATGGAAAAGAGGCACCCAATTTGTGCCTAATGAAGCACTAACTTAAAGGCCAACACATACAAGTCAAATTCTTTCCTATGTAATTTCCATTGCCTTCAGTGGTTTTACACATGAATAGTTGGGTTTGGTTGTATCTGATCATGTTATCGATACTGCAACCCATGAAAAATGGATAAAGGATAAGGTCCAAAGCCTACATAATTTTGAGTAGGCATTTATACTTAGAATTTGATTCTCTATGTTAAGTGAATAAAAGACACAGGATAAAAGCTGTGTATTTATTTTGAACAAAATGTTATGGTTTTGTGCAGTGTGTCAATATGCCACAGAAAAAATAGCTGTGCTAAATTAATTAATACTTTGGGAAATGATAAAAATGAAGATGTTTTGCTGCTATTTTTCTTTAGTAATTGTCTATTTGGCATTTTTCTTTGAATGTGTGACAAAAGATTTTGGATCATGATTACAATGCTTGAAAATGTTTTTCTGTTCCTTTTGAGCAATCCCAAATGCATAACAGGAAGGAAAGTGGCATTTCTCAAACTGTGATATCTCCATATGATCTATTCTTTAAGCGAGGCTCAATTGTCTGTTTTCCTGAAAACTTTAGCATCCCGGGCTTCAATCCATAACTCACTGAAGTAAGTGAGAATCCTTCCATTGATTTTATTGAACTTTGGATTGACTTCATTGGTTGTTGCAATAAGCCCCAACAGAGCTTAGAACCTGTTAAAAGTGTGTGTGTGCATGCCTGTATGGTGTGAATGTATGTAGAGTATCTATATAAAAAGAAAAATAACAATACAACAAAATAAAATACCAAAATATTGCAAGGGAAATAGGGAAATTTATTTCCAGGCTAGGCTTTTTGTCCCCCATTGCCCATTAATTCATGGATGTAACACATTGGTATGATGACATTGTAGAAGCTAATAGATTCCAGGCAATACAACCACAATAAGATTATACTATATGAACAATTTGAAAACCCTTATTAGTCAAACAGCTCTAGGAAACAAAAACATTTTATAAAATATTGGATCACTCGTATTTACGCACTCAGAGATAAACGTAGTTCATCATGACAAATAAATCTTCAGGAGACTACATAAGTAGATTCTGAATAGTTCATTTGTAACTATGATACCATTTCAAAAATAAAAGGAGTCCACAAATGATGCTTATTAGGAGTTCAGTTGTAGTATTGAGGCTTAGCACTGAATTAATGCTGAAAAATGTGGGGTAATGGGCTGCACTCTTTCCGCAAGAATCCTCCTACACCTCCTTGGTTCATAGGGGTGCATATGCATTGTGCACTGCTATGCCACTGCATGGAGTACAGCATGTTCACTGTAGCATGAAGAGTTCTGAGTTACTTCTCTATCTACTCTACCTTATCCTGCCCCCTTTGCCATGAAGTGTGGCCTCTTGGGAGAAGTGAGGAAATAATTCTGCTTGGCTGTGCCTCTTGACTCCATGCCCATCCACTGTGTACATGTGTAAGGATAGATTTTGACCCAGTTAGTTCTGTTTTTTCAGTGCTTTCTGTATCTCCGTTTAAAACCACCGTGAACAAAGCAATAAAAACATGTTGTAGGAAATAATTCTGTGCCACCTCCGCCCATGTCTATGGACTTCACCATGCCTTTGGTGGCTCTGACAACTATGATTCTGTCAATTACATCATTACACTGATCTTGTGAGACAACACTGAGGCTACGTCTAGACTGCACTGGAAACTGAAAAAAGATACACAATTTGCAGTACTCAAATTGTGTATCTTTTTCCAATTTACTTTCAAAAAATGCTCTTTCGAAATTTGGCATGTCTACATGGCACCAAATTTTGGGAAAAGATACTCTTTCAACCCATCCCTTACTCCTCATTGAACGAGGTTTAAAGGGATGGCAAAAGAGTGCATCCATTCTTTTGATTTTTTTTTTCGAAAAAACAGATGCATTCCTTGGACGCGGCATTGCTTTTCTGGGATACTCTGGTATCCTGAAAAAGCAATGCAGTCTAGATATAGTCTGACATAGGCGGCCCTTTATGGAGGAAGAAAATAAGAATCTCTCTTTTCCTTTGTGGCAGGTCCCTCATGCAACATTTAGAGTTTTGCAGGGACATCAGTCTTAATGCCTATTGCTGATTACACTAATAATAATAATTTCACAATTTTGAACTCTCCCCATCTACTTTATTCACTTATTCTCTTTTGTCATAAACTTTGACTTTAAGCTCTTTGGGTACCTCTACACAGTCCCTGGCAGCGAGCCTTCCAGTGAGTCGACAAATTCAGGCTCCTAGGTCTCACACTGCCATGCTAAAAATAGCTGTGTAGACATTGTAGGCTCTGAAGCCTAGGGTGAGTGGGATTCAAGAAATTCAAAGTGCCAGTGACACAGATGTATTGAAAATGTTAATCTGAACCCCCTGTGAAGCTGGACTAGGAGGCTTGGTGTCCTGTTGACATGCTGGTGCTGTCTTTTCATTATGTGTTTATACGGCACAGGGTTGATACTAAACTGGGCCCCATAAGTGGGTATATCAATCCAAATAAATAATAGAACTTTTACAAATAATCAGTACTACAATACTGCTGCATTGAGTTATTACATAGTACCAATGTGCTTATCTTGCATTTACAAAGTACTATGTGGCATTTCCACTAAGATTAGGCTCTGCCATATAATGGCTAAGGAAACCATGTGCTTAAAAGGTTTCATGGAAAGCTGCTGCGGTGGTTTTATGGGCTGAAATGGTCACCCATGTTCTTCTCTTAGTAATGCTAGTTCAACCTGATGGGAGTAAAAGGATTAGGACTTGAGGAAAATGTGACTGAGGGTTACTGCTGTAATTCTTTCTTTCCTTTCCTTTTTTTCTTTCATAATTAGTTCAGGCTCTTCATCAGCTCATGTCATCCACATTTATACATTGTTTATTATCCTCACCATTTATTCCTGCTTTGTTGGCTTTTGACATTTTTATATCATTGCAAAGGAGGAAATTATAGAGCAAATTAACTAATTATAATTTTAGCTTCTTCGTCTTATTTAAAGCAAAGAGGAAATGTGACTCCAAGCCCAGTTCCATCAAAGACATCATTGGTTTCAATAGTATATGGAGTACAAGCTGAAAATATGTTACAGCTGTGCTGATTTCTTTGCAATCATTTTGAATAGCTGGCTATCTGCCACACTCGACAGTTTGTGAACATGGTGATTAATTTAGCATTCATGTTGCTGCTGTTTTGGCACAATTAATATGAATGACATGCTCCACCACTTTCCAAATGGATATTAGAAAAAGAGTAATGATTATATTTTTGGTCACATCATGTTCCATTGCCCCTTAATAACACACACAGTATAATGTCAAATATTAAAGAACAAAGGATATTTTGTAAGATGACCTGTAAATCACTGGGGATAATCTTACTTAGTAAATGTCTGCTACCAATTTAGAGAGTTGGTTTCTAATTTTGGAAGTTTCCTGGAGAGTTTCATCAACTGGATGTCCATGAATACCAAGATGTTCCAAATATTCCTGGACTCCTTTGTGAATCCAGAGACTTCCAGACTACAGGTTAATCAATCAGCTATTTGCAACACTTTCTGACATAGCTCAGAAATATGTGTCTGATCTTAGTCCATCCATGTTTCAAAAGTTGATGCAATAGACTTTCTTTGCCAGGATTATTTTTAAAATATTTTTGTTCCTGAAAATCTTAATGCTTGTGAAAGGTGGAAGACTAGAAGCTATGAAGTCACAGAATAAATTTGTTAGGGAGGAAGTCGTGTTGCTCAGTCCTCACCTGGATTGTGGCCCAGAAATAACTCCATGGGCATGCATTCACTGTAGAGTTACATCTCACTAAGTAGCTGAGCCAGGATGAGTGCAGCCACCATGTGAAATAAACTCAAGCTATTGGGTCCACATTTGCTCTGTACTCATTCTTGTATGATGGTAAGAGTTGTGGGGGAAATCCCATGGTGCTTTACACTGTAGTATGTTAAGCTGTTTTATGAATACTCTCTCAGTGGAAGACTTTGTCTGTCCTGTCTGGGAACACAAGGGTAATTGTGGGAAGGCACTGGAAGACCAGCAGCAGTCTGGAGTTATTAGCCTTCATCCATCCCACAGAGTGGTTATGTAAGCAGCTGATCAGTTGTGCCCATTCAAGCTTAGCCTCTTAGGCCAACCAACTAAAGCTAAAATCACTACTGCATTTGAGTTACTGGGTTTGTGTGTGTGGTCAGAAAACATTTCCAAATTAGAGAAAACACTCAAATTATCATTTGAATTATCTTTTTAGTGAAGACAAACCCTGTGAGTTGTGAATGGAATTAATCCTAGCTGCTGCTTCTGCTGCTCGTGTTAATGGCGTGCACGCCTGTACTCTGTAAACTAGGGGTTTGTCCTCACAGTGGGGTAATATGTTATACCGGAGAGAGGAGTTCTAAATTGACCTATCATGGTGTGCATTCACTAATTGGTTTGCTTTATCAACGTGCTATTTGAAATTATATTAAAGTGCAGTAGGAAGTTCTTAGTGAGATTCCTGTGGACCAATTGTTGTTCAACTTGTCGGTGCATTTTACAAATCCCACCTCCAAAGAGTGAATTATTTAGTTAGACTCTGTAACTAAAGAGCAGATTAATTTTCTCAAAACTTTGGTGTGCTGCCATGGATATAGTTACAGACATGATGTGGCCATGATGTGGTTAGCTTAGCTTGGGCCATTATGTGGTTGGCTTAGCTTGGGCTAGGAACACAGAGCATTCCCTCCCAGCTTGTGCACCCAGAGGCTATTCTATTATAGGCAGACAAGGCAGCTGCTGGTTGGTAGATATCTGGGATGGTAAACTGACTTCAGGACCCTTCAGGAATGACAGCAGCAGGGGAGGAGGTTGGCTATGCTGCTCTGTGAAGCGAGTGATGGCCAGCTGGGGTTCTGAGCAGCAGAAAGCACCTCTCAAACTGTGGGGAAAATGCTCCTTCTATCTCCTCAGCCACACCCTGTCCCTTGTACATGTGAGGTTCCTTGTACATTGCTGTGGTGATTAGAGAGGCTCAAGTATTTTTCCAGTAGCACTGTGAGTGCTGCTAGAATTTCAGTGAACCATACAGAGGTCTTCCTGTCTCCATGTTGCTACCCAGCCATTACCTGCCTCTTGGCACTTAGACCCTGCTGCCTGGCCAGCCCACAGCCCCTGCTCCAGCCACTGCTGTGGAGCCATACAGTCATATTGAGACTCCACCATGTCTAGCCTGTGGAGGCACTGCCACTGTGCACCCTATGAGCCCGAGGGTAACAAGCTTCTCAGGGGTATGGGAGTGTAGGATTTTCTGGGATCAGGTAGGCTTGCAGTCTGGGGTGCAAAGTGTGGGGGGGCTGTGAAGGGAACCGACAGTGTAGGGTTCAGTGTTTGAGGGAAGAGGAGCAGGGGCTGAGGTGTGAAGATCCCTTCTCTTTCTACTGGGAAGGAGCCTTTAGGTGAGAGAATCAGCGCCCTCAACCTGGGTGACTTTGTGAAAAGCAGGGGTTCATGCTAGCTATTAACTGGGGCCTTACGGGCTGGGAACTGTCCCCTGCTATTGCCTGGCTCCCATTAGGTGTCAGTTAAACATCTCTAGGAGGCAGGAGCTTCCATTTTCCAGAAGTGCTGAGATGAGATACACTTCCATTTGGAGCCTGGTAGCTAGGTCCAACCCACCCAGAATTGGCCTCCGGGAAGATTGTCCCAGGCTGGGGTTATCACTCATGCAGGAGGTGAGTTGTGGCTACTTGCAAGGCTGGGGGGGGGGGGGATTTTCATCTTGGCCTACCCTCGCTCTACCCATTCAGATGTCGAACTGTTCCCATCGCTTGGGGGCTGTCCTTAGGACCCATCAGCCTCTGACTTAGCTGCCTGAAATTTGAGGGTGTGTTTATGTGTATGTCAGCAGTGCTCTGTGTCTGCTGTCACCTTCTAAAGCAGTAGGTGTGGAGAGCAGCACACTGAGGAGGCAGATTGTTTCTGTGTGCACCACCAGAAATTGTAGTGAAAATCCCAGTTCTTGTGTACAAGAGTGCAAAGAGAGAGTGGGACTACAACAGTACCAGTGTCTTTAGACTCCTGGAAGGGGCCATGCCAGATTTCAGATCAAATTTGTCATGGGAGGAGTACACACTGTACCCTTTCAAAGTGTGCAGCCGTACTTATTCTGACATGCACTTTCTCAGCATCACCATCAATAATCTGCCTGCTTCTACAATGAAGCCACCCGGTTGCCTCTGGGGCCTACCGGTGGTGCAAATCCTTCAAACTCGCCTACCACATAAAAAAACACACTAAAGCCTGTGCTGCAAAACAAATAAACACATGCTGATGACAAAACATGGCATGAAAGGGCAGGCAACACTTCAGCTTGATTTAATAAAAGAAGCCATGAATTTATGACAAATGAGTATATATTTTTATCCTTCTTCTGATACTACTTTGAAAAATGCCTTTGATAATAATCTAGATAAACAATCTGCTTGCTCTAAGCGCCTGTGGTTAAAAACATAGTTGGCACTGGGAGATGTTTTTCGCTTTCAGCTCTAAACTTTTTTTTTATGGCAAAACTGGAAATTTTTAGATTGTCTAAGGTGATCTGAAAAACAGAAGAAAGTCTCTTTCCTCCAGGTAAGTGGAGGATGGCACAGGCAGCCGCAATGTAGGAAGCTGCAGTCCTTAGCTTCTTCAAGACTCTGGTCCTGCTTGCTGCTCTGCACTGGCAGACTCCTGTGCCCACCTGTCTGCAGCCCCATTAGCTATGCCTACACTTCAAGGAAAAGCCCATGGTACCAAGTTTTAGAGACTGGCTCCTAGATGTGCCTACATATTATTCCCCTTATTTACTGGCATGTCTAAATGACTTTCCATGTGCTCTAGGAGTATGTGCCATAAAGTAACAAGCCTTTAAAAGTAAAACAATGAAGACGTTGGTTAGGTTACACTACAGATTTTGTTGACATAATTGTCACTCAGGGGTATGAAAAATCCACACCCCAGGTAATGTAATTATACCAACATAACTGCATTTGTAGGTACCGCCATGCTGACAGCAAGCCTCTCAGGCCGTGTCTACACTACACCCCTCTATCGGCAGAGGGATGTAAATGAAGCACTTTGAAAGTGCAAATGAAGCGGGGATTTAAATATTCCGAGCTTCATTTGCTTAATCACATCATGGCGCTGTTTCGAACAAGCACCATTTCAAAACTGAAATTGCAGTTTAGACACGTTTTTTTCAACAACGGGGAGATTTTTCGAAAGATTTAGTACACAATTCACAGCAGGTTTCAGATCTATTTTACTATGTAAATTCTACCACAGTACAACTGAACTTCAAAAAATAGGAATGATACAAAACTGAAGAGACTTGTTAAACAGAAGCTAAATGGAACAAACACAAGAGTGAAATGTCTGCAAGCTGCCTGGAAACTCTTAAAAATGCAATAATAGTAGATCAAATTAAATATATACCCCAATTTAAAACTAAAACCAAAAACAGAAAGAGGACCAAAAAAAAATACCACTATGGCTAACAGCAGAATCAAAGAGGTGGTTGGAGACAAAAAGGACATCTTTTTAAAATTGGAAGTCAAATCATATTGAGACAGAAGGGAACATAAATTCTGTCAGGTCAGGTGTAAAAGCTAATGAATTCTTTGCATCCGTCTTCATTTCAGAGGATGTGGGGTGATCCCCACACGCAAACCATTCTTTTTAGGTGACTTTAGAGGTGGTTTTAAAACAATTGATACATTAATTGGTTATAAGTCACCAGGATCAGATGGTATTCATCCAAGAGTTCCAAATGTACTCAAACATGAAACTGTCGCACCACTAACTGTGCTTAAATCAGCCTCTGTACCAGATGACTGGAAGGTACTAATATAATGCCAATATTTTTAAAAAGCTACAAAGGTGATCTTGGCAATTACAAGCTTGTAAGCCTAACTGGAGTTCCAGATAAATTCGTTGAAACTGTAGTAAAGAACAGACTTATCAGACACATAGATGAACATAATATGTTCGGGGAGAAGTCAACATGACTTCCGTAAAGGAAAATCACACCTCACCAATGTGTTAAAATTCATTGAAGGAGTCAACAAGCATGTGGATAAGGATGCTCCAGTGGATATAGTGTACCTGGACTTTCAGAAAGCCTTAGATAAGTTGCCTCAACCAATGCTCTTAAACAAAGCTAAAAAGCTAAAAAGAAAGGTCCTCTCTTGGGTCAGAAAGGCTATGTCGACACTGCAGTGCTATTTTGGGATACCTGTAGTATCTTGAAATAGCTATTTGGCATCTTTTGAGCACACCCATTATTTCAAAATATAATGGGCTCACTATTCCGACATCCCTGTAAACTCATTCCACAAGGAGTAAGGGATGTTTCAGAATGGTGGTTTATTTCAAAATAACTGCTGTGTACACAGCACCAAATATCAAAATAAACTATTTTGAAATAACATCGAAATAAGATATGTAGCTCAAATTGCATATCTTATTTCAACCTATGGTGCAGTGTAGACTCACACTAACAGTTTAAAAGATAGGGTAGGAATAAATGGTCAACTTTCATAATGGAGGGGACCAGTGCTGTTCAACAAATTCATGAATGATCTAAAATATGTAAATAGTAAAGTGGCAAAGATTGCAAATGGTTCAAAATTAACTCAAAATAGTTAAGTCTAAACTGGATTGATGAATGACAAAGGGATCTTACAAAACTGATTGGACAAAAAAATGGCCAATGAAATTCAGGGTTGATAAATGCAAAGAAATACACTTTAGAAAACTAAATCCAAACTTTATTTGGAAAAAGAATGAGGGTCTAAATTAGCTATTATCACTTAAAAAAAATCTTGGAATTAGTGTGGATATTCCTCTAAAAAAGCTGTTCAGTGTGCAGCATCTATCCAAAAAAGAAAAACTGTGTTAAGAACCAGACGGAAAAATATAGTTAATAAGACAGAAAATATGATGTCACTATATAAATCCATGGTATGACGAAACATTGAATAGTACATGCAGTTCTGGTTGCCCTATCTAAAAAAAAAGATGTATTAGGATTGGAAAATGTACAGAGAATGGCAACAAAATGATAAATGGTATGAAACAGCTTAAATATGGGAAGAGATTAAAAAGATGGGCAATGTTCATCTTAAAAAAGAGACAATAAATCAGGGATATTATAGAGGCCTATAAAATCATGAATAATGTAGAGAAAGTGAATAAGGAAGTCCTGTTTATCCCTTCACATAACACAAGAACCAGAGGTCATCCGATGAAATTAATAGGTATGAGGTTTAAAACAAACATAAGGAAGCACTTCTTCATGCAACACACAGACAATCTATGGAACTCGTTGTCAAGGGATGTCATAAAGGCCAACAGTACAAGTGGGTTCAAAAAAGAATTAGATAAGTTCATGGAGGAGTGATCCATCATGGGCTTTTAGCCAAGATGGCAGAGACACGACACATACCCATGCTCGGAGTGTTCCTAAAACTGATTGCTGGAAGCTGGGACTGGAAGACAGCAAATGGATCACTCTATAAATTGCACAGTTCTGTTAATTCCTTCTGAAGCATCTGGCACCAGCCACTATAAAAACATATAATACTGGGCTACCCAATACCATTTGTCTGACTCAATATGTCCATTCTTGTGTTCTTAAATTCAGATGCCCTGGATTACATTTCTACCTACGAAGTTACAAATACTGATTTTTTTTATTAAAAGTTTACATTGAAAAAATGCAATCTATCAATATCTTTGTACTCAGGTCTAGAAATTTGAATGTAACTGACCTATAGTTTCTGTTTGTGCTGGAGGGGATGCTCTGTGCAAACCCAAATTAAAAACTGCAGCTTTGGATGTTTACCTATTTGTTATTCAGTAACTTCCGTCAGCTCTTGCAGGCCTGGCTCAGACTGATTCATAATCATTCATACTTGGCTCCAATATTGTGCATTTTTTTTCATTGCCTAAACTTGTGAGGCCTTTTAATTTTTTTTAAACTGCTCATGAAAGCTTAGGGATTAGTCCTTTAGAAGGTCAGAATTAAATCTCTGCCTCTGAAAATTACAAGCAAAAGGTTTTTTTTTCCTGCTTATTGATGGTCCCATAAAAAGATTTATGTCACCACTTTGGAGTTGTCTGGTGATGTCATGTCTTCTTTCAGGGCTCCTTATCTCCTCATTAGGGCCTGATCCTGCTCTTGCTTCCAGTCAGTTGCATTTCCCTTTTTTACTTGAATGCAAGCAAAATCAACCCTCTGTTTGTCTTTATTCACGTCTTCCTAATCAGTCACATCTTCCCTTAGCAGGGTAATGATAAAACTGCCACAAGCAAAAGAACGGTCTGGGTCTCCCTTTGTCTTGCAAAGTTAAAACAATGGGAGGACTTCCTATCCAAATAGCCAGGACTATCATATTAGAGATACATAATGAATTCATGTTCATTTGTGTTACAGTAGTATCTAGGTACCCTGACCCAAGACAGTGTTCCATTGTGTTAAGTGTTGTATATATGCAAAGAGACATCCCAGACCCAAACAGCTTACAATCCATATAGGCAAGACAGACAACAGGGAGGATACAGGAAATATTATCCCCCATATTTCAGCTGGGAAACTGAAGCAGTGGTTTCCATCCTTTTTTGTTCCATGGCACAGCTTGAGCTCCAGGGGCTTTTCCTCCCACTCCCAGTCTGCAACTGCTAGAGGATCAGGGAGGGACAAAGAAGCTTATCCTTTGCTAACACAGAAGGGGAGCAGGGAAGAGACCTAGAGGTAGGGTTATGATTGGTTGCTCTAGCCTTGGAGGAGGTGGGGCACTGAGGCGGACAACCAATCAAAAAGCAGCTTTCCCCCTCATTCTTGTTCTCACATGTAGAATTTTTAAAAAATTTCTCCACACTTCTTTCAGACCGATGAACAGTTACGTACACAAGGTGGAAGTGCTTCAAGAGAAAAGGTGGAGAGCGTCACATCCATCCCTGTCTGCTGATTTGGGTGCTCACTTGGATGTGAGAGATCTTAGTTCAAGTGTCTGCCCTAGACTGGGAACAGCAAGGATTAGAAACATGTCTTCTATATGTCCTACCCAGGGGGCAAGAGGTTACATTTGGATTTTTCTCTCTTCTTTTTGTTTTACTTTGTTTGGGAGGGGTGTTCTTTTTTGTTCTGTTTTGTTTTGGAGGGGTTTTGTGTGAGAAAGAGCTGGCTTTACATAAGTGCCTAACTTCAAGAGCGGAGTTACTGCTGAGAATCCTGAGATAAGACCCTCTTTCCAGATTGCCAGAAGCCTAGATCAATGGGAGCTAGACACTAATGTGCTTTTGTGGTTCTGGAACCTATACTCTACTCCTTTCCTTTACATTTCACTCCTGGCTAGCTTGGGAAGTTCCCTGGTCAGTTTGTAAGCTTCTGAGAATCCCTTCCTGAGACTAATTTTCCTGTATAATTCATGGAAAGCGTGGTTACCTAACTCAGAGCTGTGAATTCCAGGGGATAGAAATGCTTAAGTTCCCTTTATGAATCTAGCTCCATGGGTCACTAGAGTAACCCATACATGTTCTTGGTGTGGTACACTGTCTCATGTCTGGCATTGAGACGACTTATAGAGAGAATGAGTCTGCTCAACAACAAGAGGTCCCAGGTTCAACTCCATCCACAATAGATGGGTGTCTGCCAGCATCTCAGTACAGTTTTTAACTATGGAGGCTATTCACATGTGGTCAGGTTGTGTGGGGAAGATTATATTGTCTATGTTTGGAATCATTTGCAGTCCAGCTCTCAACTGTATTGAACGTGAACTCATCTTAGGAAAACAAAATCACATATCCAGAAAGATTTGGAGGTCAAATCTTCACCTAGATTATGGATTCTCCTCAGGCTTCAAAGC
This sequence comes from Pelodiscus sinensis, assembly GCF_052426305.1. NCBI lineage: Eukaryota > Metazoa > Chordata > Testudines > Trionychidae > Pelodiscus > Pelodiscus sinensis. The sequence continues at coordinate 18,864,127 of NC_143052.1, read as the reverse complement.
CATCTAAGCCTCCTCTGGCTAATATTTCACAAATGAAATTGAACAGCTTGGCTTCTGTTTAGTGGTTATTGGTAAGGATCAAAACTAAGGAACAGAGCCATTTTTTAAAAAAAGGAGTGCATTTCTCAAGAGAGATGCAAAATCATGATGCTTGAAGAATAATGTTGTTTTGTAATCCACAGAAGACCAATATGCTTCCATGTTGTTTTAGGTGGACTATATTTTTTGTACAGAAAGTAATTTAGCTTCTATTCATGTTCAATTTTTGGAATCTCTGTTGAGTATGCCAACTGGTATGACATGGAAGTGTCTTGAAAAAGGGATTCTTCTCCACGAAATTTGGGTGATGCCACTAGTTCATGGAGACCATTGAAGGAGCTAGAGATGCTAATGACTTTCACTAAGCATCTAGTATTAACTGCTACTAACTCATCACCTATTAAACCATCTTGTTAGTCTTTAAAGTGCTACATAGTTTTTCCTTTTGTTTTAACCATCTACTTATCATTCATCCAGTGATCTAGAAGTGAAAGGGTCTGTATTCCATTACCAATCCTGACAGCCATTCTGTCATCTGAAGCTTGAACTATTTACTTATCAGCATGGGGATATGAACCAATGCCTCTCCACTGCCACTATTATTTTTACATGTAAATAACATATAGTTTTTCCCTTGTTGTCTGGTGTCCTACTGACATAAATCATTCAGATGAAATTACTGCATTCAGCTGACTCTTGAATGCAGTGAAGTGGTGAGAAACCTGCTGTTCTTTCTAATGCAATTTGCTTGGTTCTTGAAAACAGCTTTTTATCAGTACTGTGGTAGTAAAAATTCAGATTTGGAAGTGGATCACAGCCAACTCTTCCACTTGTGCCATTAAGCATGTCTCCTAAAGTTATTTATATTGTGAAAGTAAAGGACTTCAAAGCCCTCCATTTGCTGTTATACAAACTATAGATATCTGCTATCGGGTCTTCCCTGACTAAGATGGGAACAGGAGAGATAGAAGTCAAGTATACAGTATTGCATGGTGTATGCTTTAAAGCTGCTTGCAAACTAATATGTTAGCCAACGACATATACTTTGTGTATTTTTTTTGGAGTATAAAACACAGCATTATTTTCAGAGGTATTATTATATGCTGACATTATACTCTGATCCAACTAAGTTTTATTCTCATTGGCTATGTCTACACTACAGATAAGATTGAAACAGCCACAGTCGATCTTTGGGGTTTGAATTAGCGGGTCTGGTGAAGACACACTAATTCAAACTGAGAAGATGCTCCCGTCGATGCTGGTAGTCCTACTTCTACGGGGAGTAAGAGAAGTCAAAGGGAGAGTGTGCTCCCTTTGACTTCCCACAGTATGGATGGCACCAAAATTTGAGTTATTCCTACTCTTTGTTTCCTGTCTTTTAACCAGTTCTCAATCCAAGAAAAGACCTTCCCTGTAATTTACACAAGAGCCTTCAGTGAGGGACCTTGTCAAAGGCTTTCTGAAAATCCAAGTATACTATATCTACTGGATCCCCCTTGTCCGCATGTTTGATATGCAAATTGTGAATCGCAATTTGTGTAGCTTTTTCTGCTCCTTTTTTCGGAAGAGTCTTTTTCCGTCTACACTGGGCCAAATGTCAGAAAAAAACCCTTCTTTGGAACCATCCTTCTTCCTCATAAAAATTTTGGAAGAGCAGATGTGTTTCCTGGAAAAACTCTGCAGTCTAGACGTACCCTAAGACTCTGAAGAGAAAGCATTAGTGCCAGAGTCATTGTGTGTGTGATATGCACGCATGTTCCTTTGGAAAAGGACTAAGACCACTAATGAATTTCAGATAGCTTGCTGATGTTAATAGCTTTCCACAGAGGAGAAAATGTCTCTTTCCAGTGACCAAAGCAATGCTGGCCAGATTGTTTCAATATATCATTGGTACTCCTACTCAACCACAGAGATTAAAAAAGACTGAGAGAAAAATGTTCTCATCTATCCCAGGTGAGAAAAAAAGAGCATCCACTTTATTGTCAACTGGGAAGCAGTAAACCACAAGCACAAACTTCAAAATAGATTCTCTTTTCACTTGCACCATCACTAGTAAACACATGACCTGTTCTGTATATAAAGATCAGAGTGGAGATTTACAAAGTTACCAGTGATTTTTGGGTGGTTCAGTTTTTGTGTACACAACCAGAGGCACCTCCCAAGACTCTGTCAAGCATCTATCCTCTGAAAATCAAGAACTTTTAGACACCACTAATCACTAGTCATTCAAGTAAATCTTAGCCTAGGATCCATGCATCAGGTGCATATCATAGAGTCCATTGTAGGAGAGCTTGCGAGTGTCAGTAAAACCATTGACATCAAATTGCTAAGTGTGAGTTAGATTTATTAACTTAACTGAGCAGGGAATCCACCTTTATCTGTGCTGTCACATTCCAAGCACATCTACGGTTCTATGTATGGAACAATGCTACTGCTAAACTGGCTTTCTTTGTACATAATGTTAGGAAGGAGAAGGTATGAAGGTGCCTGGGATGGGGTATACCAACCCCACACTGGTGAAGCAAGGCTTAAGGGGTTCTTCTGGACAAAGGAAGCCCTGTCCCTCATTCCTACTGGGGATGCAACCAATAGAGGGAAGATTCAAAAGGGAGAATCACAGCTCACTCTAGACTAACCAAACAGAAGAGAAGTTGAGAGCTATATCCTTCTGCAACAAGCCAGCAGAGGCTCCAAAAAGATCAGGATCAGGTGCTACAATCAAGTTGCCATAGGCCCTTCAGCTGCAGGAGCCAAGGATGCCAAATTGCCACAGTCAGAGGGAGATCTTCAGTGGAGTGTCCCAAAAGAATTCCAAACAGGATCCCAAGACATACTAATGACACCAACAGAGCATCAGAAGCCAAAGTAGCAAATGACCCAGGAGCTGGCATAGCAGCACCCGTCTCCTAGGTCTTGAAATCTGAAAACAACAAGTAGTCCCGTGGCACCTCAGAGAAGAACAAAAATATATATAGTATCATGAGCCTTAGTGAGCAAATCCCACTAAAGAAGTGGGTTTTGCCCATGAAAGCTCATGATACTATATATATTTTTGTTCATCTTTAAGGTACCATAGGACTACTCATTTTTAAAGTTACAGATTAACATAGCTACCCCTCTGAGACTTGAATTAGAACAATTGTTTCTTTGGGCCATGTTCTGATACCAGGGAGGGTTTGGGTTCTCCTATTTCTGGCCATTGACTGTAATCAGTGGGAAGCACAGCCATTGAATCCCATCTCTAGGAATGGCATCAAAGGACTCTAGCTGCTTAGTGACACAGCCACTGAACACACCCACCATTAGACAAAATGGCCAATGATTTGCACCTTGGGATACACGGCCAATGAATCCTGCTGCGAGGCAAGCTGGCTGCTTACTCTTGCCACTGGACAGCGTACGCTAGAGTACCACCACTAGGCAGTACTGCCAGCCTTGGCCTCAAACCCCCCCTTTGACAGTGCCATAATTTCAGGACAAAATATTGCAGACATTTATAACTCATCATTTAATCAGATGGAGAAAAAAAATCAAAAGGCTAAATAGCTAAAGATAAAGCTAACAGGACACTTTTTAGTTTCTAAACTTCAAAATGACAATAGAGAAAATATGGCAATTATAGGTCCAGGTCTAAGGCTTTAAAACAACACAATTTAATTGCTTTGATATCAGTAATGAAATGTATATTCACTCTTCACAAGGAAATGTGCTCAGTCATGTTATTTTTAGTGAAAATACTCATGAAAATGGGTTAGACAAAGAACATTTGTTATATCTGCTGTGTTAGCAAATCATTTGGGCACTATTCAATTTTTAAAGTGCTATATCCTGCCATTTATTAGGCATAAATTAATCCTTCTCTACATTTCATAGAAGGTTCTGAATTTTCATCTGAGCACCTTTATCTTAAGAAGAATGTAATGTATTTGTACAGTACAGACCTTATTTTTGTAATAGGAAAACCTGGTAGACTTGACCATTGGCCCTTCTGTAGTTGAGCACTATGTTATGCCAAGGAAATTCTGAGTGATCCTTTAGTGAATGGCTTTTTATTTTAAAGATTTGCTTCATGATCTTTGACAATGGGCTCATAGAAAAATATAGATCTTTGAGAAATGCCTGTTGCAAATATAATGTATCAGAAGGAATTAATGAACTAGGTTTCACATTTTTTAGCAGTATCTAAAGGAGATGCTTCAAAAGCCATACAAATATTCTTCTTTATCCAACTAATCTATTTCAAATATACAATAATTTCCAGCCAATAAATCTAGGATGCATTCAATTGTATGCCATTGTGTGGCAAAGAGAAAGGATAACTTTATCCAGACTGTGTTGATGACATTTTTATAATCAACATTGTAATTTAATATTACTGGAGAATGTCATGCAATATTCAGTATTAAAAAAGAAATAGTTTTGCAAAAGGAAGATATACTCCACACCAATATATGTCATCAGGTATCCATTGTATGCTACAAAAACATGATCTTCTAAACACTGGGGCTACGTCTACACTGCAGGCTTCTTGTGCAAGAACAGTTGTTCTTGCACAAAAACTTGCAGAGCATCTACACTACACGCGTGTTCTTGCGCAAGTAAATTTACAGTAAAGCATCAGAACAGAGGCTTCTGGTGCAAGAGTTATTCCTCTCCCCACGAGGAATAAGCTCTCTTGTGCAAGAGCTCTTGTGCAAAAGGGCAGTGTGGATGGGCAACAGAGGTTTCTTGCACAATAAATCCCTATGCTAAAATGGCCATCCGAGCATTCTTGCGCAAGAGAGAGTCCACACTGCCATGGAAGCCTTGTGCAAAAGCACATCTCTTGCACAAAAGCATATGTCTGTGTGGAGGCGCTGTTGCACAAGACCTTTTGCTCAAGAAGCTTGCAGTGTAGACGTAGCCATTAGGTTTGGTGAGGTGACAATAGAAGAGTTTGTTTTTGTAAGCAATATATTTTTGAATTTGGACAGCCGAGATGAAGCTATCGCAATAGCACAATACTAAGAGAAAGAGTTCTCTTGAATCATCAAAGCAAAATTTGTGAAATAATGGGTGCTTCAGATCACTTAATGAGATGTAATTACATTACAAATATCAGTTTTATAACAGGAAGTATTCCCATAAAATAGTTCAGATGGCTCCCCTACAGTTTGAGGAGCTACATTGAAAGCATGACAAGTAAACTTCGAAAATAATTTCCTTAGAAACATAAAGAATCACCAAACTGTGAAATTTGAAGTCATATTAAAAAGTATCCACAGAGTTTAATGATGGTTATGGTCATCAAATAAGATTAGCAACTAATCGTGGCTTAGTGATCTAAAAAGCTTCCACAATTTGTACAGTAAACTGGGAAAGGCTGGAAATCTTGATCTCATATCTGGGTGCATGAGTCAGCAGAATCTCATCTGCCTGGTAGAGTCTTTTTCTGAGTTTTATAGATATTTGTCAGGAAGAACAGGTTGTAGCTTTACAGCTCTTGTTAACCTGTTCTCCCTGACTTTCACCCTTCTCCAGAATGTCTTTTATGAAGGTTCCAAGTAAAGTAAGGAAGAAGAAAAGCCAGCTTTCAGTCATTTTGGATAGGTTTGGGTAAATTATCTAGAACCAACAATATATTAGAAACAAAATACAGGACTATGTAGCACTTTAAAGACTAACAAGATGTTTTATTAGATGATGAGCTTTCGTGGCCAGACCCACTTCCTCAGATCAAATAGTGGAAGAAAATAGTCACAACCATATATGCCATATGTCCATAAATCCATCAACCATATGAAGAAACTTGCACAGATACAGACAGACATCATCTTTCTATCCAAGTGCAAGAAGATGGACATCATACCCAAAAGACTGAAAGTGAACAATCCATTAAGATCACTGGATCACATATGGTATATATGGCTGTGACTATTTTCTTCCACTATTTGATCTGAGGAAGTGGGTCTGTCCCACGAAAGCTCATCATCTAATAAAACATCTTGTTAGTCTTTAAAGTGCTACATAGTCCTGTATTTTGTTTCAGCTACACCAGACTAACACGGCTACATTTTTATCACTATTCAACAATATATTAGGCACAGTTATGCCCTGATCCAGCAAAACATGTATTTAACTTGGAGCATGGGGATAATACCAATGAAGTCTGACAACAATGATAGAGGGGAATGACTAAACTATTGAGTTCAAGGGCAGTAGCAAGGGACAAAATTGCCTCTTGAATCACATTGAGGTTTTGCAAGTTCAAACTGGGAATCTTATGAAGATGTTTTTATCAAGCACCTTCCAGGAGAGATGTCTGTATTCTCTTTAGACTCCTATGCTGTATTTATCACTATATATGAATTTTGCTGAATAATGCCTGAAACATTTGTAATATTTCTTCGACTTCTGATCTTTATAACTTTTATGTGGTGAAGGGGACTGGGTTGACTAGATTGTGCTACATTTTCTAATTTGGCAATGTCACCGTGACTTACCTAAGGAAGCATTGGGTAAGGAGTAGAAACATTTCTGAAAGGTCAAATCATAAAACCGTGAACTCCAGCAGGAATTATCTCCAGGGAGTTATTTCAAGTATATCTCTCCCATGTATGAAAGCTTAATTGAAGTCACTTGGCTGAAATTAGTATCTCAGGATTGAAAGTTGATATGACATTATATAAGATACTGTAATAAAATGCATTTTTAGGATCAGATTTTAAACCCTTCTTGTGGTATCACAATTGGACATTGTGGAAATGATTATTATGTCACAAACAGAGGATTATGATGTCAGGTGGAGAATAAGTGGCAGAAGCAGATAAATTCTTAAGAAACAACGGAGATCCTGTTTTAATGCACTGTCTTCAGTAAGAAAGAATGAAGGAACAGAAAGATTGGGAAATTTGTGACACAGAAGAACACATGTTTCCAAATAAGATATTTTTCAAAGTTTTCCATAAGGTGACAGCTGCTTACTCAAAGACCACATTCTGGTCTCGCTGTAAATATAGAGGAACTACACTGAGTTTCTTTTGCTCTGGAGCTTACACCCTGAACTGAAAGTAAAATTTGGCTCTAAGTCATCGCAATGAAATAGAACATACTCATTCTCCTCAGAATAGAGATGGGGGGGGGGGCAGGGGGAGCGGGAAATTGCCACACATTGCATGATGTCATATATCATTCAACACTTAGGAAGAATAATGGAGAAGTTTTGTTTGAAGTTTGGGATGGTGGGTGTTTCTTTCTTTCTTCTCCTCTTCCAATTTTCTCAATTTATTGTGAAAGCCTCCTTTGCTGATGCACAATACTGACCTTTTGGGCACACAGGAGCTCTCTAAACCGTAGGTTTTGACATCATAATAAACCCTTTAAGGAGACTAATACTAGGCTTCAGCACATTGCTCCCTATAGTTAACATTGTAATGCGAGTTGTTTTAAGGCTTTTTAACAGTACTTAAAGGGAACTGTGTAGAATGAATTAAGCTTTAGTAAAGTAATGTCAAAGGTAAAACATCCCTTTAAGTGGATGAAGAAAGGGCTCATAAGTATCAGCGTTGTCCGGGGCATGATGTTAAATAACTTTCTAGGCATCACAGTGTTTTTCCTAGCTTTACTCTTCCTGACTTGGATTGGCAGTGGGGTGAGCTTGCTGGTTACTGAAAGCAAATGACTAGTAGATTCACAACGTAATTACTCACAAACCAACCTGCCACCTTCATTTGTATTCAACAGATGCCTCATTTTTCCCCCTCGCTGCTTAGTCTGCACTGATCGGTAGATACAATGGAATTTTTGTCTCTTGCAAACATATTTTTGTTCCATTTCATTTGAAGGTGGAGATAAACATGTAAGAAAAAATGCTTCACGGACAGGTATTTACATTTAAAAAGAAAATACACAAAGCTTTCCAGAATACTTTAGTAATTTGGAAGATGGTTCCATGAAGCAACTCTAGGATGCGCATAAGCTTTACATTGTGAAGAAAAACAAACAAACAGGGATCCATGCTTAACTAATTCTGAAATGCTGGGGGAAATGATTGACGTAAGAGTCTGTTAATGATAAATAAATCTGTTATACAACATATATCATATATGTTATGCAAATATGTGTATGTGTGTGTGTGCTCAATCCTGTGATAATATAAACTGGTGTAACATCATTGTATTTAATGGAGTTACACCAATTTAGCTGAGTTTACAATCTAGCTCTATGCATTGTTCTAGATTTTCTCTCACTCTTCTGGCCACTTACTAAGTGGTGGATTCTGCTCCTAAGTGGCGACTGAGAATTTCCCCTGCCCCCGGCTCAGCTGATATAAAGTTGTCTTAGCAGCTCCATCATTGGATATTCTTCCCATTCTTGTAGAGAGGGTGGGGCAGGGGCATGCTGAGGGAGTGGGTGTGCATTCATGCACTGGTATTGCTCAGCTGACATAGGATTCTGTAGTAACCATAGCCCCATAGCTGCTTTAACTTGTGCCTGTAGTCTGGGGTGACCAAAAATGGACCACAAAAATCAGGGAGAGGTAACTTGTTCTCTGATGTCTTTCCATCTGCCCTGCCACCTCCCACTCAGATCAAATCTCAGCACAGGAGAAAATGGAGGCACTTTCTATCTATCCGCACACAAAAAAGAAACATATACTTCACTGACTATTTTTAGGACACCTGAGGAATAGAAACCAGCCTGGATTTGTAGTTTTTTTCTTAAGAATCCCTGCAGTGTTAATGTGTCCAAGCCATTCTTTATAAAAATTCTACAGTACAGAGATATGTGAATAAATTGGTCCTGCTCAATTTTTTTGCTAATCATTTCCATCCATGTGTGGAATTTTTTTATGTGTGCAGAGGCGCGTCTGCATGTGCACCACCAGTAGAAACAAAAACCTAGCTGTGGGCGCTCTGCTAATCATCTGGGAGACATTTGAGTCTCTCCCGAGTGGCTGCACAAGCACGCAGCTTAGCTCTCATCTAATTTTGCCTTTCAATTGAACATTTTCCACCAAAGACAAAAAAGCCTGTCTTTCCCATGTCTGTGCTTACCTGCTTAAAATAGCATGAAAATGATGTCATAGGAACACACAGAAAAATAATATACAGTGAGTTCTTCTTAAATAATTTCATGTTCAGCTGAGAGGAGGGATACATTATCCTCTTCCTCTGCCTGCCTTTCTAAAACCACTATTCATCAGAGAGAGAGAGTTAATGCTTTCTTAGAGTTTGTTTTCCTAAGCCTTCCTCGCCACCCCGACCCCCGACCCACATCTCTCCTTTTCGACACACACACTTTCAGATTCTGCTGACACTAAAAGCATTCACAGAGGTCAAATTATTGAAAGTTCAGCTGAGTTTTCCTGATCTATCACAGTTTACCTTCCACCCCCAGTTTCCACAGAGTACCTTAGTAGTAATTAAATAGCTATCATTTTTTGGTTTCAAAGATATATCTACCAACTATTTAGCTCCTACGTTTTGTATGATCTCCTTTGATCTTCCAAAGAATATTTGCACCCACACACTGTTAAGTAGAAGCAGGCTTCCCGTTCCCTCTACAAGGAAGCCCTCATTAAAAAGACTTTTCCAGCATGGCAAGTCAGCTAGGATAAATGTGTGACAATGGCAATCAGTTGTTATAATGTTGCTGCTCTGATATCTTTGTCATAAACTGCTAATGAACCATTCAGAAGGGGAAAAAATAACAGGAAAGGGCAATGATTGTAGCAGATGTTGCATAGGGACTCTGTGGGTTATGCACATGACGCAAGTGCAATGCACCTAAGCTTTTTAAAAGCCCAGTGATGAATGGGTGCCATGGAAAATGGTGCTAATTTCTTTCAAGTGTTTGACATTCAGCAATAAAGATTACTAAGAAAAAGAAACCACTGGGTCCTGTCATGTTGGGTTCCAGACATAGCAGAACTGGTGAGGGTCAGCTGCATAGATGGTTTTTCTAGCCATGATAGAGAGCTCATCCCTATGGGTACGTCTACACTACAGCGCTAATTCGCACTAACTTAGTTCGAATTAGTTAATTCGAACTAAGCTAATTCAAACTAACGCATCTAGAACTAAAAACTAGTTCGAATTAGCGTTTTGCTAATTCGAACTAGCGCGTCCACACTGATTGGACGCAAGGGCGCATTTAAGGGCGGCTGAAACTGGTTCTGGCAGGGCATCAGGTCAGTAGTTGCTTTGTGTGGCTGCTGTCTGAGGCTATCTGAGGCTCGTGCTTAAAGGGACCCCCCTGGACAGCCGGTTCTCAGCTTTTCCTGCTTGCTTGCCAACCTCGCCGAGAGACAGCAAAGCGTTGGTCTCTGTGCCCGTCTGTGTCAGTGCTTCCCTTCGGGGACGCCGCCGCAGGTGGCAACATGGAGCCAGAGCTCGCCCTGCACCTTCTGGTGCACTTTCTGGACTTGCTGCTGCAAGCCTGCCAGCAAAGGCTCAAGGCTGCCTGGCACCACCTGGTGCACGTCAGCCCCCTGCCTCTCCACCTGGCCGCCCTGGGGGCCGTGGAGGAGCCGCGGCAGCGCCCCGGCACCGGCGTACCCCACCGCATCTGGCGTCTGGACACCAGCAGCGACTGGTGGGACCGCATCGTCCTGGAGCGCTGGGAAGACCGACAGTGGACCCAGGACTTCAGGATGAGGAGGGACACCTTCCTGGAGCTCTGCGAGTGGCTCGCCCCTGTTCTGCGCAGAAGGGACACTCGCATGAGGCCCGCCATCCCCCTCCAGAAGCGGGTGGCCATCGCCCTCTGGAAGCTCAACACGCCGGACAGCTACCGATCCGTCGGGAACCAGTTTGGCGTGGGGAGATCCACCGTCGGAGCAGTGCTCATGCAGGTATGGCACTCGTTGGCCACCGAGCCGGGGGGGAGGCGGGCTGCAAGGAGGGGATGGGCCGCCCCAGGGACAAAGGGGGGGGGGCAGGAGGAGGAGAAAGCGCCCCGCACCAGAGGGGTCGGTCTGTCCCAGCCGTACTACACGCCGCCAGGGGGTTGCTTCCGGGAGTGGGGCGCGGGGCACTGCCAGGGCACGAATGCTCCCAGCCACTCGGGCGCCCCACTGATTGGCACTTTGCTGTGTCTCTCTCCACAGGTGGTCAAGGCCATCAACCGGGTGCTGCTCCGCAGGGTGGTCCGCCTCGCCGACCCGGACGCCGTCATCCGGGGATTCGGCGCCCTCGGCTTCCCCAACTGCGGGGGGGGGGCCATCGATGGGACGCACATCCCCATCCGTGCCCCGGAACACCAGGCGTCCCGGTACGTCAACCACAAGGGGTACTTCTCCATCCTCCTGCAGGCCGTGTGTGACCACCGGGGACAGTTCACGGACATTAATGTGGGCTGGTCCGGCAAAGCACACGACGCACGGGTGTACCGCAACTCCTCCGTGTGCCAGCGGCTGCAGGACGGGACCTTCTTCCCCGACCGCCACATCAGGGTCGGGGACGTGGACATGCCAGTGTGCCTGGTGGGGGATGCCGCCTACCCACTGCAGCCGTGGCTGATGAAGCCCTACACGGGGCACCTCAATCCCTCCTGCCAGGCCTTCAATGCCAGGCTGACCAGGGCCCGCATCGTGGTGGAGGGGGCCTTCGGGCGACTGAAAGCACGCTTTCGATGCCTCCTCACCCGTCTGGACCTGGCCGAGCACAACATCCCTCCCGTGGTGGCAGCATGTTGTGTGTTCCACAATTTATGTGAGAGAAAGGGGGAGGCTTTCCTGCCAGCCTGGATGGCTGAGGCTGACCGCATGGCTGGCCACTACGGTCAGCCCCGCACCGCCGCCATCCAGGAAACCCAGTGGGGAGCCGTCCGGATCTGGGAAGCCCTGCAGGAGAGCTTCCTGGTGGAGGAGGAGGACTGACCTCTCCCTGCATGCCCCACTGGGGCCTTCTTTCACCCTACCCCCCTTCCCCTTTCCCCTCCCTACCTACTGTAAAATAAAGACACCTGTTTTTCGAACAAAAACGTCTTTTTATTTTACAGAACTGGGGTGGGGGGAGGGAGGGAGGTAGGAGGGTGGGACAGGGGAGGGGGAAACCTGGGACGAGGGAGCTGGAAGGGAAGGGGAGGGAAGGGAGGAAGGGAAAGGAAAGCTCAGGGGTGGGGGTCCGGCTGCCTCTCCTGTCTCGCAACACTGCGGGTCCGGGGGCGTTGGTGGGGAATGGTTGTGGAGGGTGGGGCAGGAGGGATGGGGGTGTGGAGGAAGCAGGAGCGGGAGCAGGAGAGGGAGCAGGGGGAGGAGGAGGAGGAGCAGGAGCAGGGGCAGCAGGGGGAGCAGGGGGAGCAGGAGGGGGAGCAGGAGCCGGAGCAGGAGCCGGAGCCGGAGCCGGAGCAGGAGGAATTGGGAAGCAGTCGAGCAGGCTCTGGAGGTGGCCTTGCACGGCATGGCCCTGCTCCTCCAGTGCCTCCAAGCTCCTCCGGCGCAGCCTCAGGTCCTCCTGGACCCAGTGGTCCTGGAGATGGAGCTGTTGCTCCAGGAACCGGAGGTGCCGCCTCTGGTACTCCTCCTGGTTCCTGGCTCTCCTGCTTGCCCAGGCGCGGGCGGCTGCTGCAGGCGGGGTGGTGCGCCCTGCAGTCCCAGGTGCTGCGGCTGTGGTGAAACAAGAACAGCGGTCAATTACCCCAGGGACCCAGGTGTGTGAAACCCAGCTCCCCTCTGCAAGGCCAGGGCCCCCAGGATCCCCAGCTGCTGCTCCGTGGTGGGCAAGGCCCAGGCGCACGGTCCCGGGGCTCCCTCTCGCCCCAGCCCTCCGTACACATAAGGGGAGCATGATGGTACTCACAGGTGGACGCCTCCCCGGCCTCGGACGACACAGGCGAGCGGCTCTGTGGGGTACCTCGGGGGTCCCGGGTCCTGAGCAGGCTGCCGGCAGGCTCCTGGCTGTCGGAGCCCTCCTCCTCCTCCTCCTCCTCCTCCTCCTCCGTCTCTGGGAGCGGTTCCTCTGCCCCGGGGTCTATCACGTCCCGGGGGGCAGGGACAGCATGAGCCCCCAGGAGGTGGTCCAGAGCCTGGAAGTGGGGGCATGCCACCGGGTCGGCCCCTGGCAGGCAGGCCCGGGAGTAGGACTGCCGCAGGTCCTTTATTTTCCAGCGCACCTGATCCCGGCTGCGCTGGTGGCCCCTGGCGGCCAGGCTGGCAGCCATGCGGCCATAGACTGCCGTGTTCCTGTGGCTAGTGCAGAGATCGTGGACATTGGAGGCTTCCCCCCAAAACCTCGATGAGGTCCACGATCTCTGCACTAAACCACGCGGGCGCCCGCCTCTTGCGGCCCTGGGCAGGGTCCTGGGAGCCGCCAGGCTGGTCCCGGGAAGAGGGGGAGGGCTGGGTGTCATTGGGTGGCTGGCTCATGGGTGTCAGCTGCTGGGTGTGCTGGCACGGGTGCTGGCAGCCTTGAAACTGGCACAAACTGTGTAGCCAGCCCGTGGCCCTTTAAGGGCTCCGGGGCCGGGAGGGGGGCAGTAGAGTTTGCCTGGTGTTGGCCAGAGTGACCACCAGGGCAAGCTGGGAAGGGCTAGCCTCCCACTAGTTCGAATTAAGGGGCTACACAGCCCTTAATTCGAACTAGTAAATTCAAACTAGGCTTAATCCTCGTGGAATGAGGATTACCTAGTTCGAACTAAGCGCTCCGTTAGTTCGAATTAAATTCGAACTAACGGAACGCTAGTGTAGCGCCTATGAAAGTTAGTTCGAACTAACGTCTGTTAGTTCGAACTAACTTTGTAGTGTAGACATACCCAAAAAGATAGGCAAGTCCAGTCCTTACCTTGCTAGCTTGGTATTAGAGAGAGCCAGGATCAATTCCCCTCCTTTCTAAAGACTTCTTGTGTGACCTTGGGCAAGTCATTTGTGGCTAGATTTATGAAAGACCCACTAGGCACATATATTTATCTTTTTAGTTGTCTAGATACCTTTGTCTGTCTGTGCTTCAGTTTCCCATCTGTAAAATGGGGATGAAAGTGTTTCTCTACCTTACAGGAGTATTATGAAACTAAATGTTTTAAATGCTGCCAGACACTCTGACAATATGGCAAATGGGACAATGGAATAAGATGGATAGAGAGCTCCCCTTTATAGCACGTTCATGTACATTCCAGTGGTCTGAGTCTTAGCATCAAGGGCAGAAGTCAACTAGAGAAGGATCAAGAACAGGACTGGTGGATCATTTGCCATTTCAGAAATCTACCAACTGGTAAATTAGGAGGTGGGGCATATTTGCTCTGTGACTTAGTATTTCTTCTTCCTAGAATCCCCTGGATACAGATCAGCTTCTTTGGGCTTGCTGTGAGGCTGGGCAAGGCTTAGTAATCAGTTGGATTATTTTTCTGACTTCCCTTTGTCTTCTTTGCTCTCAAGAACTAGTACATTGTCTCTCACATTTGTCCTCCCTCCTCCCTTAAATGGTGTATGTCTTGCCAGTATTTCTGCCTCTGAGGTATATCAGTCAATAAACATAGCCAATTAGGGGGGCAGAAGTAGTTGCAGTTGAAAGTGAAAAGATTTGGAGCTTCTCTTCGGTTTGGAAGAGTACCCCAAAGCTTATTCTAGTATCCATTGGAAAGAGTAGCAAATGACCCATCCCACATGACATGGTTATAAGCCTTTTGGGCTACGCTATAAAGATCAGTTAGTTACAAGCATTCCTTTTTATCACATATTTACTACATGTAACAAAGCTACATGACCAGGTACATATGATGATGGATCCCCATTCCATATAATCTGGGAAATAATGGTACAGGTTTGCTTAGGTTTGGAGAGCAGTCTGAAAACACAGCTGATCACTTGGATGTATTGTCTGTCTACAGAACAGGATGCAGAGAATATTCTCAAAGAATTTGATGAGGTGTTAACTGACCTGAATGCATTGTAAATAAAACACAACACATTGATATAGGTCTCAGTATGCTGCCAAAAATACATTCATCATGTAAAACCCCAATAGCCGTGAGAAAGTAAAAGCTGAATATGACTGGATAGAAAGTTTCTCTTTTCTTGAGAGAATACAAATACTAACTGAGTTGGTTAACAGCATGACCACGTATAATAATACAAAAAAAGTTAAGCATCTGTATAGATCCAAAAGATTTGAATAAGGCCAACAAAGACATGCCAAGGTGGTGGTTGAGGGCATCGTGTCTAGCCTTCAAAATGCAAGTTTGGATTTCAAATTTGGATGAAAGCCAAAGATTTTGGCAAGTCCAGCCTGCTAAAGTGCAACTCTGTCTTTTCACCTCTCTTTTTTATAGATACAGTACACTCCTGTTTATCCATATGATCTGGGGGACATGTGAAAGTTTCAGATACACAGAAGAGTTTTGTAAGTAGCACAGAGCTACATGGGAGGCCCACTGTGAATTTGACTAATTAAGATTTTTGGATAAAGGGAATTAAGAGAACTAGAATTATATTGTATCTGAATAAATAATGTCTCTTTTTTATTGTCTTGGTACTTAAAGGCTGTGTCTAGACTGGCAAGTTTTTCCGCAAAATCATCTGATTTTGTGGAAAAACTTGCCAGCTGTCTACACTGGTCGCTTGAATTTCCACAAGAACACTGACGATCTCATGTAAGATCGTGAGTGCTTTTCCAGAAATACTATGCTGCTCCCATTCAGGCAAAAGTCTTTTTCCGAAAGACTTTTGCGCAAAAGGGCCAGTGTAGACAGCACAGTACTGTTTTCTGCAAAAAAGCCCCGATTTCGAAAATGGCGATCAGGGCTTTTTTGCGGAAAACCGTGTCTAGATTTGCCACGGATGCTTTTCCGCAAAAAGTGCTTTTGCGGAAAAGCATCCTGCCAATCTAGATGTGCTTTTCCGAAAATGCTTTTAACGGAAAAGTTTTCCGTTAAAAGCATTTTTGGAAAATCATGCCAGTGTAGACGTAGCCAGCATGTAGTACAACATTGAGACTTTGATCCTTTTAGGACCTGGATGGAAGTAATTGTTGATTGAGGGTAAAAGTAATCATCACTACAAAGGATGATAGCATACAATTCTGCAGCTTAGATTCATACATTATGAGGCCAGAAAGAACTACTATGATGTGTGGTGTTGGTAACAAAACTTGAGCAAATTAATTTGAACTAGAGAATACTATTTAAAGCAGAACAGAAAAAAATCATCAAGCTTCTGATCCAAAGTATATGTTTTATCTCTGCCAAAGTATAAGACTTTTAGTCAAATAAGGGAAAAAGTCAGATCAAACTGAGGGAAATTAATTATAGAGAACAAGTTATCAGTGACAAATGAGAAAGGTGGATGTAACGGAGTAAGAACCCCCCAAAAGAAGAATGATTTACAGAGATTCACAGGAAAGTAAATCACCACCTAGCTAGCAGAAAATGATCATGAAAACACAAAAGTGCATTTTAAAATGTGAAAATACAGAGCTGATAAAGAGCTTTGTACAGCAGCACAGTTCTCAGGAGCTTCTGTAAACACAAAAAGCAAGGAGCAGCAGCAAGAGGAGTTTGAAATAAATGTGACTCAAGTAATACTCATTTCTGTATGAACATTTGACAAATGAAAAACACCAAATGACCCCAATATACAAAAGCCTGAAAGGGTAATGCTAGATGGATAGCCAATGGAAAAAGCCCAGACACTGCCAAGCATAAACTTGTATAGAGACTATCGTTGTGAAATTACTGCATATGGTGAGAGGCTGCATAAAGAACATTGATGCCTAATGCCACACAGCAGGAGACCAGAAATGCTAAACAGAATCCACTATGCCTATCTGGCTTTAGGGAAGTATAACCACACGCTTTAAAAGCCATATTCTAGACAGACATGAAAGTTACTATGCAAGATAAGGCATAAAAGTGTAAAATCTGCAACAAGTATAGGAAACAGAATATATAAGAATGTTTTTTCTTGAACTGGAGCTATTATACAGCACATCAAATAGCAATGTAATAAGTCTTGAAGTTAATGACCAAATTCTCCTTTACTTCAATGGGAGAAGGAATTCATTTGACTGAGGGTTGGATGTAGTTTTGGGCTAGATTTTACTTTCTCTGATCTGGCCACTCCATCTCTAAGATGATCAGCTTGCATTCTTTGCAGATGGTTACATTCACCAAGTGGGAGAGGAATCAACTGTATTTTGAAAGTAAGTTGCTGAGCATGCTGTATTGCAAGAAATTGCATTGCTGAGACTTGCTTTAAAAGAATAGGTCATCTTGTGCCTACTAAGCTAAGTCCTTAGTTGGGGGACTCTGGAGTTACACTGTCCCAGCAGCAGCAACATGTGGCACTGGGCTTCTCTGAGCCATAAAGCCTCCTAAAAACTGAGGAAGCATAGCCATTGCCTCACACTTTAGAGGAGATGAGTGTCATATACTCTGATTGGCTGGCCAGTTATGTTTACTGGCACAGAGCATGGGGCAGGACCTTCTGTTGGCAGACATGTCAAGTTTCCCTCACTGGGTGTGAAACTCACTCATTAGCATGCTTTCTCACTTCTCCTCTCTCCCCCAAAACACACATACCTAAATTTATCTCACTCATTTTTAGTAAATATATGCAGATGTAAATTATTTTTGCTCTGGCACTGAAAAGGACAACAATGCATATGGGACCACAGGCCCAGGGTTTATAGCTTGGAAAGTCGCTTTCCAAGCTTGTGTACTGTGGTAACCATGGAGACTACAGGCACATATTCTATACATGTTGAAAAGGAGAAAGGAGACTCTGCCATAGATGGGAGGAGGGAGATGGAAGGGAGTGTGTGTGTGAATATTTGATGGTCAAAAATATGAGTTCAAAATTTAAATTACACTGGACAAGTTCGTGTCCTCAGGGATTGCGAATAATCTATGGTTTTGTTCCAACCAGCAAATATATATATATATATATTAAAATCCATTGGTTTGCATATGGAATTCTCACAAGCCCTAGACTTCAGTAGGAGTTAGGACATTGAAGTGATTCCTATGCAATATTAAGCAGTGTACATTTTAAAATAAATTATTAAATGCTGGTTGGTTTAAAAACCTGGACTATTGAACGTTACCACAGACCAAAGATAAGAGTCTCTTTCTTAAGCAGTGGCTTTCTATACCATCTCTTTGGCCTTGAACCTCACTCTTTGGGGATGTCAAGGACAGCCAAGTAATGGCATATTCCCTAGATATGTCAAGTCTTCTATTGGCATATCCCCTAGAAGAGCCCGAAGACTGTGATTATGAGTGGCCCCTGCATGGGGAGTACAGAGACAGTTTCTCATAGCTTTGTGTCTCGTGTCTGTTTTCTGTCTCAAAATGCAGACTCAAATAGTCTCAAGTAGTTTTCATACTACTCTTGAAAAACTTAAAAAATAATGAGTGGTCCAGAGACTAACAAAATATATATATCACTCATTGAAGAAGTGGCTTGTGTCCACGAAAGCTCATGACACAAGCTACTTCTTGTTTCTAAGGAGCTTCAGGACCACTTGTTTTTTTAAGTTTTTTTAATTTATGGACTAACACAGGTAACCCTCTGAGATTTTTTTCCTACTTGTGCTATGCAACCCATATATATTGTAGCAAAATGCAGGACTATGTAGCACTTTAAAGACTAACATTGTGTGTGTGTGTGCAATATTGGCCAGTAGCAATGATTTATTCATTTCATTTCCAGAAAAATAATCTAAAGTAGTATGTGCTCTCCCTCTCTCTCTCCATATACATATATAGCTTCTTATTCTTTTATACTTATGAGGGGGAAAAGGAGCTAAGTCTCTTTCATTCAACTAGCAATAAATTGAATGTAACAGCATTATTAAATGATGTGTTTTTATAAAGTCCTGAATATGGTGCATCTTTTGTGTTTTGTTTCGTATTGTTTGCTCTACACAAAAGGATAATTCATTAGGCCAATTCTCCAAATAATCTCAAAGTGACATGAATTCCTCTACAGAGTGAATGTCTGTAGTAAGTAATCCATGGAAAACAGACAGGCGTCTCTTGTCATTTTGGAGCTTTAATCCACTGCCTGGAGCATGAAAATGCTCAGGATAACAAGTGTGGGAATGACCAAAATCAACATTATTTTTGGATTTTATTTTTTTAACAATGCCGCTGATCAGCAGAATTGCAGCATCTGGCAGATACAATGCCTTCAGATTAATGAATTAAACTCAGAAGGAAGAAAAAAATGTTAGTGATGAAAAAAAAACTTTTTTCCCCTTTGGCAAATTTTAAGCAATGAAAGCAGTGTTAACAGAATGTCTAGAGCTAGTTTACAACAGTATTTAAGCCCTTTTTAGTTTAAGTATTTAAATTTTTACTTCAAATAAAAAACACCTGCAGCTTTTCAGATATGTACTTCTGTTTGAAGCTCAGAAAGGCGTAACTCTTATGTCCTAGAGACTGGATTTGTACTTGTGTATAGGTGTAAAAAACTGATATTGTATTGTATTAGAGCCAGACTTTGATGCTTTTGCATTGATTTTAGAGGTAATATTTATAGGATTAATTATTCAACAATGTGAGTAAGAGAGTTAAAACCCGTTTTTTTTTTTGTTGTTTTTTTCTACTGTCCTAAAATATCTGTCAATCATTCTGGAAAAGTTTAAAACAAAATAGATGGAAATACTAAACTTCTTGGACAACATGCTTGTTTAGTAAAGGTTGACTTCCTATGTTTACATGAATGTTTGGAGATTCTTCATGGCTGGGAAACTTTGGTAATCATTCAAACACCGAAAAAAAAATGAAAAAAGAGTGTGTGTGTAGCCAGGGGGAGACAAGTTTGTGTTTGTATTTACAGTTTTCCGTAACACTTAACAGACATGAGGCTCTTCCTGGTGTGTTCCTTCACACTTCATGATAAGAAAAAAATCCTCCATTAATCAGTTTATAATAAATAAAATAATATTATTAATAATAATTATAATAATAAAATGTTCAAGTAATTGGAAAGTTGTGAACATATTAAATTTATAAGAATCCTTTTGAGAATCCCTGGTATAATTTATAAACCCTATGGATCTATATATGTTTAGAACTGAATGTTGAAGTGAGCTTTACTAGGAATTTCTTTTGCTGGATTGGAGGGGGGTGTAAGTGGGGGAGGGTAAGGAACTTTCCCTAACAAGGCTTTAAAAGCTTCAGTGGTAAAGTTATATTGATGGAAGACTCCCTTCCTTGTTCACTCTGAGAGCAAGTCACACAGGATTACACGATGGGCAGGAGATATTATTTATGGGGGTGGCAACGCAATATGCAGGGTTTATTTTTTGCAGAGGGTGTTTTTAATCAAAATAGCAAAATCCAATCCAATCCAATCCCTAACTGGCTGTAAACTAGCTTGTGCTTTTGGAGGTGAATTTACAGCTCCGTGCCTTTCACGAGCTTGCTGGAGGTTACTCTCCCCTCCTCTAATCTCTGCCTAGATGTTTTTTGCATGTGTGGTGTGACAGCAGGGGAAGGGGAGTGGGTTGTGCTTTTCTGTTCTCCCATTGTCAGCCAGTGTAAGAGAGTGTTGGGAAAAACCTGTCTGCGGGATCCTGTGTCATCTCTCGCTACATGTGTACAGGAAAAGTCAGTGCTGCTCGCTGTGCCTCTCTGTTTCCCTTTCATTCTTGCTTGCTCTGAAGCGGGGAGCAGGATTAGCTTGTGCCACTGGCTATCAGAGGAGCGTAGATAAAAGGCACAGCTCCTTAAACGCCACTGCTGCAGCCCTTGTTATTTTTCCCCCTCCTTCCACACAACAGTTGTGCCTCATTATCCACTGTCTGGCTCAATTTGTATGTGCCTATGTGTGTATTGGAAGAGACTTGAAGTTTTCCTTGTTCCACCGACTGGGGGAGAAGAAGGAGAGATGTTCTATAGCGTGTCCATGAGGTCTTGATTGTTCTGCGTTTATGAATGAAACTGACCTAAATCACCTGTTACCCCCAGTTTCTAGATAGTTTGAAGTTCTGCGGCTGGACTCTACAGGACCGAGGGCAACAGGGCTCCAACATACAAGGACCCTACAGTATCGTCCGCAGCATGAGCTGGCTGACTAGGATTGCATTGCTTTTCTTGGGAGTATTACTAGCAGAAAGAGTGAACTGCCAGCATGTGAAGAATAACGTGCCAAGACTCAGATTATCCTATAAAGGTAAATCTGTTGTTGTCTTTAATTTCCTCTCTTTACTGTTCCTGTTTTCCTGCTTTTTCATATAATTTAAAAAATAGAGCTTCGTGTTACAGAAAATATTTTAAACACTTTACAAACCGTTTTAGATTCAATGCCACCCAGTTTAAATGCAGACAAAGAGGAGTTAGTTACATTTGCAAAGATTCAAAAGTATGCTGATTTTGGAAGAATTTTGTTATTATATCATAGGACTTAACTCTTTAAAAATGATTGGACATCTTTGACCACCCAAGTAATCTCTATGTTAATCTGGGCATGTTGTAAAGTGACAATAATGTATCTAGTTCAAACATGATGGAATAGAGGGAAATTTATGGGGTTTTTTTATGCATGAAGTGGTTAAATCTCAGTCATGAATATTCAGTTTATACAAATCTGACAGTCAGATGCCTCACATAGGCAGTAGATGGTGGGTTTGCCAAGAAACTATAAACTGACAGGAACAGATCAGATCCATAAAAGGAACTATGTACTAGAAATATTGTATGGGAATCTTTAACAACATGCATTTTTTTCTTAAATGAAATTATATCATACACATTTTGACTATATTTCAGTAATCCTTACAGAGAGAGTGTTACTAAGGGAAGATAACTATGAGATTACATTTATCTTTGGAAACTGCATATCATAAAACACAATGCCATTTTTAGTAATTTAATTTTAGTAAAATTATTGCTATTATTGAAAGTCAGGTCTCTGAAGAACCAGGCATACCCTCTACTTTATCATTGCAATTCATTTAATGAATGATTTTATATATATATATATATATATATATATATATATATATATATATATATACTGTATGTACCTTGTAGGGAGAAACATAAAAGGTGGACAATGTGCAAAGGGGATAGAATAGTAAATGATAAGAGCTAGTTTTTATTAAGAGGTTTCCGCCCTAAAAGTTGATTTATAATCCCAGATTATTTATGGCAGAGAGATGGCGGAAAGTAGCTTCAGTTCAAAATGAGCGGGGGTTGGGACGAAGAAATGTACCATTTCTACTATGGAAAAAAAGTGAACATGTCTGTTTCTGGTCATAGAAGTCAATCTCTGTCTGCTATATAATCTATATATCTCACACCAGGAGAAGTATGTTCTCTACTTTTTAACATAATTGGCAGAATCTATCTTTCTAGTGGCACAAGTGAGAAGAAAAAAACACCTAAGTGATTCCAGATAGTCAACATTTTGACACTTTAAATCAGAAAATTAAAGACCTATAAAACTTGGATATGTTCTGACTTAATTGGGAAATAAATGAATGTGCATATTTTAAAAAGGAACATGCATGTGTATATGCACCACTTTATATATGAAAAAAACACTTTATGGTTCTCAAAATATGTCAATGTGTTTTTTGTGAGAACATTTTTTCTAGTTAATACATGTCAACTGCTTATTTTAAATAGTTTAATCTGAGAGTCAACCTGATACATATGCCATGTTATAAAACTCATTAAATATCACTTTGTTTCTGATCTAACTTCCAAACTTTAATGACCATACTGTAAAACTCAAATTATTATATAGGAACTTGAAGTGTTGGTTAAAGTGCTCCATTAAAATGTTTAATAGCTAATTATTAATTGTATGTTATTTTTCACCCCATTAAAGTTTATTGATGGCTCAATTCCACTACTAATTCTAATGTGGAATCTTCTCATTAAAATCAGTGGGACAAGCTGTGTAATGAAGTGTTACTTTGATCTGAGGAAGGGTGACAGAATTTGGCTCATAGTTTGTAACCATTGATGCTATATCCAAACATATAACCCGTTTCACAATCCTGCATTATTCTGCTGTCTGGTTGTTTTTAATGTCTCCTTCTTCTGGGAACGAGACTCTAATTCTCACAGTTTTTATTTAATAAACATCAGCTTCTAGGGCAAAGTTTTTCACAATAGTAACACAGGAATTTGATAGACTCCTTGGTACTGTTTGTGTAACTGACTGAGCAAGCTGTAAAAGTGAAATGACTGCAAGACAGTAAGTACTCTAGCTCCAATCCTACAAATACTCAAGGGCATGCTTAATGTTAAGCATGTGAGAAATAAGAGTTCTATCTTGCAAGGCCTGATCATGTTAGCCCAGTCCACCAAAACACAGAAGCATGTACTTAACTATTAATGTGTAAATAGTCCCACTGACTACAGGGGTCTACTCACATGCTTACAGTTTAGCACATGCTTAAGAATCCTGATGCATCAAGGTCCAAGTGTTGAGCATCTTGCAGGATGGATCCTTGTGTTTCTAGTTATTATAAAATAGAGGACAATAAGACTTATCAGTTGGTGATTTTCAGATGGCTAATTATCCTTATGATAAAGCACAATATAGAGAAATAGGCACAGGGCTTTGAATGATGCTTTAAGAGCTGTGTACAGTGAAAATACACTTT
The DNA here is from genome assembly GCF_052426305.1 of Pelodiscus sinensis. Lineage (NCBI taxonomy): Eukaryota > Metazoa > Chordata > Testudines > Trionychidae > Pelodiscus > Pelodiscus sinensis. The sequence continues at coordinate 18,840,548 of NC_143052.1, read as the reverse complement.
GTGGGCAGTGAATGAATATATTACATATCAGTATGGAACTCATGTGAAGATACCATAGGATATTTTCTTACCAGTGGGATGAATTGGTATTAAAACTACTAATAATTAGGAAAAATAACACCCACTCCTCCAATTATCTGCGTAGAAAACCTAGCAGTTTAGTAAAATAAACAGTAAAATGAATGAGTTCAGGCAGGATGAAAAAGAATGTGTCCAACAATTTTTCTTCTATTGTTTTACCTGCGATCATTGTGGTATTGTTTTTAAAAGTACACTTGATTTTGTCTTAAGAAATGCCTTGTAGCCAATTGGCATTGTTTTGTTTCTAAAGACTAAGAGGGATTTATTTTAGCTTCTTGTTTTTTCTGACTAATTAGATGTCAAACGTAGTTAAAACATGCAGGCATTTGCCTTAAAATTTCCAGAGTGATTCATGAAGGGTTAAATCCCTGCCAACCTTAATTTCCTATGGTCACTTGTTTTCAAAAGTCCACTATTAGCTCCGTCATTTCTAAAGCTGTCAGATAGACTTTTCAGTGAACTCCCATTCTTACTTTCGTTTGGCTTCCCAACACTCAGTCTTGCAGCAGACTAGAAGTATCATATTGGGCATATATTTATTACATGGACTCCCTCCCTTGCTCTACCAAAAATATTTTAAATTAGGCCAATTATATGGAAGAGAAAGCAATAAGATGCTTTCAGGTTCATTGTGGAAGTGAAATGTTAGAAAAATGGGTATCTTGGCCCTGTACCACTCAGATATGGGCAGCTTGCCGGGGAAAGGAAATCAGGGATGAACAGAGATAGCATCCTTTCTCTGTTGAACTCAACTCTTACAAAACCCCCATTGATTTCAGTAGAAGTCAGAATTTCACTCCATAAATCTCAAACACAGAGATTTCACATAGGTCCATGAACTGAAGAGATCTGGCTAAGACAATATTTCTTTGCAATTTTAATATAAATATGATCAAGTGCTTGATTCAGAATTCACTAAAGTCAATGAGAGTATTTTGATTGATTCTATGGTCTTTGGATCATGTCCTAAATATGGTAAAAATTAGCTTAAAACTACTTCAGGTTAAACTGATACCCACCACCTCCACCTCCCTTCTGCTTTTAAAGGCTGCATCTGGCGAAATAACAAAAAGAAATTTAATCTCCAAGGTGCAAAGAAAGCCTGTAATAAAACAACGGTTAAACAGTGAAGAAATAACATGTTCTTAAAGTTTCTTTTTATCCTAATGACTTGTTTCAATGAATGGTGTAATGAGTTCTACTGTGTTATTAGGTTGTAGATTCTGTTCAGAAAGCATCAATTGTATATAGAGTTCTCTGTATGATGGTGATCAAGTTGTGAGTGCAAAGTTTAAAATAATAAATAGTCTTAGTTCTACATGGAGTTTTCTTTTCTTTCCTTCCCTTTTTTTTCCCGTCTGCTCCATCTTTCTCTTTTTTCTTTTACACAGTGAATCAATGGCATTAACAAATGCTAAATCTGGCTACACTGAATTTTGGTTTTATTTTTAATAAAAAGAATTCCCATTAAAATACCTCTTTTTACAAAGCTATTCCCAAAGTAACTCGGATTTTTATCATGAGTAAACCTTGTGAACTCAAAGTTTCTAATATCCATCTGTCTCATTCCCATTTGTTTATTGAAAATTACTAAATCCTTTAAGTCTGTTTGGTAAAAGTACATACACAGTTCTCTTTTGTTATTGTTGTTCAGTTGGACGCATGTTACTTAAGAACAAGTAATTGGAAAAAGCTTTTCTGTAGATTCAGTTGTACTAGTCCCTGGTTTCTATTCAAGCCATAGTAAAAACAGATATTTTGCCTAAAATTGGAATGAAAATAAGAGCTGTCCCCAGATTCTGTGCATGATCAGTCTACCAAATGTACCAGACTGTCGTCCACTCTTTTATAGAACAGTAGTGCTGAATTACCCAGGTACATGTGAGTCTAAGTGTGACATTTCATAGGCAAGGTAGCTTATTAACTTGACCTGCTTGCACTTCATAACTTGCAGGTGGCTTTTTCTACCCAAGTTTATAGCCAGTCGCATGCTCCCAGTACAGAAACAAAACAAAAGAAAGCAAACAAACAAAACAGAGCATTTTAGTAAGAGGGTCTGACTGGAAATATATCTCTTCTTACTTAATATCATAGTTTATCTCAGAAATCAATATGCCCATTTAAAGGGTCTTATAATGTAATTATATATTCTTCTCTTTTTCACACTAACCATGAAGAAGAGAAGGAAACTAAAAACCTGGAAAGAAGAGGAGGGTAGGGAAAAAAACTGTTTATGGATCTAAGCAAGGACTTGTAATATTCCCCAGCCCCAGTTATGGGTAAATAGCAAAAAGATCTACAATTAAGGCTCCTTTGTGTCGAGATCCATTTGACACAGGAGTTGGACATGTGGGACACAGGAGCAGGCACAAGATTTTCAGGGAGCCTTGATTCTGATCTGCAGTATGTTAGAGTAGCCTAGGTGCTTATTTCACTAACATTAGCTGACTATGACCCCCAAGCAGGCCAGATGCCAGTTGAGAACTGTCAGAGAAGAGGCCCATTCTGACACAACCTTTCTGCTCCCAGCATATGGCCTACAGTGGAAAGAGGGGAAGCTGGTATAGGGTCTGGTTAAAGTGCTTTACATCAGCTGAGATCTAGTCTGTGTAGAGGATTTCTTAGCTGGCCAAGAAGGACAAAAGATGCAAAATTACTAGAACAAGAAGGAAGAGACTTGGACCCTACATTTGTATTTTATCTTCTCATTTTCCATTAAATGTTAGTAGAGAACATATGGCTTCTCCATTACAAAATTCTCCCTTTCTTCCAGGACCATCTATTTCCATGTAGATGAGCATTCTATGCAGGTTTTTATGTGACTGAAATGTTCTTAAAAAGTGCTGGGTTGATAGCAACGGAGACTGTGCTCTTGCTTTATCCATGGAGCTGCTTACGCTTGCTGCTTGTTACATTATACTTAAAGCCCTGATCCCAGCAAATAATTTAATCAGATTTATAGTCTCCTTGAACTCAGAAGGTCTACTCACATCATTCTTAAAATGTAGCATGTGTTTTAAAATGTAGCATGTGCTTTGCTGGATAAGACTTAGATGCATCTCTGAGTGCTTGAGTCTTCTTTCGGTATATGCTGGTACCACAAAATCTGACAAAACAAAGATAAAATAGGGAACCCAGCATGTGCAGGCTATTCCAGTGTTAATGGTCTATTAATGCCTATACCGTTATTACATGGGCACATACAGTACATGGATACATGGAATTATATAAAGAGGAAAACACTAAATGACTCCCTGTCAGGAAGTGTGGGGAAGTCACCAGGCTCTGCACCCCTTCCGCAGCTAGATTTGACTCTCAGCTGGCAAGTTGAACAGAAGGTTTATTCATTGACAGGGACACAGTCTAGTACAGACTTGTTGTTAAAGGACCAGGAGCAGTCAGTACAATCCATCTTTGGGATGGGGGGGCCCAGAGCGCTGGCTCTGGACCCTTGCCTGGCCCCCCAGCAAGTTAGATTTCTACATTTCCTAAGCCAGCTGAAAAACTAAACTCACCCACCCAGCAACTGGTACCAGCCCTCTAGGCAGCTCCATCTCCTCCTTTGTGGAGATTCCTGGGCCCAAGGTGTTATCTGACTCTCACTGGTTGCATCTCCCCCCTAGGGTCAGGTGACAGAACGGCCCCGGGCCATTTCCTACGTGCCTTCCTTCAGGAGTTCTCACCTAAAGATCCCGTCACCTGCTAGGCACTGCACCTCCCCCCTCCCCCCACAGAATTACTACAGAGCAGCACAAGACAGTAGGAATCACATATATCATAACAAAGGAAACATAGCGAACATTTTTGACTTTCCAAAATATGTGTTTTCCAGGTTTCATCTATATCTCCATATTCTATTCTTTGCACTTTGTTTTTGTTTGACTGCATCCTGAGACTCATCAATGATCATTCAACTTTCGACTTTGAACTCCTGCAGACTTCTTTTCATTTGTCTTGTCTGGGTTGCAGGCCCTGAAACAGAGCTCAGGGAAACAATAATCATATAAAAGTGAGCTGGTGTTTGCAATAGCTCCCATGTCAGCCAGATCTTGACTTGACCTCAATTCAATGTAAAGCAAAACGAGATCTCTACCTGAGGTGGTGCCTGATTGAGGGAGTGGTGTCAAGGACTGTGACATTCTACTTCAAAGTTTAAAAAAAGGATAAAATCATTCTCAGGATCCCACATGCTTATTTTCAAACTAAATAAGATGCACATAGTGGACCGTGGCATCTTGAGGTCAAAATTGTAGATGAGGCTCTGTAATTTGCTTCTCTGTGCTTATTAATTAAGGTCACTTGTGGAAGTTCCCTTCAGTGCTCTGCTGTGGCTGGTAGTCTATTCAGCAAATTCCTTCTACTGTAGCATTAAAGCCCCCTTCTGGAATGTGCACATGCACGCTAAGCAGTCACAGAGACTTCCTCTATGCAGCCTTCGTGAGGGCTAGCTCTTCTCATACAGTAACAGCTGTGAATGGTGAGCATAACTATGATGATGGTAAATTCCCTTTTCTTTTCCTAATTTTGCTGAGTAGTGCAGAACCCCATTGTCCCAGTGAAAGAACCGGGGCGGGGAGGGGGGGGGGGGCGGCTAACTTCAGCTATTAAGGACACAACCATTTTTAAAAGTGCTGTAAGTTCCCTTTTCACAACTCTAAAATGCTCCCTGTGACATCTCTCTCTCTTTCACACACACACTCACACATACTCTCTCTCGCACACATTACTAAGAAGTCTCAAAGGTGTAACTGTGTTAGTCTGTAATTTGAAACACAACAAGTAGTCCTGTGGCACCTTAGGGTTTACAGGAGCGGTCGACAAAGGCTTCCCCCATCAACCGATCTGCGTCTTGACTGCCTCGCTGTGCCAACAATCAGCTGAGCCAGCACAGTGCGGCGGCCATATTTATTTTAATGAAGCTGGGGATATTTAAATCCCTGCTTCATTGACTATGTCAGGTAGCCTATTTTATATGCCTCTGTCGGCAGAGGCATGTAGTCTAGACATACCCTTAGAGCAGTGGTCTCCAACCTTTTTAAGCAAGAGATCACTTTTTTAATTTAAGCGCAATCCAAGAGCTACCTCAAACCCAAATACCTTTGCCCCACCTCCTTTATGCCCCTTCTCCGAGACCCTGCCCTTACTCACTCCATTCTCCCTCCCTCCCCCATCCTCCCTCCCTTTCGCCAGGCAGGGGCAATGAGTTGGGGTGCAGGCTCTGGTCTTGGATGAATGGATTTGGAGTGTGAGAGGGGCTCTGAGCTGACGTTGGGGCCGACAGTTGGGATGTAGGAGGGGTTCTAGGTGCAGACTCTGGGAGGGTGTTTGGGTGCAGGGGTACTTGGGGCTGGGGCAGGAGCCTGGGGTGCAAGAGGGGGTTCATGACTGGTGTAGGGTTTCCTGATGTGGGCTCCAACTGGGCCCTGCTTATTTCAGGTGGCTGCTGGGTGGTGGTGCAGTGAGGCTAGGGCAGGCTCCCTGTCCTGGCCCTGCACCACTCCCCAAAGCAGCCAGCACTTTCCATCCCAAGTCCCGATATGCCCCCTCTCTGCTCTGTGGTGATAGGATACAGGGTGAGAGAGGGGGCAACTTGACATCAGCGCCTCTCTTCTCCCTTCCCTGCCATGCACAGAAAGCAGGAGGCTCCTAGGGGTGGGGAAGGCAGCTGCAAGGCAAAGGTAAGGAGTTGCGAGGCAGTGGGGGGAGAGGGGCAGCTGAAGTGCCAGCACTTAATAGCTTCTTGGCCAAACCAGTCAAGATCACCTCTCAGAGGCTCCAAGATCTACCAGTAGATCCCGATCTACTGGTTGGTGACCGCTGCCTTAGAGACTAACAAAGGTATAGGATCATGGACTTTTGTGGAAAAAAACCCACTTCATCAGATGAGTTGGAGTGGAAAACTTTACTGTACTTTAACCCTCAGCTAGGTAAACCCCCTGGATCTGGTTGTGGGCCTGGATTTGTTATAGTAATGCCTCTCAAAGTCACAAATCCAGTCTTCTTTGTCTTGTTGTTCTCCTTAGTTGTTATTATTAATTTATGATACCGCAGCATTGCTAAGTGCTGCCTGGCTGAAAATAGAGGAGGGGGTATCTGAATCCTAGCCACAAAGCATTACAACCCAGTGGACTTTGTTCACTTGCTTTCAGTTCTAAAGGCCTATGAATTTTAGTTGTCACTGAGTCACCTCTGACAAGAGTTGCCTTAACTTAGAACATCAGTCTTAATACATAATGAAACTGTTGGCACAGGAGTTACCATCTACTATGTAAGTTTGGCACACACAAAGCCAAACTGACCTCCCAAAGTATGACATGCATCTTAGGAAGACAGTACAGATGAATGTGCTTCTTTATCATGCAATTACAGACTTTTCATGTACTTCCAGAGGAGCAGATTCTGATCTCAGTTACGTTTGTCACAGACTTCAATTTGGGAAAGCATCCCTGTTCGTGAAATTACCTAAGTACATGGTTAAGTTGCACTCATTAAAGTAAGTGTGTGCTTTGCTGAATCTCAAGTAGCTCTTCTGAAGTCAGTTTGGTCTGGATTTACACTGTGCTTACTGAAATCATAATTGCGATCATAAAATGAAATACACAGCACCCTTAAGTTCAGCAGTTTCTGAAATACTTTCCTGCAGTTCCCCCTTCCTATATCTACCTTCGTTGCACAAACAAGCTCTTCCAAATCCAATTACACCCACTGGTGGTGGTTGGCTGTGGCTGCAGAGCCCTTCTGATAGTCTCACAGCTTTAAATAGGCTAATTCTAAATCACTGTTACCCTGTGTCAGTTACATAGAGTCTTCCAGTTCAACTGGCACATTTTGCTTTTAGTTTTTAAACATTTCCATGACCCAGTTGCATATAATGTGGCTTGCACATAAGTATGCATATGCATCTGTGCAAATCTAAGGATATATGCAGATCCTGGACCTGATTCTCCTCTCACTTATTCTGGCATAGTTGCATTAACTTTAATGGAATCACTCCAAATTTACTGGTGGAAGCAAGAGCAGAATTAGACCCTGATTTCAGATTAATTCTGAATATTCCAAATAAAAAACTTTGGGTGATGCTTTTCCCATTGTGAGCTAAATTCACCTGCAGCAGTCTCTGAATGGGGTGGGTACCATTCTGCTATGCATCATCTCTGTTTTTCATCCCTTGGTATTTGATAACTAAATATTAAACAATCAAAAGTGTTTGCCATTCCTCTAAAACTTCAGAATTGGTTGGCATTTGTTGGGCTGCTTGCTTATCTTTCCAACTGAATGTTATAGGTACTGTAAAACTGAGCAGTCGAATAACTTTACTGTCCTTTATAAATATTTTTGGGCAAACTTGGATCTTGTAGAGAACAGTCTGAGAAGTGGTGCAGTTCTTTGATTTGTTTCTACTATGCAAGCATATGTAAGAGAAAATCTTCTTTTCCTCTCTTGTAATAAAGTAAAAATCATATTGACTTCTATGAGCCATCCTAGCTTCAGTGGAAACTTGTGAATGATTTGAGGAAAGGACTCCAAAAACTTGGTGAGGTTAACTTAGCTTCTTCTTTCCCTTCAAGGGGAAGGGTTCATCACCCTGGGGGGACTGAAAGAGGGTACAGTCTGCAAATATTTCAGATCTAGAACAGGCTTAGGGAAAGCAGAGTGCAAACCCCTGGATTACAGGGCTATGAAATTATCTACACCATCAAGTTTTGTCACCAAAAAACCCTTTTTGGTGATAAAACCTGGAGAGTGTTCACAGTGCAATACAACAAAAGTCACAAGGAACACTCAGTTTTAGTAACAAAAAACTTCCAGCTCCATGAGTGACTTTTGCCTCTCCCCCGATTTTATTGTCAACCATCATGAAGTGTGTATTAAAGTAGATTTTTTTGACAAACATTGAACTCTAGCATGTTTCCCACAATGCCCAATTAGCCACCATGGCCAGCGATTTGAAACCCTCTGCTCTGTAGCCACAGAGGCAATTAATTTCACCAGCAAACCCTGGGAACTTTTAAAATCCACTTCCTGGTTTCTGGCTAACTGTGTAGTGGTTCTTATAGTGTCTTTTCAGGGAAACTGGGGTGGCTATTGCTCAAGATGCTTTCCTGTCTGGAGTACCTCAGAGCTTTTGATTATTGAGCTTTTTCAATCAGAATAAAACTTTCAAAGACACGTGACACAGGTTTCCATGAGTTTATTTTGTGTGACACACCCCACACCAGTCACTCTGGCCCCTTGTTTTCATGGGGAAGCCTCGTTCAGGATGAGCAGTGGAATAAGGTGGGGAAGCAACCCCAGCACACAGAAATGTCAGCGACCTCATTGTCAAAGTGGTTCCTCAGAGCCTCCCTCATATTGATGGCCACTCTATGGGCACCTCTGACAACATGAGTCTGTCTATCCATCCAGACACATGTCTTATTGTTCCACCCACAGGCAACCACTTCACCCTTACTCTCTCACAAATTATGTAAGCAACAGCTGCAATGCATGACCTCCTATGCACACTGAACACAACATGGGAGAGAAGTCTGGGATCCATCACACCAGATTGCTTGTTATTCAAGTGGCATGAAAGTAAGCTGGAGGCCCCAGAATGGCTGGGAAACAAAGAGGTGGCTGACAGGGTTTTTTTTTCATGTTCCCAAAATGCCTAATGCTATGTTGTGTATTTGTTTGAAGACTGAAGGTGATGCCAGTCAATGTGGCTATGATATGTTGACAAAGGTTGGCAGAAAAAAACAGGTTTGGTGAGTCTTCAGTTTCTGATGACTTTTGCATGTCAACAGTATTTTAATCACCAAGCCTTTCCAGTGTAGACAAAGACTATGAGCCTACTATGAGCACAACAGCACTGTAGCTACCCTGCTGTAGTGCTTTACTGGAAACACTTCCTAAAGAAATAGAAGAGATTTTTCCACTACTGTAGGAAATCCACCCTTTGAAGAAGCAATAGTTAGGTCAACAGAAGAATTATTTTATTAGCCTAACAGTATCTGTAACCAGAACTTCCTACTTGTCTCCACTTAATAGGAGATCAATGCTGTGGAGCTGGATCTCCTGGGGTTCCATTAAGTGTGTGCAGTAAGAACCCACTAAATCAACCACTGATCATCAAGTCTGGTACTTCACTGGTCCATGAGGTATAAGGGAGGTTGACGGGAGAGTTTCTCCCATTGACCTCTCATAGTGGGGACACCATGGAATGTTGCACTACGGTACAAGAAGCCAGTTACACTAGTCACGTAGCTGGAGTTGTGTATCTTAGTTTAATTTTCTCTTGTACTGTATGGCTGGCTTCAGAGAGAAGGCACAAGCCATAATCTTATCTTCCACGCAGCCTTCTTTTTACCTATCTTTTCCCTTCAGCTTGAGGAGGTGAAAAAGGAGCACCAGGAGCATAGTTCTGAAGAGACTCCATGGCAAAAACAAATATTAAATGAACTCCTGAGCTAGCTGCTCACATGTTAATTTATCTCCCAGAAGAGTGAATTCCAGAACTTCTGTTCTTCCAAGAAATGCCAGAGTCCATCTGCCAGGAGTCTACATGCATCAAGAGAGAAATGTAAAAAGGGAGCATAAGGTGATTTTTAAAGAGCTCCAGTCCACACATGCTAAAATGTCCTCCTCATCAGCAGATACTTTTTTCTATATTCTAGCTGTGCAGTTTGTGTCAGTACAAATCCTCACTGTCAGTATTACTATTATAGCATCTGCCCGAGGCCTCCTGGATGAAATCTGGCATTTGGGATTTGCTCTCTGGAGAAAAGAGAAGAAAAATTGGTCTTTTTGAAAAGGGTCTTTTTTGAGAAGGCCCATTATAAAGCTAAAATATATCAGTCTTATGTATTTAAACCATTTTCCTTACCTGCAGCTTAGATAATTACAACTAAAATTATTATAAACCTCTAATATGTTTCAGCTTGTAGTTTTACATCTTTAAAGTTTGTCTGTGGTAGATCGGGACCTGAACTTGTATCTTTCATATCCCTAGCTTGCACCCTGTTTTAATTTCATTTTAACCCTATTTTTCTTTCTTGGTTTCTTAGTTTTATCGTCTGAAAAGTGGTCCTAAGTGGTGTTCTGAGCTATTGTTTAGGACCAAAATCTTGCCACACTTACCCATGTAACTGTGCCATGTCTATTATTGGTGTAATGACTAAAGTTACGCAAGTATTTACAGAATCATGGCCTTAATTTGTTTCCCTTTAACATTAATGATAAGGAAGAGCTAGCAAGATAAAGTCAGAACTGGAATTCTGCAGATCTCTTGCTCTCATTTACTTTGCTTCTAGACTAAGCAAAGAAGTCCCTGTTTCTTAAACAGGAGATTACTTCAATCTTTCAAAATATAAGTTTCTGTTCCCATCTTCCACATGCTTACAATGAAGCCATATGGCATTTTATGAATTAATTCAGGAAATGATTTATATTTGCTTGTATACTGACTTCCTATTCCCTCATGCGATGGAAGGTGGTTCTGAATATCACTGTGTTCCATAATGATACATAAACTTCAATGGCAAACTGGTAAAGAAATGCTGAATCAGCACAATAATTAACATACATACTTCTGTGTATTTATCTAAATAAAACTCTCTGGCTCTGAATTAAATCTAACTAGATGTCACTGAGGTCTCCTTTTAGCCTGTGTGAGTCATTTGTTATCTGGTTTCTGTGCAGAGTGTGTAAGCATTAGAGAAGCTAAACCAGATGATCACAGCTAGTAAACAAAATGACAAATCAGTTGAAACAAACATGGAGTGTTCAACCCTACAACCATTGAAATCAGTGGGATTTTTGCACTTTGCTTCAATTGTAGCAGTATTAAGCCTCATAACTGTTTGTTTCTTGGGATCTGATTCTCCTCAGTTCTCCTAGCATAAATTAGGAGCAATTCCATCAAAGTTAATAGAACTAATTATACAGGAGTAACACTGGTATAAATGAGAGTGAAATCAGAGATTTACTATTTTTAATTTATATTATATAGAAGGTACTGGAAGCAAGATTGAGCAAAACAGGTTTTATTTGTTAAGAATGACTACCTAGCTCAGACTTGCCACTTTCCTTTAAAAGGAAATTTCTGAAAGCTGAAAACCTTTGTAAAATATTCTCTATCAGCTGAAAGAAATATAACAAAAGCTGAATTTTATTTTGCTGTATGTTCACCCTCATTACTATGCTCACAAACTATTTTACCTTGTACTAGACATATGGAAGTGATCAATGTATGTAAATTACAAGAGAAGAAGGTGAGTTATAGTTAAGAAATGTGTACTTGTTTCTGATTATAAAACTTTGAAACCACACCAAAAAGAGAAGGGAAAAAAAGACAGACTTTACATGTTGAGTACCTTTTCTTTCAAACTAATGAATAGAGAATGATTAAAAATAAGATGGTATGAATGCAAAAATGGTACTGAATTTAGCCATTCAATGAGCTCTTTAGGAGCTGGAATCTAAAGAGAAGGACCAGATTGTAAAATACTTACACAATGGAGAACTGGAGTAATCCCAATTTTTACTAATTGGGACTACTCCCTTGGGGCTACTCCTGGGAGTATATGCTCACTAATGCAAGCAAGGGACTTCAGTCTAGCATGAAATAATTTGTATTTTCATTGTACCTGATCTTGTATCAACTGTGTGTAACCCACACACACCTAGCTTGGTTACTGAGCAATGCAAGTAGACCACAGCAACAGTTAAGACCAAGAGACCTCTACAGCATAGGTTGAGAGGCAGTTGGCTTTTAGCTCAGAGGGTAGAGGCTCCTATACTCCCCTTCAGAAGTCCCAAGTTCAAATCCACCCCGTTGTGGTTACAAGTGCTCCTACAAATTCCCATTCTGAAACTTTGAGTTATATTCAGTATTATAGTAATGACCTGATCCAAATCCCATTGAAGTCTATAGGAGCAGCTGTAATTTTCCTTATCTGGACATTAGCACATCTTTTATTCTGAGAGGGATTGGCCAAGGCACTGGGTTTATCCTCCTACTCATTTAGAAAAGCTGCAGCAGCTCAACCTGGCATGTGAAGAGCTATTATAAACAGAGCGGTAGATATGCTCGTTTCTTCCATCAGCTTCTGCAATGAATTGCTACATTTCAAACCATTCTGGAAATTAGCACCTGAACATATGAATTCCAAGGTCTTGAATCATTCATGCCTTCAACAGCTCTGCAGGTCCCTATATTCATAGACGGACATATCTCCTATGATAATGACCATTTGTAACTAGCAAGCCTTATAATGCAGTCGCAGAGCCCCTCTGTCACTTTAAATGTATCCCTTTATGGGAAGATGTAAGACCTACTCTGTGTGTTAAATATCTCCAAAACTAAATAAAGAGAAAAAAATCCATAGAAATATCAGCACTAGACCCTAAGGTGACATAGATTAGTCACCCCATTAGAGTTATACCCGTAGAACATCTGACACCCAAGGGATAACAGTTGAACTAGTGCACCCTGGGATAGGATGTATGTAGTGGGCTGATTTACCTATGTGCTGACAAATCGAACTCAAAATAATCATCACACTAATACCCCTTACAATCATGTTTTCCTTTGTTGCATGTGAGCAATACTCTTGACTATAGGTTGAACCTATCTAGTCCTGCACTCTCTGGTTTGCCATCATGTGAGATCCAGCATGATTTCAATTAATCGGGTATCCACTTATCATGGGTGTGACCATGTTTCCTGTGGTCCCATAACATTTTTTACAGCCACCAGTCCTGGCTTTCAGTGTTCTGTGATGTTCTTTAGCTCTAATGTAGTCCTACATGTCTTGTAAGAACCCCGTAAGCAGTGGAAGTATTGGGAATGCTGCTAGACCAGGGGTGGGCAAAAGGACCTCTGAGGGCTGGATCTGTCCAGCCAAGTGGGTTGATCCGGCCTATGGAGGTTCTGCCACTCTCCCACCCTCAGGCCAATCAGGGCCTAATGACAGGGGAATGCGTGGCACTTAGTCAACCCTGGCGGTTGACTCTAAGCACTGCATGCCACAGGGCAGGGAGCAGGAGACTTGCAGGACTGGAGGGGTGCGGGGGAGGAAACTTCACGCTCTCCCCTAGTCCCCAAACCCTGATTGGCCTGGAGGAGTGGAGAGGGAGAGGGTGAAGTCTCCTCCCAGAACCAGGGGTGTAAGTGCCAAGAGAGAGCCACCAGCTGTTCAGAACAGCTGGCAGTTCTCTGGGGGGGGGGGGCAGAGGCAAAGACTTCACATGCTCTCCCACCCACTGACCAATCAGGGGGTATGTCTACACTACCCTCCTAGTTCGAACTAGGAGGGTAACGTAGGCATACCGCACTTGCAAATGAAGCCCGGGATTTGAATTTCCCGGGCTTCATTTGCATAAGCGGGGAGCTGCCATTTTTAAATCCCCGCTTGTTTGAACCCCGTGTAGCGCGGCTACACAGGGCTCGAATTAGGTAGTTCGGACTAGGTTTCTATTCCGAACTACCGGTACACCTCGTGGAACCCTATTCCGAACTACCTACTTCGAGCCCCATGTAGCCGCGCTACACGGGGTTCGAACAAGCGGGGATTTAAAAATGGTGGCTCCCCGCTTATGCAAATGAAGCCTGGGAAATTCAAATCCTGGGCTTCATTTGCAAGTGCGGTATGCCTACATTACTCCGCTAGTTCGAACTAGCGGGGTAGTGTAGACATACCCAGGGTCTGTAGGTGGGGAAGCACGGAAGTGTCCTGGCCCCACGCCTTCCACCTGAGGCCTCACCCCTTCCGGGGTGGCCCAGGGCCACTTCTCAAAATTTCAAAAGTGACCGTGGTCAGAAATTATTGCCAACTCCTGTGCTAGACTATATTGACCTCCCGTGGCTTGGCAAATTCTCTGATCTGGCTCCAGTCAGATCCCAAGAGTGCTGGCCTAGAGAGGTTCAACCTGTATATGTAGTGTTAAGATACTCTGATTAAAAAAGAATGCATTCCTTTAGATAAAGTGCTTCTAAAAATAGCAGAGGTAAACATATAGGTAGATAAACAAAGAACGGAGAATATAAGAAAAATGAAAAATCTGAATAGGCTTTGAGCCAGCTGGTTTTGTACATGTTTTATAGCACAACCATCCTGCTTACATTTGGAATTGGTTGGCATGGATATATAAATATAGATACATCTCTGTCTATGTATCTATGAGAAATTTACCATGCCATTCAAGACTGCAGCAGCTCCAAAAACTGATTATTTAGGCATCAAAGCTAGAGAATGTTTCTAGTGCATAGTTCACATACAGGGGTGATGTGAGTTACATACCTATTCCATAATCATGAGGTAACATGATACTACTGCTGGAGTTAACCATGTAATAATAGCTTTCACTTGTGCTGTTGTTTCCATTTTCCTCAGAATACTATGATGTATTTCATGCAAGCTTCGTAATTCAGTAAATAGCTCATGTCACCTCAATAATCATTTACAGATCTCATCTTCCTTCTCAGAAAAGCTTCTGTGTGATAATTTGATTTGGTTAAATTATCTTGAAAAGGACTCACTCAGACAAAGTTAAATGTAATTTCATTCAATTAATTTATAAACAGCAATTATTCAAAGGCTATGGGATTTGCTCACTCAGGCTAATATTCTTGTAATTAAATGTGGTTTTTGTCTTGATATTTATGAGGAGTTTAAAATAAAATCAGTTTGATCTAGCAAATTTGTCCTCATATGAGTAGTTCCGTTGATTTCACTGTCAATGGAACAACAGACATGGTTTAGCCAATGCTTTCATGAGCCAATACTTTCAAGGGTTTGCATGAAATGGCCTTTTTATAACATTATGTTTGATGTGATTATAAATATGATTGTTCTTAAATCAAAAGGGAGAAAGTTGGCACTCAGAAAATAGACATTATTTTGTTTTGTTCAGATTAAGGTGAAAACCTAGGCAAAATTGTGGAGTTTTACATCATCCCAAACTTGACATCATGTTGAACATCTTGCTGGAATTGTCTATCTTGATCTTGTTACTTACTGGTTCCAGTGTGATGGAAATAATACAACAGTGATGCAAAAGCCCCACATTGACTCCTGTGGCTGCTGGTTGAGCCTCTGGTCCAGAACTGTGGCAGTGCAAGCAATTGATCAGGTGTTTTAAGATGTGAAAATTGGTTTGAATTGTTGTTTTGAGTGGTTTAAAACAGTTATTTTATCCAATCTTTCTCATCCCCTCTTCTTAACAGAGCAACTAATAAGTTTGTTTTAAAAGTTCTGTTTACATTTATCTCTCTTTGTGTGTAATACAGAACAGACACTGAGCCTAATTCTCAGATCTGCAGAATTACACCAGAAATGAATTGGACCTTATGTCTATTCCATGTTACACACAAACAGATATATATTCTTTCAATATGGTAATAATGGAATTGCATTTCCATAATGCAATTTTTCTCTTTCAACGATTCCTTTAATTATCAAAATAGAACAATGTACTATGGAAATGTCTGTCCTCTGTTGCAGTGATAGTTATCAAAGTTAGGGCTCCAGGCAGCACTATTTAGTCTGACTGAAACTTGTTAGTACCAATTCCTCATATGCACTCATCAGAGAACTGCTCAGGACCTCTCTCCACAGCAGGAGCCCTCCAAAGGTGGCTTCATGGGGACTCCAAAGAGTTGCTAAAAGTAGAAAGCAACAGAGAAATTCCTCTCCCTTTTCAAATAGCAGCCTGACAAAATGGGAGAGAGAGCACAGAGCTATATATTCATTCACTTGAGTTATCTTGTGGATGGTTCCTTGCTGCCTTATGCAAAATAGCTAGAGAAATCTCACATGGTAGCCCCTCAAATGAGTAGCCAACTGTGGAGACGTGCATTATCGGAATATTTATGTCCTATTTCACATGTGAAATAAATGCATCAAGTCTCCCATGCAATATACAATGGAGAGGCAATAACAGATTCCATATTTTATGGCAGGTATCCATTCAAAGATGGAAACAATAGGAATGTTTTTTATTAAGCTTGAGAGTGGAAGCCATTTGTGGCATACACCCCAATAGGAAACACATTTGTACCACCTCTCATGTCTCATGCAGTTTGGATGCTAATTTTTTCACTGGTTGTTTCCCTGACCTAAGAATCCATAGCCATTGAACTGAATTGAACTCTTACTTACACAGTTCTAGCAATCTGACAGCACACCACAGAGTAAATCTCAGTCTAATGGATAGCTCACATCAGGACTAGGATGTGTTAGAAGGGTTGTATCCTAAAGCCAGTGCTAGGGAAGGGTGTGTTTTCCTATTCAAAAGGCAAAATGATGTGCTGTGTGCGGTGCATGTGCACATAAAGATTGCTCTCAGATGTTGCTGTTAGTGTACTAAACATCAACACATGTCAGAATTCCCAATTACTATGCCAAGGTCTATTGTCCCTGCCCTCACGGCAGCGAGGGAACCTAGAAATTCAAGACAGCTGCATAAATGACTGTGCATGGGACCAACCAGTGTTGAGTTAGATAGGTCCAGTGTGGAAAATTGGGGGCAGAGGGCTGTGCCTGCTTTGTGGGAACAATATGTGGTTTCTTATAATGAGGGTGGGGAAGCCCCGGTAAATTAGCCTGCACAACTCTTAAGCCTCCCTCCATAAAGTACAAGTTTGCTTTTCCTGTGCACCTAGATAACTGCTCGTGAGTCTGGCCATCCCCCTTCAAGATCAGTTTGCCCTGATGATGCCTCAGCTCCATAGCATTCTTTGCACCCTGGATGCTCTAAGCCCAAGGGTTTGTCCATAGGTGAGGTATGCAAATATCTATATAAAGTATGTGCACACACACAAGTATTTTCAGCACTGCATTGCGCCTAAACTCCTGTGTTCTTGACAGCTTATAAAATCATATAGTTTAGTTACTTCTCAGTACACACAACAAATTTGCACTGTTATTAAATAATGCCAGAACATCTGTTAGCCCCAGTGGGTGGATATTTGCATGGCAGAATAGATGTTAGAGGCATGAGAACCCTGAATCACTAAATCTATACTTAGGGACAGAGGGTCCACCCTCCTCTTCACTTGTACTAAGAGACCATTATTTCATATGCTAAAGTGCATTTTCAAAGGCTAATGGGATTGATGCTTGCACAGTCAGAAGAGAATAGTGGCCTAATTTCAGCAGAACTGAAGGTGCTCAGAACCTTTGAAAAATCAGGCCACTGGCCTCTGATTCTGTGATAATTATATACACAAAGAGTTTGCAGGGTTGGTACCGCTGTTAACATGATACTATGACCTGACCCCTCCTCATTGGTCTGCAGAGCTGATCATACTCGGCAATGAGTGATCACCCATCATCAGTTGGCAGAGTTGGACAGATGTGAGAGTGCATTCTGAACCCTTTGAAATGGTGCAACAGCATCCATATTCCCTCTGCTCTGTGAGTTCAAAGACTCTCATTCTGGCCATTTCCTGGGCAAAGGACGAAGGGGCTGGTTTAGTCTAAAAGCACTTTCTCTTTCCTAAGCATACCTGCGCAGTGGGTGGAATATCCTGGTGCATGAAGAACAAGATGAATAGCAAAATGCCTTTAGAAATGTCTCTGTTTACAAATTAAAAATGAAATGAATGTTATCCTTAGGTACACTTAAATGGATTTATTTCCGCTAATCATTTGTATGGTAGCCATGCGCTTACATTTACTGGCACAGATGCAAACTCTGTGGCTGCTTTTACCTTATGCAAATCTACCCATCCTCAAATTAGTACACAGAATGGAGACTTCATGACTGAAGTGACTGGCAATGGTAAACAGAGGTTTCCACAATCCAGTGAAATGCAGGTCAGTGTTGGTAGTGACTGAAAGACACCATCATCCAATGATTGTTCTGTGGTGAATGTGAAACTGATCTTCCTGCCCAGTTCACTTTATTAAATGCACCACCAAGAGAGTCACTAGCTGCTAGTTTCATCCTGCAGTGCCACAGAGACAGAGCTACTTTCTCACAGGTAGGTCAGGGTTGCACCATGCTGACAAAGAACAGAGCCTCCTATTACTGCCAATAGCCATGCTATGTGTGCAGGGGCGGATATAGGGCAGGGCGAACGGGGCGGTCGCCCCGGGCCCCGCGCTTAAAAAAAGCCCCGCGCATGCGCCGTGGCGCCACCGCGCATGCGCATGGTGTCACGGCGCATGTGTCGTGGCAAAGGGGGGGCCCCGTGGAGTTATGCTGCCTGGGGCCCCGCAAAACAGTCATCTGCCCCTGTATGTGTGTTATTTTGATATACAGAGTACTTGTCATCGAGGTTGGTATTCTCATACCCTAGGGCCAGTTAGGGATAATCCATTGAAATGAATTTTCAGAAGAAAAGGAATTTCCAATAAATTGAAGTTTCCAAACTGAAACAATTTAATTTGTTAAACTGAACAACAAACATTTCATCTTCAGTTACTTTGACATTAATGGCATCTGTCTAAGGTTCCACCAGGACTGATGGGAGATGTAGTTTGGGCACTTTATGCCTCCATTCTCTCCTATTGGCCAGGTTCTTTGGCTGGAATGCATTTCCTATGAGGCTGTCCCTTCTAACTGAGCCATATACTTTGCCATGAGAGTCAAATGTGTCATGAAACAAATTTATAAACATTTGGAACAAATTGACAACTTAACAGTAGCAAGTCACTGGGACCAGACATCATTCACCCAAGAGTTCTCAAAGAACTCAAATGTGAAATTGCATAACTATTAACTGTGATTTGTAACCTCTCCTTTAAATCATCTTCTGTACCTAGTGACTGGAAGATAGCGAATGTGACGCCAATATGTAAAAAGGGCTCTAGAGGTGATCTTGGTAATTACAGTAAGTTTAATGTCAGTATTGGACAAATTAGTAGAAACTATAGTAAAGAATAGAATAATCAGACACATATAGATGAACATAATTTGTTGGGGAAAAGTCAACATGGTTTCTGTAAAGGGAAATCATTCCTTACTAATCTACTAGAGTTATTTGTGGGGGTCAACAAACATGTGGACAAGGGGAATCCAGTGGATATAGTGTACTTAGATTTCCAAGAAGCCTTTGACACAGTCCCTCACAAAAGGCTCTTAAATTGTTATGGGATAGGAGGGAAGGTCCTCTCATGGACTGATAACTTGTTAAAAGATGGGAAACAAAGGTTAGGAATAAATGGTAAGTTTTCACAATGGAGTGAGGTAACTAGTGGTGTCCCCTATTGGTCTGTACTGGGACCAATTCTATTCAACCTATTTATAAATAATCTGGAGAAAGAGGTAAACAAAATGGCAAATGAATTTTAATGTGGATAAATGCAAACTAATGCACACTGGAAAAAATAATCCCAACTAAACATACAAAATGATGGGGACTAATTTAGTTGTAACCACTCGAGAGATCTTGGAGTCATTGTGTATAGTTCTCTGAAAACTTCCACACAATGTGCAGCAGCAGTCAAAAAAGCAAGTAGAATGTTAGGAATCATTTAAAAAAGGATGGAAAATAAGACAGAGAATATCTTATTGCCTCTATATAAAACCGTGGCACACCCACATCTTGAATACTGCATACAAATGTGGTCACCTCATCTCAAAAAAGAGATATTGGCATTGGAAAAGGTCAGAGAAGGGCAACAAAAATGATAGTGGTTTGTAACAGCTACCATATGAAAACAGATTAAAAAGACTGGGACTTTTCAACTTAGAAAAGAGAAGAGTAAGGGCAGTTTCCTAGTCTCAGGCTAAAGGGAGCTGCCTCACTACCGGGGCCTCCATCAGGCCAGATAGTAGTCACAAGCCCAGCCCACAAGTGTGGGGCCACTTACAGTTAGGAGCTCAGTTAATATGGTCCACACCCTAGGTCAGGGTGGCAACAAACAAAATAGTATCAGTAGTACAGGGGCTGGGCCATGACAACAGGTCAAGCCACCACTTAGAGAGCCATGCCCATAACTGGGATGAGGCAACAAACAGTTTACAAACCACATCTATGCAGTAAGGGCTGTGGGCATTCAGCAGGTGGAGCCCATAGTCTGTGAAGCCCAGTGTTGGGATGCAGTGGAGTGAGCGGGCCAAGGCGAGGGGTGGTGGGAGGGGATGCAGGCCCGCTCACTCCACTGCATCCCAACCCAGGGCCCTAACAGTGGCAGTGCAGGCTGATGCTTGGTCAGCAAGGATCCTGGCCACAACATGCTGACCAGGTCAGTGGGGATCCTGACTGCAACACGTTGCCCAGTTGACCTCCATCTTCTCAGCCAGCTCAAGTCGGCTACCCCTAGGCTGCTTCCTGGTCCCTCCCCGGGAGTCTACCTGGCTCCACGACTGATCTGTGGGGTCCTCCAAGGACTAAAATGCTGGCAACATGTTCATGGGCTCCAGATCAGGCTTGGGAAGGGCTCCAGGTGGACCAGCCCAGTCTTCAGGGCCCGGCGAGGGTCCTGGGGGTCCCAGCAAATCTTCGGGGTCTGGCAGCGGTCTTGATGGACCTGACAAGTCATCAGGGCCTGGCAGTGGCCTTAGCCAGTCTTTGGGGACTGGCAGAAGCCCTGGAGGTCCACCCCAGTTTTCCTGTTGAGGGCAGCATGGCTGGGCCTTCCTCCTCTGGAGCTTGGGCCAAGCGTCTGATCTGCTCAGCAGCTATGATCCAACTGAGCTCTGCCTCTTATACTACCAGACTCACTTTCCTGCTTCCTATTAGTGGGCTGGGTGAGTCTGGTACCACCCACCAACGTGTCTTAGAGGGCCCTTCCTCTTCCGGGTCAGAGGGGGGTCATGCTGCTATTCTAGACTGACTCCAGGTGGATATAGAGATCTATAAAATCATGACAGGTATGAAGAAAGTGAATAAGGAAAAGTTATTTACTTGTTCCCATAACGTAAGAACTAGTGGTCACCAAATAAAATTAATAGATAGCAGATTTAAAACAAACAAAAGGAATTTTTTCTTCATGTAGTGCACAGTCAATCTGAAGAACTCCTGGCCAGAGGATGGTATGAAGACCAGGATTTTAACAGGATTCAAGAACTAGACAAATTCATGGAGGTTAGGTCCATCAATACTTATTAGCCAGGATAAGAAGAGATGGTATCCCTAGCCTCTGTTTGTTAAGCTATGTCTAGACTACAGGTGGTTTTTTTTTTAAAGGCCTTTTTTTTTAAAAAAAAACTTCACCTGCCTCTAGACAGCCACCATGTTCTTTCAAAATTAAATCGAAAGAACGCAGTAGCTTTTTCAACAGTGGTAAATCTCATTTTACAAGGAAGAACACCTTTTTTTGAAAGACTTCTTTCAAAAGAGCTCTTTGGAAAAAAGGCGTTCTTGACCACAAACAGGGCTTTTTTGAAAGAGAGCATCCAGATTGCCTGGATGCTCTCTTTCGAAAAAGCAGATCGCTTTTTCAGAAAAGTTGTAGCTGTCTAGATGATCTCTTTCAAAAGAAGCTTTTTCAAAAGATTCTTTCAAAAAAGCTTCTTTTAAAAGAACCGTGTAGTCTAGACGTACCCTTAGAGCTTGAGAATGTGTGATGGGGGATAGGTCACTTGCTTCTCTGTTCTGTTCATTACCTCTGGGGCATCTGGCATTGGCCTATTGGCAAATAGTATTCTGGACTAGATGGACCTTTGGTCTGAGCCAGTATGGCCATTCTTTTGTTTTTATGAAAGGTGTAGTCTAGGAAGGCATACTGGCACCTGGGGAAGAATGAAGTTACCATGAGGCACCACACCACCTTCATCAGGTGCAGTTGAATATCAACCTGAATTGATATGTTTTGACATTTCTAAACTAAATTTTTGGAAATGTTTCATTTTGCAAAAATAGTTTTATATTTTGACTTTTCATCCTGATTTCACCCTCCTGGTTCACAACTTTTAAATTTTCACTCAGTTCTAGTTATTTCTACGCTGAAGCTACGCCCCAGAAGGCTTAATAGCTTATGACACTACCCCTGGGGTTGTGCCTCTCCAAACCACCGTATAACACAGAGCCAGTCCGTAGTATAAACACCCAAATATAGCCCTGAATGTGTTTTGTAGCAAAGGCAGAATTAAAAATTGATGTCAGATTCTGTGGCAGAAAATTCAATAAATTATTTAAGGAAACAGTGTTAGTAAATTTAGTCATAGTTTATATTTTATAGAATTATTTAAATGAGGCCTTCATGATTTGAGTTGTCAGCTTCTTCCATTCCTCCCCTGCCCCAGAATCTAGTGACAACTGAATAACTTTACATAAAATAAGGCCTCACTTCAACTTTGATCTCTCCACTAGTTTTATACCGAAACCTTATAGACATTAAAAAATTTAAATATATTAAGTTTCATTTAATTTTCATTTTCCATACAAATTCAAAATCTCAACAAGCCGGCCCTTGTATTTAAGATATGGAATACACATTTTCATCTTAGTTAAGTTCCAGGCTCTTGTGACTTTCTGTATGACTTTGTGTAATCATTCTGTGACCGAGTTTCCCATCTGTAATTAGGGATAATAGTACTTGGTTTCCACCATACTTTTTTTTCCTTCTCTTTGTATGATTTGGGGGGCCGGGACTCTTATTATGTGTTCATACTGGGTCTAACAAAATGGGTGGTTGTTTCAGTGAGGCCAAGAAGCACTCTCATAACACTGTGTATATTTCTGTATAGGCTCAAACTCACCCAAATACACGAGAAAATTTATTCTGGCTATATTTTCTTTTAGCTAAAGAAGTATGAACTATTTAAAAAAACCTTGTGAGCATTTCAGTTGTGAGAACTCCAGCCTAATTTTGCAAAATCCATGTGAAGACACTGCTACAACAGTTTAGCATCTGTGTAATCAATGTGAAAAGGACACTGTTCCTCACGATCATATATTACTCTTCAGCAATAGTGGTATCATTTCTATTATGTTTTATCCTGAAAAATCTTCATCTGTAGACATGTTTTACATTCCGTTTTTTTGTAATCTATGAATTCAGGTGTGTTTAGTAGTGTCAATAGACTGGAACACTGCAGATTACCAAGGGGACTTCAAAATGTCATGAAAGAAGAATGACTGTATTCCAAAACAAGCTGCGTAATCCCCTAGGTTCTGGCATGCTTGACTATGATGAGTGTTACTAAGCATGGAAAACATTTCTGAAAAGTTAATTGTATGCTGTGTGTGAGTGTTAGAGAAAAGTCATCCACTTGTTCCAAAGGGCTTAACCTTTTTTCAGAAGTTAAATCTGGCACAGCGGTCCATATATACAAAAGGTTTCCTTTTTCCCCCTAAAGATTACACAAGGAGAATTTCTCCTTTACTTGAAATGCTCTTTTCTTAGTGTAAGTATTCATTGCCAATGTTAATTTATTCAAATACACCATAGCTCAGTAATATTAAGTGACAAGTTATGTGTTATATGGAAATAACACACATTATGGTTCACTTCATGTCTTCAGAGACCAAAGCATTGGGTTATTTCACATGGACGAATGCTCAAAAGTGTTTGCCCTTATGGATAAAATAGAATACATATAACTGTTTATAACTGTGCTTAAAAAAACAGCAACCACGAGTGTGGACCTTACCATAATCATTCTCACCTTTGTCACTTCCATATAGGGTCACTGTTCAGAATTCTGCCCAAAGTCTATGGAAGAGCACCCAATGACATCAATGGGCTTTGGATTACTTCCAGGTGAGGTGGTGCCGATGTAATCTGATACCTTGCTTGGCCCTGCACTAGTCCCCTACAAGCTTCTCAGTATGAGACAAGTCATTAGTAATGATCTATAATGAACTCATCTAAAGCCCATTTAATTCAACAAGAGTCTTTCCATTGACTGTAATGGGTTTTGAATCAGGCCATCAATCACTCTATGACTTTGGATAAACAATGAGGAGTCCTGTGGCACCTTAAAAACTAACCAGTTTAGTCTTTAAGGTATTAAAGGACTATTCATTGTTTTTGCAGATACAGACTAACACAGCTACCCCTCTAAGACTTATCTATATGACTTTCACCATCATCATCAACAACCATGAACTCAACGCCCGTTGGTGTCCGATGCCTCCCTCACTATTTCCTTCCATCTTTCCTTGTCCTGTGTGGAGTGGTTTAATTTCTGTAGATTAGCTCTGCACCAATCTACTATATCATCTACCCATTCTCTGTGGGGTCTGCCTCTCCTATTCGGACCATTCACTATGCCAGATACCAGGGTCTTGACTTTTCGCTCGTCGTTCATTCTGCAGATATGCCCAAATAGCTGTAACTTCCCTTGTATAACCTTCTGCAGTAGGTTCTCTTTCAGCTGTATCTTCCTATATAATTCCTCGTTGGTGACCTTCTGCATCCATCCTACTCTCAGGATCTTTCTACAACAACTCCTCTCAAATGCGAATATCCTTCTCTTTGAATCTTTCGTTATCACCCATGTCTCACATATGTACAACATGCTGCTAAATACACACATTTTCAAGATGCTCAGCTTCGTTCCTAAGCTAACCGCTTTACTTTTCTAGATTCATCGCTTTCAAACTCACTCTTGCTTTTGCTATTCTAGTCGCTATTTCCTTCTTACATTCTAGATCATACATCATGTCGCTCCCCAAATACGTGAACTTCTCTACATTCTCTAGTTCAATCCCATCTACGTTGGTCTTCCTTCCCATTTCCTTATTTCCAAATACCATTGTCTTCTTTTTATCGATATTCATAATCAGTCCATACCACTTCTCTTCCTCATTTAGCACCTGCACCGTTTTCACTCTTCATCTTCCTCGATGATAACTATATCATCCGCAAACCTCATGTTGTTTGTTCTCATCCCATGCACTGATACCCCTTCTACCTCTACTATCTTGTCCATAGCTCTCTCTAGGTGTATGACGAAGATATTCAGCGATATCAGATCTCTTTGTCTTGTAACTTTACTCATTCTAAACCAACTTCCCAACTCTCTGCATATTCTCACCACTGCCTCTGCATTATCATTGATAAGCTTCAACAACCGTATCAGTTTGCTATTCACTCCATATGACTCCAACAGCGCTCACATCACTTCTTATATATACTATCAAATGCCTTCTGAAAATTGACATAGCAATTGTAGATGTTCTTGTTTTCTCACTGATCTTTCTCCGCTATTAATCTTAGTGCCAATATCTGCTGTATGATATTTCTATCTTTCCTGAATTCCGCTTGCTCATCGACTAGATGTTCTTCTATCTGCAATCTCAATCTCTGCATCGGTACCATCATGAGCATCTTGCCTAGATGACTCGTTAAGGCAATCGTTCTGTAGTTCTTGCACTCCAACACACTTCCTTTCTTGTATATTGCCACTAGCACAGATCTTGTCCATTCCTTAGGTGCCTTCCCTTCTTTCCACACTATATTACATAGTCAGTGTATTTCCTGAATCATACTTTCTCCACCATATTTGATCATCTCTCCCATGAGCTTATCGTTTCCAGGGTTCTTATTGTTCTTTAGTTGTTTCACTGCTCTTTCTACTTCCTCTTAAAAAATATCAGTCTCGCTCTTGATTCTCGGCACAAATTCTCAATCCACGCTCAGCCACAGCAACAGAGGTCAAATGGGCTGATGAAGCTCAGTGTTGCAATATTTTTTTTTTGGTCTGGGGCTTGTGGTCAGACTCTTTTCAGTGGAGTGTTATTTGACCTGGAATTTGCTATTCCTATTGGCTTATCACCGCTCTAGTCTTTTGAGTTGTAGGGAATGCTTCAATCCCCAACTCTTGCACTGGTGTTTTCTAGATACGATGTATTTTAATTTAATAATTAAATTTGTGCCTCCATTTGTGAATTACATGATTTAGTTTTATAAGGTTGTTGAGCATCAAAACCAATAGTGTAAACATATTGAAGTGCACATTGCTGCACAAGTTATTTACACCTTTGCACAGACTTTTTAAATGTTGGGCTGAGTTCTATAAATGGTGCTAATGGTATGCAAAGGACAGTGAACTTCTAGGTCAAATTCTCTTTCTGCATATGGGCACTGATGCTGCACCTATTTAATGCATCAATTAAGTTGGTTCTTGCTGCATGAGAGCTCTCAATTTGCTTGTGTTGCAAAATTCTGGGGAAAGATGATCATATCTCCAGCACAACCCATCCAGTTCCAGCTGAATTTTACCTCCTACATAACACTTCCAATATAGAAAGTATTTCAAGGGGGAAAAAAATCTTGCATGGATTAATGTATTTATTGGTTGTCAAGGTAATCTTTTGGAAGCCTCTCCAGCAGAAAGATATCACAAATAGAAACAGGTAATTATGAAACAGTAACTCTCAGACTTCAAGGCAATGAAAACACATTTCAGCTTGTTTTTAATTGTAATTTCTTTTGTCGTGTTTCTTTTTTGTTAACTGTTTGCATTATTATTTGTAATATGGAAAAATCAAGACCAATTGTCTCCTTGAGGAACTGCCAGCACATTGTGCTAGACCCTGTACAAACACATAGCTCCGACCCTGAATAGCTTGGCATTCTTAAGTTATTTAAATTTTAAGCACAATCTTGTTTGAATCATGTGCTTGAATCCCATTTACTTCAAAGAGTTGTAAGCATGTGCTTACAAATAAGCATATATTCAAGTGTTTAGCTGAATCAAGACTTTAATTTCTGAAGAGATATGTCATGAAATAGGGCATGACTGTATCATTTTGGCAGAGTTTAGAGTATTGGTGGGGTGGGGAGTTGCACCATCCTAAAGGACACTTAGCATATCAAGAATGCAGAGACCATGTGCTTTTCAGCAGTATCTTCATAGGTCACCAAGCAAGCTTTGGGGGCTAAATAAATAGTGATAACTCTTTAGCTTTTACAAAAAGGATTTTGGGGAGTGAAAATAGTCTCTGTATAAGACACTTCAACAGGCATATCTCAGGTTAACAGCAAAGTGAAGACAATTAAAGTCAAATATATTCAGTCAATATCGTGAGTTCAGTTTGGTTAGTTTTTGTTTAGAAGAGGAGCTCCTGAATTCCATATTGCTAAGTCTAAGAAAATCTCACCACCTTGTATTTCACAGACTAGGAATGAGAGTGAATGCAACTAAGAACAGACAGCTGAAACTCTGCCATAGTGATCTGTGGGTTATCTGAAATCTTGCAGCAGCAGAAAAGTATTTCTAGATATTGTTACGGAAAAGTCTATGATTGTGGGGGGTGATGGGATATGCTTCAGCCAGGCCTTGTAGATAGTAGTGGGGCACTCAGAATGGCACCAAGGGTGCAAGGGATTTCATGATAGAGCAGTAATTGCTACACCTACTAATAGAGTATGTTCTCCCCACCCCTCTGCAAACTGTGGTATGACAGCCGTGATGAAAAACTGGGTAAGACTTGTGATACGCTTTTAAGATCTAGGCTCCACAGTTTTGTCCCAGCTTTCATTGGACTATTAATTTTCAACCAGCACACCACTGCTGCTTTTTTGATAATTTCTCCGAAGCAGGATGGAGAGAGAACTAACTTTAGGACCTGTGATTAATTGATACCAAATGATCCCTTATCTAATCAGTCTAATCTAGTCTTTGGTATTTCTGAGGCACCTCTTATCTTTGGGTCAGTGGGAACAGTGTATAGTTAGCACCCTTGAAAATCATGCTCTTTTTGTATCTAAGCATTGATGCCAAGTCAAAACAAACTGGTCAACCCCTGCTTCACATATGTTGCAGTCTGCCCACCCTGGGTTAATTCTATATGTTGTTTTGAAATCTCACAGAGCTCAGGAGGTTACATTCAGTTTTGAGATCTATATTGTACTTTCTGCTTTATGACGTAAGGCTAATTAGAGCCAAATCAAGAATGTTATGAGTATAGATAACTTTTTGAGACTAAGGAGAGATAATAGGAAGCAAAGCTTGAACCATCATCAGAACTTCAAACCAAATCTTTGAGTCTTGAAAATGTTCTGACTGGTATTCCCCCTAAATTGTGTTTCATATTTCTGCCCCTTTGTCTTTCTTCAGGGACTGGAAATAAAACTGCCCACAAAGTAGTAGGCTGTTCTTGTTGTATTTCTTAACCAACTAGAAGCAAAAAGGAACAGCTGTCTATTTCAGGCATATGAGAGCTTCAGGCTACTTTTGCAGATCCAAGGTATTTTGGGTACTGGTATCTCAGATAAGTTAAATATTTGGGGTGCAATCCTGGCTCCATGTAAGTCAACTGGATGATTGTTATGGACTTAAATGGTGCAAGAGTTTCAATGTTTTGAGTGCTTCACCAAATCTTCACCAAATGTACTTTTTGACATTCACCTATTTCTAAATTAGGCCACATCTTCACTCTGCAGAAGATTGACACTGCTGAGATCCAGTTAAGAACTCATTAAAACAAACTCAAAGGGCGTTCCCGCTGGCATCCAGTATTCCTGCTCTGAGGAAAAGTAAGGGAAGCTGATGAAAGCCTTTGCTCCCATCAGCCTCCTGCTGGTGGGATGCTGCCAAGCTTTGTTTAAGGTAAGCTGACTCCAGCTATGTATTCTACATATCTGGAGTTGCGTACCTTAAGCTGAGCTGCTGGGTTTAGTGTAGTCCTGGCCTAAATTATAGAATTCGCTTTCAGAAAATATGTGTTTAGTCCACTATTGTCAATGATTTATTCTGTGGCATTGTGCAGATTATTGAACATCTCTATAACCCATCTCCAAATTGGAGATTTGGTACTTAACCACCTTTTTTAAGTGTTTTGAGATGAAAGAAGAAAAGTAACTAAATCACATTATCACATTTTAATAATAAATTATAGGATAAGAGATTAAAACATATGTGGTCTTTAAATCAGGACCAAATGAAAATTCTATTAAGGCAATTTCATTCAAAATAAACTACGTATCTTTTTTTTTTTTTACTATATGCTAATCTGGTGTTGGGGTACATTAAACCATAGTCAGTTGTGTTTTATGCAAGAAAAAAAATCCTTATACCTCTTTTCTTAGAAAAGAAATCTAACATATTTTATAAGAAACCTGTCTCTTAGTATCTAAGTGCACATTTCTCCCATGCATAATTCCAAATACTGATTAAATCACTTTGTTTAATGGTGTTCATATTGGAGGATCAAACTGAAATGTGGAGGAAGAGGATGAATGTCGTTGTAATCATACCAGAACTGAGTTTGCCCTTCTCTCCCCCTTCTTTTTATTTGCTGCAATCCTACATGTGGAATTTAAGTCTGTTCTGCATCTTGGATAGAATTACACTGGCCTCTTGTCTTCATTAGCATCTTTTACATTTCTTTCCAAAATGTACTGAGTTTTATTACATTTATTGTAAGTTCTTCAGGCTATGAACAAGGCATAATATAAAAACCTTTATTAAAATTTCAATCCATTTTAAATAACCCAGGTCTCTCCCTTTACAATATACCTGATCTGTGCAGTAATGAAGTTATCCTTCAAGAAATGCAGAGAGGTTTGGGGTGGGTTTTTAAAAATGCTAAAAGCTTTTGCCTTTTGATGAGACCATTGCACAATGCACCCATTTCACCTCCTGCAAATTGCCTTGGATTAGCATTCTGATTTCAGTTGAGGAATAACATTAAATGCAAAATTTTCATTGACTGGAAAATAAGCCATTTACTGTGAGGTTTTCAAACAATCAGCTAAGGGCTTGTACAATACAAGCTTCTTGTACTGTATGCAAATGCATGTTTAAAGGGATTGGTGATCATAATTCTTTATAATTCAGTGTGATATTGTATTCCATCACCGGCAGCTTAATTTATTTCTTTTACCATCTGTTCTTTTTCTTTCTCTCTGCCAAAAAATCAATAACACTCAATGAGCAAAACTGAGCTGTTCAGCAATCTAACTGTAGCGTTTTGTTGTTGTTGTTCAGAATACATTGACCTCATTCTTACATTGGTTTGATTTAATTAACAAGCCCTTTGGTTAATAAAATTGAGCAGAAGAAAGTGGAAATGCCAAGTATGTTGTAACCTGTCTATGCTACCATCACTGCAAACTAAATCAGGCCATAATCAGCTTTTGGTTGCAGACAATAGCAAAAGCTGCGTAATATGGGTCTGCATCTTAGTCATAGATCCATGCAGACTATCATTGCTAGGGGTAAAAACAACAGCCTGCAGAATTATGGAGAAGTAGGGTCAAGGACTGTCTTATCTTGCATGTATTGTCCTTACCTCACTCATACCCCATAATGTGCCTTCCATGCTTACACAATGCTTCTGCAGTTTTAGTGAACCATAAATCACAGTTCCTAAGGCTGATAGTACCCAGATGTGGAGAGCTTTCTTTAGGACCCTCATGCTGTAAATTATTCATGCAAAGAAGGTTGAGGGGCCTGATAGTCCCAAACATATTAGTGTAAGCAGGCACTCCTAGAGTCAGATCAGAAAAATTACTATGTTTGCATGTACAGAGCCTAGAATTCTTGTACTGAGAATACAGAGGCTTCTCACTCGTAGGCTGGCATAGGTGGGATTCAGTTGTAGCTCTTTGGCTCACCTGTGAGTTGTGAGTGATGGA